>NC_139988.1:34270233-34870233 GCF_964263955.1 Coregonus lavaretus
TGGGCATGACAAAGCCCTGACCTCAATCCTATAGAAAATGTGTGGGCAGAACTGAAATAGCGTGTGCGAGCAAGGAGTCCTACAAACCTGACTCAGTTACACCAGCTCTGTCAGGAGGAACAGGCCAAAATTCACCCAACTTATTGTGGGAAGCTTGTGGAAGGCTACCTGAAACATTTGACCCAAGTTAAACAATTTAAAGGCAATGCTACCAAATACTAATTGAGTGTATGTAAACGTCTGACCCACTGGGAATGTGATGAAAGAAATAAAAGCTTAAATAAATAATTCTCTCTACTATTATTCTGACATTTCACATTCTTAAAATAAAGTGGTGATCCTAACTGACCTAAGACAGGGAATTTGTACTAGGATTAAATGTCAGGAATTGTGAAAAACTGAGTTTAAATGTATTTGGTGTATGTAAACTTCCAACTTCAACTGTACGTTTGTTGCCCAGCTGGAAGTGGTTTTATTATTGAAAAAAATGGGGTTACTAATGAACTGCTTTTGTGATTTTAGCCTCTACACAATCCACCCAAAATTCCATCCACCACAAACCCAGCGACAGCATCCTTTTACTGCGACCTAGCGTAGCATAATGTCCTAGTCTGTACCATTGAAAGACTTTGAACTGCTGCAGGTGTCTTTTGACAACTCCGTTGCTGTTCATGGATGTGCCCTAATTTGCTTTTCCCCCTTGGGTTTGTGTACACTAGCGCCTAGTGTTCCCGTGTCCTTTACAAAGGTCAATTTGGCTGCTTTGGTTGGCCACACACCGCCTCCCTAACCAGCCTCAACCCCAGCCTGAGCCCAACACTGATCATCACACACATCAGGAAACAGGCGCCAGACCAGGGCCAACTGCCTATAATGTATTTAATGGAGCGCTATTTGCTGCCCCTTTGTTATGTAAAATCATTGATGTAGGTGTGTGCGCGCGCCGGTGTCAGTGTGAATTTTTGGGTTGTGTTCGTGTATGTTTGTTTGTACAGTGTGTGTGTGTGTGTGTGTGTGTGTGTGTGTGTGTGTGTGTGTGTGTGTGTGTGTGTGTGTGCGTGCGTGCGTGCGTGCACAGGGAGGGGAGATGGACTCTGGCCACGGGTGCATTCTGTTGGATGATATTACTAAAAGGAGCCGACATGTTACACAGCAGACATGGCGTAGCTTTGCCTTTCAGCTCAGCTCTCTGCCCCTGTGCCTGACAAGGCCTCAGGGATCACCCCAGTCCAAAGCGAGGCGCAGAATAGCACTCGACATCTTTCACAGACGCTGCAAAGAACACTGCGACCTAAAAACCCAGCTCACAGAAAACCCTGCATTCCAAACAGAAGAGTCATCCATGTGTGAACACAGTGAACACACAGGGAAATTAGATTACATCATCACTCCAATAATTTAGCAAGACTGTAAAATTGTTCCCTGTCGCCTGCAATGAGATGCAGGGGGCGGGGGAGAGGGGTGTTGTTATGGAACAGTAAAGTAAATATTTCCATAGGAGCAATCATCGTTGTTTCATGTGACGATCCTCAGCTGTCAGTTCTGCTGTTCTTCTGTCTCTTTCTCTCTTTATCTGTGGGTGTTTACGATGTCTGTGTCTGTATGCCTGTGCGTTGGTGTGTGTGCGCGCCTGCCTGTCTAATGGTATGTGTCTGCGCAGGCGCATCTGTCTATGTGTGTATCTGCGCACCTGTCTATGTGTGTGTATGTGTGTTTGTTTGTGTTCCAGCCTCTTTCATTTTGTGCATATGGTAATTATGCTCTGACCTTAGACACAAAATAGCTTGTTTGTAGAGGCTAATTAGATGAATGTCCCATGCAATCTTGGTAGCTAACCACCACAACCCTGCAGCTGTTTGCTAACTTTAAGCTTCATACAGACCTGCAGCTGTCTAGCACTTGTCTGAGATTGATATACCGGCTAACATGAGGCTACCAATCTGAGCTATCGGTAACTACAATACAGTGTTAACCTGGGGCTAAATGATAACTAGGGCTCTCTGCGAACCTGGGGCCCCTTAGCTATGACCCGCAGCTACCTGCTGACTCAGAAATATGAGCTGAACTGGACTCCTGACTGATCTTTGCCTGCAGCATCAACACCACACTGACTCTGAGGGCAAAAGTATAAATAGCACTAATGTGCCATTCCTAACCCCTGGAATGAATTTCCACTCCAGATCCCAGAAAATAAATCCTCCCACCCACATTGACTCACATTTCCAAACCTAGGCAATACTCATGTTACATATCCAAGGGAAAACAGTTACATTAAAAAATATTCATATTTACTACCACTTTCAAATTCAAATACAGCTCTTATACATCTCCAGTCGAAAAATATTACCCCATTATATTCTAAACTAGAACTGATACTTTCCGGTTTATAAAAGTGAACCTTTATGCTCCAACCCAGAACATCCATTTACTTCCCCCTAGAGAAAATACCATCCTTAGGTTCACAGAGGGTGTAATAATGCAGCAGCAAGCTCTTAGGTTGTTAGAACCTGTTGGCTATGTGTCATTGAAGGCAAGTGTAAATCAGAGACTCTTAGCAAGCAAGTGTTACTTTGCTTATTTAGTGAAGTGCACTACGCTTAAAAAAACACAGAGCAATGGACATTTGCAAGAACCTAAATTAAGAAACGCAGATCATTTTATAGTATGGTCACTCACGAAGGGAATACTGTGCAATTGAATACTACAAGCAACTTGAAGACACCAACCTTGGACATGGCAAAATATCTCAAAATCTAAGGAACACAATTTTGCACCAGCTGCGTCATTGGACATGGTGAATTCAACAGTTGTCCAGAATAATGTCAGGAGGAACTGGCAACAGAAAAGCTTGAGCCACTTTGTCCACTAGATGTCAGACAAACCATCCTGTCTAATTTGGCCCACAACTCTACTGCTGTTTTTAAACATATTTCCTAAAATAATCATATATTGGATAGCCATGGTAAATGCCAGCCATTGGAGAGAAAAAAAAGCACACAATCAAAAAGTCTGTATTAGTGAGGATGTTAGTGTTGGAAAATAGCATTTAGCTGAAGGTTCAGTTCAGAAAATGACTGGCTCTATTGGATGGAAACAAGAGTTGATTTGATAGATCCCCCCAGGGTCTGAAATGACATACAAACAAACAACCTACTTAACCTGTAAAATACAGTGCAGAGTGGATATATACCCAACACACAAACAAATACAAACACGTGTAAATCAGATGAAAGCACACACACAACAAACACACAGATACTGATACACATCAGAACAGCACAGCAGTAAAGCTCATATTATTTTCAGAAAACAGAAAACATCTACACACACATACTCAGTGTCATCAATAATTTGGGATCACTTAAACCCAGGCAGTCTTGTCTCAGGTCCCTCCATCGACCAGCTACTCTACATCAGCTACAGCTACTCTACACCAGCTACTCTACATCATTTTGCATCATTTGGCCACTGAAAATGTTAGGCTGTTGGATTTCAACGGGACAGACTTTAGTGAATTCAGAGTGACAGGGTCCAAGATGTGTTTCAATGAGCCAATGTGTACAGACAATCTAGGAAAATACCAAGCGATCAGCAGATGATGTCCCCTAAGCTTCTAATGCCTGTCCAGAACACACAGTAATCCACAGAGAGCTCATTCTATCAACACACATACACAGCTGGCAGGTCACCAACCCCCCCCAACACACAAACACACACACAGTATAAACCCAGTATTGTGGCAATTAGCCAGACAGAACATGGATCAGTCAGTAATGTAGTACCATATCCCAGTGATGCAATAACGATTGTGGAAACATAACGTGATTTAAATAGAAGGCTATATCAAATCAGATAAAGCGTTCCAATTTTTTTCTTCTTTTGTCCAGCACATGTTGGGCACAATGCCTGTCTGATTCAAAGTGATAAGAGAAATGTAAACACATTAACACAGAATAAGAGCATATGACCTAAGTAGGCTGCTGTAGCCGTTGGCAAATGCAGTACTGAATAAAATAGATCATTGTGGACTGTGAACCTAAGGATGGTATTTGCTGTAGGGGGAAGCAAGTGGATGTTCTGGGTTGGAGCATAAAGGTTAACTTTTCTAAACCAGAAACTATCAGTTCTAGTTTAGAATATAATGGGGCAATATTTATGCAATGCATTTTTTCTACTTGAGATGTTGTACAGTATATGAGCTTTTATTTGAATTTGAAAGTGGTAATAAATATGAATATACTGTATTTGAATGGAAATATATTCCCTTGGATATGTAACATGAGTATTGCCTGGGCTTGGAAATGTGAGTCAATGTGGGTGGGAGGATTTATTTTCTGGGATCTGGAGTGGAAATTAATTCCAAGGGTTAGGAATGGCACATTTGTGCTATTTATACTTTTGCCCTCAAAGTCAGTGTGGTGTTGATGCTGCAGGCAAAGATCAGTCAGGAGTCCAGTTCAGCTCATGTTTCTGAGTCAGCAGGTAGCTGCAGGTCATAGTGCATTCGGAAAGTATTTACATTACATTGTTACATTACAGGTTTATTCTAAAATGGATTAAATTAAAATTGTTCCTCATCAATCTACACACAATACCCCATAATGACAAAGCAATTTTTTTTTTTTTTATGTATAAAAAATACAACAAACAGAAATACCTTATTTACATAGGTATTCAGATCCTTTGCTATGAGACTCGAAATTGAGCTCAGGTGCATCCTGTTTCCATTGATCATCCTTGAGATGTTTCTACAACTTCATTGGAGTCCACCTGCGGTAAATTCAATTGATTGGACATGATTTAGAAAAGCACACACCTGTCTATATAAGGTCCAACCGTTGACAGTGCATATCAGAGCAAAAACCAAACCATGAGGTCGAAGGAATTGTCCATAGCGCTCTGGGGAAGGGTACCCACAATTTTCTGCAGCATTGAAGATCCCCAAGAACACAGTGGCCTCCATCATTCTTAAATGGAAGACGTTTGGAACCACCGAGACTCTTCCTAGAGCTGGCCACCTGTGCAATCGGGGGAGAAGGGCATTGGTCAGGGAGGTGACCAATAGCCCGATGGTCATGCTGACAGAGCTCCAGAGTTCCTCTATGGAGATGGGAAAATCTTCCAGAAGGACAACCATCTCTGCAGCACTCCACCAATCAGGCCTTTATGGTAGAGTGGCCAGACGGAAGCCACTCTTCAGTAAAAGGAACATGACAGCCCGTTTGGAGTTTGCCAAAAGGCACCTAAAGGACTCTTAGACCATGAGAAACAAGATTCTCTGGTCTGATGAATCCAAGATTGAACTCTTTGGCCTGAATGCCAAGCGTCACGTCTGGAGGAAATCTGGCACCATCCCTACGGTGAAGCATGGTGTTGTCAGCATCATGCTGTGGAGATGTTTTTCAGCGGCAGGGACTAGGAGACTAGTCAGGATAGAGGGAAAGATGAACGGAGCAAAGTACATAGAGATCCTTAATGAAAATCTGCTTCAGAGCGCACAGGACCTCAGACTGGGGCGAAGGTTCACCTTCCAACAGGACAAGGACCCTAAGCACACAGCCAAGACAACGCAGAAGTGGCTTCAGGACAAGCCTCTGAATGTCCTTGAGTGGCCCAGCAAGAGCCCGGACTTGAACCCGATCTAACATCTCTGGAGAGACCTGAAAATAGCTGTGCAGCGACATAATCGCTGCCAAGGGTGCTTCAACAAAGTACTGAATAAAGGGTCTGAATACTTATGTAAATGTGATATTTCAGTTTTTTATTTTTTAATAAATTTGCTAACATTTCTAAACCTGTGTTTTGCTTTGTCATTATGGGATATTGTGTGTAGATTGATGAGGGGGAAAACATTTATTTAATTCATTTTAGAACAAGGCTGTAACGTATCAAAAAGTAAAGGGGTTTGAATACTCACCGACTGCACTGTAACTAAGGGGCACCAGGTTGGCAGAGAGCCCTAGTTATCATTTAGCCCCAGGTTAACGCTGTATTGTAGTTACTGATAGGTAGCCTCATGTTAGCTGGTATATCAATCTCAGACAAGTGCTAGACTAACTTTAAGCTTCAGACAGACCTACAGCTGCAGGGTTGACGTGGGTAGCTACCAAGATTGCATGGGTCATTCATCTAAGAAGCCTCTACAAACACGTTATTTTGTGACTAAGCATTCTTTTCAGATGTTTTCTGAAAATAATGAGTTTTACTGCTGTTCTGATGTGATTCTGTGTGTGCATCTGATTTACACGTGTGTGTGTTGGGTATATATCCACTCTGCACTGTATTTTACAGGTTAAGTAGGTTGTTTGTTTGTATGTCATTTCAGACCCTGGGGGGATCTATCAAATCAACTCTTGTTTCCATCCGATAGAGCCAGTCATTTGCTGAACTGAACCTAAATGCTATTTTTCAACACCAACACCCTCACTAATTCAGACTTTGACAACTTACATTGTTTTGCTTGTGTGCTTTTTTCCCGCAATGGCTGGCATTTACCATGGCTATCCAAGATTCAGTATGATTTTCAGAAATATGTACAAAAACAGAGTTGTGGGCCAAATTAGACAGGATGGTTTGTCTGACATCTAGTGGACAAAGTGGCTCAAGCTTTTCTTTTGCCAGTTCCTTCTGACATTATTCTGGACAACTGTTGAATTCACCATGTCCAATGACGCAGCTGGTGCAAAATTGTGTTCCGTAGATTTTGAGATATTTGGCCATGTCCAAGGTTGGTGTCTTCGAGTTTCTTGTAGTTCTTAATTGCACAGCATTCCAGTCTAAATAAGCAAAGTAACACTTGCTTGCTAAGAGTCTCTGATTTACACTTGCCTTCAATGACACATAGCTTACAGGTTCTAACAACCTAAGAGCTTGCTGCTGCATTATTACACCCACCGTGAACCTAAGGATGGTATTTTCTCTAGGGGGAAGTAAATGGATGTTCTGGGTTTGAGCATAAAGGTTCACTTTTATATACCGGTAAGTATCAGTTCTAGTTTAGAATATAATGGGGTAATATTTATGCAAATACATTTTTTCTACTGGAGATGTATAAGAGCTGTATTTGAATTTGAAAGTAGTAGTAAATATGAATATATTTTAATGTAACTGTTTTCCCTTGGATATGTAATATGAGTATTGCCTAGGTTTGAAAATGTGAGTCAATGTGGGTGGGAGGATTTATTTTCTGGGATCTGGAGTGGAAATTCATTCCAAGGGTTAGGAATGGCACATTTGTGCTATTTATACATTTGCCCTCAAAGTCAGTGTGGTGTTGATGCTGCAGGCAAAGATCAGTCAGGAGTCCAGTTCTCATGTTTCTGAGTCAGCATGTAGCTGCAGGTCATAGCTAAGGGGCCCCGGGTTGGCAGAGAGCCCTAGTTATCATTTAGCCCCAGGTTAACACTGTATTGTAGTTACCGGTAGCTCAGATTGGTAGCCTCATGTTAGCCGGTATATCAGTCTCAGACAAGTGCTAGACAGCTGCAGGTCTTTATGAAGCTTAAAGTTAGCAAAGAGCTACAGGTTGTGGTGGTTAGCTACCAAGATTGCATGGGTCATTCATCTAATTAGCCTCAACAAACAAGCTATTTTGTGACTAAGCATTCTATTCAGATGTTTTCTGAAAATAAAATGAGGTTTACTGCTGTGCTGTTCTGATGTGTATCAGTATCTGTGTGTTTGTTGTGTGTGTGTGTGTTCATCTGATTTACACGTGTTTTTATTTGTTTGTGTGTTGGGTATATATCCACTCTGCACTGTATTTTACAGGTTAAGTAGGTTATGTTTGTTTGTATGTCATTTCAGACCCTGGGGGGATCTATCAAATCAACTCTTGTTTCCATCCAATAGAGCATGTAATTTGCTGAACCTTCACCTAAATGCTATTTTTCAACACTAACACCCTCACTAATACAGACTTTGACCATTGACGTTGTTTTGCTTATGTGCTTTTTTCCCCCAATGGCTGGCATTTACCATGGCTATCCAAGATTCAGTATGATTGTTTTCAGAAATATGTACAAAAACAGCAGTAGAGTTGTGGGCCAAATTAGACAGGATGGTTTGTCTGACATCTAGTGGACAAAGTGGCTCAAGCTTTTCTGTTGCCAGTTCCTTCTGACATTATTCTGGACAACTGTTGAATTCACCATGTCCAATGACGCAGCTGGTGCAAAATTGTGTTCCGTAGATTTTGAGATATTTGGCCATGTCCAAGGTTGGTGTCTTCGAGTTGCTTGTAGTTCTTAATTGCACAGTATTCCCGTCGTGAGTGACCATACTGTAAAATGATCTGCGTTTCTTAATTTAGGTTCTTGCAAGTGTCCATTGCTCTGTGTTTTTTTTAAGCGTAGTGCACTTCACTAAATAAGCAAAGTAACACTTGCTTGCTAAGAGTCTCTGATTTACACTTGCCTTCAATGACACATAGCCAACAGGTTCTAACAACCTAAGAGCTTGCTGCTGCATTATTACACCCACCTTCAGCGCCACAGGTGGGGTCTTGTTTACAACCCTGCAGTTAGTTCTTCGTTTACACCCACAGAACTCTTAGTACAGTCAATATGGAACCTATCATCATCATAAGTGAAGACTCAGTCAACTGTATAATCTAATAGGTGATATAGCCTTTTACATTTTTCAGTAATCATGTTTTCTCTGTTTCTTGTAGGGGTCTGTTTCAGAATGGTAAGTTCCTCCCACAAGACCCTATAACTGAATTTCAGTCAAATTAAAAAATGTTATTTTTCTACACTGCTAAAATAAGTGCCCACCCCTAGCACTTTCACAGAGGAGATGTCAATCAACAGTATAGTGCCTAGTGATATCACTCCTGACTGTATGAATCATGTTCATTGCTGTCTCTCCCTCTCTCTCATCTTCTCTCCAGTACACAGAAAAGGAGGGTCTGAGACTGGGTCTGTGTGGCTGGGTGAAGAACACCAACAAGGGCACTGTGGTCGGTCAGGTTCAGGGGCCTGCAGACATGATCCGAGAGATGTAAGTCCTACACCACTATCTACTGCATTGAAAAACCACTCTGTTGCTAGCCAAGGCTCTGAACGGAGTACAAGCTCCACAGAGAGTGAAAGAAGCAAATGTAAGCAGTAGGAACACCAGTCTTATTTTGCATTGAAATATGGGCTTTGAAAATGTTCTTACCATTTTCAACCCTTTCTAAAAGTGATACAGAATGCAGTGCCAATCATCCCCTCCCATTGCTGATCTGTCTTAAAGACCCTGTGTTTTATATACACTGAGTATACAAAACATTAACCTGCTCTTTCCATGACATAGACTGACCAGGTGAATCCAGTTGAAAGGTAGGATCCCTTATGGATGTCCCTTGTTAAATCCACTTCAATCAGTGTAGATGAAGGGGATGAGACCGGTTAAAGAAGGATTTTTAAGGCCTGAGACAATTGAGACATGGATTGTGTATGTGTGCCATTCAGTGGGTGGGCAAGACAAAAGTTTAAGTGCCTTTGAGGGAGGGGGGGGGGGGGGGGGGGGTTGCAACTCAATATTAGGAAGGTGTTATGATGATAATGCCATTTTATTGTAAGAGCTATTTGAAAAGAAAGCCTGACATTTCAGTCTGTTTTGGTGGGATGGAGTTTTAGCCTGAATGGCGACATCACCAGGCAGTATAAGTTAATAGGCCAATAACAAAGAGAGTTTCAAACCTCTGCCAATAACAGCTAGTTGTCAGGTTACAGATCCCTCCCTTTAGGCTCATCCAATAAGGCCCCTAACTCAGACCACTCCCAGACAGTCCTAGCGAAATTCTTGCTTGAGAAATTGCTCTTTGCTAAGAAGCTATTTTTGTTTCTTTTTGACCATTTAATTGAACAAAATAACAGTAAGGTACTTAATTGTTACCCAGAAATGATTTGATATTGAGATAAAAATGGCTGCATTTGGCCTTTATTCAGTGCTTGACTTGGGCAGGAGCTGAGTACCAGCACGTCAAATGTTCTACTCATTGAGCTCCTGTTCCTCTTATAGAATATTAGCTCAAAAGTATTGTGGAGCTGCTGCACCTAAATGTAAACAGTACCAGCATCCAAAATGAATACCAGCACGTATTTCACTCCAAGTCAAGCACTGCCTTTAATGATTTTATCTTATTATACCAGCAGGTGGCACTATTAACCTATATAGACCAGTTCCAGCATTCAATAGTCCCTTACTTCACATTGGTCAGATGTTTTATAGAACTAAACTCAATAGAATTGAGACTTTTTGGAGTCCCTCTTCTCTCGTGATCATTGTTTTTACAACCCTCACAATCCTCGAGTCTGTCTATCCCCGTAGATCTGATTGGCTTTATTCTCCTCTGTTCTGGTGGGCAGGGCAATCACAGATTACTGCCTGCACATTCTATAATGATGAGATAGTGTTTTGGCATAGCCTTCCACTAGAACACCCTGATACATTCAGTTTCTCTGGGAGAGAAATATGACAAGATTCAGTACTGTACTGTATTTTCCTTCCAAGTTAAATGCTATTATCCAGACCTATTATTTTTACTGATCTTTGTGTGTTAGTGTGATATGAGTTGTTATTTATTGCTGTTGTTGGTGTTGGCTTTATCACACGTTAGCTGATTACTATGGCTAATGTGTTTCTTATTGTCAGAGAGTTTGTCCGAAATGTTCCCTTTGGGGGCCTCCCGAGTGGCGCAGCGGTCTAAGGCACTGCATCGCAGTGAGGCGTCTACCACACACCCGGGTTCGATCCCAGGCTGAGTCACAACCGGGAGTCACATAGGGCGGCGCACAATTGGCCCAGCATCGTCCGGGTTACGGGAGGGTTTGGCCGGGGGGGGGCTTTACTTGGCTCATCACGCTTTAGCGACTCCTTGTGGCAGGTCGGGCGCCTGCAGACTGATTTTGGTCGTCAGTTGAACAGTGTTTCCTCCGACACATTGGTGCAGCTGGCTTCCGGGTTATGCGGGCGGGTGTTAAGGAGCGCGGTTTGGCAGGTCATGTTTTGGGGGACGCATGACTCGACCTTCACCTCTCCCGAGCCCGTTGGGGAGTTAGACAAGATCGTAATTGAAATTGGGAGAGTCTGTTTGGGGAACCAGCGACTCTCTGCTCTATTTCTCTTTTTCAATCTTTTCTTCTTTCTCCTCTCTCAACATTGCTCTCTCGCTCTCTTGCTCTCTCTCGTTCTCTCTCGCTCTCTCACTCTCTCTCGTCGATTGGCCGGGGAGTAAGTGTCTTGGTAGAGATAATCTCACCAACAGGGCTGGGGTCCGGGGGTGGGTCTCTCATCCAGATGTGAATCTGATGTCATCGGGGTGGAGGCAGCTCACAGAGATGACTTCATAATCTCAAGTGTGTTCCACAGAGAGCTATGAGAGGCTGCTCCCCACACCCACCCAGCCGCACACCCTCTCTAAAGCTTACTGTATCTCATCACTACGCCCAGAAATTATTGTAACTAAACACACATACACATTGTTGATACACTGTAGGAGACAAAGTTTTCACAGATCAAACAGATTTTAGTTTTTAATTAACTTCAGTCTTTCAAGATCTCTGTCAATGTGTGCCAAAACTGAGCTTTACATCTTTTCTCGCTCTGAAAGGTTATTTGGTGTAGAGCACGCTCTTTGGAAATGCCAAACCTTCACAGATCACATCTCCCCTTTCATGAGGGATACACATTGTTGTGTGTGAGTCCGTGCGTGTGTATGTGCGTGCATGTGTTGGTGTGTAGTTTTCTTTTACGACATGTACAATAGTGAAAGGGCTGATTCTGTTTCTCCACAGACAGTTGAAGCAGAAAAAAACAGAACAGTGTCTTTGGGACTCAGCAGGGGTCATCTCTTCCTGAGCTCAGCTCTGTTGAGTGTTCTGGATACCTCATTTTGTAGACATGGGATCATTGACAATGCAAACTAAACCCTGGTGCCTACTCACAAAGTCCAGCTGTGCGAGCTGCTATGGTAACAGTGCCATTCCTGGGCAATAAAACCTCTATTTAAAGAGCCCTAATGGAATTATCCCCAATTTGCGCTGATGTCTGGTCAGGAGAGAGAGAGTGGTTTGGCCAGTATCAGTCAGCTCTTGTGTTCCCTGATATGACAAGATTTCCTTCCTAATTGTTATTTTAGGCCACAGTCATTCTGGGTGGATGGATGAACTCCCCCTATTATTAGGCCCAGATCATATCTGCATGGCTGCTGCATCCATCCCTATTGAGACAATTCAATCAGCCATACAGCTACAATTTATTCTACTCAGATCATTAACAAGATTATTGCTTTAACAAATAGGTTGACAAATAATAATGTCTGAAGCTATTGGACAGTATGCAGCTGCTGCCTTGTAGCAGTGTTTTTGATTTTCTCTGAAGCTATACCCAGTACCCACGGCGGCAGGTAGCCTAGCGGTTGAGAGTGTTTAGCCAGTAACCGAATTGTCGCTGGTCGAATCGCTGAGCTGACTAGGTGAAAAATCTGTCAATGTGCTCCTCCTGTAAATCGCTCTGGATAAGAGCATCTGCAAAATGACTGAAATGTACCCACACACGTACCTGCATTTGGCCTTTTCCCAATGCTCTTTCCCTATCCTACTCTGTTCTGTGTTTGGATCATATTGCTTATTGGTATGTCAAAATAACTTATATGTATGGAACAGCAAAGCCACCACTGAAATCAAGCTAGAAGTCCCCACCTGTTCAATCAGTTTCCAGCTAGCTGATGTAGGCTAGTAGGCTGTATCAGACAGGGAGTGGCATATTGTTTTTATGTGTCACACACAGGGTTCTCTCATCCCTAAAATCAATGAAAGTGGATGGTGTTTTAGCTCTCTGTATCAGTTGTAACATGTATGCAGCACTGTGGGACTGACCTGCTGCCTGCTATAACTAATATAGCTCTCCTCTCTCCTGAGTCGTGTGACCCAAATCAGAACAACTTCTGTGTTTGAAGAGACCTACAAACTACCACTGGGAGGGAGGGAGGGATGATTGGGCAAGAGAGGGAGAAAGAGGAAATTAGAGAAAGCAAAATGGAGAAAGTAAATGATGGATTAAGGGAGAGAGAGGGAGGGAGATTGAGGAAATCTATAAGAGAGAGATGGGGATAGAATGAGAACGAGAGAGGGAGAAGCAGAGGGTGATCAGCGAGTGAGTGATGAGGGAGGATGATAAAGTAGTTAGATGGAGGATAGGAGGAACAGGGCGGTGGATGGGTGTGGCTGTAGGTGCCACTGTTTTCCCCAGGTCTCTGTCCATGGCGGCTGAGACCGCTGGTCAGCGAGTGGCGCAACGGTGACACAGATGGTCTGGATTCTGGCCCATTTAATCCCACTCAGCCCTGTTTTGATGGAGCCCAAACTAAAGCCTTAGTGCTCTCTAAAGCTATCTCTATATGCCACTATGCCCCCTATTCACTGCAGCTATGTGTAATGCACTGCATGCAGCTGTTGGGCTGATGACTGTTTGGGGACAGGGGTTTTCAGCCTATTACGAAGCTCAGACTGGCCCAGATATTTCATTTTGACCCTCTGCCAGCTCCACTGGTAAGATTTCCTCTGGAAGGGTTTTGGTTAAAGCAGCTGTTTAGGATCTCTTAGTGAACAAACATCCATCAATCAATAAGGAATCCATGTAGGTACAATTCTAGAACTGGCACTGCTCATCTCATACCCCCTTCACATTCCTCACTCAGAGAACACACACCTCCCTTAGAAAACACACACACACACCCACACACACACACACACACACACACACACACACCCTACCATACCTCTCACATGAGGAATTCCTATGTGTGTGAATTCAGAAGTTACAGAGGGGTGATATTATGTGTGTATGAACAGTACATATGAAGTCACTATATCCCCCTCCTGCTAGAGCTCCCTCCCCCTGCGCTCGTCTCCCATAAGCTCAGGGACTTTCAAGCATTCATTCTGGGAGCATGTTGACATCAGGGATGTGGCTGTGTTCAGAGTATCAGCCACTCCCACAGATTGCTAACTCTCACTTACATCAAATGCACATTCCATAAGATTTCCTGCTGCTTAGTGCTCTTTTTAAATCCTGAAACGTAAAGTATTTCACCAATTGGAAGATTAGACTACAATTGAAGGGTACAGTTCGAATCAGCCATCCCACATTATAATCCATACATATTAACATAACATAGTTTGTTTTATTTGACCGTATCACCCTTGTTCTTTTAAGCAGGAAATGTTCTAGCTGGCCTGGCGCTGTTCGTTTTTAAATGCTTTGGTACTATTTTCACAAGTATGTGGTACATTTTCACAACTCTTAGTACAAAACTCCAAACTGGTCACACTTGTAACTGTCACGTCTCCTCCCGTTGTTCCCCTCCGGCGCTCTGATTCGCCAGTCTACTGAGCCACCAGTCTGAGCGTACCACCTCGGCAACACCGGAATGGAAACCCAAAGCACCCTAATCACCTCCAGCGTACCTGCCCCTCATCATCTCATCACCACCCCTATATAGCCCTGGACTGTTCAGTGTTGTGTTGTGTGTGATTGTTAGTGTCATGTCGTGTACTCGCGTGTTGTTGTTCTCTTGCTCAGTGTTAAGTAAACCTTTACATTGTTGATTCCTGCGTCTGCCTCTTCATATCCTCAGTACTCGTCACAGTAACGCAGCCAGTCTTCTATTCAAAACTGGTCATTCTGCATTCATTTCGATTGTAAACATCTCTCACCACACAACCATTGAGTCAAAATATACGTGTATTGTAATGAGAACATTGGTTTAATCACCAAAACACAACATAATGACATCTTTTCAATTTAGTCATTTTAACTACCAGTTAATCCAATAGCAAACAATTGAAGATGCGTGTTTCAAATCACCCTTAAAAGTACTATGCTAAAGGACAGTTCACATTAAGCAATACACTTACAGTGCTTCGGAAAGTATTCAGACCCCTTGACTAGGTTACAGCCTTATTTTAAAATTGATTAAATAGTTTTTTCCCCCCTCATCAATCTACACACTACCCCATAATGACAAAGCAAAAACTGGTTTTTTGAAATATTTGCTAATTTATCAAAAAAAAAATAAAAAAAAATAACCCATTTACGTAAGTATTCAGACCCTTTACTTAGTACTTTGTTGAAGCACCTTTGGTAGTGATTACAGCCTTGAGTCTTCTTGGGTATGACGCTACAAGCTTGGCACACCTGTATTTGGGGAGTTTCTCCCATTCTTCTCTGCAGATCCTCTCAGGCTCTGTCAGGTTGGATGGGGAGCGTTGCTGCACAGCTATCTCTCCAGAGACGTTTGATCGGGTTCAAGTCCAGGCTCTGGCTGGGCCACTCAAGGACATTCAGAGACTTGTCCCGAAACCACTCCTGCATAGTCTTGGCTGTGTGCTTAGGGTTGTTGTCATGTTGGAAGGTGAACCTTCGCCCCAGTCTGAGGTCCTGAGCAGTCTAAGGTCTTTTCATCAAGGATCTCTCTGTACTTTGCTCCATTCACCTTTCCCTCGATCCTGACTAGTCTCCCAGTCCCTGCCACTGAAAAACATCCCCACAGCATGCTGCTGCCACCCCCATGCTTCACCGTAGGGATGGTGCCAGGTTTCCTCCAGACGTGACGCTTGGCATTCAGGCCAAAGAGTTCAATCTTAGTTTCATCAGACCAGAGAATCTTGTTTCTCATGGTCTGAGAGTCCTTTAGGTGCCTTTTGGGAAACTCCAAGCTGGCTGTCGTGCCTTTTACTGAGGAGTGGCTTCTGTCTGGCAACTCTACCATAAAGGCCTGATTGGTGGAGTGCTGCAGAGATGGTTGTTCTTCTGGAAGGTTCTCCCATCTCCACAGAGGAACTCTAGAGGTCTGTCAGAGTGACCATCGGGTTCTTGGTCACCTCCCTGATCAAGGCCCTTCTCACCCGATTGCTCAGTTTGGCTGGACGGCCAGTTCTAGGAAGAGTTGGTGGTTCCAAACTTCTTCCATTTAAGAATGATGGAGGCCACTGTGTTCTTGGGGACCTTCAATGCTGAAGACATTTTTTGGTACCCTTCCCCAGATCTGTTCCTCGGCACAATCCTGTCTCTGAGCTCTACGGACAATTCCTTCGACCTCATGGCTTGGTTTTTGCTCTGACATGCATTGTCAACTGTGGGACCTTATATAGACAGGTGGTGTGTGCCTTTCCAAATCATGTCCAATCAATTGAATTTACCACAGGTGGACTCCAATCAAGTTGTAGAAACATCTCAAGGATGATCAATGGAAACAGGATACACCTGAGCTCAATTTCGAGTCTCATAGCAAAGGGTCTGAATACTAATGTAAATAAGGTATTGGTTTTGTATTTTTAATACATTTGCAAAAATGTTTAAAAACCTGTTTACGCTTTGTCATTATGGGGTATTGTGTGTAGATTGCTGAGGATTTTTTATTTATTTAATCCATTTTAGAATAAGGCTGTAACGTAACAAAATGTGGAAAAAGTCAAGGGGTCTGAATACTTTCCGAAGGCACTGTACATTACCCAACAAAATTGACAGAAAATCGATAATTTCCATAATATCTATCCAATGTGTAATCAAAGGTTTGATCAATGAAGACATCCTCTACAATCGTTCATGCAAAAAAAACATAACATTTTTCTGAAAGGTTTTTCCCGCGGTGCATGAACAATGAGGACATTCACTGTGATGTGGATGAGAATTTATGGCCAAATGCTCAAGACAGGCTTGATGCATATTAATGCGTGCTAAACGTTAGGTTTTACTTTAATTTAATTTGTAAGAAATTAAATGAAACAAATTAAATTAAAATAAAACCTAACGTTTAGCACGCATTAATTTGCATCAAGCCTGTCTTGAGCATTTGGCCATAAATTCTCATCCACATCACAGTGAATGTCCTCATTGTTCATGCACTGCGGGAAAAACCTTTTGGCAAGTCGAATGCAAGCTTGGCATTGGTCTGCATTGATGTCGTCGCATGCCTCATCCATGGCCAGAAGGAGGGTGGCACGCTCATGGGGATGGCAATCGTACACCTTCCACCTCCATGCTGAAACAAATTCCTCAAGAGGGTTAAGGAAAGGAGAGTATGGGGGCAGGTAAAGGGTCACGAATCGGGGATGGGCCCAAAACCATGCTTGAACCACCTCTGCATGGTGGAATCTGACATTGTCCCACACAATGACATAGGTGACCCCTTCACCTTGACAGGCCTGCTCAATTTAATTGAGAAACAATGAGGTGTGCAGAGTTGTAGGATCCAAGTAATGGCCTACGTCCTACCACACCATCTTCAGAGATAGCTGCGCACATGGAGATGTTTCCCCCACGTTGTCCAGGCACTTGGACGGTCACCCATTGGGCGATGAGGTTCTGCCCACAGCGCCAAGTTTTGGCCAGGTTGAAACCCACTTTATCAACAAAGATATACTTGTGATGGTTCACAGCAGCATCAAGCACCATCTCCCTCTCAAAATATATTTTGGTAAGTTATTTTTATAGTATAGTTCCAACATGATATTGTTAAGTAGCATGGCATCAAACAGTAACAGTAATACAGTATATAGTGCTGTACCTGAACATACTCGGCCTGCAGTTGTTTCACCCAGTCGTTGTTTCTCTCAAAAGGCACCAGGTAAATGTGTTTCATAGATACCTGGTGCCTCTTCAAAAGGCGGGCGATTGTTGGTAGGCTGATGGAGGTGTCATCGTTCTCATCAATGGCCTGCTTTATTTCAGACAGCAGTATGTCATTCCTGACCTTCACCATTTCCACCACTGCCCACTACTGCTGGTCGGTCAGCACACGGCCACATCCATGGGGTCTTCTGTCAATTCTGAGGGTAGAACAGAGTATACTGTCAATAGATCATACTGTAACATGTTTTGTGAATTTACATGAATTGCAATGTAATTTACTATAAATGTAATGGTAAAGCATAGTGCATATCCTGCAGACTTACCGGTTTTCTTGGCGAAATGTTCTCATGATCGAATTGACAGTTGATCTTTTCAGATTGAGGTGAACTAATCTAGCAGCCTCTGCTATGGTAAAGCCTCTGTTTACCACATGGTCAACGACGATGGCCCGGACTTCATTAGATACAACAGTTCCCTGCCGTCTGCCTCCCTCGCTCTCTCTGATGTCCACCTCTTTGACTGGGCCCATGCCCACCTCTAAGACGGGCACCTTGTCCACGAGCTCTTTGACTTCTTCCTCTCCCTTGCTGTCTATTCTGCTCCATGTTGAAAGAAATTGCAAGTGTTTACACACACCCTTTTATATGGTGACCAATTGAAGTTGCCACTATGTGAAATCAATTAGCAATAACGAGTAGCTATTATGTATGGTTATAATGTATCATATATGTCATTTAGATATTTATACTTCACAAACACACATTTTATTTCTGTAGTTCTCAAAATCCATATACAGTGGGGGAAAAAAGTATTTAGTCAGCCACCAATTGTGCAAGTTCTCCCACTTAAAAAGATGAGAGAGGCCTGTAATTTTCATCATAGGTACACGTCAACTATGACAGACAAATTGAGATTTTTTTTCTCCAGTAAATCACATTGTAGGATTTTTAATGAATTTATTTGCAAATCATGGTGGAAAATAAGTATTTGGTCAATAACAAAAGTTTCTCAATACTTTGTTATATACCTTTTGTTGGCAATGACACAGGTCAAACGTTCTCTGTAAGTCTTCACACACTGTTGCTGGTATTTTGGCCCATTCCTCCATGCAGATCTCCTCTAGAGCAGTGATGTTTTGGGGCTGTCGCTGGGCAACACAGACTTTCAACTCCCTCCAAAGATTTTCTATGGGGTTGAGATCTGGAAACTGGCTAGGCCACTCCAGGACCTTGAAATGCATCTTACGAAGCCACTCCTTCGTTGCCCGGGCGGTGTGTTTGGGATCATTATCATGCTGAAAGACCCAGCCACGTTTCATCTTCAATGCCCTTGCTGATGGAAGGAGGTTTTCACTCAAAATCTCACAATACATGGCCCCATTCATTCTTTCCTTTACACGGATCAGTCGTCCTGGTCCCTTTGCAGAAAAACAGCCCCAAATCATGATGTTTCCACCCCCATGCTTCACAGTAGGTATGGTGTTCTTTGGATGCAACTCAGCATTCTTTGTCCTCCAAACACGACGAGTTGAGTTTTTACCAAAAAGTTCTATTTTGGTTTCATCTGACCATATGACATTCTCCCAATCCTCTTCTGGATCATCCAAATGCACTCTAGCAAACTTCAGATGGGCCTGGACATGTACTGGCTTAAGCAGGGGGACACGTCTGGCACTGCAGGATTTGAGTCCCTGGCGGCGTAGTGTGTTACTGATGGTAGGCTTTGTTACTTTGGTCCCAGCTCTCTGCAGGTCATTCACTAGGTCCCCCCGTGTGGTTCTGGGATTTTTGCTCACCGTTCTTGTGATCATTTTGACCCCACGAGGTGAGATCTTGCGTGGAGCCCCAGATCGAGGGAGATTATCAGTGGTCTTGTATGTCTTCCATTTCCTAATAATTGCTCCCACAGTTGATTTCTTCAAACCAAGCTGCTTACCTATTGCAGATTCAGTCTTCCCAGCCTGGTGCAGGTCTACAATTTTGTTTCTGGTGTCCTTTGACAGCTCTTTGGTCTTGGCCATAGTGGAGTTTGGAGTGTGACTGTTTGAGGTTGTGGACAGGTGTCTTTTATACTGATAACAAGTTCAAACAGGTGACATTAATACAGGTAACGAGTGGAGGACAGAGGAGCCTCTTAAAGAAGAAGTTACAGGTCTGTGAGAGCCAGAAATCTTGCTTGTTTGTAGGTGACCAAATACTTATTTTCCACCATAATTTGCAAATAAATTCATAAAAAATCCTACAATGTGATTTTCTGGATTTTTTTTCTCAATTTGTCTGTCATAGTTGACGTGTACCTATGATGAAAATTACAGGCCTCTCTCATCTTTTTAAGTGGGAGAACTTGCACAATTGGTGGCTGACTAAATACTTTTTTCCCCCACTGTATAGTAGACAAACCAGTTTAAAATCTATAGGTTTGCCAAACAGTTAAGTGATTAACCATTAAGCGCAATTGGATTAAGTGATGGTCAAATGTATTTAAACAAATGAGAAGAGAATAATATAAAAGGTATTGTGAAAGGCAATTACTTTATATGAAAGGTATTTCTAGATGAAATACTGATTTAGGTTTGGTGAAAAAGTTACTGTGTGATTTTGTGTGTTGTACTTAGTCAATTGTAAATGTCCCTAAAGTTTAGACTATCTGTTTTGAGTTTTGTACTAAGAGTTTTACCACATACTTGTGAAAATAGTACCAAAGCGATAAAAAACCCCTGTAACCTTGGCAGAGTATTGGAAGTCCAACTTCATTATAAACCATACAGAGCCATTAGCCAGCCAGGCCAGTTAAGATTGCTCTCCAGGAACAATGCAATGCCATAGTTTATTCTGCAGCAGAACGTTTTTTTAAAACACATTGAATTCCTTCCCATACACTGGTTTATGTTATCTCATTTCCTCAAGTGTGTGGGAAAAAGGAAATGTCCTTTCCTCTAGAGGCCTGGTCAGTCAGTCAGTCAGTCAGTCAGGCAGAGTGGATGTAGTGGGTGGCGCTCACTCAGAGACCAGGCCAGTCTTATCAACCCACCATCACATGGGCAATGTTAGGTATTGTTATAGCAGCAAATACAGTCATCGCTCTCTCGTCGCTCTCTCTCTGTCTTTCTCTCGCTGTGACACACACCACATGTTTTTTTCTTCTCATGTGCTTATTAGATCAGTTCACACAGTCATGTGCTTCTAAATTGGGGTAATTCACTTATTAGGGGGTGGACTGGGGGTAGCTTTGCTTAAGAGGTTCAACATACAAGTCAAAAACATCAAAGTCTATCTATTACCAGGACAAGAAGTGCAAATGCTTTGAACTAGGAAAATAGCCACAGACACATCATATAGTAGAGAGACAACCATCCTTATGCTCACACTCTTTTGGGTTCAATCCTCCATTTTATTTTGCAGAGTGAAGTCAGTGGAGATGAATATTTACCTGATGCAGCGGGCGACTTAGAGCTAACCTGTAAGCCCTGTGATTGCTGTCAAATCTGCAGTCTGTGGGCTGTGTGCGACACTAGAGCAGAGTGGAGCAGAGAATGCAGAAGACGGAGATGTTGCCTCATCCCTCTCTCTCTCTCTCTCCCTCCATCTTGCTCTCTGTCATTGAGGCAGCTGTCAGTCAGCTGGCACGTTATGGGCAGCTATTGCGTTATGTCTCCGTGATCTGACTGAACTCCCGTCGCACCAGACCGTGCTTTAGGATGACCACATGTGGCGCACTGATCCTCTACAATCTCTCAACTAATCTACACAGACTAGGAAATAATGTAGCCCATAATAATCGGCCATGCAGCGACATGAGTGACAGGGTCTCAGTCACCAGAGCTTGACCTACATGCTGTAGAGTAAGCATGTTGCCCGTTACTCCACACTGGGCATGTCTCATGGTAAACTGAGGTTTAGATTTAAAACAGTGCTGAGTTATTCAATTCAATTTACTTGATTATGTTTGTGTTGTGCTTTTCCCAAAGTCATTTGTCATAGAGAACACTAGAGATGGTGCCAAGAAAAACTGCCTCCTATGCACTGTACCGAGGCCGGCTGGAGCTTGGACTCAGGCTATAGCTGAATCATTTGTCTTTGCTGACAGAGGTTAGGATCATGTTGCTGAACCATTTTTACCAGTCGGCTGAAACAGAGGTTGAAGTTTTAGTGAATGCCCACAGCTGTTTGACTGATGACAAAAATCCCAGTTTTGCAAGGGATAGGAGGGACTATATTATAGGAGATACAGTCGATCTAGTGTCGCCCCCATGGGTTGGCCAGCTGTCTTAGAAAGCCTGCATTCCCTGTGTTCATCTGACACGTGACAAGCCTTATTTAGCCTTGGCACTGTTTGCTGAACAGAGGGGTCTCCAGAAAACCTCAGATTCCCTGCTGTCTAGAGCATGTTCAAACTCTCAAAGGTAATTTAAGCAATGTAATGTATGTTCCCAAGCTATAGAGAACATGGTTAGCTGTTGAGAGGATAAACAGATCATGTAGTAGCTTATATTAGAGAAAAAAGCCAACACGAGAACAGAGCAGAGTGATCTTTCTTTATGGGAAACAGAAGCAGTGTGTTGCCTAAAAAATGACCATCATTGACATAAGAGGGTGATGGATAACAGAACATCTTCTCTTTCTTTCCCTTTCTTTTCAATCTCTCCATCTTTCTCATTTCACAGGAAGGTGTGGCTGAGTAAGGAGGGGAGTCCCAGCTGTCGCATCACCCGAGCCTCGTTCTCCAATGAGAGATCCATTGACAAGGTGGAGCTCTTTGGCTTCAAGACACGCTTCTGAGGAACTCCCTTCATCCAACGCCACTCTAACCACACCCTCTCCAGTGCTTTTACCACATTACCTACAGTGTTACCTACTGTCTCAGTGGGTAGTATCCTTCCCCATACCACCTTATGTTTCTGAATGTATGGTTTCCTACCCAACGTTTCTGAAAAATATATTCAAAAATGTTAAGCTTTGAAATTGTGACATTTTCTTATGTACAAGCTCATCCAAATAGTTGCTCATCCAAAAGTTGTTGTTTTTTCTCATAAATGTATTCCCCGTCTGAACATTTTGAATGTTACGTTCAGGCTGGCAGAGCAGCATCTATTGTCATGCAGCTTTGTGCTTTGCAGATTGTCAATGCTTTTCTTCAAAAAATGTAATGCAATAAAAAAAAAACTTTCAAGCTCTATGTTATTAGAATTCAATACAAATGCACTATTAAATAGTTAATACAGGGACAAAATTATTTACTTATTTTTTGGTCCCTTCAAGATAGAGTCTCTTACTGTGTCTCTTTCCTATCTGGTCTCCTCTGGTCCTGAATAATGTTGTGTAAGGTCACGTGATTGTTTACCTAATCCAATTAAACACAGAGAAATCCAGCCAGAGTCAGACTGCACCATCACGCTGAGTCGCCAAGACACAACTGGCCAAGTCAGGAGTATTGAATAACCCGTTAGAGTTTGTGTGTGTGCAGATGTACATGTGTATCAGTAGAAGCTGCTGAGGGGAGGACGGCTCATAATAATGGCTAGAATGGAGTAAATGGAATGGCATCAAACACATGGAAACGTGTTTGATACCACTCCATTCCAGCCATTATTATGAGCCGTCCTCCTCTCAGTAGCCTCCACTGGTGTATATACGTGTGTGTGTTTGTGTGTGCGTGCATGCGTCTGCATGATTTTCAGTTCATCAGACACGGTAGGCCTATGTGTGTGTTCTCCTTATCTCCATGGCTCTTGCACTTTCTCTTTCTCCCTGTCTTGACACTATGTTGTTGACTCCCAGCTGCCCCTGCCCTGACCCCTCTCTACCTTGCCTTGTGCCAACACCATCTCGTCATCACCCAGTCAAGTCTACCTGAGTAACAACATCCATTCAGGTCTGCTTTTTACCCAGCATGCAGTGTGGTGGTTAATCCCCCATGTGAGCAGGAGCAGGTCAAAATTCTATTTTCTGACAGAGAAACTTGATTTAACCCAAGGGCTTATGCTCCAATATTGAGCCCAGAGTCTCCTACTGCTCTGCATGGGAATACAGTCTCAGAGAGAGAGAGAAGCATACTGTACCTGAGCTTTTCTCTACACAGCAGGAGGCTATAGTCCTTACAGCATGCATGTTAACCTATCAGGAAACCTCCAGTGATAATGATGCTTGTTATAGATTTAGCTTTATCTAATTATGCTATATGGGCAGTGCTTTATCTAATTATGATATATGGGCAGTGCTTTATCTAATTATGATATATGGGCAGCGCTTTATCTAATTATGATATATGGGTAGTGCTATATAATGTTTATGGTACATTATTTATTTTTTTACTTATTAGAGGACTTGCTATATTTCTGTCATACACAGACAGACAGGTTTAGTAAGCGGGGGCTTCTTGGTCAATGACTAATTGTTTAAGTGCCCTTTGAAGCCTCATGTGAAGGTTTTTCCTGGTCTCAGATGATTGGATAAAAGCCTTTAGTCTCCCCCTCACCCCCACCCCCACCCTTGGAAAGGATCTCCTGTAGTAAAAATCAGTGGCACACGTTAAGTGACCGGGTAGCCTAAGTAATCCCATTTCCTCCGGTCCATTACTACACTTGGGAACGGGGGTGTAATGGCCACTTAACAACAGGATGGAATGGAGAGACTGACGAAGGTAACTTCTTGATACAGTAGTATGATAACCCCACCAGTGCACACACATTACACCCACACAAGTCTCACTTATGTTTCAATGTTCAGTCACAAGATGCTCTCCACCCACTCATAACAGTATGTTATACACTGAGTGTACAAAACATTAGGAACATCTGCTCTTTCCATGAAATAGACTGACCAGATTAATCCAGGTGAAAGCTATGATCCCTTATGTTAAATCCACTTCAATCAGTGTAGATGAAGGAGAGGAGACAGGTTAAAGAAGATTTTTAAGCCTTGAGACAATTGAGACATGGATTGTGTATGTGTGCCATTCAGAGGGTGAATGGGCAATACAAAATATTCAAGTGCCTTTGAATGGGGTATGGGATTAAGTGCCAGGACAGGTCCACCGGTTTGTGTCAAGAACTGCACCGCTGCTGGGTTTTTCACGCTCAACAGTTTCCTGTGTGTATCAAGAATGGTCCACCACCCAAAGAACATCCAGCCAACTTGACAGAACTGTGGGAAGCATTGGAGTCAATATGGGTCAGCATCCCTGTGGAACGCTTTTGACACCCCGACGAATTCAGGCTGTTCTGAGGACAAAAGGGGGTGCAACTCAATATTAGGAAGGTGTTCCTAATGTTTTGTACACTCAGTGTATAACTCCTCAGTCTAAAGAGTTGTCTGTCTGTTGTTTTCTACGGTACAGTGTTTGTCCCTGATATATTACAGTGCTCAGTAAATCATTCCTAACTGTGTCCAGTCCAAAACACACCACCCTTATGATGTTCTCAGTACCCTCTCTCTCCCAGTGTGAGTAGGTTGGGTGCGATGCGTAGTGTGTTGCCATGCAACCCAGTCCCAGGGCCTTTCTCACTGGAGCCTCTGCGGGGACAAAGGAGGAGGCCCTCTGATTGGAGACGGCCAAAAGCAGTGGATTTATGTCCCCATGTGAATAGGACATGCACCACTAGAGACCCACTCATTTAGGCCCCAATCCGCTACAGTTACATAACCTATGCAATCCCCCATTGAACGCGGTCTTCAGCCTTTGTCTGTGTGGTGTGGAATTTATCCCAGTCCTGGCATTTCCATGACAACGAGTCAGCGGTGTATCATTGATTCACAGGCTGTGTATTGTAACTGTACGTTTTTGTGCTGTACTGGTCAATGCTGTGCTGTAAAGGAATAATAGCCACCAGTGGTGCTCCCACATGGAAACAGTCCAGTGGCAACTCTCCTCTCTGGAAAGAGCTATCCATCACTAATGGGGAGAAAAGAGCACATTGCTGCTCGGTGTCGTGGCTACAGTGTAGGAGTACACACTTCCCATCCACACACACGCACACACTAAATACACACTAAATAGGACTGTGAACACACCCACTCTCACATACAGTACATACAACAAAACAAGCCCACACATCCTCCTACTCACATACTATAAAATGTGACAAAACACTATTATATAAGAAAAGCTATACAAGGGACAAGGGGACAGTCTTTAGCCCATCAGGCAGGAGATCAACCTGTTGCAGATGTTAATAGTAACAGGCCTATATCCCATCACCATGGAGAAACCCTCTGTAGTTCAGTAGTGTCTGACAGTGTGCATTGTTCAGTGTCTGGCTTTCATGCTTATTAGTCTCCCACAGTCTGTGCCATCACTGACACAAAGCCATGCCGCCTGAGGGCCAATATTTCATTACCAGTCATTCTGTCAAAGGTCCTCACTGAAAGCCCCCCATCTGATTGCATCAACACAGAACCAGCTCCAATTGAGACCGAGGAGGCAGAGAAAAGGCCCCTGACCATTCCTTGTAAGAGGATAAAGTGTTGAACATAAGCAGCTCTTTGAAAGCTTACTTACTGGCCTACTGTGCATGCTTAGAGAACGCAAACGCATAGCAATATATTCTCAGTCACCCTATTCAGCCATACAGTGCCTTGCAAAAGTATTCATCCCCCTTGGCATTTTTCCTATTTTGTTGCATTACAACTTGTAATTTAAATGGATTTTTATTTGGATTTCATGTAATGGACATACACAAAATAGTCCAAATTGGTGAAGTGAAATGAAATAAATAACTTGTTTCAAAAAATTCTAAAAAATAAATAATGGAAAAGTGGTGCGTGCATACAGTGGGGAAAAAAAAGTATTTAGTCAGCCACCAATTGTGCAAGTTCTCCCACTTAAAAAGATGAGAGAGGCCTGTAATTTTCATCATAGGTACACGTCAACTATGACAGACAAAATGAGATTTTTTTTCTCCAGAAAATCACATTGTAGGATTTTAATGAATTTATTTGCAAATTATGGTGGAAAATAAGTATTTGGTCACCTACAAACAAGCAAGATTTCTGGCTCTCACAGACCTGTAACTTCTTCTTTAAGAGGCTCCTCTGTCCTCCACTCGTTACCTGTATTAATGGCACCTGTTTGAACTCATCTTTTTAAGTGGGAGAACTTGCACAATTGGTGGCTGACTAAATCCTTTTTTCCCCCACTGTATGTATTCACCCCCTTTGCTATGAAGCCCCTAAATAAGATCTGGTGCAACCAATTACCTTCAGAAGCCACATAATTAGTTAAATAAAGTCCACCTGTGTGCAATCTAAGTGTCACATGATCTGTCACATGATCTCAGTATATATACACCTGTTCTGAAAGGCCCCAGAGTCTGCAACACCACTAAGCAAGGGGCACCACCAAGCAAGCGGCACCATGAAGACCATGTAGCTCTCCAAACAGATCAGGGACAAAGTTGTGGAGAAGTACAGATCATGGTTGGGTAAAAAAAAAATATCTGAAACTTTGAACATCCCACGGAGCACCATTAAATCCATTATTTAAAAATTGAAAGAATATGGCATCACAACAAACCTGCCAAGAGAGGGCCGCCCACCAAAACTCACGGACCAGGCAAGGAGGGCATTAATCAGAGAGGCAACAAAGAGACCAAAGATAACCCTGAAGGAGCTGCAAAGCTCCACAGCGGAGATTGGAGTATCTGTCCATAGGACCACTTTAAGCCGTACACTCCACAGAGCTGGGCTTTATGGAAGAGTGGCCCGAAAAAAAGCCATTGCTTAAAGAAAGAAATAAGCAAACACATTTGGTGTTCGCCAAAAGCCATGTGGGAGACTCCCCAAACATATGGAAAAAGGTACTCTGGTCAGATGAGACTAAAATTGAGCTTTTTGGCCATCAAGGCAAACGCTATGTCTGGCGTAAACCCAACACCTCTCATCACCCCGATGTTTTTCATCGGCAGGGACTGGAAAACTGGTCAGAATTGAAGGAATGATGGATGGCGCTAAATACAGGGAATTTCTTGAGGGAAACCTGTTTCAGTCTTCCAGAGATTTGAGACTGGGATGGAGGTTCACCTTCCAGCAGGACAATGACCCTAAGCATACTGCTAAAGCAACACTCGAGTGGTTTAAGGGGAAACATTTAAATGTCTTGGAATAGCCTAGTCAAAGCCCAGACCTCAATCCAATTGAGAATCTGTGGTATGACTTAAAGATTGCTGTTCACCAGTGGAACCCATCCAACTTGAAAGAGCTGGAGCAGTTTTGCCTTGAAGAATGGGCAAAAATCCCAGTGGCTAGATGTGCCAAGCTTATAGAGACATACCCCAAGAGACTTGCAGCTGTAATTGCTGCAAAAGGTGGCTCAACAAAGTATTGACTTTGGGGGGGTGAATAGTTATACACTCTCAAGTTTTCTGTTTTTTTGTCTTATTTCTTGTTTGTTTCACAACATTTTTTATTTTGCATTTTCAAAGTGGTAGGCATGTTGTGTAAATCAAATGATACAAATCCCTCAAAAATCCATTTTAATTCCAGGTTGTAAGGTAACAAAATAGGAAAAATGCCAAGGGGGGTGAATACTTTCGCAAGCCACTGTATATTTTAGTTATATTGTAAGCACTGTAAATGTATCGAACATCACCTTGTTTTATTTTTTAGTAATGCAGTGAAATTCCACTTTCATGCCATCAAATGCCCACTGGCTTGATGCCAAGCGCAGGCGGATGTAGGCAGAGAGAGTAAAGAGGAGAGAAGTGATCAGAGTGGAGCAGCACGGTGCACCCAGACCACCCACTCTCGTCACTCAGCGCTGCGCCACGTCTGAAATCAGGCGTAGAATATCTGCCCCCTCAACCTCTTCTCTCTGCTCTTCTCTTCTCTCTTCCGCTTCTTTCTCCTCCTCCACTTCACACACAGGCCACTTCCACGGCAACCAACAGAGCCAACTCGCACCAGTGGCCATGGTAACCAAACTATGTGGAAGGATTTCAGAGAAACTAAAAGCGCTGAGGCCTTTTCCATCCTGTCTCTCTATCTCCTAGCGCTCCATACAAAAGGGCTTCGTAATCAGCTGCTACGTAATAAAGGAGGTAGGATCTGATGAAAATCTCACAAATAATTATATTAGTCATATTGTTGTGTGGGTACACTTAATGGCAATGCAGACTCTTAATTTGAAAAGTGTGTTATATCTTTTTAAGCAGTAGAAGAAATCAAATCAAATGTTATTTGTCACATGCGCCAAATACAACAGGTGTAGACATTACTGTGAAATGCTTACTTACAAGCCCTTAACCAACAATGCAGTTTTAAGAAAATAAGAGTTAAGAAAATATTTATACAATAAATGAAAGTAAGAAAAGTAACAATAAAATAACAATAACGAGGCTATATACAGGGGGAACCAGTGTGGGGGTACAGGTTAGTCGAGGTAATATGTACATGTAGGTTGGGGTGACTATGCATAGATAATAAGCAGCGAGTAGCAGCAGTGTAAAAAAAAAGAGGGGAGGGGGTCAATGCAAATAGTCCGGGTAGCTATTTGTTTAATTGTTCAGCAGTCTTATGGCTTGGGGCTAGAAGCTGTTAAGGAGCCTTTTGGACCTAGACTTGGTGCTCCGGTAATGCTTACCATGCGGTAGCAGAGAGACAGTCTATGACTTGGGTGGAGTCTTTGGGCCTTCCTCTGACACTGCCTAGTATAGAGGTCCTGGATGGCAGGAAGCTTGGCCCCAGTGATGTACTGGACCATACGCACTACCCTCTGTAGCACCTTACGGTCGGATGCCGAGCAGTTACCATACCAGGCGGTGATTCAACCAGTCAGGATGCTCTCGATGGTGCAGCTGTATAACTTTTTGAGGATCTGGGGACCCATGCCAAATCTTTTCAGTCTCCTGAGGGTGAATAGGCGTTGTCGTGCCCTCTTCACGACTGTCTTGGTGTGTTTGGACCATGATATGGACACCAAGGAACTTGAAGCTCTCGACCCGCTCCACCACAGCCCCGTCGATGTGAATGGGGGCGTGCTCGGCCTCCTTTTCCTGTAGTCTACGATCAGCTCCTTTGTCTTGCTCATGCTGCGGGAGAGATTGTTGTCCTGGCACCACACTGCCAGGTGTCTGACCTCCTCCCTATAGGCTGTCTCATGGTTGTCGGTGATCAGGCCTACCACCGTTTTGTCGTCAGCAAACTTAATGGTGGTGTTGAAGTCATGCTTGGCCACGCAGTCGTGGGTGAACAGGGAGTACAGGAGGGGACTAAGCACGTGAAAGCAGGGCATCACTTAGAGGTGTTAAAATATTGAGAAAAGTTCCCCCTCAGTCTGTACTGTTTGTACACTGATCTGATTCATTGCATATGGAATGGGTCAGATTTATGCCAGACTTTCCAACCAAATCCCATTATTTCATTGCTTTGGCTGACGGAAGCTCATCATGACCACAAAAACACAGTTCTTTCTCCCTCTGTATGGGTCCCTCATTACCAGTGACCAAACATTCTCAGTGCCTCCACAGTCAGCTCAAAATGACACCAATTATCATCCGTCCATACCATATCTGTTTTCACCTTTCTCTCTACATTACCATACAGCGGGGGCGGACATAGTCAACACATCACTTCACCTGTTGTTAAGTGTGTGCTGAGAGGAAACAGTTGCTAGGCAACTTACAAAAGTTCCCGGCTAAGGCCAACTTTCTTGTATCAACATTTTACAGTGATTTCATTGTGGGGGCGGTATTAGTAAAGCTGAGAATATATATTGTGTCACCTTGCTTGAGCTATCATTTGAATACAGTATTTTGCTTCAAATCAAATCAAATCAAATTGTATTGGTCAAATGCGCCGAATACAACAGGTGCAGACATTACAGTGAAATGCTTACTTACAGCCCTTAACCAACAGTGCATTTATTTTTTACAAAAAAAGTAAAAATAAAACAACAACAAAAAAAGTGTTGAGAGAAAAAAGAGCAGAAGTAAAATAAAGTGACAGTAGGGAGGCTATATATACAGGGGGGTACCGGTGCAGAGTCAATGTGCGGGGGCACCGGCTAGTTGAGGTAGTTGAGGTAATATGTACATGTGGGTAGAGTTAAAGTGACTATGCATAAATAATTAACAGAGTAGCAGCAGCGTAAAAAGGATGGGGTGGGGGGGCAGTGCAAATAGTCCGGGTAGCCATGATTAGCTGTTCAGGAGTCTTATGGCTTGGGGGTAGAAGCTGTTGAGAAGTCTTTTGGACCTAGACTTGGCACTCCGGTACCACTTGCCGTGGGGTAGCAGAGAGAAAAGTCTATGACTAGGGTGGCTGGAGTCTTTGACAATTTTGAGGGCCTTCCTCTGACACCGCCTGGTATAGAGGTCCTGGATGGCAGGAAGCTTGGCCCCAGTGATGTACTGGGCCGTACGCACTACCCTCTGTAGTGCCTTGCGGTCGGAGGCCAAGCAGTTGCCATACCAGGCGGTGATGCAACCAGTCAGGATGCTCTCGATGGTGCAGCTGTATAATTTTTTGAGGATCTGAGGACCCATGCCAAATCTTTTCAGTCTCCTGAGGGGGAATAGGCTTTGTCGTGCCCTCTTCACGACTGTCTTGGTGTGTTTGGACCATGATAGTTCGTTGGTGATGTGGACACCAATGAACTTGAAGCTCTCAACCTGTTCCACTACAGCCCCGTCGATGAGAATGGGGGCATGCTCAGTCCTCTTTTTTAGTCCACAATCATCTCCTTTGTCTTGGTCACGTTGAGGGAGAGGTTGTTGTCCTGGCACCACACGGCCAGGTCTCTGACCTCCTCCCTATAGGCTGTCTCATCGTTGTCGGTTATCAGGCCTACCACTGTTGTGTCGTCGGCAAACTTAATGATGGTGTTGGAGTCGTGCCTGGCCATGCAGTCATGGGTGAACAGAGAGTACAGGAGGGGACTGAGCACGCACCCCTGAGGGGCCCCCGTGTTGAGGATCAGTGTGGCAGATGTGTTGTTACCTACCCTTACCACCTGGGGGCGGCCCGTCAGGAAGTCCAGGATCCAGTTGCAGAGGGAGGTGTTTAGTCCCAGGATCCTTAGCTTAGTGATGAGCTTAGAGGGCACTATGGTGTTGAATGCTGAGCTGTAGTCAAAGAATAGCATTCTCACGTAGGTGTTCCTCTTGTCCAGGTGGGAAAGGGCAGTGTGGAGTGCAATAGAGATTGCATCATCTGTGGATCTGTTGGGGCGGTATGCAAATTGGAGTGGGTCTAGGGTTTCTGGGATAATGCTGTTGATGTGAGCCATGACCAGCCTTTCAAAGCACTTCATGTGATGTAAACTATGTGGAAGATTGACAAGGCCTTTGTTCTCTCTCAAGTGTGACCTAAGGCAAAGTGATTTTCTAGTAATGTGGTTCAGACTATGTTAGGTTGGTTTGATCAATTGCTTTGACATGGGTGATGTTTTATTCCTATTCACTCCTATTTGCTGTTGGACAGAAGACGGACCTCTGGCCTTCTCACAGTCTCTCGTTTCATAACAAACATGGCGGTGCCTGTTCACTAGGGTGTCTGGTGTCTGAATGGAAATACTCTATGTCATCATGAACACTACTGCCTCCTTTAGCTGACCAGATCCAATTCTGCCAGAGAGAATTCTGGGACCCCCTCAAGATCATCCAGAAAAGTTATCTTGAGAAGTAGATTGACATGGTTCTAACTACATACAGTGGGGGAAAAAAGTATTTAGTCAGCCACCAATTGTGCAAGTTCTCCCACTTAAAAAATTGAGAGAGGCCTGTAATATTCATCATAAGTACACGTCAACTATGACAGACAAATTGAGAAAAAAAAATCCAGAAAATCACATTGTAGGATTTTTTATGAATTTATTTGCAAATTATGGTGGAAAATAAGTATTTGGTCACCTACAAACAAGCAAGATTTCTGGCTCTCACAGACCTGTAACTTCTTCTTTAAGAGGCTCCTCTGTCCTCCACTCGTTACCTGTATTAATGGCACCTGTTTGAACTTGTTATCAGTATAAAAGACACCTGTCCACAACCTCAAACAGTCACACTCCAAACTCCACTATGGCCAATACCAAAGAGCTGTCAAAGGACACCAGAAACAAAATTGTAGACCTGCACCAGGCTGGGAAGACTGAATCTGCAATAGGTAAGCAGCTTGGTTTGAAGAAATCAACTGTGGGAGCAATTATTAGGAAATGGAAGACATACAAGACCACTGATAATCTCCCTCGATCTGGGGCTCCACGCAAGATCTCATCCCGTGGGGTCAAAATGATCACAAGAACGGTGAGCAAAAATCCCAGAACCACACGGGGGGACCTAGTGAATGACCTGCAGAGAGCTGGGACCAAAGTAACAAAGCCTACCATCAGTAACACACTACGCCGCCAGGGACTCAAATCCTGCAGTGCCAGACGTGTCCCCCTGCTTAAGCCAGTACATGTCCAGGCCCATCTGAAGTTTGCTAGAGTGCATTTGGATGATCCAGAAGAGGATTGGGAGAATGTCATATGGTCAGATGAAACCAAAATATAACTTTTTGGTAAAAACTCAACTCGTTGTGTTTGGAGGACAAAGAATGCTGAGTTGCATCCAAAGAACACCATACCTACTGTGAAGCATGGGGGTGGAAACATCATGCTTTGGGGCTGTTTTTCTGCAAAGGGACCAGGACGACTGATCCGTGTAAAGGAAATAATAAATGGGTCTATGTATCGTGAGAAAACCTCCTTCCATCAGCAAGGGCCTTGAAGATGAAACGTGGCTGGGTCTTTCAGCATGACAATGATCCCAAACACACCGCCCGGGCAACGAAGGAGTGGCTTCGTAAGAAGCATTTCAAGGTCCTGGAGTGGCCTAGCCAGTCTCCAGATCTCAGCCCCATAGAAAATCTTTGGAGGGAGTTGAAAGTCCGTGTTGCCTAGCGACAGCCCCAAAACATCACTGCTCTAGAGGAGATCTGCATGGAGGAATGGGCCAAAATACCAGCAACAGTGTGTGAAAACCTTTTGAAGACTTACAGAAAACGTTTGACCTGTGTCATTGCCAACAAAGGGTATATAACAAAGTATTGAGAAACTTTTGTTATTGACCAAATACTTATTTTCCACCATAATTTGCAAATAAATTCATTAAAAATCCTACAATGTGATTTTCTGGATTTTTTTTCCTCATTTTGTCTGTCATAGTTGACGTGTACCTATGATGAAAATTACAGGCCTCTCTCATCTTTTTAAGTGGGAGAACTTGCACAATTGGTGGCTGACTAAATACTTTTTTTCCCCACTGTAAGTAGAAACAGTGGTGGTCTCTTCAAATACGATATCTATCTACAGTGCGTTCGGAAAGTATTCAGACTACTTGACTTTTTCCACATTTTGTTACGTTACAGCCTTATTCTACAGCCTTATTTTTCCCTCATCAATCTACACACAATACCCCATAATGACAAAGCAAAAACAGTTTTTTTTTAATGCAAATTTGTTACAAATAAAAAAACAGAAATACCTTATTTACATTAGTATTCAGACCCTTTGCTATGAGACTCAAAATTGAGCTCAGGTGCATCCTGTTTCCATTGATAATCCTTGAGATGTTTCTACAACTTCATTGGAGTCCACCTGTGGTAAATTCAATTGATTGGACATGATTTTGAAAGGCACACACCTGTCTTCATAAGGTCCCACGGTTGAAAGTGCATGTCAGAGGAAAAACCAAGCCATGAGGTCAAATGAATTGTCCATAGAGCTCAGAGACATTGTGTCGAGGCACAGATCTGGGGAAGGGTCCCAAAAAATGTATTCAGCACTGAACGTCCTCAAGAACACAGTGGCCTCCATCATTCTTCAATGGAAGAAGTTTGGAACCACCAAGGCTCTTCCTAGAGCTGGCTGCCCGGCCAGACATGGCAATCGGGGGAGAAGGGCCTTGGTCAAGGAGGTGACCAAGAACCCGATGGTCACTCTGACAGAGCTCTAGAGTTCCTCTGTGGAGATGGGAAAACCTTCCAGAAGGACAACCATCTCTGCAGCACTCCACCAATCAGGCCTTTATGGTAGAGTGGCCAGACAGAAGCATTCCTCAGTAAAAGGCACATGACAGCTCGCTTGGAGTTTGCCTAAATGTACCTAAATGACTCTCAGACCATGAGAAACAAGATTCTCTGGTCTGATAAAACCAAGATAAAATCAAGAATGCCAAGCGTCACGTCTAGAGGAAACCTGGCACCATCCCTACGGTGAAGCATGGTGGTGGCATTATCATGCTGTGGGGATGTTTTTCAGCAGCAGGGACTGGGAGACTAGTCAGGATCGAGGGAAAGATTAATTGAGAAAAGTACAGAGAGATCCTTGATGAAAACCTGCTCCAGAGCGCTCAGGACCTCAGACTGGGGCGAAGGTTCATCTTCCAACAGGACAACGACCCTAAGCACACAGCCAAAACAACACAGGAGTGGTTTCAGGACAAGTCTCTGAATATCCTTGAGTGGCCCAGCCAGAGCCCGGACTTGAACCCGATCAAACATCTCTGCAGAGACCTGAAAATAGCTGTGCAGCATCGCTCCCCATCCAAACTGACAGAGCTTGAAAGGATCTGCAGAGAAGAATGGTAAAAACTCCCCAAATACAGGTGTGCCTGTCACACCCTGGCTCTGGGACTCTATATGTTGAGCCAGGGTGTGTTCATTCTATGTGTTCTGTTTCTATGTTGGGTGTTCTAGGTTGTGTATTCTATGTTTGCCTGAGTGACTCCCAATCAGAGGCAACGAGTGTCAGCTGTTGGCTGGTTGTCTCTGATTGGGAGCCATATTTAAACTGTATGTTTTCCCTTTGTGTTTGTGGGTTTTTGTTCCGTGTCGGTCATTGTTACCGTGGACTTCACGAGTCATTTCTTGTTTTGTATTTTGTTGACACTTTAACTAATTAAAGTATGTTCGTTCAACACGCTGCGCCTTGGTCTACTCCTTACCCCGACGATCGTGACAGAAAAACCCACCATGCAACGACCAAGCAGCGTGTCCAGGGGCAGCTCTTGGGCTGGACATGGGAGGAAGCGCCGGGAGAAGAGACGGTGGAGGCGCGCCGTAGAGAGGAGCAACGGCGTGAACAGGGTCGTCGTCGGGCGGTCGAGAGGCAACCCCAGAAAATTTTTAGGGGGGGGCACACGGCATGGACGACGGGGCTGACGGAGGCAAAAGAGGGGCGGATTCTGGAGGCCACCAGGTTACGGATACACCGCCCTGTACGTCCTGTGCGGATGCCTCACACAGAGTGTGTGAGGGTAGGCATTCAGCCAGGACAGGTTGTGGCCGCTCTTCACTCCAGGGCTCCTATCCGTCTCCACAGCCCGGTTCGGCCTGTCCCTGCTCCACGCACCAAGCCTACGGTGTGCGTCCACAGCCCGGCTCGGCCTGTCCCTGCTCCACGCACCAAGCCTACGGTGTGCGTCGCCAGCCCAGTCCGGCCAGTCCCTGCTCCACGCACCAAGCCTACGGTGTGCGTCGCCAGCCCGGTCCGGCCTGTCCCTGCTCCACGCACCAACCCTACGGTGTGCGTCGCCAGCCCAGTCCGGCCAGTCCCTGCTCCACGCACCAAGCCTACGGTGTGCGTCGCCAGCCCGGTCCGGCCTGTCCCTGCTCCACGCACCAAGCCTACGGGGTGCGTCGCCAGCCCGGCCCGGCCTGTCCCTGCTCCACGCACCAAGTCTAAGGTGCGCGTCGCCAGCCCGGCCCGGCCTGTTCCTGCCACTCGCACCAAGTCTACGGTGCGCGTCGCCAGCCCGGCCCGGCCTGTTCCTGCCACTCACACCAAGTATACGGTGCGCGTCGCCAGCCCGGCCCGGCCTGTTCCTGCTACTCGCACCAAGTATACGGTGCGCGTCGCCAGCCCGGCCCGGCCTGTTCCTGCCACTCGCACCAAGCCTACGGTGCGCGTCGCCAGCCCGGCCCGGCCTGTTCCTGCCACTCGCACCAAGCCAGGGGTGCGAGTCGCCAGCCCGGCCCGGCCTGTTCCTGCCACTCGCACCAAGCCAGGGGTGCGAGTCGTCAGCCTGGTCCAGAACGTTCCTGCTACTCGCACCAAGCCAGGGGTGCGAGTCGTCAGCCTGGTCCAGCCCGTTCCGGCTCCACGCACCAAGCCAGGGGTGCGAGTCGTCAGTCCGGTGAGGCCCGTTCCGGCTCCACGCACCAAGCCAGGGGTGCGAGTCGTCAGTCCGGTGAGGCCCGTTCCGGCTACACGCACCAAGCCAGGGGTGCGAGTCGTCAGTCCGGTGAGGCCCGTTCCGGCTCCACGCACCAAGCTAGGGGTGCGCATCGTCAGCCCGGTCCGGTCAGTTCCTGCCTCACGCACCAAGCCAGGGGTGCGCGTCGTCAGTCCGGCACAACCTGTGCCTGGGTCATCGGTGCCAAATCAGGTACCGCTCAACTGCTCCACAACGGAGCTGAAGCTAGCCGCTCCTGCTACGTCCAGGTCAGCTCCAGCCAGCGGGGCCAGACCGGACCAGGGGCGCTATGGGGGGTTTATTGGAGGGTGGTGGGCAAGGCCGGAGCCAGAACCGCCGCCGAGGAGGTATGCCCACCCAGCCCTCCCCTGTTTTGCTCTTATTGAGGCGCGGTCGCAGTCCGCGCCTTTAGGGGGGGTACTGTCACACCCTGGCTCTGGGACTCTATATGTTGAGCCAGGGTGTGTTCATTCTATGTGTTCTGTTTCTATGTTGGGTGTTCTAGGTTGTGTATTCTATGTTTGCCTGAGTGACTCCCAATCAGAGGCAACGAGTGTCAGCTGTTGGCTGGTTGTCTCTGATTGGGAGCCATATTTAAACTGTATGTTTTCCCTTTGTGTTTGTGGGTTTTTGTTCCGTGTCGGTCATTGTTACCGTGGACTTCACGAGTCGTTTCTTATTTTGTATTTTGTTGACACTTTAACTATTAAAGTATGTTCGTTCAACACGCTGCGCCTTGGTCTACTCCTTACCCTGACGATCGTGACAGTGCCAAGCCTGTAGCGTCATACCCAAGAAGACTCGAGGCTGTAATCGCTGGCAAAGGTGCTTCAACAAAGTACTGAGTAAAGAGTAAAAATATATTTCAGTTTTTGATATATTTACATTTGCAAACATTTCTAAAAACCTGTTTTTGCTTCGTCGTTATGGGGTATTGTGTGTAGATTGATGAGGGGGGAAAAAATTATTTAATCGATTTTAGAATAAGGCTGTAACGTAACAAAATGTGAAAAAAGTCAAAGTGTCTGAAAACCTTTCAAATGCACTGTATAAAAAAAGTGTCCAAAAATAGAAAACTCAAGGAGACACATTTCTAAACACGATCACTATCCTTTTTGTATTAACCAAGTGGTAAGGTATAGTCACAACAACAAATCAGTGGTCCTCAAATGGACTGAATCATGGACTTCATTGTTTTGTGATCCAGCTGTGAGGCCATAGGACTAGGATTACTCATACTTCCACAGTGCGAGCAACAGCCACCACAGAGCAACAATGGCTTGTCTGTCTGAGTCATGCTGTCGCTGACTCCACAGCAGGAGGGACGATCTACTGCCTGCTGGACAGTTTCAGGGCTACAGCCAAGATGGCTTTTCCTGGTAAACACATTGTCATGACAACCATACTTCGATCTAGCACAGAGATGAGTTACAAATGTTACCTTTCCCTCTGTATTTATTGAAAGTATAGTAGGCCTACTGTAAATTATGTGAAAATACTTTACATACATAATGAGCATGACAATGTATTGAAGGGACAGTACAATGTGGTCCTCTGTAGCTCAGCTGGTAGAGCACGGCGCTTGTAACGCCAAGGTAGTGGGTTCGATCCCCGGGACCACCCATACACAAAAATGTATGCACGCACGACTGTAAGTCGCTTTGGATAAAAGCGTCTGCTAAATGGCATATTATTATATTATTACAATGTCTGAATAAGTTACTGCAGAGAAGGGAAGGCACCTTAACAGACTACATATAATTCACTCCATGTAAAGAGGTTGGACCCTGTCCACTCAGACCCTACAGCGTGCGCATGCATGCACATGCCCCATGGGAGGAAACGAGATGTCCTGACCCAAGCTTGTCTCACTTTCTCAACTCCAGATGTTGGAAGTAGAGCCTGCTTATCAGAACCAGAGATGTGAGAAAATGGTGAGCCAGAAAATGAGAAAATGCTGTGTTAAACCAGATTGCCATGGTTCTGAACCTCTGTCCAGAGCTATGCCCCATACAGAGCATTAACAAACACACAAGTCTCCTGCTCTAATACCTCCAGCTGACACCAGGCCTATGGCCCTGTGTGTCACAGCACCACTGACTCTGCAGCAGCTGGGCTACAGACACTGTACTCCTCTAGTGGACTCATTTGTTGAGTTGTTATACTTTTGTATGATTGTTTTTAACAGTTTTCAATATACAGTATTTGTGATATACAAAACACATATGATGGGAATCTTGAAAGCTTCTTGTGACCGTGTCAGAGTTGCTTCATGTACAGTGTTTTCTGTCATTAAACAGACTCTGAGACACAGTCCATTACTTTACAGCACCTGTACCTCATTCACATGTTTAGGATTTCAGTGTTCTCTCTATGACCATTTACTGCACTAAAATGATGGGTAAACATTCTCTAATATTTTAAATGTCTCTCTCTATTTTGATAGAGAATAAACAAGAAGGCTAATCCCTAGAGACATAATTGGATTTGTTTTTGTGGAAATCTTTATTCTGGGCTGCCTGTATTTCCTTTTGTTATATAACATACTATTTTATCATCTGTGTCACGACTTCCGCCGAGGCTGCCTCCGTTCCTTGTTTGGGCAGGCTTCGGCATTCGTCGTCACCGGCTTACTAGCCACTGCCGCTCCATATATCATCATTCCATTTGTCTTGTCTTGTCAATTACACACACCTGGTTCATATCCCCTCATTAGTCTGTGTATAAGTGTTCCCTGTGCCCCCTTGTCCTTGTGGGTGATTGTTTAAAGTGAGTTGAGTGTAGCTCGGTGGAGCTACTTGTACCTTGTGCTGGGGTACATTATTCCCCTGTGCCTGTATAATGTTGTCGCTACCCAGCGCAACTGTGTACGACGGAATAAACTCTGGGAAGTTACCAGTATGAAAATGTATGCACTCACTAACTGTAAGTCGCTCTGGATAAGAGTGTCTGCTAAATGACTAAAATGTAAAAATGTAAATGTAAATTTGTAAATTTACCCTCCTGCGCCTGACTCCTTCTAATCACACTCATCACAGAATCACCCACCCAGGAGCATTCCACGATGCTGGCCAGCTTGGGGGAAGCGATGGATCGGGTTCTTCATGTCGTCCAATGCCTGGAGAGGAGAGGAACCGATCTGTCGAGACCAGCTGGCCAACCGGATCCAGCCACCCACACCCCAGCACCCGGAGGGATCCAGATATCCCAACCACGGGAAGGCGGCGCTCTGCCAAGGATTCCTCCTCCAACTGGAGCTCTACTTCTCCAGCATCAGGCCGGCCCCATCGGAGCGGGAGAAGGTGTCCGTCCTCGTCCTGGAGTGGGCCAACGCGGTTTGGAACGAAGGAGGAGCCGAGTTGGAGAACTACGGGGAGTTCGCTCGCCTCTTTCGGGCTGTCTTCGATCACCCGCCCAAAGGTCGAGAGGCGGGTGAGCGGCTGGTCCACCTGAGGCAGGGGACGAGGACCGCGCAGGACTTCGCTTTGGAGTTTCGGACTCTTGCAGCGGGGTCCGGGAACGAGCGGGCCCTGATCAACCATTTCCAGTGCCATCTGCGGGAGGACGTCCGACGGGAGCTAGCCTGCCGGGACACCATGTTGTCCTTCACGCAACTGGTGGACATGGCCATCTGTTTGGACAACCTGCTGGCAGCCAGAGGATGTCCTGGAAGGGGTCTGCCTGTTCCCACCCCGGCCGACTCGGCTCCCGAGCTGATGGAGCTGGGTGGAGCCGACGTCCGAGAGAGCGGAGGACAACAGTGACAGTGCCACTCTGGTGGCACGAAGGGACAGTACACCACACATTGTCATCAACGCTCTTTTGGGTCTGGAGGCGGCAGGCAGGGCACTCTCGCATCACCCCAGGTATCTAACACCCACACTCGTTCAGAGCCCTCTGCTGTGCACTGTACCCTACCCATCTACTTTCCCGATCACATGGTAGTTCCCCAGTGTAAGGTGCTAGTTGATTCAGGCGCAGCTTGGAACTTTATGGACAGGGCATTCTCACGCCATCTAGGCATTTCATTGGTTCCCCTATCCATTCCACTCCCCATCAGAGCACTTGATAGTCGACCATTAGGGTCCGAGTTTGTTCAGGAAGTTACTGCACCAGTCACCATGATTACCCAGGAGACTCATTGTGAGCAGATCTCTTTTATTATTTTTGAGTCCCCTGCTTTCCCTGTGGTATTATGTATCCATTGGTTAGCACTCCACAACCCCACCTTCTCATGGCTGCAGAGGGTTCTCACGGGGTGGTCGCGAGAGTGTCAGGGTAGGTGTCTAGGTGTTTCCGTTGGTGCAACCATGGTGGAAAGTCCAGACATTAACTCCACCGTGTGCATTCCCCCCGAATACCTCGATTTGGCGCCCTCATTTTCAATAACGCAGGCTACCAAGTTACCACCTCATCGGGCGGGGGATTGCACGATAAACCTCCGGGTAGATGCTGTACCTCCCAGGAGTCATGTGTACCCCCTGTCACAGGCTGAAATGGCGGCTATGGAAACATACGTCACCGAGTCCCTGCGCCAGGGGTATATACGTCCCTCCACTTCACCCGCCTCCTCAAGTTTCTTCTTTGTGAAGAAGAAAGATGGCGGTCTGCGCCCGTGCATTGATTATCGACCACTGAACAAGGAGACGATCAGATTTAGTTATCCTCTCGCCCTCATTCCATCAGTGATCGAGTCAATGCATGGGGCGCACTTCTTCACCAAATTAGATCTCAGGAGTGCGTACAACTTGGTGCGTTTCCGAGAGGGAGACAAGTGGAAGACAGCATTCAGCAAAACCTCGGGGCATTATGAATACCTGGTGATGCCCTATGGTTTGATGAATGCTCCATCCGTCTTCCAGTCCTTTGTGAACGAGGTGTTTCGGGACATGCTTGGTCGCGGTGTAGTGGTCTACATCGATGACATTCTGGTGTATTCCGCTACCCGTGCTGAGCATGTGTCCCTGGTTCGCAAAGTGCTGGCCCGACTGTTGGAAAATGACCTTTATGCCAAGGCAGAGAAGTGCATGTTTTTCCAGCAGTCCGTCTCCTTCCTCGGATACCGCATTACCACCTCAGGTGTGGAGATGGAGGGAGATCGCATTTCAGCCGTGCGTAATTGGCAGACTCCAACCACGGTTAAGGAGGTGCAGCGCTTCCTTGGCTTCGCCAACTACTATCGGAGGTTTATCCAGGGCTTTGGCAAGGTCGCAGCTGCCATTACATAACTGTTCAAGGGTGGGCCGTCCCGGCTCCGCTGGTCTGCTGAGGCTGACCTGGCCTTCAGCAAACTGCGGGGTCTGTTCACCTCAGCCCCGGTACTGGCCCACCCCGATCCATCACTACCATTCGTAGTGGAGGTGGATACGTCCGAGTTAGGGATAGGCACTGTCCTGTCTCAACGTTCGGGCACGCCACCCAAGCTCCGCCCCTGTGCCTTCTTCTCTAAGAAGCTCAGCCCGGCGGAGCAGAACTTCGACGTTGGTGATCAGGAGCTGTTGGCTGTTGTCCGAGCCTTGACCGTGTGGAGGCATTGGCTCAAAGGGGCGAAACACCCTTTCCTCGTCTGGACGGACCACCGTAACCTGGAGTACATCTGGGCAGCGAGGAGGCTGAATCCTCGCCAGGCCAGGTGGGCTTTATTCTTCACCCGGTTCAATTTTACACTGTCATACATCCCGGGTACGAAGAACGTGAAGGCAGACGCATCGTCACGGCTGTATGACACAGAGGAGAGGCCCAGAGACAACACCCCCATACTCCCGGCCTCCTGCATTGTGGCGCTGGTAGTATGGGCGATGGACGCGGATATAGAGCAGGCATTACACACAGATCCATCTCCACCTCAGTGTCCAGCTGGGCTGTGGTACGTGCCTGCTCTTATCCGTGATTGGATGATCTACTGGGCACACACGTCACCCTCCTCTTGTCACCCAGGTATCGGTCGTACAGTGCGCTGCCTGACCGGAAAGTACTGGTGGCCTATCTTGGCTAAGGACGTGAGGGTGTATGTCTCCTCCTGCTCGGTGTGCGCGCAGAGTAAGGCACCTAGGCACCTCCCAGCGGGTAAGTTACAACCTTTACCAGTTAAGTGTTGATTTCCTTACTGGTCTTCCCCTCTCCCAAGGTAACACCACCATCCTGATCGTTGTGGCCAGCTTTTCCAAGGCCTGCCGCCTCCTTCCTCTGCCCGGTCTCCCCACGGCTCTGCAAACTGTGGAGGCCCTGTTTACACAGTCTTCCGGCAATACGGGGTACCAGTGGATATAGTGTCTGACCGAGGTCCCCAGTTCACATCCAAGGTCTGGAAGGCGTTCATGGAACGTCTGGGGGTCTCGGTCAGCCTGACCTCTGGGTTCCACCCCGAGTCTAATGGGCAGGTGGAACGGGTAAATCAGGATGTGGGTAGGTTCCTGCAGTCCTACTGCCAGGACCGGCCGGGAGAGTGGTCAGTGTTCTTTCCATGGGCAGAATATGCCCAGAACTCTCTCCGCCACTGCTCTACTAACCTAACGCCATTCCAATGTGTTTTAGGTTACCAACCGGTTCTGGCACCGTGGCACCAGAGCCAGACCGAGGCTCCTGCGGTGGATGACTGGTTTCGGCGCATGGAGGAGATGTGGGACGCTGCCCACGTTCACCTCCAACGCGCCGTTCGTCGTCAGAAGGCCAATGCTGACCGCCACCGCAGTGAGGCCTCGGTCTTCGTACCGGGGCATCGGGTCTGGCTCTCGACCCGGAATCTGCCCCTCCGCCTGCCCTGCCGGAAGCTGAGCCCGCGGTTTGTGGGGCCGTTCAAAGTCCTGAGGAGAATCAACGAGGTCACCTATAGGTTATTACTTCCCCCTGATTACCGTATTAACCCCTCGTTTCATGTGTCTCTCCTCAGGCCGGTGGTGGCTGGTCCGCTCCAGGAGTCGCAGGTGCGGAGCTGCGCATCAAGGGGGGGTACTGTCATGACTTCCGCCGAGGCTGCCTCCTATCCTTGTTTGGGCAGGCTTCGGCGTTCGTCGTCACCTGCTTACTAGCCACTGCCGCTCCATATATCATCATTCCGTTTGTCTTGTCTTGTCAATTACACACACCTGGTTCATATCCCCTCATTAGTCTGTGTTAAGTGTTCCCTCTGCCCCCTTGTCCTTGTGGGTGATTGTTTTATGTGAGTTGAGTGTAGCTCGGTGGAGCTACTCGTACCTTGTATTGCCGGGGTAGATTATTCCCCTGTGCCTGTATTTTGTTGGAGCTACCCATACCTTGTATTGCCGGTGTAGATTGTTCCCCTGTGCCTGTTTTTGTTGTCGCTATCCAGCGCAACTGTGTACGACGGAATAAACTCTGTATTCAGTGATTTACCCTCCTGCGCCTGACTCCTTATAATCACACTTATCACAATCTGTCTATAAAACCTCATCTCTATCTGACTTTATGATTAAACCAGTATTTTTAATGTGTAGGCCCCTTTAGGCTTAATGCTTTTATAATTGAAGTTCCATGGGTCGACTCTGGTGACTCTTTAGGACTCACACGATTTTCTTTGGCTTGAGCTTTTACCAGTCTTGATTTAATTTAGTTGATTCTCAGCTGGTTGATACAAGTATAAATGTTTGTAACGTGCTACATTTAATTAACCCTTCCCTTTCAACATGTCAATTTCACCCACAACTGAGTTTTTAATCACTAAAATACTATTTAACTACATTTGTTCCACTATGACCCTTCATCTAGTCCTCTAGGTATGGGTAATAACCTTGTAAAACAACAAAACAACAACAACAAAACACTACTTTGTACTTGACCTGTTGTTGACTTGTATTTGACCTGCAATTTGTCCTTTGACCTTTGTGCTAGAGACTAATGATCTTCTGTGCAGTAAAGATCTAACCATGATGATCACAAGGATATAAGTATGTTTTCCTTGTCATGTTCAGAGGCCGAGGGACAGATCTGAAGTTTGGCTAAAATTTAGCTAAAAATTGCATTAAATGTCTTCATTGATTGATTTACGACTTTAGTATAGTAATCAAACAGTTTGATCTCCATTTTGAACAGTTGGGTCTAAAAACTAATGGGGAAAAAGCATATGAAAGAGGACATTCCCGTCACAGGAGGTTGGTGGCACGTAATTGGGGAGGTAATTGGAGGTAATGGCTCATGGTAATGGCTGGAGCGGAATGTGTTTGGTTTCCATGTGTTTGATGCCATTCCATTTACTCCCTTCCAGCCATTATTATGAGCTGCCCTCCCCCAGCAGCCTCCTGTGATTCCCAGCTACTGGAAAATACATTTTGGGAGGTTAAAATCATATACTTGGTATACTTACTGTACTTACTGTATGGGTCAAATTGACCAGTGGTGTAAAGTACTTAATAAAAATACTTTAAAGTACTACTTAAGTCGTTTTGGGGGATATCTGTACTTTACTTTACTATTTATATTTTTGATTATTATTACTTTTACTTCACTACACTCTTAGAAAAAAGGCTTCCAAAAGGGTTCTTTGGCTGTCCCCATAGGCAAACCCTTTTTGGTTCCAGGCAGAACCCTTTTTGGTTCCAGGCAGAACCCTTTTTGGTTCCAGGCAGAACCCTTTTTGGTTCCAGACAGAACCCTTTTGGGTGGACCCAAAAGGGTTCTGCCTGGAACCAACCAAAAGGGTTCTGCCTGGAACCAAAAAGGGTTCTTCAAATGGTTCTCCTAAGGGGACAGCTGAGGAGCCCTTTTAGGTTCTAGATAGCACCCTTTTTTCTGAGTGTACATTCCTAAAGAAAATAATGTACTTTTTACTCCGTACAATTTCCCTGACAGCCAAAAGTACTGGTTACATTTTGAATGCTTAGCAGGACAGGAAAGGGATCCAATTCATGCACATATCAAGAGAACATCCCTGGTCATCCCTACTGCCTCTGATTTGGCGGACTCACTAAACACACATGCTTCGTTTGTAAATGATGTCTGAGTGTTGGAGTGGCTATCCGTAAAAAAAACAATGGTGCCGTCTGGTTTGCTTAATATAAGGAATTTGAAATGATTTATACTTTTACTTCTGATAGTTAAGTATATTTTAGCAATTACATTTACTTTTGATACATACGTATATTTAAAACCAAATACTTATAATACTTTTACTCAAGTAGTATTTTACTGGGTGACTTTTACTTGAGTCATTTTCTATTAAGTTACAGTATCTTTACTCAAGTATGACAATTGGGTACTTTTTCCACCACTGAAATTGACCCGGAACAAAACTCGTGTAGCCTATAGCCTTTTCGAACATAAGGGAAGGGTTCAATATCAGTGGCAGCATAGAGATATAGACCGCAATAATATCCCACTTTTATTTTCAAACAGGTCTATTAAATACCCTAAATCACGCCTGTGGAGAGATGTTGACGAAGTAGCCCTGCGCAGAACCCACTTGGTGTGTGAATGAGACCTTACGGGCGAAATCTCCGCCCCTTGTTGAGATTGTGCTGCAGTTGGCGGTGCTGTTGCAGCAAAGGAGGTGGAGAGGACTCTTCATCAGGATTCTGCGTTTTTGTCGTCCAGTCTCTGGCTACGTGCTGTTTGCAGGCTTCTCCGCGGTGAAGTTCATTGCGAATTTGTTGATTGGTAAGTTTGAATATTTTATTGAGATAGGCTATTGGTTTGCTGCTCTTCTCGGTAATCTAAACTATGCACAGATTAGGGTGAGAAGAATTGTTTCATTGTATCTAGCATCAGTTGCAAAGATGTGGAAACGGGACAGATGTTTTTCTAACAACGTCGCTAGGGATGAAATCAGAGTTTGAAGTTGATTCCTGTTCTTCTATTTACCCTGTATAAGTTGTTTTTGCTTGGAAGGCTATCCGATTTCTATTGTATTTGTGCAGCATTGTGTTTTTGAAAAGGCCATTCAGAGCTTCTATGAATCAGTTGGCCACTTCCCAGTCACAGAAGTGCGCCATGTTAATATGGAGGTTTAAGAGTGTATAGATAACGGTATACACACAGGAGCCTACAGCCTTTTGAAGAGATGCAGGCGTAGGCGCCCTGTATGTTGACAGATTGCAACGCTGAATTCAAACTAAACTGATAAATTGTGACATTCAAAGCAAAATCATGGAGGGATTATATTAACTGTGCGTAATGATGTTGAATCGGCGCCTAGATGTAATTCTATCTTTATAACTTGAAACCATTATGTATCAGGTATTATAGGCGATGCATGTATCCCTCACCGTAGGCCTATGTCACATCTTGAGTCAGTGCTCTCTGCTACATGTGGCTCAAGGCTACCCTTTGATGTTGCGTCGAGTTGAAACCATTCAGCTACTTCATGTCACTGGCACAATTTAAATCACACCCGAACTGCTGAAACGACCATTTGGTGGCGAAATCCCCCATTTGCCTCACATCTTCACAATTTGGTGCCAAACGGGGTTGTCACTATATTGAGCGAAGTGGGTTTTGAGGCCTTTTAATAATTGGTTATGAACGCCTTGTGATTATGAGACATCCATGGGCTTTGCTCGCCCGAGTTGCACTGACTGTCGTGATGCAGTTCGGTCGAAAAACATTGCTCTGCTGCAGGAACTCTATTGGGAGTGAGCAGACCTCTTGCTATTGAATATTAATATTTACCACACCATTTCACAAACCCCTTTTACCCATTTAGAGTATGGGATACTGCTCCATTAAGCCATTCAAGAGGAAACAGTGACGCGCATAGGCTACAAGTCAATAGCCTAGTCAAGTTCTCTGCTCAGTTGTTAGGACGGCTAGCATCACAGGCCATTGGCCTACTTGTGAACCCTTGGCGATAGTTTTGTGCTGGTTCGCTGTGCTCTAATATGAGTGTGACTGTGATTAGAATGATCAAAGAGTGTATCTCTCCATTTGTCTCTCTCTGTCTTTGCCTCCATCCTCTCTTGTTTTCTACCTATAAACCAGACCAGTATCTGTGTTGCCACAGTAATTAGTGCAGACACTGGGTAATGCAGTTTCTTTGGACTTCGGACCCCCCTGCCCAAAAAATAAAATCAAATCGAATGCATCAGCCCGACAACCACTCAAAGTATAGACTACTGATCACTGTCCATGGTGCTGAAATTGCGACATGTCTATGTGGCTGCCTATCAAATCGATGATGGGCTTTCTGTGGTGCCAGGGCATGTAGCCTATAGCTTTGCTTTAGCTAATGGATAAATGTTTATTGGTAAGCCTATTTGGTGATAATTTTCTCATGTTAAGCCTAACATTTCACAAAGCTATAGTGTCTCAAGGCTGCCTTTTAGACTGCTGGCTGGTGGCAATAATGTAATATTAAACCTGGAAATTCAAACATTGCAGATTGTAAAATACATTTTCGATACAACAGCATACTAATCAGCAACCAATATATGTTTTTGGAATATACAACTGTCCTGTATAGCCTACCTAAACCTGCATGACATGGGTCGTCCTTGCACGCTCTCCCAGCTTGGATAGAAAGTTGTTGTGCATAAAACCAGTCTATTATTGCCAAATAAGACAGTCAGTCCACCCTTAAAACACTAGCTTACTAGGGATTGTTTCATTATGCGGTGTAGCCTACTATCTATAGTGCCTTCAGAAAGTATTCACACCCCTTGACCTTTTCCATATTTTGTTGTGTTACAGCCTGAATTTAGAATGGATTACATTTAGATTTTTGTCACTGACCTACACACAATACCCCATAATGTCAATTTGGAATTATGTTTTTTAAATATTTGACAAATTAATGAAAAATGGAAAGCTGAAATACCTTGAGTCAATAAGTATTCAACCCCTTTGTTATGGCAAGCCTAAATAAGTTCAATAGTAAAGATTTGCTTAACAAGTCACATTATATAAGTTGCATGGACTCACTCTGTGTGCAATAATAGTGTTTAACATGATTTTTGAATGGCTACCTCATCTCTGTACCCCACACATACAATTATCAGTAAGGTTCCTCAGTTGAGCAGTGAATTTCAAACACAGATTCAACCACAAAGACCAGGGAGGTTTTCCAATGCAGGCATAGAATATCCCTTTGAGCATAGTGAAGTTATTCATTACACTTTGGATGGTGTATCAATACACCCAGTCACTACAAAGATACATGCGTCCTTCCTAACTCAGTTGCCGGAGAGGAAGGAAACTGCTCAGGGATTTCACCATGAGGCCAATGGTGACTTTAAAACAGTTTCAGAGTTGAATGGCTTTGATAGGAGAAAACTAAGGATGGATCAACAGCATTGTTGGTCCCATGTTTCATGAGCTGAAATAAAAGATCCCAGACATTTTCCATACACACAAAAAGCTTACTTCTCTCAAATGTTTTGCAAAAATGTGTTTACATCCATGTTAGTGAGCATTTCTCCTTTGCCAAGATAATCAATCCACCTGACAGGTGTGGCATATCTCAAGAAGCTGATTAAACCACATAATCATTACACAGGTGGACCTTGTGCTGGGGACACTAAAGGCCACAGTTTTGTCACACAACACAATGCCACAGATGTCTCAAGTTTTGAGGGAGCATGCAATTGGCTTGCTGACTGCAAGATTGTCCACCAGAGTTGTTGCCAGATAATTTAATGTTCAATTCTCTACCATAATCCATCTCCAATGTTGTTTTAGAGAATTTGGCAGTAAGTCCAACCGGCCTCACAACTGCAGAGCACGTGTATGGGGTCGTGTGGGCGAGCGGTTTGCTGATTTCAATGTTGTGAACAGAGTGCCCCATCGTGGTGGTGGGGTTATGGTATGGGCAGGCATAAGCTTCAGACAACAAACACAATTGCATTTTATCGATGGCAATTTGAATACACAGAGACACCGTGACGAGATCCTGAGGCCCATTGTCGTGCCATTCATCTGCCACCATGTTTCAGCATGATAATACACGACTCCATGTCGCAAGGATCTGTACACAATTACTGGAGGCTGAAAATGTCCCAGTTCTTCCATGGCCTGCATTTTGGATGCTCTAGATCGACGTGTATGACAGCGTGTTCCAGTTCCCACCAATATCCAGCAACTTCGCACAGCCTTTGAAGAGGAGTGGGTCAACATTCCACAGGCAAAAATCAAAAGCCTGATCAACTCTATGCAAAGGAGATGTATCACGCTGCATGAGGCAAATGGTCATCACACCAGATACTGACTGGTTTTCTGATCCACACCCCTACCTTTTTGTTTAAGGTATCTGTGACCAATAGATGCATATCTGTATTCCCAGTCATGTGAAATCCATAGATAAGGGCCTAATACATGTATTTCAATTGACTGATTTCCTTATATGAACTGTAACTCAGTAAAATCTTAAATTGTTGCGTTTTATATTTTTGTTCAGTATAGTTACTCCACAATACTAACCTAAATGACAGAGTGAAAAGAAGGAAGCCTGTACAGAATACAAATATTCCAAAACATGCATCCTGTTTGCAGTAAGGCACTAAAGTAAAATTGCTAAAAATGTGGCAAAGAAATGTCCTCATACAAAACATTATGTTTGGGGCAAATCCTACACAATCCATCACTGAGTACCACTCTTCATATTTTCAAGCATGGTGGTGGCTGCATCATGTTATGGGTATGCTTGTCATCGGCGAGTACTAGGGAGTTTTTGGGGATAAAAAGAAACTGAATAAGGCTAAGCACAGGGAAAACCCTAGAGGGAAACCTGGTTGTCGGCTTTCCAACAGACGCTGGGAGACAAATTCACCTTTCAGCAGGACAATATACACTGGGTTGCTTCCCAAGATGACATTGAATGTTCCTAAGTGGCCTAGTTACAGTTTTTAATTAAACGTTTTTCAACGGCAGGGTCTGGGAGACTAGTCAGGATCGAGGGAAAGATGAACGGAGCAAAGTACAGAGAGATCCTTGATGAAAACCTGCTTGAGCGCTCAGAACCTCAGACTTTTTAGAATAAGGCTGTAACGTAACAAAATTTGGAAAAAGTCAAGGGGTCTGAATACTTTCCGAATGCACTGTACATCTCCAATGTCACAGATCTCCTTTAAAGTCAATTCAACACAGAATTTCCCCGTGAGTTGGTTTGGTTTCCCCATTAGTGGGTTTGGACTGACCTGTATAGCCTCACTCTAGCCTCTCCATCTATGGGACCCCTGGTCAGCTGTGCTGTGCAGCCCAGGCTGAGTGCTCTCCTCTGGGTGAGAATGGCTGTGGAGGCTGGCATGACCTTGCCTCGTGGGAACCTCTCTGGCTCTTCATCCACAATGTTGTAAGTGGGTTTGAGCCCCATCGGGGAGGGGAAAGGAGGCATGTTCTGGAAAGCTGCCAGCAGATAAGAAATGGAATAGTGCGACAGAGAACTGGTGCGTTTGCCCAGTAGCACAGTCCTGGCTAAATATAGACCACTCTGTTTCAGCCGGGAAGGTATTCAGCATCGCCCTCACCTTTTCTCTCTCTTTTTCTGCCCTTCCTTATTGGACGTTTTAGTTAATTCGATGGATACTCGCTCTCTCTCTCTCACGCCTCTTGTGGACTTGTCTGTATAAATGGAGAGATCGGAATTAATGGTTGAAAGCGGCTCTCAATGATATTTTCCTCTGTACCTCCCTTTCTTCTCCTTTACCTCAGGCTCTTTAGCATCCATTTAAGTAGTTTATTTCCCAGGCCACCACCACCTTTTTTATCATGCCAGAGATTACATTTTCCTCTTTCTGTTTACACTCTGCCGTACCCACAACCTGTGTGAGGCATGTAAAAAATGTCCAGTGTGGATCTTTCTTTGCCTCACGTTCTAATCACGGAGAGTTATGAGAGGAGAGGCCCAGGGATGACCTCAGCTTGGGTCAGTCTGTCTTCTCTGACTTTACTACAGCTGTGCCCTGGGTGTCATCTATTCTAAACAACCTGTTGGCAGTGGAAGATTATGCAGCAGCACTGTTACTGTTGAAGTGGTAAAGAGGTGTGTGTGTGTGTGCGTGTGTGTGATTTATGGGTTGTATGGAATCAGAATGGAGTGGAATTAAGATAATGGTGTTGCAGTGGGCATTGTGGACTGTGGTGGTGTTTTAGTGGGCATTGAGGACTGTGGTGGTGTTTTAGTGGGCAGTGGTAGTGTGTAGAGAGGCCTGGGCTGTGGAATGTGTGATGTTTGACAGGACAGGGGGGTGTTTATCAGGGGCTGGAGAGGAGCTTGGTGCTGGTCCAAATTTGTCTCTACTGCTCAACTGATAACAGCTACAGTTTTTCAATAGGTTTGGGTCTGAATGTGAAAAATCAGTCATGTGTATTCACTTATGGACCCAGGCAGTTTGTGTGAATACTTTTTGTGTGCACACCCAAGTGCCCATATGTGCATGGCCCTAGGCCTAGGATTCAATCCGTATCGCCGACGTTCCGCCTCTTGTAGCCAGATTTACATTTAAAGCAATGTTCATGTGTTAGCGGAGACTGCATTCACGGCAAAGGCTCAATTGGAAATTACCTTTTTCAGTTTCAAGCGCGCTACAGCATTGAACTTTGGCGATACGGATTGAATCCAGCCCTTATATTAAGAAGCAAAGTAGAATACAGCATCATTCTGTTGAATCTTACAGCAAGCAGGAGGAACTGCGCTGCTTGAGAGACAGGGGGCAACGCTTGGTGTGTCTGGCAAGAGGAGAGAGGCGACAGAGGAAACTATTAAAACAGACGGCTGAGTGGCATTTTAAAATAATGCATGCAATATCGATTTTGCACATGTCAATGCTGCGATTTTGATATGAATTTGATTAAAGACTCACTCTGGGATCTTAAGCACAACAAATTCGTAACATATTGCAGAAATTGGATTTGTAACATATCACACGAAATGGATGATGTAGTATACAATTGGATGATGTAGTACACAGAAAACAGGTAGCCGTTTTGGCTCTCGAGCACCACTTTCAAAACGACTGGCTAAAATAATACAAAAGTTTGAGAATACATCTTTAATTGTGCAGCCCTATTTGTTGTGAATGTTTTTTTGCGTTAACCCTTAGGCTTTTGCCTTCTGCCTTTTGCTGATGGGAAACGATTTGCTTAGAGAGGGAGAGAGAGAGATGCGACATGACCTTCACTGGGATTACATTAATTTGATTTGCATGTGGCCAAAGGCGTGTCTGTTACATACAACATTAGCTGAAACCCTACAAACTCCCAGATGTAGCAGCTCAGGGATAATGGTATAGAGTGGGAGTAAAACACTAGCCAAGGAGCCATACACTCTTTGTTAATCTGTTCTATCTCTAAAGAATCATTCTGCAAACACCCCCACATAATGTCAACATAAGGAAATGAAAATGAAGCACCAATATACATTTTGTTTATTTTTCATTTTTGAGCCCATGAGATGTTTCGACACGGTTAGATTTCAGAGGCTTTGAGAGAGGGTGACATGGAAGAGTTAATGATAAAGTCAATGTGAAACCCAGTGTTTGCTCTGTACCTCCTTTAGATAGAGGAGCCTCAGGAGGTTGTTGTGGATATTAGCTGTACAGGCGGAGCCCCAGAATGAATCTACGGAAATGAGTGATTAGATGTCCCCCTGGGATAAGGCGAGGGTCTTAAACTCTGCTGCATCTGGACTGGGGTTGTTCCTTTCCCTTTTTATCTGCCTTTTCTTGTCCTTTATTCACAGTAACAGTATGTGAATGTCCCGTCTTGCTGGCTGTTAGTGAAGTAATCTCGGGTCAGTTCAACCTTTCGCTATCTGTCCCTAGCTGTGGTGTGAAGCATTGTGAGTTAATCTTTGTCTTTCAGGGGTTAGAAAAACTGTTTACTATAAAGGGGTCATGGTGAGATTTGCTCTAATTGACCTGTTTCCCTCAGAGCCTAGTCCCCCTGTAGTGTGTGTGTGTACTTTTCATTGTGAGCTTTGAAGTTGTGCCAGTCTCACCCTCAGGATCACAGGATCAGCCAAGTTGGGCCTCGTCACTGTCAATAATATAGTGTTATAATGACAAAGCAGCTGATGGCCTCAACACTGTCTGGATCCTGTAAAGCCCTGTCTCCTCTACAGCCTTAGGGCTAGAAGTCCCTGGAATAACTGCATATGTTGACCAGCATAATGGCAGAAGCTTTTCCAAAATAATATTGTACTGTAATATCCTACTACAGTGCTGCATCCAGATACTCCTTCATATGACATCTGTTTGTTTGGAAATCTGAGTGCTTGTTTTTCAATGTGCCTGTGTGTGTGGGTGATTGTGTGCCTGTGAGAGTTTTACATTTTTTACCAAGGCTGGGGGCTCTGTGGGATTTGAGGGGTTGGGGGATGAGTTGTGCCGAGGAGGTATTAAGGAGATTTTCCCCTGGAGTATTATTTTCCCATAAATACATTCTGTTCCACACACAGCATGTTGGGAAAAAAGTGGAGGCCACAGGCAAAGCCCTTGGAGAGTGTCCTTGAACACATCATTCAACCCCATGGCTCACAGTGGCCACCCAGAATTGATTCCCCAGGAGACAGGGGGATTGTTTGATTGGCTGACCTGCCAATAATGTCACAGCAGGAGATTGACATCAGAGCTGAGAGTAACAAGAACTGGGGATTCCCAAGGACTACCCTTTTCCTGGCCAGGTCACATGATCGGGAACAACACCTTATTGATGCACGGTATCTATGTGATGGGGTCGATCCTCGTCAGCTCAAGGCGAGATTCAATCTCACGTCAACAACAGCATCTTGTACTCCAGAAGCTAGCGTGCTAAACCATTACCCTCCCAAAACAAGTGAGACTGACCGCTGTATTGCATTAGTGGAAACCAAGACTGTTCTCAGGGCAGACTGCAGGTTTTGACTAGCAGAAGTTACTTTTCATAGCAGATTAGGATAATTTACACAGCAGATTAGGAGAATTAACATGGCATGTTAGGAGAATTAATGTGGCAGGTTAGGAGGATTCGGTTAAGGTTAGGAAAAGGTTTAGGGTAAGGGTTAGCAAAAATTGTCCCCGACGCGACTTTAACATATCAACCTACAACCAGGCCTGAGAACATTCTTGGTTTCCACTGTGATGCTGGGTGCTGACCACTGGATGACCCAGCTGAGCTCCCGTGCAACTCTGCTCTAATAACAGAGTGATGTGAGCATGCCCAGAGACTCACGTATATAATCTAAATAGAGTAATATGACATCCCACAATGCACTGGGGGGGAGCAGCAGTATGGTCCAAGATGCCCTGGCAGTCATACAAGGTGAGATGTGATGGATTCATGGGAGGTTCTCCAATCTGTCCAGAGCTTTGCGTGCTGGCTGTCGATCTGCCTAGGGCTGCACTGACGGAACACACTGAGGATGCTGGAGTATGTGCGTGCGCCTGCTCAGTGCTCGGCTATGACCCTTCTAGATGCATGGAGGAGTTACAGCACATACTGTAGTGAGGGTGGAGTTCAGGGGAGTGTTCTTCCTGTTCTCTGCTCCGTACGGATCTACAGAAGGTGGTAATGTAATGAGAGACGTGCTGCAGAAAGCCTGTGTAAATCCATTGTGGATATATAACAGATATGGCAGGGATTGGAGGAATTTTGGAATGTGTTGGCTCCCACTGGTGCTGCCAAAAGTGTACTTTATACACTGAGTATTCCAAACAGGAACACCTAATTTTGCCCTCAGAACAGCCTCAATTAGTCGGGGCATGGACTCTACAAGGTGTCGAAAGCGTACCACAGGGATGTTGGCCCATGTTGACGCCAATGTTTCCCATAGTTGCGTCAAGTTGGCTGGATGTCCTTTGGGTGGTGGACCATTCTTGATACACACGGAAAACTGTTGAGTGGAAAAAACACAGCAGCATTGCAGTTCTTGGCACCTACTACCATACCCCGTTCAAAGGCACTTAAATATTTTGCCTTGCCTATTCACCCTCTGAGTGGCACACATACACAATCCATGTCTCAATTGTCTCAAGGCTTAGTAATCCTTCTTTAAACTGTTTCCTCCCCTTAATCTACATTGATTTGAAGTTGATTTAAAAAGTGACATCAATAAGGGATCATAGCTTTCACCTGGATTCACCAGGTCAGTCTATGTCATGGCGTTGTTAATGTTTTGTATACTCAGTGTATAGTCCTTATATACTAAGCACCTTGGATAATTTCAGATTTTATTTTACTGTGAGTTAAGCGACTTACAGTATATTCAGCATTATTGATTACTGAAAAAAGCATTTTTTTCTTAAACTCATTTCCCATCTGTTTTATACAATCATTGGAATGCATTACTATATAAACAAATGTGATTAAAATATTTGGTGCCTTGCAGTATTCAGATACCTCCTGACCAGTAACAGCCTAGATTTTAACACAGAATAAAGATATTGCTAATAGATGGCTACAAATAGCTTGTGTAGAGTCTTAGGGATGGTAGAAATGGGTTAGCAGTATAGATTTTAGTAAAGGATAAGTGACGAGAGTTGCTGAACAGATGCTGAACATTCTGGAAGCCACACTAAGCAGTAATCAGTCATGAGATCTTGGTCCTCCTCCCTTTCCTTGGCTGTGCACCAATACTGTCCCACCCTGGTCTGAGATTGGAACAACCTGTGCTGTCTGCAGTGCAAATGTCTGAGATGAACTTCAAAAGCCAAGAAAATGTAATAAAGACAGAGAGAACTGCTTGATAGATGCAGCGTGGGAGTGTTATTAAAACCTGAGGTCTAATCCAAAACTTGGCCTCCCAGTGACCGGTCAAACTCAGGTGAAGTGAAGCACTGTAGATAAATATTTGTTTTCCCAAAAAGGAGGACTTGTGGTTTATGGGGACAGTGGGTAAGTGTTATGACTGCTCATTAAAAACCAAAAGATGAAAGGGGAGACAAACTCTCTACCTGTGATTCCAGATGTGAACATTTGTCAGCCTTGACTTGCAAGCCTGCATGTAGTTAATTGTTGGCTGGGTTGTCCTGCTATATGTTGGCTTATGTTTAGGATGTCTTGGCCAAAGTTTGAATTGGTGCAGGCATATCAGCTTGCATTGGATGAAGTTAGCCACGTTACCGTTCCTCATTTAGGCGGGGAGTGAGATAGGAGATCTTGAGCTCTGAAGGGTCCTCTTGACCCTATTTGTCTCAAGTGCTTCCTGCCCATCTCAGAGGAATGGCAATTTGCACCCTTCACTTCCTGACTAAAGTGGTGAGAAATTTGAAGAATCCTTTTTCCATGCAAGACAATTATTTTTATTTCAGTAAGTGTCGTTAAAGTAGCATTAATAACTGTCTTTTTAATTGTCATGGATAGAATTGCTTACAGTTTGTGGTTTACAAAGGGTTTAGACAGACTTGTAGCTTAATCACAACATTGTTTCTCTCCCCAGTAATAGCTCCCAGTAGTCCTTTCCCTTGCTACTATCCCAACCGGTCTCTCAGCAAAGCTCCCGTTCAGTGGGGTGCCCTGTTCCGCCTCAGTGGAGACAGATGAAGCAGCCAGGATCCCAAACACAAATCAGATTATCATTAGGAGCTTCCTGTAAACGTGTTTTCACTTTCCACATGAATATTCAGCAGTCCATTATGCAATGAGCTGAGCCCTTCTGTGTGCTATCAGAGACCGGATTTAAGTGTGAAGTGTATTTTGCTGAGGAGAGTTCATTGTTTATTGACATTGTGGACGTCCTCTTGCTGTGTGCATTTGGCTAAGCTACAACGTTAAGCTGGAAAAAAAGGGGATAGTCAAAACAAGACCGCCCATCCTAAGTCCTCCATTTAAACGTCCCATCACTGGCCCTTACTCCCACTAACCACAAAATGTCCGCCCCACTTTGGGAGTTGTGTATGGCGGGCTTGGCTGGTCCCCAATGACAGCCAAAGTGCTTGTGAGGATTTCCATGGTGACATATTAGACATAAAATGCTTGGCAGGGCTCCAGTCCTCTGGTTCTTTATGGGCTGAACTGTCTGGATGCCATATTAATTTGAGATTAGTTGATGTATGGTTTTGATTACTGCATGATTCTGCCTCTCCCTAGTACTCAACACCCTCTGTTACAGTTTGCTTTGGCTTCTTGTTTGTTAAGGCTAGATACCAGTAGTTTAAGCTGTACAAACCAGTATTTTTATGTTTTTTACTTCTTTTGTATATCTTCATTGACATCATGCTATCGCTATTGTTGTTCATAGTTGTCATTCTGATTCAATTATTTTCTCCCAAATTATTGTTTTATTAAATGTAATTTTTTCAGTTCAAGCCCATGCGCAGCAATGAGTTTAATTCGGGCTATGCTGCACAACCCTGTGAAATGTGTTGTGTATCGGGCCATTTGTATAGCGCAAAACTGTCAATGGTTCTATTCTCCTGTGTTGGGAAATGGGAATTATTTTGAGGACTAATTCTCTATCAGATTTGTGCAAATGTGTATATCTGGAAAACTTCAACTAGATCTGTCTGTGTCACCCGGCTGGAGGGTTATGAGGGTCATCTTGGTTTCTTCACGTCAGATCTCTTTCACTAGTGATGTTGTCCAGGCCTTAATGGCTTTTATAATTGTTTAAATTTGAGCAGGGAACTGCTGTAGAATATTTCCTTTCTTTGTTTGATCAGATCAAGAACTGATATATTTTTGTGCTGGATGTAACCTTGTTCTTCAATAAAACTTCTTTGCATCGGCTTCTTTAAACAGGTCTTTTATTATTCAGGACAGGGAAGCGCTCTTCTGAAATGCAATATCCACAGTGCATTTGGCAAAGTCTCAGTTACCCAGCTCAGTGGTGTGAAAGTTACCCAGCTGTTAATCTTGCCTGATGCGGACCAGAAGCCAACTGGAAGACGTATGGTCGATTTTAATGCCTGGTTTATTTACTGTACCATGAGGTTAGTCTGTTAGGGGAATTGTCCTCTCATTTGTAAAACCTGGGTTAATGGCATACCATGAAAGTGGCCAAGATCCACAAAGATATGTTGCCGTCAAGTGTTGAGAGATGTGAGCCGTGCTGGTGGCCTGGAGGAGTTTCCCTGTCTCTTTCTCCCTTTTGCTACACCGCCTAAATGGACTCCTGGAGGTTTTACCAAGGTATGCTTTGATACTGACTAGTGCTGTAGACACAGTCTTGCCTGTCAAACAGCTAGCAGGGAGCAGAATTATAGCAGCTGGTACCTTTTAATATGGATATCATATCCTTCTGTCTTTTGTTTGCTTGGCATTCTCTGTCCTCCTACCCTTCCTCTATCGTCCTCTCAGCTGCCCCTGCGCCTGTGGATGTTAACCGTTAATGATTTTGCCCTCTAAGCACAGATCAAAACTGTTTGGTTATATTATTTAGGCTCTAGGTTCAGAGACCCCTGATCCCTAAAGCCTGTGGCCCGCCGTCAGCCTCCCACCCCAACAAATCCAACATTCTCTCCCTTAGCCCCCAACATCCAACCCTCTCTCCCCTATGCCCCAATACCCCACCCTCTCCCTTAGTACCCCATACCACTCCCTCCCTGTCCCCCACCCATGCATGGAGAGGAGTGGCTGTTTTTGGGACAGAGGGAGAAGAGCTTTTTGGCATCAGGGCAGGCAGAGTTGCGTAAGCGCAGGAAAGGAGTTAGCTTTTAAGGAGTTAGCTTTTGAGTGTTTGTACTCTGAGAGGAGAGTGGGTGGGAGAGTACTGGTATCCAAACCATTGTGTGCCTGTAATATGCACTGTTTCTACTTGTGCACTGGCTAGGGTTATGCAGTTTTGGGCTTTCAATAGGAGTACATCAATATATTGGCAACCTTTCTGATTAAAGAGACGTTCTGGAACTTTGGCGATTACGTAAGTATTTTTAAAAATCAAATCAAATCAAACCCTCGGTTTGGGCTTGATGTGGCAATGTGTAGTTCATACATGCATAATATATGAACAGAATTACTGTCTTACCTCAATTAGCCACGAAATCCCTAGTTTGAAAGCAACTGTTTTCTGGAAGCTGTGTGGTGCCATTTTGAGTACTGCAAGCTTGGCCCACATGGGCCAGCCCCCTAGTAATTAGAGTTCCAGCCAATAAGCTTCAGCCCCTCACTATTTGAGTGACAGCAAAGATTGTCTATTATATTGACAAGATAGTCAAGTGACTGCTCTAAGAATGGAAATACATGTCTTCAAAGATTGAAGGGAGGAGGCAAGGTCAGGTGGGACTATTCTAGCCAATGAGAGGGCAGATATGTGTGTGAACAAAAGGCTATAGAGATAAATAGAGGATTCATCTTTGTATCTGTGCAATTATAGCATCTGTGACAGCATGGGCAGCGACATTGAGGCTCTCCATTTTAAAGTAGTCCATTTTCTTCTTCTTCATTGGCTGATTGCTCCCAACTCATAGGAATCCTCACCCAGTTGACTTCTTTAAAATGGTGGAAGCCCTCAGCGGCAATGTCCATGCTAAAACGGGTTATATCCACGAGGGGTTATATCCAACAGGCACAACTCTGATATAAATGTGTTTTCTTCACAGTTGCCGAAATGACACGTGTGTCCACTTGTATCAGTGCATTCGTAACAACCTAACCATTACGAAACTTCTATTCGATCAAATAAGCCCCACGTAGCAAATTAGCAATAAGAAAATCTGTTGACCAAATTCGACGATCTCTCATTTACCTCCATACTTCCGTGGACTGATTTTGGGAGGAGGAAAACCTCTCGTTTCACCTCTTCCTCTCTGGTGACAGCTAGCAAGATGCACATTGACGAGTTGCACAATGAAAGAAGAAAGCTGGCCCAGGCTCGCCAGAAGTATCCAATGAGGTTGCCCAACGGCTCAGTGACACAGCAGCGACCGAGAGAGCGAGCATTCACTTATTGCACACATATGATGTAGTAGGCAATTTTCGGGGACCCATTTTGGCTCTTGACAGCTACTTTCAGAACTACTGGCTAAAAAGTATGCTAATCTTCCGGAAAAGTCTCTTTAAATGTGGTAGACTATTGCTGCCCTCATGAACTTGCACACAAGGTACCAACATGCCCATCAGCTTCGATAATGGTACTGAAAATAACTGCTATGGTTTGGAACGTACTGGTTTGATACTGTTGTACTTATAAAATCTATAGGCCTATGTGTTTCTGCCTATATAGAGTCACTTGCTGTCCTTAGGTCAGTGTTGACATTAAACACATTTTATTCATGGAAAAGAGTTCATTTATTTCACTATTACTGTTTATGAGATGGGTTTTCCTCTACCATCACCTCCACAGTGAAGCCCAGTGAGCTGTGACATCTCTATTCCTCAGAATAAAGCCTACTGTGTTACTACGGGCGAAGGGAGGGGTTTTCCTCAGTGCACGCTTACTATTGATCATTACATTTACATTTTAGTCATTTAGCAGACACTCTTATCCAGAGCGACTCACAGTTAGTGAGTGCAGACATTATTTTTATATTTTTTCATACTGGCCCCCCGTGGGAATCGAACCCACAACCCTGGCGTTGCAAACACCATGCTCTACTAACTGAGCTACATCACTGCCGGCCATTCCCTCCCCTACCCTGGGCCAATTGTGCGCCGCCCCATGGGTCTTCCGGTCACGGCCAGCTACGACAGAGCCTGGATTCGAACCAGGATCTCTAGTGGCACAGCTAGCACTGCGATGCAGTGCCTTAGACCACTGTGCCACTCGGGAGATCATGAGAGATGCACACATCCCCACCCCCAGATACACTCAGGCCTTCATTCATAATTCATCCACACAGCAGGAGTGTATTTACCAGGAGACTACTGTAATGTTGCTAGTGCTGTTGACCAACATGCATGCTATCTGAACTGAACATGGATGAACATGATGGAGACCGGCACAACCGAATAATTTCTGTGCATTCATCTGATTTGCATGAACACGCTAACATCAGCATATTTTATTAATGTTAACACACTTCGGGTTCATATGATTGGCTGAGCCCTCGTCAGGTGAGAATCTTCCTCTACTTACATCAGTAAGACCGCAGCCTTGGTTCGTTACGAGGCTTCTCCAGGCTGAGTGTCACAGTTGGGCTGGCTAGAACGAAGACATTATAATCATCTGGGCACCATCCATTGAAGTACGTATGTATATACCCAGCTATTTTAAAACACAGACCCACTCGTCATATTTGGCATGCCAGAGAACTCCCTTGAGTAGGTTTATCACGGCTCCAACACACATCCCATATATCACTGGATCATTAGACACGGCCCTGTAAGCTCCTCAGGGCCCTCAGTCTAATGAGGTGGTGACGTGTGGCCCCCTCGATTCCACTCCACTGGTCCCACTGTGGCCCTCGCTGCACTCTCACTGTCTTACTGCCACGTGTTCTCATCTGTTGGAATCCTCATTTGAAGAGTGGAAAGGAGGAGGGAGGGAGTGGAAAAACAGTCTCCGTATTTCAGTTTATTAGCAGAGGGAATGAATGAATGAATGTATTCGAAGAGGACTGTATTGTGCAATTTCATATTTATATTGTCCAGAAATACTTTATACTAGATTTTGTATTAGTATCACCAAAGGCAAATACTGCAGCAGAGTTTGTCTGGTCAATGATGTCATTTTCAGAGTGACAATACTGCACAATGCACTCCCAATGATTGGCCTCTGGAACTATTGAGAAGTGTGCACTTTCTTTTATTGTCTGTTGGATGTATTTAGGATGACCTCATCGTTTCCAATGGCATGGGCACACCCCTCTCCGTTCTCCCCTGTCGGGCTGGGACAGTCACTGCGGTGTGTCTGTGTGTGTGACATTCTTTTACGGCACATGACATTGCAGAGGAGTCCGGAAGCCAGTGAATGGCTGACTTTATTCCAGCCAGGCTCTGGTTTGTCTCTGTGGGGCCACAAAGGGAGGTTGTTATCAGTCCCCTGCCGCCAGCACCATGGGATCACCATGGGAGCTGTGGAGAGTGAATAATCACCAAGGACAGCAATACTAGGTCACTGAAGGACTGCCCGCCCAGTCGCCCAGACAGAATTCCTAATCACTCTTAGTGACTGAGATGATGCCTGTTAAGAATCGTGAGGATGAGTGTCCCCTGAGTGTTCTTAGTTCGAAACATATATTGGCTCGTAAATAAAAACTGTTTAAACATTGTTTCACGATCAGATGTTCTTATTTTTGTAAACTGAATATGACACATGAACATGCTATGTCAACGTGTTTAGATAGATGTCCTTTTCTTATCTCCTATCTTCATCTTGCTTAAAGTTATCTATATGTGACTGCTATTCCTTGGTGAATTATGTTATTGTGCCTAAAGAAACCTCAGAGTAGAACTTCAGCTCTCAGACAGAAATGGCCATGTATTTGAGACTTTATCACAAAATACATAGCAACTGCTTAAGACATTAGCTGTCAATTTCTTGGATAACCTAATAAACAGGCAGGAATGTTTGACATGGAAAAACCCCAAAGGATCTTGTGACTGAGGTTTTGGGGTATTTTATTGGTCTCAATATGTTCTTCTCTTCAGTGTCTGACCGTCTGGTGTATTTCTCCTTCACACTATAGTCCTATATCCCAGATGTTATTGTGGCCATAGGGTCACCAGTTTGGCCCTGTCCTTCCTTATATATGGTGCAAATTAATATCAAAGGATGCATATTATGGTCTGGATAGATTTTTAGTAATTCGACTGGAGGCATTCCACAGTGGATCCTGGAACTTGACCAGAATAGGTAATGTCCTGAAGTTAGCATCCCTTATCTGGGCTCTAGTGTAGGGTAGGCTTCACCTTAAAAAGAGGACAGGAGTGGCTTATAGCTTGGACTCTGTCACTTCAAAGTGCTGTTTGTGTACCTTGGCGACGGGGACTGTCTTTCTCCAAGCAATCGAGATGAAACTCAACAGCTGTCTAACATAGCCCAGATGCTGTAGATAGAACCACTCACTGAATCATTCTGAAAAGCTCTGGACAGCTTTCCTCTTCAAATAAAATAAAATAAAATGTTATTTGTCACATACACGTGTTTAGCAGATGTTATTGCGGGTGTAGCGAAATGCTTGTGCTTCTAACTCCGACAGTGCAGTAATATCTAACAAGTAATATCTAACAATTTCACAACATATACCCAATACACACAAATGTAGTAAGGAATGGAATTTAAGAATATATACATATATGGACAAGCAAAGACCGAGCGGCATGGACTAAAATACAGTAGAATATTATAGAATATATACTGATTACAGTATATACAGTGAGGGGAAAAAAGAATTTGATCCCCTGCTGATTTTGTACGTTTGCCCACTGACAAAGACATGATCAGTCTATCATTTTAATGGTAGGTTTAATTGAACAGTGAGGGACAGAATAACAATAAAAAAATCCAGAAAAACGCATGTCAAAAATGTTATAAATTGATTTGCATTTTAATGAGGGGAAATAAGTATTTGACCCCTCTGCAAAACATGACTTAGTACTTGGTGGCAAAACCCTTGTTGGCAATCACAGAGGTCAGACGTTTCTTGTAGTTGGCCACCAGGTTTGCACACATCTCAGGAGGGATTTTGTTCCACTCCTCTTTGCAGATCTTCTCCAAGTCATTAAGGTTTCGAGGCTGACGTTTGGCAACTCGAACCTTCAGCTCCCTCCACAGATTTTCTGTGGGATTAAGGTCTGGAGACTGGCTAGGCCACTCCAGGACCTTAATGTGCTTCTTCTTGAGCCACTCCTTTGTTGCCTTGGTCGTGTGTTTTGGATCATTGTCATGCTGGAATACCCATCCACGACCCATTTTCAATGCCCTGGCTGAGGGAAGGAGGTTCTCACCCAAGATTTGACGGTACATGGCCCCGTCCATCGTCCCTTTGATGCGGTGAAGTTGTCCTGTCCCCTTAGCAGAAAAACACCCCCAAAGCATAATGTTTCCACCTCCATGTTTGACGGTGGGGGTGGTGTTCTAGGGGTCATAGGCAGCATTCCTCCTCCTCCAAACACGGCGAGTTGAGTTGATGCCAAAGAGCTCGATTTTGGTCTCATCTGACCACAACACTTTCACCCAGTTCTCCTCTGAATCATTCAGATGTTCATTGGCAAACTTCAGACGGGCCTGTATATGTGCTTTCTTGAGCAGGGGGACCTTGTGGGCGCTGCAGGATTTCAGTCCTTCACGGCGTAGTGTGTTACCAATTGTTTCCTTGGTGATTATGGTCCCAGCTGCCTTAAGATCATTGACAATATCCTCCCGTGTAGTTCTGGGCTGATTCCTCACCGTTCTCATGATCATTGCAACTCCAAATCAAATCAAATCAAATGTTATTGGTCACATGCGCCGAATACAACAGGTGCAGACATTACAGTGAAATGCTTACTTACAGCCCTTAACCAACAGTGCATTTATTTTTAACAAAAAAAGTAAAAAATAAAACAACAACAAAAAAAGTGTTGAGAAAAAAAAGAGCAGAAGTAAAATAAAATAACAGTAGGGAGGCTATGTACACTCCACGAGGTGAGATCTTGCATGGAGCCCCAGGCCGAGGTAGATTGGCAGTTATTTTCTTTTCTACCATTTGCGAATAATCACACCAACTGTTGTCACCTTCTCACCAAGCTGCTTGACGATGGTATTTTATCCCATTCCAGCCTTGTGTAGGTCTGCAATCTTGTCCCTGACATCATCATGTAGGTAGCCTACCCGCACCACAGGAGGTTGGTGGCACCTTAATTGGGGAGGATGGGCTTGTGGTAATGGCTGGAGCGGAATTGATGGAATGTTATCAAATACATCAAACACATGGTTTCCATGTGTTTATGCCAATCCATTAACTCCATTCCGGCCATTATTATGAGCCAACCTCCCCTCAGCAGCCTCCACTGACCCGCACTGTATCTGCGAGCTGTTGGCTAGAGCGCGCGTGCCAAGACCATAGTGGTCACATTTGCTATATAACGCAACAGTTGTTGTGACAAAACCATCAGTAGAGTTGAACATTTGATGGAAACCCATTTAACTTGAAAAAATGTTAGGTACATGGGAAGTTATTTTTATGTGCACTATGTCATCACGCACATACTTTTATCCTCAATAAATTTGATGGAAACACATCTCTGGTGGGAAAATGCACATATTGTTTTATTCTGATTTTAGAATATTCACATGAAAGTCTGTCGCCAATTGGATGGAAACCTAGCTACTGTCAGCCTCACTTAAAGCTTGAGTATTCCTGATGCTTTAGAAAAGCCAGGCACAGGATAGAATTCTGCAACCACACAATCTGCACTCTGCCTTAACAATAACATAAATTATTCCCTACCCTGAGGGACACAGCTGGATGGATCACTGACTATGCCCACTCAAACATCCTCACTGGATTTTACTTTATAGGTTATGACAGCTCTACTTAGTCACACGTATACATTTCAAGTTTTCACATTCACGCACATAGGATTTTGCTTTTGGGTTATTTTTTTATTTTTACTCAAATTCCTAGGGGAGACACCCACACGTATATGCGTGAAAAGTCTGAAAATACATAATTAGAAGCTTAAGCAAATATCACCCACACAAACACATCCAGTAATTGTACACTCCTTCAAGCTGTAGATCATACAACAAATGTAACCTCACTTCCCCTCTACACCTCCTCCTCCATGCTTCACAGTGGGAACCACACATGCGGAGATCATCCGTTCACCTACTCGGTGTCTCAGAAAGACATGGTGGTTGGAACCAAAAATCTGAAATTTGGACTCATCAGACCAAAGGACATATTTCTACCGGTCTAATGTCCATTGCTCGTGTTTCTTGGCCCAAGCAAGTCTCTTCTTCTTATTGGTGTCCTTTAGTAGTGGTTTATTTTCAGCAATTCGACCATGAAGTGTGGGCCCCGTGTAGCTCAGTTGGTAGAGCATGGCGCTTGCAACGCCAGGGTTGTGGATTCGTTTCCCACAGGGGGCCAGTATGAAAATGTATGCACTCACTAACTGTAAGTCGCTCTGGATAAGAGCGTCTGCTAAATGACTCAAATGTTTAAAAAAATGAAGGCCTGATTCACGCATTATCCTCTGAACAGTTGATGTTGAGATGTGTCTGTTACTTGAACTCTGTGAAGCATTTATTTGGGCTGCAATCTAAGGTGCAGTTAATTGCCGATTTCTGAGGCTGGTAACTAATTAACTTATCCTCTGCAACAGAGGTAACTCTGGGTCTTCCTTTCCTGTGGCGGTCCTCATGTTTCATCGTAGCTTGATGGTTTTTGCGACTGCAATTGAAGAAACATTCAAAGTTCTTGAAGTTTTCCGTATTGACTGACCTTCATGTTTTAAAGTAATGATGGACTGTCGTTCTTCTTAGCTTATTTGAGCTGTTCTTGCCATAATATGGACTTGGCCTTTTACCAAAGAGGGCTATCTTCTGTATACCCCCCCATCTTGTCACAACACAACTGATTGGCTCAAACGCATTAAGAAGGAAAGAAATTCCACAAATTAACTTTTAACAAGGCACACCTGTTAATTGAAATGCATTTCAAGTGACTACCTCATGAAGCCGGTTGAGAGAATGCCGAGAGTGTGCAAAGCTGTCATCAAGGCAAAGGGTGGCTACTTTGAAGAATCTGCAATATAAAATATATTTTGATTTGTTTAACACTTTTCTGGTTACTACATGATTCCATATGTGTTATTTCATAGTTTTGATGTCTTCACTATTATTCTACAATGTGGAAAATAGTAAAAATAAAGAAAAACCCTGGAATGAGTAGGTGTGTCCAAACTTTTGACTGGTACTGTATATGTACCAGCATTTCCTGTTTCCATTAGCCCGGTCGTGACTTTTTTGATGTGTCAGGTAATTAATCCACATGAAATGGTTGGATGGAAACCTGGTTAGTGTGGATGATGCCAGAGAGGTTGCAGTGAGAGAGCTTTCAGAGCCTGCTATTGGGTTTGACAGAGAAGGCAACTGGAGAAACTGCAACCAATGTCCCTTCATAGTATATAGAGCCCTGTTTTCACAGGTTCAGGCTGTGACGATTAGATATTTACAAATGTATAGCAAACTAAGTAAATATAAGTGCTCTAGTCAAGAGTATAGTATAAAACTACAAATCATCTGCTGTTTCACAAAACCCTTTGACTGAAAATGTTTGTTTTTAACCCTTCATTGGTTTTCAATTCGTATGTGAACTATTACTGTTTTTATTTTCCTATCTCTTGATCAAGTACATTGTAAAATAAGATTGTTTTGGACTTGCCTTTGTGTTATGCTTGGCAGCCTTGTGGAGTAGGCCGAGATGGAACACTGTACCATTTTCAGTTTGCAACAAAGGCTTTTGTCTGTTTGGTATCCATGGAGATCTTTAGTTCGATCTTGATAAAGGCCCTTTTCAATACAGTCACTGAAATTATTCTGTGTAGGAGACTGGAGAGAGAGATGGAGCAAAACTAAAATTATTATAATGCGCTGGATCAAAAGAGAAAGCATGAAAGGTTAAGAAAGGGTGAAGGAGAAATCAAACAAATAGTTTAGGGAGAAAGGCAGCACAAAATTGAAAACGAGAGCCGGAGAGGATCCGATACAGCTGTAACTAAATGGCAATAAATTATTGTAAATGATGACAGATCTGTGTTTGACCACACATGCAGCTTTAAGAAAATATTGAGAAAGTGGGCCCTTATTTACCCTATTCTTAAGTAGCATTGGGGTCAATGTAAACAATGCAAAAATGCTAATCATATTCTGATGATGAAATCATCTATTTCTGTGCCCCCAGGATTTAAGAGCATTCCATGCCAGCTTTCTACTTTCTAGGCTTATATTGACCCAACGTTGACCTCTTTTATATCGATGTGCCAGCCTGCAGATCAGTTTATTTGACCCCTGATGTGCTCATGTTGAGCCTGTGCTCAGGGAAAGGCACAATGTGTGTCGCTCTTAGGATAGGAGAGGAGAATGATGAAATGACCTTCCTCAAGAAGAGAGGCTTTGAAAGTGAAGTGAGTCAGCAGTTGGTATGGATTAGCCCTGATTTTAAATGATGGAATGTTGCTGTATTGTTTTTTTGTGAATGTTTGTTTTTGTGTATGAGATCATCTCTGCATGTCAGTGTCAGTACAATCAATATCTGTATGTTGTGTGTCTGTGTTCAGTGCACTGTCATGGATAATGAATAAATCCTCTGTAGACCTGTCAGATGGGTGATATTTGTAGTCTGTAATAGGATGACCAGAGAGAGAGATGGGTGGATACAAGCCAAGGCACAATTTGTTGAAGGTCATCCATAGATAGGTATTGAGAGGAGGACCCTCATTTATTGCATTCTCGTCTCCCCTCGATCCTCTCCTCCTCTCCTCCCTCTTTCTGTCTCTTGTGAGGTGCTCACCCTCCTTCACCACACAGGCTAAAAATATATCTGTTCGACCTGTTATCCATCTACTGCCCTATGTGCGCACGCACACACACACACACACACACACACATCAGCATCTAGATTCTGTATCTTATCCCTGCCCTTTATAGCCTATAGTCACAGCAGACCAACCCTCTCTCTTCTCTTTCTCCATCTCTCTGTCTTACCCAACACACAGTGGGTGAACACTGCATCTCCCTGCATCATCAGAGGAGTGACAGGATGGGAGGATGTTGGTGGGAGGATGGTGGGCGTGTGAGGAGGGGCTGAGCCTCTTTGGTGAAGAAGGTTTAGAATTAGAGTATCCAGACATACTACTCCTGAGCCAAACCCATTACATACTGCAGACACTCTCATGCAATCTAGCAAATGTGGAGAACAACACTGCTCACTGTATGGAAGAATGACTTGTAAAATCCATAGCCCTTATTCCACACCAGTGATCCCGGTCATGGTTCGAAAGCTCTCAACCATCGGTAGTGGTTGGTTCCCCTGGTGGTCTGATTAAGTACTGCACCCGGAGAGGCGCTGTTGGTGTTCAGCATCATTTACAGTGTGCTGTTTTCACCACTAGATACCATTATGCTGTCTTCGTGTTAATCTCTTCCACTGCCACTGCTGATTGTCACCATGCAGTCTAAATCCATGTCCTGACACACTTTCAGAAGTGTGTGTGCACAGGCGCATTGCTGTAGCTCTTCTATATGGGTGCACAGGCTGTGTTAACCCACGCCAGCAGTACACTCCGTCCCTGAGGCAATGTATTTTTAGCCTAGCAACACAAGCTCTAGTTTTAGTGGTTGGTAGCGTGGAGGCGGGTGACACGGCTCTCTCTCCATCTCGTCCCTTCTTCACAACGACTGTACACTCAGTCAACCATCTCACACTGTCCTGCAGCACTTACACATCCGCAATATGGAAAGGGGAGGAAAAAAGAGTTACCAATGTCATGTCTCTATGTAGGAAGATAATGTGACGTGATATTTAACTTCAATAATAAAAAGGCAAAAACATACATAATGCAAACCTTAATGTAAAGATGTAATTCTCTGGTGTGTGCAGCATGCATGTTTTTGCAATGTGTCGTGTGAATGTGTGTGTTTCTCTATGTTTGTGGCTCTGTTGGCCATCAGACAGTAGACACTAGTCAGAGCACCATTGTCCAATGCTTGCTGACTGTTGGTGTTCAGATAGAGTTCTCCTCTAGAGGGATTTGCTGAGTTTATCAGGCAAACACTGGCCTGTCCCATTTGAAATGAGCTGAGCTGATTCACTGAGTCTGGCCAAGGACTGTCTGACTGCAGCAGAACACAGGGGCTAGGAGAGGGAGAGTGGGACAGGCTGCTAAGGCAGTAATGAACATATTTTTGTGTGGAACGTACTAAAGATAGTGGTGGATACTGGGTACTAGAGTGGAGAGGATTTTAGATGTGGTGTGTATACTATTTGAAATAATTTTATATTTTTGTGGTGCAGCAGGACTTTTCATTGGACTGTAGCAAGGTATCCCTTCCAACATAATTTTTTTAACAGTCATACTCTTTAATTGTATCTGTATGAAATGTTGTTGAGGAATATTTCTAGTTTACCAGCATAGTTTAGAAAATGCTGTGTGTGTGGTGTCCTACAATAGTGTTGTTGGCCAGATTGTGTACATTTTTATGTCTAACTTTCTGTTTTATAGGTGCACTGAATCAAATCAAATCAAATCAAATTTTATTGGCCACATGCGCCGAATACAACAGGTGCAGACATTACAGTGAAATGCTTACTTACAGCCCTTAACCAACAGTGCATTTATTTTTTATAAAAAAGTAAAATAAAACAACAACAAAAAAGTGTTGAGAAAAAAAGAGCAGAAGTAAAATAAAATTACAGTAGGGAGGCTATATATACAGGGGGGTACCGGTGCAGAGTCAATGTGCGGGGGCACCGGCTAGTTGAGGTAGTTGAAGTAATATGTGTGTGGGTAGAGTTAAAGTGACTATGCATAAATAATTAACAGAGTAGCAGCAGCGTAAAAATATGGGGTGGGGGGGCAGTGCAAATAGTCCGGGTAGCCATGATTAGCTGTTCAAGAGTCTTATGGCTTAGGGGTAGAAGCTGTTGAGAAGTCTTTTGGACCTAGACTTGGCACTCCGGTACCGCTTGCCGTGTGGTAGCAGAGAGAAAAGTCTATGACTAGGGTGGCTGGAGTCTTTGACAATTTTGAGGGCCTTCCTCTGACACCGCCTGGTATAGAGGTCCTGGATGGCAGGAAGCTTGACCCCAGTGATGTACTGGGCCATACGCACTACCCTCTGTAGTGCCTTGCGGTCGGAGGCCAAGCAGTTGCCATACCAGGCGGTGATGCAACCAGTCAGGATGCTCTCGATGGTGCAGCTGTAGAATTTTTTGAGGATCTGAGGACCCATGCCAAATCTTTTCAGTCTCCTGAGGGGGAATAGGCTTTGTCGTGCCCTCTTCACGACTGTCTTGGTGTGTTTGGACCATGATAGTTCGTTGGTGATGTGGACATCAAGGAACTTGAAGCTCTCAACCTGTTCCAACTTATTGAGTTCATTGAGTTTAATGAGCCTAATATGCAAACCTCAGCAGCTACATTGCATGCGCAAATGTTGCAAAATAAATGTACACATACACTACATGACCAGAAGTATGTGGACACCTGCTTGTCGAACATCTCATTCCAAAATCATGGGCATTAATATGGAGTTGGTCCCCACTTTGCTGTTATAACAGCCTCCACTCTTCTGGGAAGGCTTTCCACTAGATGTTGGAACATTGCTGCGGGGACTTACTTCCATTCAGCCACAAGAGCATTAGTGAGGACGGGCACTGATGTTGGGCGATTAGGCCTGGCTCGCAGTCGGCGTTCCAATTCATCCCAAAGGTGTTTGATGGAGTTGAGGTCAGGGCTCTGTGCAGGCCAGTCAAGTTCTTCCACACCGATCTCGACAAACCATTTCTACATGGACCTCGCTTTGTGCACAGCGGCATTGTCATGCTGAAACAGTATAGGGCCTTCCCCAAACTGTTGCCACAAAGTTGGAAGCACAGAATCATCTAGAATGTCATTGTATGCTGTAGCGTTAAGATTTCTCTTCATTGGAACTAAGGGGCCTTGCCCGAACCATGAAAAACAGACCCAGACCATTATTCCTCCTCTACCAAACTTTACAGTTGGCACTATGCATTGGGGCAGATAGCGTTCTCCTGGCATCCGCCAAACCCAGATTTGTCCGTCGGACTGCCAGATGGTGAAGCGTGATTCATCACTCAAGATAATGTTTTTCCACTGCTCCAGAGTCCAATGGCAGCAAGCTTTACACTCACTTGTTGGAAAGGTGGCATCCTATGACGGTGCCACGTTGAAAGTCACTGAGCTCTTCAGTAAGGCTATACTACTGCCAATGTTTATCTATGGAGATTGCATGGCTGTGTGCTCGATTTTATACACCTGTCCGCAACGGGTGTGGCTGAAATAGCAGAATCCATTAATTTGAAGAGGTGTCCACAAACTTTGGTATATATAGTGTACATGTTATTCAATCGTTTAATCCACGAGCATCTGCGTAGCCAAGCGTTAAAATAGAACTTTGTTCTATTTGAGACGTACCACACGCTGCAAGTCCCGTCTTTATTGGACATCAGGAAGATACAAACTCACATGGATGCTTGAAAGACAAACAAGGAGAGATTAATTAAAGATAACTAACTAAAAACGAACTAGGTTTCCCTTTTTATCTGTGGTGTAGAGAAACACACTATTTTGTATGACTCCGGGTCAAAATTCTACAAAGAACCAGCTAAAAAGAGGACCATATGCATCACCCAGGACAAGCTAGCTAGCAACAGCTAGCTAGATAAATGCCCATGAATGTTTTGTGTGTTTCAACCTGCCCCCAAATTAATAAAGTTGGTTCACAGTTGGTTTTGATATTTTAACCTGCGTGTCATGATCGCATGTGGTGTGGATCATAGAAATTAAAACCAGTAGATAGTGATAGCGCTGATGTCCTCCACATATTCCTATGGAAACTCCTGATGGCGCATGAAGTATTTTAATTTTAAGTGCACCATATTGCTGAATGCCGGTCGTCACTAATTACTACAGTCATAAACCCTGCCTGTTTCTTCTATTTTAAATCTAACCTTAATCCTAACCTTAACCCCTACCTTAACCACACTGCTAACCTTATGCCTAACCCTAAAAAAGCACATTTTTGATTTCATGAATTTCTATGATAAAGTCAATTTTGAGTTTGTGGCTGTGGTAACTAGTGGAAACCCTGAATGGCACCAAAAAAGTAAAAAGTGGCCATAACTAGCAAAGGATCATGGTCAATGTAGTCATTTTCATCCTGCCTGAGAGAGTCAACTGTGAGCCTCCTCGGTAGCCTGCCTGCCCGTTATTGGTCTGCGTCAACACGTGGTCCTGGGAGACGACAAATGTAGTGGTTAGAATGGATCACTGTTTAATAAAATGTTTCGATTAGTAGTTAACTTAAAAATAATTCACCAAGGGATCGTACTTGATCATAATAAACACATTTTAGAGCCCAAAACGGCCATCAATTATTATTAATTTTGTCCGTTCTGATGATCGTAATTTACTGCTAAATGGCATATTATTATATTATTACATAGGCTTTTTAGGGCAGACCAGGGCTGCTAGGCAGTAGCAGAGTTTGTGACTTCACGCTCCAGACCGGACACTGGGGGCTTGGTGTGGATGGACAAAATGAACATGCGTGTGGCCGGTGTAGTCAGCATGGAATGGAGCCTCCAGAAAAAGTTGCTGCCATTGCCAACTGATGTAGAATTCAGCTTTTTTCTATGTATTGGAGTAGTTACATTTTATCACCAAGAGGTGGTACTGTAAACAAGCTTTACAGATTCACACAAGCTGTCTGAGACATTAGGGGGAGACTACTTACTTCTAATTGGACAGAATTAGTCAGAATCTCTATAACCAGTGCCATATCATCATTGAAGATTAGGGCTTTGAGATTAAAGACTAATGTTAGGATGTAGTTGGAAAAGCAATACACATATGCTTGACTTAACACACCGTTGGCTGATTATGTCAAATCGTCATACGCCTGATCATTTCCCTAAACACATAATCTCCTCTGTCCACAGGGCTTCATGAGAAGTGGCCGATGTGTGGCAGTGTGACAGTTGAAGGGTCAGGATGACATCTGTAGCCGCCGATTACGACCACATGGAGATCCAGCAGCAGCAGCAGCAGCAGCAGCAGCAGTACAGCAGCGACATTGTTAACAACCGCTGGGATGCTGATGAGTGGGACAACGAAAACAGCTCGGCCAGGCTGTTTGAACGCTCCCGCATCAAGGCCTTGGCAGGTAGGAACCAGAACTACAACATATTTGGGTCTGAGGACCGTCTCACACATTGATATACTGTTTACATTGTCCTTTCCAGCACAGTTCAAGCATCTACGGTGAATACGTATGCAACTTTGTTCCCTGCTCCAACCCTACAGTCTGGTCATACACTAACTAAACACTAGGGGCCAGCACTGGCCCCAACTGACAGTACAAGCTTCTTCTATTACATAAATGGGTTACAAATGTCACAGAGATATATACTTTATCATGGGGTCAGGCTGGATTCAGGCTATCCTCTCGCTACTCTTGAACCAATTGAACTCTCTAACCACTCTCTTGAACTAATCAGATTAAGTTGCTGTGCTACATAGGATTAAGCTGTATTGCTTGTTAATTGGGATCATTAGGCTTTAATGTCATTGAGGTGAGTGTGTCCACTGACTCTGGACCACATAAGGTGCGTCTCTGAAGATTAACAGGGGATTGGTGGACACAGAGCTACAGAATAGCCGTTAATGGGAAATGAAGAATAACTCTGGGGGCAGGTAATCTGTGATGTACAGAAAATAAATATACTAACATACAATAAGTGGCCAAAGCTCTGTGTTATTGTTGAAAAATTATACACACACAGGCTGCCAATGCCTCCTTTAAGATGAAGGATTGTAGCTAGAATGGCCATTATAAAGCCATATCCTCCTGTCCTAGGGTACAGTGGGGAGAACAAGTATTTGATACACTGCTGATTTTGCAGGTTTTCCTACTTACAAAGCATGTAGAGGTCTGTAATTGTTATCATAGGTACACTTCAACTGTGAGAGACGGAATCTAAAACAAAAATCCAGAAAATCACATTGTATGATTTTTAAGTAATTAATTTGCATTTTATTGCATGACATAAGTATTTGATACATCAGAAAAGCAGAACTTAATATTTGGTACAGAAACCTTTGTTTGCAATTACAGAGATCATACGTTTCCTGTAGGTCTTGACCAGGTTTGCACACACTGCAGCAGGGATTTTGGCCCACTCCTCCATACAGACCTTCTCCAGATCCATCAGGTTTCGGGGCTGTCGCTGGGCAATACGGACTTTCAGCTCCCTCCAAAGATTTTCTATTAGGTTCAGGTCTGGAGACTGGCTAGGCCACTCCAGGACCTTGAGATGCTTCTTACGGAGCCACTCCTTAGTTGCCCTGGCTGTGTGTTTCGGGTCGTTGTCATGCTGGAAGACCCAGCCACGACCCATCTTCAATGCTCTTACTGAGGGAAGGAGGTTGTTGGCCAAGATCTCGCGATACATGGCCCCATCCATCCTCCCCTCAATACGGTGCAGTCGTCCTGTCCCCTTTGCAGAAAAGCATCCCCAAAGAATGATGTTTCCACCTCCATGCTTCACAGTTGGGATGGTGTTCTTGGGGTTGTACTCATCCTTCTTCTTCCTCCAAACACGGCGAGTGGAGTTTAGACCAAAAAGCTCTATATTTGTCTCATCAGACCACATGACCTTCTCCCATTCCTCCTCTGGATCATCCAGATGGTCATTGGCAAACTTCAGACGGGCCTGGACATGCGCTGGCTTGAGCAGGGGGACCTTGCGTGCGCTGCAGGATTTTAATCCATGACGGCGTAGTGTGTTACTAATGGTTTTCTTTGAGACTGTGGTCCCAGCTCTCTTCAGGTCATTGACCAGGTCCTGCCGTGTAGTTCTGGGCTGATCCCTCACCTTCCTCATGATCATTGATGCCCCACGAGGTGAGATCTTGCATGGAGCCCCAGACCGAGGGTGATTGACCGTCATCTTGAACCTCGTCCATTTTCTAATAATTGCGCCAACAGTTGTTGCCTTCTCACCAAGCTGCTTGCCTATCGTCCTGTAGCCCATCCCAGCCTTGTGCAGGTCTACAATTTTATCCCTGATGTCCTTACACAGCTCTCTGGTCTTGGCCATTGTGGAGAGGTTGGAGTCTGTTTGATTGAGTGTGTGGACAGGTAAATGTAAATGTGTCTTTTATACAGGTAACGAGTTCAAACAGGTGCAGTTAATACAGGTAATGAGTGGAGAACAGGAGGGCTTCTTAAAGAAAAACTAACAGGTCTGTGAGAGCCGGAATTCTTACAGGTTGGTAGGTGATCAAATACTTATGTCATGCAATAAAATGCAAATTAATTACTTAAAAATCAGACAATGTGATTTTCTGGATTTTTGTTTTAGATTCAGTCTCTCACAGTTGAAGTGTACCTATGATAAAAATTACAGACATCTACATGCTTTGTAAGTAGGAAAACCTGCAAAATCGGCAGTGTATCAAATACTTGTTCTCCCCACTGTATATGTGGCACTGTTGTTGTTACATAATGCCGTTCTTACCTCTTAATACAATGCAGTATTTGGGCTCACCCAGACTATGAAAAGAGTCCACCTACTGTACCCCCCTACAGTATGTGTCCCTGCTGAGGTGTACCACTATTACCCCCCAGTAGTTTTAGTGGTGGCACTGTGTTTGTGCTGTAACCGTAGCTGTGGGCCTGTTTTTGGGCTCCATGGTTCACTGGTTTCTAGGCTAATATGCTAGTGTTCCACGTAAGTAAATAATTCACCTGCCTCTTAAATATGCAGGTGTTGGTGGGGATTACAGCATCGCAACATGTCTTCTCCGGCTCTTTGACATTCAGTCATTTCGTCTTTCATTCATGATAATGGCTGTATTCTTATTATTGGGCCATATGTATTGTAAATCCTGCTTTTCTCTTATCCCCATAGAGTAGATTCTGTCACTGTCTGAGTTGCTTTTTGTAGACAATATACAGTGTCTTGCGAAAGTATTCTTCCCCCTTGGCATTTTTCCTATTTTGTTGCCTTACAACCCCCTGATTTTTTGGGGGTTTGTATCATTGGATTTACACAACATGCCTACCACTTTGAAGATGCAAAATATTTTTTGTGTGAAACAAACAAGAAATAAGACAAAAAAACAGAAAACTTGAGCGTGCATAACTATTCACCCCCCAAAGTCAATACTTTGTAGAGCCACCTTTTGCAGCAATTACACCTGCAAGTCTCTTGGGGTATGTCTCTATAATCTTGGCACATCTAGCCACTGGGATTTTTGCCTATTCTTCAAGGCAAAACTGCTCCAGCTCCTTCAAGTTGGATGGGTTCCGCTGGTGTACAGCAATCTTTAAGTCATACCACAGATTCTCAATTGGATTGAGGTCTGGGCTTTGACTAGGCCATTCCAAGACATTTAAATGTTTCCCCTTAAACCAATCGAGTGTTGCTTTAGCAGTATGCTTAGGGTCATTGTCCTGCTGGAAGGTGAACCTCCGTCCCAGTCTCAAATCTCTGGAAGACTAAAACAGGTTTCCCTCAAGAATTTCCCTGTATTTACCACAATCCTTCAATTCTGACCAGTTTCCCAGTCCCTGCCGATAAAAAACATGGTGTTGTCGGGTGATGAGAGGTGTTGGGTTTGCGCCAGACATAGCGTTTTCCTTGATGGCCAAAAAGCTCAATTTTAGTCTCATCTGACCAGAGTACCTTCTTCCATATGTTTGGGGAGTCTCCCACATGGCTTTTGGTGAACACCAAACGTGTTTGCTTATTTTTTTCTTGAAGCAATGTCTTTTTTCTGGCCACTCTTCCGTAAAGCACGGCTCTGTGGAGTGTACGGCTTAAAGTGGTCCTATGGACAGATACTCCAATCTCCGCTGTGGAGCTTTGCAGCTCCTTCAGGGTTATCGTTGGTCTTTTTGTTGCCTCTCTGAATAATGCCCTCCTTGCCTGGTCCGTGAGTTTTGGTGGGCGGCCCTCTCTTGGCAGGTTTGTTGTGGTGCCATATTCTTTCAATTTTTAATAATGGATTTAATGGTGCTCCGTGGGATGTTCAATGTTTCAGATATTTTTTTTATAACCCAACCCTGATCTGTACTTCTCCACAACTTTGTCCCTGACCTGTTTGGAGAGCTCCTTGATCTTCGTGGTGCCACTTGCTTGGTGGTGCCCCTTGCTTAGTGGTGTTACAGACTCCTTTCAGAACAGGTGTGTGTATATATATATTGAGATCATGTGACAGATCATGTGACACTTAGATTGCACACAGGTGGACTTTATTTAACTAATTATGTGACTTCTGAAGGTAATTGGTTGCACCAGATCTTATTTAGGGGATTCATAGCAAAGGGGTTGAATACATATGCACGCACCACTTTTCCGTTATTTATTTTTTAGAATTTTTTGAAACAAGTTATTTATTTCATTTCACTTCACCAATTTGGACTATTTTGTGTATGTCCATTACATGAAATCCAAATAAAAATCAATTTAAATTACAGGTTGTAATGCAACAAAATAGGAAAAACTCCTCCAAGGGGGATGAATACTTTTGCAAGGCACCGTAGCTAGAATATTATAAACTGGATAATTTGGGTCCTGGATGCTGATTGGCTGGAACAGCATTTCAGCCGTATGTATATCAGACAATATACCATGGGTATGATGCAAAAATACTTGTTTACTGTTCTATTTATGTTGATAACCAGTAGGGATGGGCAGTAATATATGGAATTCCATATCGATATCAGTTGTAGGGTTGGGTGGTATCAAGATTTCCTTACCTTCATTCCGTTCCTTCATATCAGTAAAACATTTGTTTTATATTACATCGTAACGTGGTTTCAGTTCCTTCTGTGCCACCATAGTTGTTGTCATGTGATGAGAACTCGAACTGCACCAAATTTGAAACAAGCAAACTGGCTAGCTAGCTAGACCTAAATTGGAGTAAACTAACTTAGCTGTACCACTATACAAAATCTGGAGCTAGATTTCTAGCTATAAAATTGTGCCCATTCCTTCTCTGTCCGATTAGCAAAAAATATGATCTGTAGGAGAGAGTTGAGCTAGCTTGCTAGCCAATGTTGTAGACAACTGATTTGGCAAGCTCATCCTCCTCTAGGCCGCTGATTTGCCAGGTCATCGTCCTTAGCGAGATGACATCATGTTCTATGAGGAAATAGTAAGCATTCTTTAAATGTTCTGTTTGAGATACAAGTTTGAATTGGGTTTTTACAAGTATTTTTCTCTCTCCAATTAATGCTTTGGCCACATACCGGTATAGAACGAGTCAACAAACTTCTTTGGATATGAGTTAACAGAATATGAACTTTTAAAAGTGAGATTTTTACTGGGCAGTTACTTTAAGCTACATATAATGCAAATAATACAGTCAAAAGTTTGGACACACCTACTCATTCAAGGGTTTTTCTTTTATTTCTTACTATTTTCTACAATGTAGAATAATAGGGAAGACAAACTATGAAATAACACATGGAATCATGTAGTAACCAAAAAATTTTAGATTCAAACTATATTTTAGATTTTAGATTCTTCAAAAGAGCCACCTTTTTGCCTTGATAACAGCTTTGCACACTCTTGGCATTCTCTCAACCAGCTTCATGAGGAATACTTTTCCAACAGTCTTGAAGTTCCCACATATGCTGAGCACTTGTTGGCTGCTTTTACTTCACTCTGCGGTCCAACTCATCCCAAGCCATCTCAGTTGGGTTGAGGTTGGGTGATTGTAGAGGCCAGGTCATCTGATGCAGCACTCAATCACTCTCCTTCTTGGTCAAATAACCCTTACACAGCCTGGAGGTATGTTTTGGGTCATTGTCCTGTTGAAAAACAAATGATAGTCCGACTAAGGGCAAACCAGATGGGATGGCGTATCGCTGCAGAATGCTGTGGAAGCCAAGCTGGTTAAGTGTGCCTTGAATTCTAAATAAATCACCAACAGTGTCACCAGCAAAGCTCCCCCACACCATCACACCTCCTCCTCCAGACATGACGCTTGGCATTCAGGCCAAAGAGTTCAATCTTGCTTACATCAGACCAGAGAATATTGTTTCTCATGGTCTGAGAGCCTTTAGGTGCCTTTTGGCAAACTCCAAGTGGGCTGTCATGTGCCTTTTCCTGAGGAGTGGCTTCCGTCTGGCCACTCTACCATAAAGGCCTGATTGGTGGAGTACTGCAGAGATGGTTGTCCTTCTGGAAGGTTCTCCCATCTCCAAAGAGGAACTCTAGAGCTCTGTCAGAGTGACCATCAGGTTCTTGGTCACCTCCCTGACCAAGGCCCTTTTCCCCCGATTGCTCAGTTTGTTCGGACGGCCAGCTCAAGGAAGAGTCTTGGTGGTTCCAAACTTCTTCCATTTAAGAATGATGTGGGCCACTGTTCTTGGGGACCTTCAATGCTGCCGAAATGTTTTGGTACCCTTCCCCAGACAATTCCTTTGACCTCATGGCTTGGTTTTTGCTCTGACATGCAAGTGTGGGACCTTATATAGACAGGTGTGTGCCAACCAAATCATGTCCAATCAATTGAATTTACCGCAGGTGGACTCCAATCAAATTGAAGAAACATCTCAAGGATGATCAAAGGAAACAGGATGCACCTGAGCTCAATTTCGCGACTCATAGCAAAAGGTCAGAATAATGATGTAAATAAGGAATATGTGCAAAAACAAAAATTCAACAACTGTTTTCGCTTTGTCAGTATGGGGTATTGTGTGTAGATTGCTGCGAAAAAAATATTTAATCAATTTTAGAACAAGGCTGTAGCATGACAAAATGTGGAAAAAGTAAATACTTTCCGAACTAACTGTATATTAGACCGTATACCACGGGTATAAGAAAACATGTATTTTCACTACTCTAATTACGTTGCTAATCAGTTTATAATAGCAATAAGGCAACTCTGGGTTTGTGATATATGGCCAATATACCACGGCTAAGGGCTGTATCCAGGCACCCCTCGTTGTGTCGTGCATAAGAACAGCCCTTAGCTGTGGCATATTGACCATATACCACACCCCCTCAGGCCTTATTGCTTAAATATACCACACCCCCTGGGGCCTTATTGCTTAAATACTGTATATAGCATAATTGTATTGTTAGGTCTGAGGTATATTGTTAGTGTATCACCGGTTATCATGTTACGTGAGGTGTTTTGGTGTTATTACTTCCCCTGTTTTCGAATTAAGCAGATTATCTGATTACTGCACCATTCATGCATTCATGTAATCTGTCTCTATACTGACCTGATGCTTAGTGCAGGACAAACCCTTTCTCTCCGCCCTATCCTCTCTTGCTCTTTTCTCTCTTTCGTTCCCTCTCTCTCACTCCCTTTCCCTCGCTCCCTCTTAGCATTTGCTGGCCAGATGTGAGTTTAACATTGCAGTGGCGATGGCATTCTGCTCCTTTGACGTCACTTGATGGAAGTGACTGTGCTTATGTCACTCACACATGCCTGCCCCTTTTTTCAGAGGCATTCATCATCAGTTAGGCAGCCAAGCAGTGTGGTTGTGCCTATGTCAGCAGTTTAATATGGAATATTGAAATTGAACCACGGCCACCTAAATGTTTTTTTGCCTTCATTTCTCACATTGTTAGTTGTGGAGAGCTCACCAGTGTGGTGAAAAACATGTATTTTATAGGCATTATGAAGGGGAAATGTAACAATCCATACTGTATTTAAAAGTAAAATCTTCAATTTATTCTGAATCACCTCTCAAAATGTTGCCAAACAGTTCCAGTCAAGGTTAGCTGTACAGTACATAGTGCACCCCGCCACCACACTAAACCATGCTGTTCAGGGATACAGAATGACTTAGGAGGTGCCAGGTCTTGTGTTTGATCAGACTAACATGTCTGTGTAAACCAATCCAGTCTATGGTGTAAACTGATACCCCTTCCTGAGGCCAGGCTAGTTTTCTCCTGAACAGTGCGTATGGCCAGGTGTGTTTCACCTCCACAGTGTGCATATGATAGGTAGGGAAATCTAAAACCACTCGGGGCCAACTGCGCTGATCCCCATGGAAACAGATCTGTATCTCCTTACACTGATGGAAGGAGCGAGGGAGTGTGTATGCATGGCTAACAGTACATATTCAGTTAGGAGCTAATCCCAAATTAGGGTATGGTATGTACAGTAGTGTACAGTATGAGAATACGCCCAACAGCCAAGAGGTTTGTGTGTGAATGTCTATCTGCGATGGTAGATAATGTTATGAAGAACCCCTGCATTTGCTAAAACAGTCAGCACCGCGGGATGCCGGTTTTCAGTAAGAGTGTTTGTGTTTTTTTACGCACTTTCCATTTGTGTGTATTGACCTGTTTGTAACCTTGGCAGTATCCCTGCTGTGTTTTTGGTAAACGTCGCTCTGCTTGACCATGGAAGGTCCAGGAATAACCAGTGCGGAGGTCACAGGAGTGGCTGTGGAGATGAGGAGAGGAGCTCTTAAAAGCGATCGGCACATTCTGCAAGGCCGGCCCAGCCGAGACGTGTGAATAAATAGAACCAGCCATGGCAGCCTCTCCTCTCCTCCCATCTTAAAGTACCTTTATGCTGCTGAGCATCCACCCCAAGCGCCCCTGCCCCTAACATTCTCTGCATTCCAACATTTACACATTAAAACAGGAAGCCACCGACAGACAGACTCCCCAGGTCTGAGGGGGGTATCATGTCACAAATATAAGAGAAAGACAAGAATGTGTGTGGAGTGGACTCTGACTCTGGCTCTTTAAAGATGTTCATCAATCTCTCTGGCAGGAGCTGAACTCATAAGAATTCTCATTTGACAGGGATGAAGCGGAGTGCTCTTGTGAAATTCTCCACGATGGCTTTACAAGTTTGTGTCCTTAGCGCATCACTGCGGAGCCCAGTGCAGACTGTGCCAGCAGGGCCAGGTGTCTTGGCAGCCCACTGGCTTCGTACCACCTCGACCTGTCATAGCTGTCCCATGGCTGTCCCCATGTAGCTTCTAATCTAGATAATGTTTGGCCTATGTAGAGTGCCTGTATGTTTGAGTCTGTGCCTTTTGCAGCTCTCTGGTGTACCATCTTTAGGGAAGTGTTTAGTAATCAGAAAAGCAAAAGGAAGGCTCTTATCGAGTAACACATTGGTTGATTGACTTTGTGGCATCTTTAATGAAGCATAATGAGTTTCTTTTGTCTCAGTTTGTACACCATTGTTTCCCCTTTTGTCCTTGTGGATTACAGTACAATAGCTGTAGAGGCATGTCTGTAGAGTAGTGATATTTCACTGCTTCACTCTCCTGGCTGGAGGCTTATGACTAAGACCACATGGACCCCCACATCCACCCCATCCTCCTCCCTTTCTCAATGGAAGGGGGGTGGGGGGTGGGGGGGGGGGGGGGGGGGGGGGGGGGGGGGTGAATCTTAAACCACAGGACATTCTTTGTGAAAAGCATTCACAACATCCTCATGGAACATTGTTATGAGTAGTGAAATATTGATTTTGCATGCGTTAACTAGATAATATAGAAACTGTTTCAGATTAGGGTTATGTTATTTAAGTGAGTGAGTCTCCCGAGTGGCGCAGTGGTGCTAGCTGTGCCACTAGAGATCCTGGTTCGTATCCAGGCTCTGTCGTAGCCGGTCGCGACCGGGAGACCCATGGGGCGGCGCACAATTGGCCCAGCGTCGTCCAGGGTAGGGGAGGGAATGGCCGGCAGGGATGTAGCTCAGTTGGTAGAGCATGACGTTTGCAACGCCAGGGTTGTGGGTTCGATTCCCACGGGGGGCCAGTATGAAAAATAAACAAATTAAATAATGTATGCACTCACTAACTGTAAGTCGCTCTGGATAAGAGCGTCTGCTAAATGACTAAAATGTAAAATTGAGTATTTAAGTTAAACAATGGAGAGGAGAGGGATGTTTTTTTTTACTGAATGTTCCCCTCAAACACACTATTCAGAAGAGGAGCTCCAAAGGGGATTCACAAGGAGGCCTTGTGATTTGTGCTCCGACCATACAGGAAATTGGGGCAGTTCGTATCGAGTTTTTCATTTGGTCCATACTCTTTTCCCTTCACACATTCAGCATTTTTCACTTCACTATTGACTACTATAAGCAGCTCCCTTTCACTGCTCATGTTTACCTTGCTCATTCAGCTATCACCTTGCATTTACCTCACACACTCATTATTTACAGCACAGAGATACCCCACTCACCCAACTTTCAAAGGGTGTGTATATAAAACCTCTTCTGGAAGCGCCTCCCCCGCCATGCTATGCCAGGCTGGCTCGGCCCAAACTTGGAATGGTTTTCAGTGCGTATAATCACATTAGACTGACTGCACTGTGAAAACACACAGCAATGTTAAGATATGTTACAGTATAAATACATTGCCAGGAGTAATGGGCCCGCCAGGGGGAATTCACATGAGGTTTGGGAAGTAGAAACATTTTATCCCCTAAAAGCCATGCCTTCCATTTAAAGCTAGTGAAGAAATTCCATTCCATAAAATTCCTGGAATTTAAGAAAGACCAGCTTTGAAATGGTGTAAAAGGGGGGCTTTCCGCAAAGGCGTTTCAGATGGGTGGGAATATTATGCTGTAACTAATGTAGATGTTGAAGAGTGCTTTCTTGTCAGAGGAAAAACTGAGTAAATGGGGATTCATTGTTTTTCTGATCAATACAAGGCTTATTTTGTGCTCTGTGATTATACAATAACCCCTCGCTTCAAGCGGTGGGTCATGTGGACTACATGGCTAAATAATGAAGAGGAGAGGAAAGGAGAGAGGACTGGGGAGACCTGCCTGCACTTTGGGTCTGGTTCACTGTCTAGGATATTATTACACAGAGCTCACTATGAGAGCTCCTAATTCTTCTGGCTTTGTCTGGCCATTCAAAAGTCAGTGCATTTTTGTAAGGCCCACACACTAATGTGAAGCGGTGAGAGGGGTGTGGGGGTTAGCGGTGAACTCTTAACAGGACGTGCTGGCAAAACACAGTCAGGAAGTTAGTTTTTTTGTGCATGAGTCTATCTATGCTTCAGTGAAATATTAGGGGATGTTTTGCCTCTTGATATAACAAATATGCTTAGAAATGGGGAAGGTCGTGGCCAAGTCTCCCCCTCCCCCTTCCCATTTCCATTTGGTACAGCCCACCACTCCCCTCTGCTCCTCCCTCCCACACCCCCTTTTGGTAATGAGGCTGTGACATCACCACTGAACACAAGGTCTGTGAGTGGCTGCTGAAGGAATTCCATGCTGCTGGCTCCTCCCCCCTCCCTAAGATTTGTGAAAGGTGTGCAGTGTTTGAGCAGCCCTCCGCTCATTGCAGGAGTACAGAGTCCAGCGTGCTTTCTCTGCTTCCCTCTCTCTCACTCTGTCAGTCTCTCTCTCCCTGTGGCTTTTACCATATTGGAACGCAGCACTTTATCTTTCTCACTGTGTGTGTTAGTGTCAGCAGCCTGCTTGTGCTGTGTGAGGATGGGGGGATGATAGAGGACAGAAGACTGAGACCAGTATGATGCTGCAGTGCTGCTGAGCCAGCATTTCACCTCGGGGCTAACTGCTGCATGATCACCCAGAGAGGGACTCTCCCAGCTAACCTCTTACACCTCGGACCACCGCTGTACATTATTTTTTAGAAGGAGGGGGACCAGTGAACCCTTCTTCTCTCCAGCCCTTTATTTTCTACTAGACTGATGGAGCTACAGAGGGCGACCAGCATGCCTGGCCCCTTGTCCCCAGGGCCTCTCTTTCCAGGGTCCCACTCCCCAGGGCCCCTGTCCCCTTCCTCTGGGCCCGGCCCCTCTCTGGCCTCCAGCCCCGGCCCTGATCCGGGCTACTCCGCTAAACAAGCTGCCTTCAACTACAACCAACTCGAGGGCCGTTTTAAGCAGCTGCAAGGTAAGACCAGTAGGGAGGAAAGCAGAGCCCAGGGCTTTGTTTACCAGCGTTGCTATGCACGCTAAAGCTAGCGGATGATTGCGGACGAACAGGGGAAGGGTCTGTAGGATCCGGCTCATAAAGACGTGATTTCATGGTGGCGGGAAGCAGTTGTAAATCTCAGGATGCCTGGGGACGTGAGGTCTTTCCCGTCTTTGTGTTGCATTGTCTGTCAGTGATAGGAGAGGGTCGCAGCATCCTCTAATTCCTACGAGGGAGAGGGCTGGGGGATCATGAGGCAATGACAGACGCGATCCAGCACCTAATGAAATGAGGTAGTGCAGGGAAGGAAGAGAGGAGGACTGGATATCAGCTACACGCGTAGAGAGACACCTTTTTAGGGGGTGACGACCGGGTAAAAGGAAAGGAAAGAGCCTTTCAGATCAGACAGCATGTCTGCAGCTGATTGGCTGTTCCAAGACAACAATGGCAGGAGAAGAGAGCTAAGGAGAGAGATGTGGGAGGGGTGGTGTACTCCTGTGTTCCTTTGTAAGCAGCATGGTGCTAGAGGAGGAGAGCCCTTGCACCTTACCATGTTAGACTGTGTTTTGGAGCTATTTGACATAGTAGAGCCCTGACATTGCTCCGTGTTAGACGGTGTGTTGTGGAGCTGTTAACCAGACAGGGGGAGTCTCACGTAGCCTTGTTTTGCAGCAGATTAGAGGGTGAAAGAGGGCTGTGATGGAGCACGCTCCACTGAGCATGCTCCGAACAGCAGTGGTGTAAAGTACTTAAGTCGTTTATTGAGGTATCTGTACTTTACTATTAATATTTTTGACTACTTTTACTTTTACTTTACTACATTCCTAAAGAAAAGTATGTACTTTTTACTCCATACATTTTCCCTGACACCCAAAAGTACTCGTTACATTTTGAATGCTTAGCAGGACAGAAAATGGTCCAATTCACACACTTATCAAGAGAACATCATTACTGCCTCTGATCTGGCGGAAACACTAAACACAAATGCTTAGTTTGTAAATGATGTCTGAGTGTTGGAGTGTGCCCCTGGCTATCCTTAAATGAATAGAAATACGAAAATTGTGCCTACTGGTTTGCTTAATATAAGTAATTAGAAATTATTCTTACTTTTACTTTTGATATTTAAGTATATTTTAGCAATTACATTTACTTTTGATACTTAAGTATATTTAAAACCAAATACTTTTAGACTTTTACTCAAGTAGTATTTTACTGGGTGACTTTCACTTTTACTTGAGTCATTTTCTATTAAGGTATCTTTACTTTTACTCAAGTATGACAATTGGGTACTTTTTCCACTTCTGCCAAACAGCGGGAAGAGCATTTGAGCACCTCTCTGTCCCGTGCAGTCTGCCTGCATGCCACAACCCTGCCCGCTCACTGAAGTGTGTGTTTGTGGTATGTTTGGGTCTCTCAGTGCTGCTCTCGTTCCCTTTCTCATGGGCAAAACTTAAAGAACAAACAGGACTCCCCATCTTAGCTGAGACAGAAGTCTTGTCTCAGTCTGTGTTACAAACAAAGCCTCGTATACAGTAGCCTCCGATCATTTGTTAATATCTGTTATTTCTGTGGGGCAAGATGCTGTTTGTTGAGTGGGATCCTGTGGGGGTTGGTTGTTGTCTTGTGCTCAGAGCTGTGACGTATAAGGAGGTCACAACAGGAACATGAGGCCCGGGGTGAAGCAGGGGGCAGGTGTTCAGGGCAGAGCGTGACACATGCACACACACAATCTCATGAAAACACCATTATACAGTACGTGTACACACAGACACATACATCATCGCAGGCGCCAGGAATGAATGAGTGTGTTGATTTATGATATTCTGATATTTTCCTATGCAAGCTAATAAAGTATCTATGAGATTAGGTATTAGTGAATGATGATACATTTTCCTGTCAGTCTCATCTAACTGATTTCATTAGCATGCTAGTCTCAGAGAGGCCTCTGGAACCCATGACTCCAGAGTCTTTGTTATCTGTTATCGTTACTCAGTGTGTATTTATTCCTCATGTTATTCTTTTTCTATTATTTCTCTATTTTTCTCTCTGCATTGTTGGGAAGGGTCCGTAAACAGTTCACCTGTTGTTTACGAAGCATGTGACAAATAACATTTGATTTGTTACGAGCCAATGTCACTGTGAGACTGAGTTTCCCCTGATTTAATATGAATCACTGCAGCCCCGACAGCACTTTCCCTCCACACAGAGACATGGGACAGGGAGGGACACCGCCCAAGTATTGTGGCATCGCTGAGATAGTGTAGTGTTGAAACGTGGCAGATTGGTCTGTCGTTTATTGGTCTTTTGCATTAGCTTTTTCTGTACAGAGAAGGGTGCCAGAGAAAGGTGCTGACCCAATGAACTATTGTCCCATTCGGCTACATATTTCTGTCTGGGTTCCGCATGGAGAACACTAGCTCATGATAAGGTCTCTGTGTGCACCCACTTTGGTGTTTAGTACTGGACATGAAGGCACTGATAAATTCACAGACAATTCCAATCTTTATTGCTTTGGGTCTGGTTTCTGAGGCCAGTCCATTTGGCTATGGGTCAGCTCTAGCACCTAACTGTTGCTTGGTGTTAGACGTGTCAGTGCAGTAGAAGCACTCGTAATACAGTTATCAGCCTTGTAACACCACTGTCAGACTCTGCCTGCACTGCCCCTGTGTGCTGTAGGGGCCATGGTGAATGAATAAACAACACTTCTAAAATAGACAGGGTGAAAGAGGAAGGAAGTTGGCATCTTTATTAAAGTGGCAGTCATTGCTACATTCCCAGCGCAATGCAATCAATGACTCTGTGGAAAACCATGCCTGTTGCGCTGGTTTGATTGTACTGTATATCGAATTGTTGCAGAGGAAAGAGGAGCCTCTTGGTTCCAAGTCTGGTTGAATGTGTGTTTTATTTGTGCCGCAATGCTACTATAATTAAGCAATAAGGTCCAAGGAGGTGTGGTATATGGCCAATATACCACGGCTAAGGGCTGTTCTTATGCACGACGCAACGCGAAGTGCCTGGACACAGCCCTTAGCCGTGGTATATTGGCCACAAACCCCTGAGGTGCCTTATTGCTATTATAAACTGGTTACCAACATAATTAGAGCAGTAAAAATAAATGTTTTGTCATAGCCATGGTATACGGTCTTATATACAACGGCTGTCAGCCAATCAGCATTCAGGGCTCGAACCACCCAGTTTATAATGAAAAACAGAATATCTGTCAGGTGACGTGTGTTTAACTGGTGGTAGTACATCTTTCACAGGTGGTAGTATGTCTTCAGACTTCACACTCCATTATAATTCCATCTGGGTGGATGTGTAGGGTTGGAATGACTGGGAGGCCATAATGCCACAGTTCTTTCTGCTCCCTGGACTTGAGATGCTGTAACATGAGCTCGGTGGAAATCTTGCATTTCCTGGAGCTGTGCTGAAGGTTAAGGAGGGCCAGACAAAGAGCGATAGGGGGAGACTATACAAACCTGTCCTTGTGTCTGGCCTCCCACCGGCCTTAGAATGATTGATTTGTCAGAGAATAGGAGGACTCCGGTCTTTGGCACTCTTATAACTTCATTTAAAAATGGCCACCAGCAGATCCATAAATAACCTAGACCATTACAGCGATGATGGAGGCCCTGGTTAGCAAACATGAGGTAGAAGAAAATCACGTGGTAAAAAGAAAAACCCTATGCTGCTGATGCTTGCATTGAATTCTTACCTCATCTGTCTATCCATCATATGACCTCAGAAGTCTGTCTGGCAATGAAAGTACTGGCACTAGGGGAAATGACAGACCTTGGCAGCACACAAAGTTAGTGTGGATAGTGATGTCTTCTGCGAGGGAAGAAATACATCAAATGCTCTAAAGGGCTGTAGACTGTATGGATATCAAACATAAGATCACCATATGGGTGTGATGTAGGCATAGCTACACAGTACAGGCCTACAGGTTCAGGTTGGCATAGCTACACAGTACAGGCCTATATGTTCAGCTTGACATAGCTACACAGTACAGGCCTACAGGTTCAGGTTGGCATAGCTACACAGTACAGGCCTACATGTTCAGCTTGACATAGCTACACAGTACAGGCCTATATGTTCAGCTTGACATAGCTACACAGTACAGGCCTACAGGTTCAGGTTGGCATAGCTACACAGTACAGGCCTATATGTTCAGCTTGACATAGCTACACAGTACAGGCCTACAGGTTCAGGTTGGCATAGCTACACAGTACAGGCCTACAGGTTCAGGTTGGCATAGCTACATAGTACAGGCCTACAGGTTCAGGTTGGCATAGCTACACAGTACAGGCCTACAGGTTCAGGTTGGCATAGCTACACAGTACAGGCCTACAGGTTCAGGTTGGCATAGCTACATAGTACAGGCCTACAGGTTCAAGTTGGCATAGCTACATAGTACAGGCAAATAGCATAGCTACATAGTACAGGCCTACAGGTTCAGGTTGGCATAGCTACATATTACAGGCAGTTAGCATAGCCACACAGTACAGGCCTACAGGTTCAGGTTAGCATAGCTACACAGTACAGGCCAACAGGTTTAGTTTAGGTACAGGTATCAAATAAGTGTAGCCTACCTGTGTGGGTTTTGGTGCTGTGCCATTGGAGGAATGTAGCCAGGTGCCTGGGTATGGCAGGGGTATCAGGAATGAGACCATGTGATGTTGGTTTATCAGAGGAATGTAGTCGTCTAGTTGCGTATGTAGTTCAGGACAGGTATGGTAGGTACAGACTCCTGTATGTGTGATAGTAGAGCAGACTTTTCCATGAGAACTTGATAGGCATCAACTCTTCCCAGATTACCTTCTATTGTTCTCTGTGGATGTGATAACCCCAAGGCCTTATTATCATACTGTAGCCTGGATGATTTGGTACATAATAATAATTTCCCCAGTCCCTTACTGGCAGTGGGTGTGGCCAATGGTGCAGCTTTAGACGCCCTCCTCTTGGCCGCAGAGACAAAATGTAGCTATTTTAAAGCTAGTTTCCTGCAATTGTACACGTTTTGTCTTGGGGCTGAGAAAAAAATGTCACTTTCAAAGCTAATGTCCTGCCATTCTACACATTTTGACATGGGGCGGAGAGAACATTTTGAAGCCCCGTGTAGCTCAGTTGGTAGAGATATTTTATACATCCTTTATATCTGGTTTTAGTGGCTTAAGTTTACACTGAAAATGTTTCACCATCCCGATTTAAAATAAAGAAATAAAAATTGGCAGTGTGCAGGTGCTAAATGCATATAGGGGAAACACTGCCTCTGTTCCGCTCTTGGCTCCAATTCACAACTCTCTGATTGGAGAAAGTCCACAGGGTGAGACACTGGTTGAATAGACTGACTTTACACCCCTTGAGCCACGCTGCATGGAACCCCCTAAACCCCATCAGGGGCCTCCGGATCCCTCTGACAAAGGAGGTTGTATCGGCCTATCAACTCCATGCCAATGCAGTGTGGCCCAGACTGTTATGAATGGGAGTGGAGTGACAGAGACTGGGAATGCTGAGATGACAGGCAGCCTCTTTTATCCAGCAATCAAGAGGGAAAACAACCCAGCCAGCAAAAAATGAACCAAGCTCATTGGATGGCCCAGATTGAGATAGTATCAGTATTGTCAGATGTAATTGGTTGTGAAAGGCCTGCTTGGTCCTGAGTGTGTTTTGGAGCGGATGGGTATGGACAGTGGGATGTCCCTGCTCCCAGTTGAAATGTGCTGGTTTTCAGATGTTGCCTGTGTACATTCTCACACTCTCTGAGGTTTTAGATTGACTCTGGGTCTTTGCATAATTGAACGTTTCTTTGGTTATTTACACCAATACTAGATTACATTTGGCATTGTGAAATGTAAATGAACTTGCAACGGTACATTGTGTTTTACATTTTCTTGTTCATTCTGCTAACAAGAAGATTTTACAGTAAAACACTGAAATTGAAAGTGGTCAGCATTTGTTAAGATAACGCACTGCCAGGAGGATAATAGTAGGTACACACTGGGCTTGCCTGTTCTCTTACAGGGTGGTCAGAGAACAAACAGACTGTTTAATTTTCTTCCTTCAAAACAAAGGTCAGCTTCACCAATCAATTGAAGTGTTGCTACATGTGCAGGGCACCTTTTTCAGGTCGCAACAGTTGGCCAGTCAAGGGTAAACCTCTACTCTAGCAGAGCAGAGAGAGGCAGGCTGATCAGCTGAGTAACCTTGGTAGGCAAAGGCAGCTTTGTTACACCCATAGAAGAGGTTTGACTCAACATGACCTTCTGTATCAAGAGCTTTGGCAGTTAGTGTTGTGAAGAAAATAAACGAATTTAATAGTGTTGAGACTTGGTACATGTGTAGGTAAGGCATCCACAATATCAGTACAGGGAATGTCATGGTAAGTACCGGGGCTTGAGCCCACATTCCACCCTGGTGAAAGGCATGGAAGCATGGGATTTGGGACCGGATGCGTCGGGAATGTGAGTTTGGATATGTTATACGATCCAGATCAAATGGCCCAAAGCCCTGTTTGTGTTAGTCTTCATAACAGTCATGAGAGAGTGAACAGAGTTAGGCTAAAGCCAACCAAGCTGGTCTGTCTATGTCTGTCCACATGTCTCCCCATTACGCTACAGGGTGTGGCTGGAAGAGAGAGTGTCTGTTGCATGTGTGTCTGACATGAGGGTCTCAGAAAGCTTATAGTTTCAGAAGCACATCACCACCCCTCCCCTCTCTATCTACCCCACCCTTTCCCCCTCTCTCTCTCTCCCCCATCTCTTCTCCCCCTTCTCTTATTAAAGACAGATGTTTGATATAATGAGCTTTTCTATCTCCAGGCTTGTAGGCTCTACCCCTCCTAGAAGAGCACCTACACACCAACCCTTATATGTCACAGCCTTGGCCTCTGTATACTTCATTTTATACCTGGGTTATGTTTATTATCAGTAGTACTGGCAGGAAAAGGAGTGGACCTTTTAGTGGAAGTCCATAGCATTAGGTTGTAAGCCAGAATGAGTTCCAGTTCCAATATAGGAAACCTATTGTCCTAATGTAATATCCAAAGCCGCAGACTCAACTGTATATACTGTTTTTGTTCACTATAAATGGTGATATAGATCAGGTCTAAAAAGCCTCTTGATCCTTCCTAAAGAGGTTTAGATTAGGACTGAATGCTTCTCTTTAACGCTCAGTGAATTTGTTTGCATTGGAGTTTCTTCTCTATGCCTAAAGCAACACAGAGAATGACTAGCATGTGCCCTGCACCTCTCCTCTCCTCTCCTCTCCCTCCTACTCTCCATATGACTTCATGACTCCGCTGTGGTTGACTCTGCCTGCCATCTCCTCACTACACCAAGGCAGATTCGTTAAACAGAATAACAGCTCTAATATCTCCTGAACAGCCCCTGTTCCACATGATTGCAGGATTTCAGAGCTTCTTAAAACACGAGTGCGAAATGTTGACATATCTGAGCGATTATGTAGTAGTTAAAATATTTTGGTTCTGTTCAGAACGTTAGCTAGTTGCGCTTGAAGTTTATGAGTAATTCATTGCTCGTAGTATTTATTGTCACACTGAGGATTGCGCCGAATTCCCTGTGAACAGCGTCATGTGTTCTTTATTTTACTACATTCGAAGGCTTGTCTTACTCTCTTAGCGACTAGCTAGTATACAGTCTTCTGTGTGACTGTCTTTGATCAAACACATACAGGTCACTGCCAAAATAAAGGAAACCCCAATATAAAGTGCCTTAGTAGGGCATTGGGCCACCATGAGCCACCAGAACAGCTTCAATGTGCCTTGGCATAGATTCTAAAAGTGTCTGGAACTCTATTGGAGGGATGCGACACCATTCTTCCACAATAAATTACATATTTTGGTATTTTGTTGATGTTGGTGGAAAACACTGTCTCAGACGCCGCTCCAGAATCTCCCATAAGTGTTCAGTTGGGTGGAGATCTGGTGTCTGAGACACACACACACCCTTTAAACCCCTTATGCTCCTTTGAGACCCCTCTTTCAAAGTCACTGAGAGCTCTACTTCTAGCCATGGTAGGCAAAATAATGGGCAACTGGGCATGTTTATACATGACCTTACCTCTTATGGGATGTTACATGCTTAATTAACTCATGAACCACACCTGTGTGGAAGCACCTGCTTTCAATATACTTTGTATCCCTCATTTACTCAAGTGTTTACTTTTTTTGGCAGTTTCCTGTAGCTTTAGATACAAAAATGGACAGTCATGAATGCACTTAAGCAAATCGTACACTTAAGCAAATCTCTTTGCGCTCCCAGATAGTCATATCTGTAACTGTAGGTTCTTCTCTGAATGAGTGAATAGTCATCTCTAGAAACAGGCTGCAAAAATTATGAACAAAGTTCACACTCACAGATGTGGTTATGTAAGATTATACAGGAAACGCATCATACATTTTCATTTTTCAACTGGGTTTCTGAGTGTATGACTTGAGTAATAAACTAACATGAATTATCTCCCTTGTGAGGCCACACAGCTGTAGCTCTCTCTCTGTAACTCTCCTCTTGGCTCTGTACTAATACAATGAAGGGAAACATACTGCTCGACCAGCCGTGACATAACCCGATAGGAAAATGCTCTCTGTCTTTTTTTAGTTGGTGGGTGTTTTTATGTCCCTGTTCAGTAAATTAGGGCCCTGTTGAGGTGCCTGTCTGTTCGACACAGTGTGCCAGCTATCATGTGTGGGCCCATCAGAAAGGGCACTTACACTGTGGCAGCCATTTTACTTCTTGTTTGTCCTTCAACCGCTCTCTCCCGCTCTCTGAGGTATTGGGTGTGCACCTTGCACTGAGTAGGAAGTTGAGAAATTACTGATTTATAAGTGAAACACTGTGGCCTACATTAGAGGCAGGGTGGAAACATTTGGGAGGACGCCCCCAGGGGTACGTGGTTGTATACTTGGTCTGGATGCAGGGGCACACAGCTGTGTCCTGACTGGAGATTGAAGCGATGTGTAAATCTGCACTCTCTGGACAAGCAGGGTTGTGTATACATACAGATGATATGTCTGTGTGAGCTTTAGCTGGAGTCATCTGAAACCTTTCATCCATCTTGTGTCATTTGCACAGCTATCTTCAACGGGACAGTGCCACACAGGATTCCCAATCGTACATTCAGTTTTTCCACACACACACACATACTGTACAGTCATGGTCAAAAGTTTTGAGAATTACACAAGTATTGGTCTTCACAAAGTTTGCTGCTTCAGTGTTTTTAGATATTTTTGTCAGATGTTACTATGGTATACTGAAGTATAATTACAAGCATCCCATAAGTGTCAAAGGCTTTTATTGACAATTACATTAAGTTTATGCAAAGAGTCAATATTTGCAGTGTTGACCCTTCTTTTTCAATACCTCTGCAATCCGCCCTGGCATGCTGTCAATTAACTTCTGGGCCACATCCTGACTGATGGCAGCCCATTCTTGCATAATCAATGCTTGGAGTTTGTCAGAATTTGTGGGTTTTTGTTTGTCCACCCGCCTCTTGAGGATTGACCACAAGTTCTCAATGGGATTAAGGTCTGGGGAGTTTCCTAGCCATGGACCCAAAATGTTGATGTTTTGTGCCCGAGCCACTTAGTTAGTTGCCTTATGGCAAGGTGCTCCATCATGCTGGAAAAGGCATTGTTCGTCACCAAACTGTTCTTGGATGGTTGGATGTGTTGGTACCATTCTTTGTTCATGGCTGTGTTCTTAGGCAAAATTGTGAGTGAGCCCACTCCCTTGGCTGAGAAGCAACCCCACACATGAATGGTCTCAGGATGCTTTACTGTTGGCATGACACAGGACTGATGGTAGCGCTCACCTTGTCTTCTCCGGACAAGCTTTTTTCCGGATGCCCCAAACAATCGGAAAGGAGATTCTGAGAAAATGACTTTACCCTCAGCAGTCCAATCCCTGTACCGTTTGCAGAATATCAGTCTGTCCCTGATGTTTTTCCTGGAGAGAAGTGTCTTCCTCGCTGCCCTTCTTGACACCAGGCCATCCTCCAAAAGTATTCGCCTCACTGTGCGTGCAGATGCACTCACACCTGCCTGCTGCCAGTCCTGAGCAGGCTCTGCACTGGTGGTGCCCCGATCCTGCAGCTGAATCAACTTTAGGAGCCGGTCCTGGCGCTTGCTGGACTTTCTTGGGCGCCCTGAAGCCTTCTTCATAACAATTGAACCTCTCTCCTTGATGATCCGATAAATGGTTGATTTAGGTGCAATCTTACTAGCAGCAATATCCTTGCCTGTGAAGCCCTTTTTGTGCAAAGCAATGATGACGGCACCTGTTTCCTTGCAGGTAACCATGGTTAACAGAGGAAGAACAATAATTTCAAGCGCCACCCTCCTGTTAAAGCTTCCAGTCTGTTATTCTAACTCAATCAGCATGACAGAGTGATCTCCAGCCTTGTCCTCGTCAACACTCACCTGTGTTAACGAGAGAATCACTGACATGATGTCAGCTGGTCCTTTTGTGGCAGGGCTGAAATGCAGTGGAAATGTTTTTTGGAATGTTTTTTGGGGATTAAGTTCATTTTCATGGCAAAGAGGGACTTTGCAATTAATTGCAATTCATCTGATCACTCTTTATAACATTCTGGAGTATATGCAAATTGCCATCATAAAAACTGAGGCAGCAGACTTTGTGAAAATTAATATTTGTGTCATTCTCAAAACTTTTGACCACGACTGTATAGTACATGTAGACTTTGTGTTGGTAACTGAACAGAACCTGCAGTCCACATCTCTTTCAATTACCATCCCAGCCACCACAGGGTGAGGCAACTGTGAATGACATCAGCCACCAAAGGCCTCAGCCAGAATTTCATTTTGTTGAATGTCTCACCGTATCGTAATGTTTATTTTTGTGCACCGTCTTTGTGTATTTTGATGAATTGTCTCCAGGAAAAAGTCCAAATTCCTCCCAACCAGATGTAGATATAATTAAACTGCAGTTTGCTAACAACAATCTGGGACATGTGGCGTTGGGGTGCTGCGCCACAACCAGCGTGAAGTTGTTAAGCTGCTGCTAGCCTGATTTACCGTCTCTGCCACCTCTCTTTATTCCTCTGTTCATCCTTTCACCCTTCCCTCTCTCCATCATCCCTCTCTCACTCTGGATACCAGCTGAATGAGGCACTACTAGGCTATAGTTATCTTTGCCACAGGATTAAGGTGGTAGCACACCTAGAGAAAGAGTTCATTCTAGGATACAGATGCTGATTTCGCCAGCTCATTTCATAGGTATTGGAATTATTTTTCAGAAAAGGTCATAAAGGCACATTACATAGGGCTGCAGTAGCCTACAGACTGTTGTTATATGAAACGATGCAATGTTGATTAGCTCTGTATTCTGGTGAGTAAGACACAATGTGACAGTGTTTTCCTGTGACTGGGTTAGCCGGCGGTCACCGATGGCCTGGCTGTCCCCAAACACACAGCTGCAGAGAGCTGCCCTGGGCATCAGTATCATTGGACGGACAGGCAGAAGGTCGTCCCGCTAGAGAGAGGGGAAGACGTATGTTTCTGGAAAGAGGGAGCCGGACTGGCAGACAAGGCTTCCTGAAATGTAGTCACTCTGAACTCTGTTTTGAATTCCTTTGTCAAGGCCTTAGGACCTTGTGCAATATTCCATTTGTTCAGTTTTATTTTGGTCTTAGGGCAATAGTGCCACATGCAGTGTTGGGGAAGAAAATATAGTTTACCAAGCTACCAATTACTTCACATTGGAAGAAGTTAAGCAAAAAAGTTAACTACTAAAAATACTACCAATATGTTATTTTGTTCAATTACAACCAAGCTACTGTAAAATTTAGTTAAATTACTAGTTAAACTACATGTCATTCACTACTCCCCAACCCTGGTCACGTGGTCTGTACCGTACATTCCCTTCTCTCTTTGTGTCACGTTTCTCAGCTCCACACACTGATTACTCATTTTTCTCCTCTACAACTGGACCAGCAACTGGTAATTGTCTAGTGTAGTAATTCCTGATTCATAACCATACATTTTTTATGACAACTTAGATTAAGCATAATGGCTTTAAAGTATACAGTTGAAGTCAGAAGTTTACATACACTTAGGATGGAGCATTAAAACTCGTTTTTCAACCACTCCACACATTTCTTGTTAACAAACTATAGTTTTGGCAAGTCGGTTAGGACATCTACTTTGTGCATGACACAAGTAATTTTTCAACAACTATTTACAGACAGCTTATTTCACTTATAATTCACTGTATCACAATTCCAGTGGGTCAGAAGTTTACATACATTAAGTTGACTGTGCCTTTAAACAGCTTGGAAAATTCCAGAAAATTATGTCATGGCTTTAGAAGCTTCTGATAGGCTAATTTACATCATTTGAGTCAATTGGAGGTGTACCTGTGGATGTATTTCAAGGCCTACCTTCAAACTCAGTCCCTCTTTGCTTGACATCATGGGAAAATCAAAAGAAATTAGCCAAGACCTCAGAAAAAAAATTGTAGACCTCCACAAGTCTGGTTCATCCTTGGGAGCAATTTCCAAATGCCTGAAGGTACCACGTTCATCTGTACAAACAATAGTACGCAAGTATAAACACCATGGGACCACACAGCCATCATACCGCTCAGGAAGGAGATGCATACAAAAGTATCTATATCCACAGTAAAACAAGTCCTATATCGACATAACCTGAAAGGCCGCTCAGCAAAGAAGAAGCCACTGCTCCAAAACTGCCATATAAAAGCCAGACTACGGTTTGCAACTGCACATGGGGACAAAGATCGTACTTTTTGGAGAAATGATTAAACAAAAATGGAACTGTTTGGCCATTATGTTTGGAGGAAAAATGGGGTAGCTTGCAAGCCGAAGAACACCATCTCAACCGTGAAGCATGGGGGTGGCAGCATCATGCTGTGGGGGTGCATGGCTGCAGGAGGGACTGGTGTACTTCACAAAATAGATGGCATCATGAGGAAGGAAAATTATGTGGATATATTGAAGCAACATCTCAAGACATCAGTCAGGAAGTTAAAGCTTGGTTGCAAATGGGTCTTCCAAATGGACAATGATCCCAAGCATACTTCCAAAGTTGTGGCAAAATGGCTTAAGGACAACAAAGTCAAGGTATTGGAGTGGCCATTACAAAGCCCTGACCTCAATCCTATAGAAAATGTGTGGGCAGAACTGAAAAAGTGTGTGTGAGCAAGGAGGCCTACAAACCTGACTCAGTTACACCAGCTCTGTCAGGAGGAATGGGCCAAAATACACCCAACGTATTGTGGGAAGCTTGTGGAAGGTTACCCAAAATGTTTGACCCAAGTTAAACAATTTAAAGGCAATGCTACCAAATACTAATTGAGTGTATGTAAACTTCTGACCCACTGGGAATGTGATGAAAGAAATAAAAGCTGAAAGAAATCATTCTCTCTACTATTATTCTGAAATGTCACATTCTTAAAATAAAGTGGTGATCCTAACTGACCTAAGACAGGGCATTTTTACTAGGATTAAATGTCAGTAATTGTGAAAAACTGAGTTTAAATGTATTTGTCTAAGGTGCATGTAAACTTCTGACTTCAACTGTGCATGATGTCACATGTAGAATGGACAGTACTCTATAGAGGTACTGTGTGGGCAGAACAGTCAGAGAGGGGAGGGGGTAGCTACTAGCTAGATATCCTGGCCAAGTCTCAGCCATGTGGCCACACCCCACCCCACCCCAGCCCAGCCAGTATGGCCAGAGGCAACCTTTGTTCCCCACGCTGTAGTCAAGGTCGACCTCTAATATGCATGACTGTGTCTGTGAGCTTTATTATTGACCCAAAGAGGACCCGCATATCAATGTGCTGCTACTCTGTCAGATGCTGCTTTAAATGGGGCTCCCCCTACACACACACACACACACACACACACACTGTGTGTTACACCCACTCTGGAAATAGCCCCACTGTTGGTTCAGCATTATTGATAAGCCACTGAGTAATTTAAGACGCCTCTCCTGACATTGAGACCTGGGGGTTTTGACTACCTAGCAGAATGAAAGTCTTTGTAGCCAATCAGCAGAGTGGGCTAGCCTTTTCTATTACTGCCTCTACAAACAGGCTTATACACAAAGTGTGTGAGGCATGCGTGATTTATTTTAGAAAGCATTGTTTTGAATTATAATGACCCAATCGAAGCCGGGCGGGCGGGTTGTCCGCTTTGACGCCTCACTCAATTAGAACATGTCTCTATTTTTGCGTTTTATAGCTGGTGCTGTAGTCACACAAAACAATAAACATTTTGTCATAATTAACTTTTTTTCGAGCTCATTTGAATTGGAATAGGTAGCTAAGGGTTGAGGCTTTACCATAAATTAGACCAATTCATCCACTTATGGAAACACAACATCGCTATCAACAAAGATGATTGGAGATATGGACTATCCTGCTAGCATTCAGTCACTGCTCTGCCTGTCCCGTCCTTTCCACCCGCCTCACTCTTTAGTCTTTTATGATTTAATAACATTTTATAGGGTAGGCCAGCAATTACATTAGGCTAAAATAGAATTGTTCCATCTCATTCCCAGAGGCCTGGTCTGTGCTCTTAGTTTGTCACTTACAGCTTTTTATCTTTAGCTTCTAAAAAACGTTTATATTTTCTCCCACTGCAGTTTCTTTATCTCTTCTTAGCTCACTGACTTTACTTTGAATCCATTCAGACTCCTCTTCTTCACTAATGTATCAGCTCATCTTGGCTGTGTAACATCCTCCCTCCTCTGAAATCACCTTAGTTTTGCTCCACTGAGCTCTGAGAGCAGGAAGTAAGTCCTCGTATGACTGGGTGCAGTCTGCTAAATGTCACTGGGATTAAATCTATGGCTCTGCCATTAGCTCAGATGACTGGTTTTTCGAGCCATCACCATCCAAGACATCACCCCTCCCAAACATATCCAAACTCATCCAGTGTCTCAGAAGGACATGTCATCAAATGGTCCTGTTCTGTCTGCCTTGTCTCTCTTTATTTGACACGTGTTTGGAATTGGGGACCTTGGACTTAAACGTCCTTTTCCTTGTCTAACTCACAACTCTTTAGTTAATAACCTCAGAGTCCATTTTGGAGCTGTTTCACAGAAATGCTCAACATTCACTCGCCTGAGGCCCTGCAGACGCCTGTGAAAACTAGCATGTCTCCTTTACATTCGGTGTCTGTGTGACTGCACTGGCTGCCTCACACTAATTCCAGAAGCATATACTGAGGAGCCAGAGAGAGGATGTGACAATATCCATCTCTGTCATTTTGTATTTTATCTCACCGTCAAACTTTCTCTCTCTTTCATAGTGCTTCTTTTCCTTGGCTCTATTACCTGAGAGGCCAAGTCACACAATTCCAGGCCTGATGATAGCAATACAATGCAATGTCAAACTATTACATAATATTCTTAACACTTTTATACAGTGTACATTACTACTGTATTACTGCTTTTGACATTTTAACTTAACATTGCATTTCAACAGTCACACAGAGTAAAACAACTCTGGTCTTGGCAGATTAATAGGATACTTAGCATTTAACCTTTAGGTCTTTTTGAGTAGATTTGATGTAAGGAGTTGACATTGATTGCACACAGTTCAGTGATCAGGACACCATGCATAGCCTAGCGGTTGTCCACAGATTGTGGTCTGATCATTTGGTAGACTTTGATTTGTGGGTCTTGGTCAGTGGTCTGTGATTGTGGTCTGTGACTGTTTGTCATGATTGTGGTCCGAGAGGGTTACTGTTTGTACTCTGCAGAGCCAGAGAGCTGCAGGTTGAGATAAGGAGTTCTTGTATGTGTGTTGTGTGCGCACGCTTGAGCGTGTGTATCTGTGCCTGTGTTTGTCTGTTTGCACCTGAGCATGTGTGTGTATGCATGAGCATGTGTGTGCTTGAGAGTGTGTGTGCACATACAGTTGAAGTCGGAAGTTTACATACACTTAGGTTGGAGTCATTAAAACTCGTTTTTCAACCACTCCACAAATTTCTTGTTAACAAACTATAGTTTTGGCAAGTTGGTTAGGACATCTACTTTGTGCATGACACAAGTCATTTTTCCAACCATTGTTTACAGACAGATTATTTCACTTATAATTCACTGTATCACAATTCCAGTGGGTCAGAAGTTTACATACACTAAGCTGACTGCCTTTAAACAGCTTGGAAAATCCCAGAAAATGATGTCATGGCTTTAGGCTAATTGACATCATTTGAGTCAATCGGAGGTGTACCTGTGGATGTATTTCAAGGCCTACCTTCAAACTCAGTGCCTCTTTGCTTGACATCATGGGAAAATCAAAAGAAATCAGCCAAAAAAATGGTAGACCTCCACGAGTCTGGTTCATCCTTGGGAGCAATTTCCAAACGCCTGAAGGTACCACGTTCATCTGTACAAACAATAGTACGCAAGTATAAACACCATGGGACCACGCAGCCGTCATACCGCTCAGGAAAGAGAAGCACGTTCTGTCCTAGAGATGAACGTACTTTGGTGCGAAAAGTGCAAATCAATCCCAGAACAACAGCAAAGGACCTTGTGAAGATGCTGGAGGAAACAGGTACAAAAGTATCTATAACCACAGTAAAACGAGTCCTATATCGACATAACCTGAAAGGCCGCTCAGCAAGGAAGAAGCCACTGCTCCAAAACCGCCATAAAAAAGCCAGACTATGGTTTGCAACTGCACATGGGGACAAAGATCGTACCTTTTGGGGAAATGTCCTCTGGTCTGATTAAACAAAAATAGAACTGTTTGGCCATAATGACCATCGTTATGTTTGGAGGAAAAAGGGGGATGGCTTGCAAGCCAAAGAACACCATCCCAACCGTGAAGCACGGGGTTGGCAGCATCATGCTGTGGGGGTGCTTTGCTGCAGGAGGGACTGGTGCACTTCACAAAATAGATGGCATCATGAGGAAGGAAAATTATGTGGATATATTGAAGCAACATCTCAAGACATCAGTCAGGAAGTTAAAGCTTGGTTGCAAATGGGTCTTCCAAATGGACAATGACCCCAAGCATACTTCCAAAGTTGTGGCAAATTGGCTTAAGGACAACAAAGTCAAGGTATTGGAGTGGCCATCACAAAGCCCTGACCTCAATCCTATAGAAAATTTGTGGGCAGAACTGAAAAAGCGTGTGCAAGCAAGGAGGCCTACAAACCTGACTCAGTTACACCAGCTCTGTCAGGAGGAATGGGCCAAAATTCACCCAACTTATTGTGGGAAGCTTGTGGAAGGCTACCCGAAACGTTTGACCTAAGTTGGGTTGAGAATTGGTGACTGAGACGGCCATGGCATATGGTTTACATCGTTTTCATGCTCATCAAACCATTCAGTGAACACTCGTGCCCTGTGGATGGGAGCATTGTCATCCTATGGGGGCATAGCCATGGTAGCCAAAATAATGGCCAAAATAATGGCCTGCCCAGCATTTTTGTACATGACCCTAAGCATGATAGGATGTTCATAGCTTAATTAACTCAGGAACCACACCTGTGTGGAAGCACCTGCTTTCAATATATGCAAGTTAAACAATGTAAAGGCAATGCTACCAAATACTAATTGAGTGTATATAAACTTCTGACCCACTGGGAATGTGATGAAGAAAATAAAAGCAGAAATAAATCATTCTCTCTACTATTATTCTGACATTTCACATTCTTAAAACAAAGTGGTGATCCTAACTGACCTAAGACAGGGAATTCTTACTAGGATTAAATGTCAGTAATTGTGAAAAACTGAGTTTAAATGTATTTGGCTAAGGTGTATGTAAACTTCCGACTTCAACTGTATGTGCATGTGGGTGTGCGAGTGCGTGTGCATGTGCGTGTGTACGCGAGCGTGTGTGTGTATATCTGTTGACCGAGGGTTTCCCCTTCCTGGGCTCTGCTGTGAGGGCCAGATGCTCTCTCTTGCAGGAAACCCTGTTTACAGACACTCAGGACATGTCCAGCTCCTCCCATATCCTCCATCCGTCTCTATCTCAGCTTTAGAACATACACTTATTTTAGACATTTGATGCCCTTTTGAACTGCAGCTGATTGTGTCAATAAGTAATTGCAACCTTGAACAGCACACAGGGTCATGTGTCACACAGCAAAAGGTATATTGTGAGTTAACTATTTTACTTTATTGTTTTGTTATTGAAGCTACCTTTTGATTCTGTTCCTTTTTATTTTATTTGTAATCTTATGTGCTGCTAAGCATATCCAGCCCCATCCTGATTTCCAAAGCCTTTTTCCTGACTAACCTAACCCCCCTGAGGCCACACAAGCATGATCTAACCATGCAGCACAGTGTCACAGTGAAGGAGCTGAATGTTAGTTAGTCAAGTCAGTGATAAGGCCTGATGCAGTCAGATGCTGCTTTGCGTGGCATGATGGAGGGCAGAGAACACTGGCTTCATTGTCTCTGTGCTGCTCTGACTGGGCCCCCACAGTGGGGCACACAGCTCCTTCTGTCTCCCCGCCTCCATCTGCCTCTGCCCTGCTCGCTGGGCACTGGGACTCATGAAGGCCACAGAGAGCCTGGGGCACTATCTACTATCTCTGGGACCAGGCTGTCAGGCCATTAGACAGTCCTGTGAAGAAGTAGCCTAGATAGAGCGTGTGCTGTTTGGTACCTACATGATATCACACAGTCATGCTGCTGCTTTATTAGCAGTCTGGTCACGCTGCGATGACACAATGTCCTCTGAGCTAACGGCTGGGCTGGAGCTGGAAGGGAAAGTGCATCGGTGCACATTGTTAACGGGTGTCATCTCTCACAGTCAGCGAGACAGAGAGAGACCCACACTGATGGAGGGAGGTTGTGAAACTTCCTCTCAAATCCAGATTTCCATGGCAACAGGCTTTGAGTTCATATGAGGAATACCTTGTGAAGCGGAGACGTTAGTTGGCACACTTAGTCTTTCTGTGTGTGTGTGTGTGTGTGTGTGTGTGTGTGTGTGTGTGTCTGGACATGTTTAACTATACCAGAAGATCCCACAAGAATAGTAAACAAAACATTTTTTGGGACAAACTGGGGACATTTTGCCGGCCCCGACAAGGAAAAAGGCTATTTCTAGGTGGTTTAGGGTTAGTGTGAGAGTTTCAAGTTTAGGGTTAAGGTAAGGGTTTGGGTTAGTGGTCAGGGAAAATAGGATTTTGAATGGGAATCAAATTGTGTGTCCCCACAAGGTTAGTAAAACAAGACTACGTGTGTGTCATGATGACGTTTATGGCTAATGCAGCAGATATGGGCTGACCGGTACAGCTGGTTCACTTGGACCTGGCTCCTGCACTACGTTGTGACTGATGATTATGGGCTCTGAAGTAGGGTGAGAAGCCTGGGCCAGACCACCCGTCCTGCCCTTACGAAAAAAAGATTGCAGTCAGAGTGCAGTATAACTGCAGTATGCTGCAAATACTGCGTCCAAAATACGTTTTTTTTTACTGCAGTAAGAGTGCAGTTCAACTGCAATACACTGCAGTTATTCTTCAATTACTGCGTCCAAAATACAACAGTTTACTGCAATTACTGCACTTTTACTGCAGTTTCAAAACTGCAATCTTTTTTTGTAAGGGTGCATGGGAAAACTGCATTAGAACAAACCTGTGAGAACATGACCAGCTAACAACACTAGCAGCAGCTAGCTCACATGAATAGCATGTACAGTAAATGGGAGACCAGCGCAAATATCATTTGGCCTACAGTATGTGCAGAAGACTCTATCTGGCAGCAAGACCATTATGTTAGGAATATAGTCATTCTGTGAGAATAGCTCCAGCTATGCTAACAACATTTAGCTTGTGCAAACAAGACTGGCTATTTAAAGATGGCGTATACAAATAAGACTGTTTCAGACAAAAATTTTAATAAACATATTTGGCATTCAAGTATGTTTACTAACAACCCACATGGCCTGTGAAATGTTGATATTTACAGTACTCTGTTGCTGTGAAAGAGAAGTCAGCTAGCTAGCTAGCTAGCTACAGTAGCTACATTGTACTTCTTAGACAGAGGAAGCTACACCCTACACAGTTCTTCCAAGAACAATGATGGCCTTGGTGTATGTTTTCAACAGAAGATGAACAGTAACAAAGGCCAACAACCCTCCGCCCAGGAAAGTGCGGGACACCTGGCATAAACAGGAAGGATGAGTGGAATGTGCTATTTCTGATGAGGCCTGCAAACCCTCATGTTCTACTCTGTTAGCTGCACAGCTGGAGTGTTAGCGTTGTAGCCTACATTGTGTCGCTGTTCTTCTGAGCGCCCAGAACTTAATCATAGAGATCAAGTGGGTGGGTTGGTGGGTGAGTGTGTGTGTGTGTGTTGTGTGTCAGAGTCTCTAAAGAAGAGCACATGTCAGTTGAACTGTAAAATACGTTACACATCTTCTACCCCCAGATGATAACCTGGTTAATATGTTACCATTATAGAATGCAGAAGTGAAACTAACCCCCTGATCTCTCTCTCTCTCTCTGCTCCTCCCTGTAGATGAGCGCGAGGCGGTGCAGAAGAAGACCTTCACCAAGTGGGTCAACTCCCACCTGGCCAGAGTGTCCTGCAGGATCACCGACCTCTATATGGACCTGAGGGATGGACGCATGCTCATCAAACTACTGGAGGTCCTCTCTGGGGAGAGACTGGTACGTAGACAGACAGTCGGACTGGTTTATGTGGCACATGTGCTGTATATGTTTCATTCGGATTTCCAGGTCACATATAGAGTAATAATTCACCTTAAACAAATTTCCATATGTTAAAATTATTTCACTTTGGAAATGCTGTTCCCCCGGATTCTAAACCTACAGTATATGCAATTATGTATACATTAGGCCCATGCATTCACTGATTTTTCCAGGGCACACATACAGGCAACTGCCAAAATAAAGGAAACACCAACATAAAGTGTCTTAATAGGGTGTTGGACCACCACGAGCCAGAACAGCTTCGATGCACCTTGGCATAGATTCTACAAGTGTCTGGAACTCAACTGGAGGGATGCGACACCATTCTTCCACGAGAAATTCCATAATATTTTATTGATGGTGGTGGAAAACTCTGTCTCAGGCGCCGCTCCAGAATCTCCCATAAGTGTTCAATTGGGTTGAGATCTGGTGACTGAGACGGCCATGGGATATGGTTTACATCGTTTTCATGCTCATCAAACCATTCAGTGAACACTCGTGCCCTGTGGATGGGAGCATTGTCATCCTATCAATATACGTTGTATCCCTCATTTACTCAAGTGTTTCCATTATTTTAGCAGTTACCTGTATTTTTCAACTTGAAAGAGTATTTGTAGTCATAGTTGTTTCTCTTACTACAATCTTAACTGTGCTTTGCCTGATAAATCAGCAGTGTTGGAGAAGCTACTCTGAAATCATAGTTTACTAAACTACCAATTACTTCACAATGAAATAAGTTAAGCTACACTAAAGCTACCCTTAAGAAAAATATAGTTTACTTAACTAAAGCTACTTTGAAAAAGTAGTTTACTACATCCAAACTACTTAGTGAAAAATTATAATATAATTATAATATATCTAAATCTGATATGTCATAGACTACAAATTGCAAGAACAGATCACTTTGGAGTCAGATGTTAACAGAATGTGTAATTTAGCCTATTAAACACACACACACAAAAATTCTAGTGAGAATTAGGAAGGTCTGATACTGAGAAAAAAATTAAAAATGAAATTCTTGCCTCTTCACACATATTTTATATTAGCAAAAAAAGTAGTGTGTAGTTCCAGTAGTTAGCTATACCGCTACATGTCAACAACAAAAGTAATTAACTACTGAAAACACTACAAGATTTGAATTTAGTTCAACTACCACCAAGCTTCTACAAAATGTAGGATAATTACTAGTTGATCTTGGACTGTAAATCTTCCTCTCACAAACCAGAATGTTCAATACAATTTAATTTCAACTTACTCTACCAGTTGTCTGTTCGGTTTGTCCTTTTGTGGGTAGTAATTTGAGAATAAATATCCACAGGAAATTATTATTAAACCATATTTTCCAAACGCTGGTACTGCCGTAGCCCATTCATTGACGGTATATTTACCGTCTATTCACAAACCTGTATGCCGGCTGAGGACGGCGCTCCGACTGTGCCCCGAAGCTCTGTCTAAATGCAAATATGTTTCCATATGGAAACATATGGAACTTAACTTTCAGCAAAAAAAATTTTTATAGGGTTAGGGTTCCCACATGGCCATATTTCTATGTTACAGCGCTTGTTTACTGAAGACGGAGGCGAGTACCTGTACTTATAAGCCATCTGCTTCTCCGACTAACTGTGTGTAACGGAAGAAGAACGCCACAGTGTTGTAACTGAAAGATACTGTCGGCTGCAACTGTGTTAAAACTGGTTAAAACAGATACAGTAATTGTATATTTAGCATTTGTGAAATTATTTTGATGTGATATGAAAGTACATTTACAAAGTAGAGAGCTTTATGTTTCTAGAACCGTACGGCATTTGAGAATCGATTCACATTTATCTGTATTTACAGTACTGCTTGAAAGTATGTGAACCCTACAGGGCTGGTCGTTAGTTTGCCATAAAATATTAAAATAACATATACAATCATTATCTAAACCCCAATTTGTAATAACGACATTCCACGTAAATGACAGAAACAAAATTATATTTTCATTGTTTATTTATCCAAAGTGGTTTATTTATTTGATGGGTGCAAAAATATTTGAACCCCTTCAGTCAATAGCTTGTGGCACCTCCATTAGCAGCGATAACTTGGACTAAACGTCTCCTATAGCCATTAATCAGTCTCTATCTGTTTTGAGGGATTTTTGCCCACTCCTCCTTACAGAACTCAGCCAATTGTGTGAGGTTTGAGGGGTGTCTGGCATGAACTGCCCGCTTCAGGTCCTGCCACAGCATCTTGATTGGATTTAGGTCAGGACATTGACTTGGCCAATCCAAAACACAAATCTTCTTTCTCCTGAGCCATTCTTTGGTAGATTTGCTTGAATGCTTTGGGCCGTTGTCTTGTTGGAAGACCCATTTTCGGCCCAGCTTTAGTTCCTTGACTGATGGCCTGACGTTCTGTTCAAGAATCTCCTGGTATACCACAGAATTCATGGTTCCCTTAATGATGTGGAGTCGTCCAGGTCCAGAGGAGGAAAAGCAGCCACACATCTTGACATTCCCACCACCATACTTGACTGTTGGGATAAGGTTATTTTGGTGGTAGGCAGTGTTGGGTTTTCATCAAACATAGCGGTGTTGATTGTGAAATCTCTAGATGTTATGTTTGGGTTGGCTTTTACCTGATTTATTATTGTTCTTGTGGCTCTTGGGGATATTTTGGAAGGGCGTTGACTTCTAGGCCGAGTTGCTGTCATGTTAAATGCTCTCCATTTGTAAATGATTTGCCTCACAGTGGACTGATGGAGCTCAAATCTTTTTGAGATTATTTTATAGCCTTCCCCAGACTGATGTGCTCTCACTACCCTCGTCCTGATGTCCTCTGAGATCTCCATTCCTCTCAGCATGGTGTGCTTTGCATTCACCTGGATGGGTAACACCAAACTGAACAGGTTTCTTATCTCTATTTATCAGAGTCCCGCCCAAACTATTTCTTAACGATCTCTCCTTTGATTGGTTCATTTGGTAGCTAATTATTTACCCACCTGATTCTACTTACCTACTTGATTTAACCAATGCTTGGGGTTCACTTTTTTTTGCACCTGCACTAATTCCTTTTTAATTTTGTTTTTCTACTACACGCATGATTTCCTCTACACCAACATATGGTATTGGTAAATATTAACATGTTATGTCAGATCAAAAAGACTGGTTCTGATTAAATGAAGATTTCATGGTAAAAACTGAAAGAATCTGTAATTGCACAAGGGGTTCAAATACGTTCAAGCAGCACTGTAGCTGTTTTGGCTTCCAGAGCCAATTCGCTTCTCTGAACATAACATGTAAGGTCCTTGGACTAAAGGAGTAGGCTCCTTTAGTACATTCTTGGGCTCGTACTGCTGTTGAGATACCTATCACCTGGCACATGCGCGAAACCATGTAAACACCTGCAAGACTTCGGCTATGCATGCATTGCCTGCATGTACTTCTGTCTTGTGCGCGTGCTTCAGGTGATGAGCAAACAAATCTTGATAGCCAAACACAGAGACCCGTGTTTTGAAGTACTTTCTACCCACAAAAGGACAAAATCAGCGGACAACAAACAGGTAGAGTATTTTCAAATGGAATTTTATTAAACATTCACGACAGACAGGGGACGTATAGGTTTTCGTCAATACAAATTAACGTTACTATGTTGTCCAAGGGACAGCATAGGAACGTCTGGGCTAATCTGTGCTATGTTTGTGGTGCAGCAATATAGACGGGTTGGGTGACAACTTCATGAAAATGATGCGTGCGCATCAATGTGGCCGGAAGGTGTGCATTGTTATGATTCTGAACGGTCAGATAGCTAGCTACAATGACAAGAAGCTGCCTTGTGGGGAATCGTATGTAGCTGTTTTCAGCTCGTTTTTATCTTGTTGTTGATACCATGTCTTGTTTTGAGGTGTTTTAACTGATGTCATGTCTATGCTAATATGGCAAAAAATTCTCTAGCTAGCTAACCAACAACTGCGCAAATGTATTTGTTCTCAATAAACATTTGAAGACTAAATATAGTTTACACGTTGTCAACAGTCTAAGCCAACCCTGTCTGTTTTGCCCTATAGTTGCCCATGCGTCGGTTTAGTTGCTAAACAACCAACCCATCTATCTTACTCAACTCTCACCCACTCTGATGTATGTAGCTATGTTACACGCTATATACAGAGAACTCCCTTGTCATATCTCGCAGAGTCAACACAAAACCAGACACACCTTAACTACTCTCTCCACCTCTGGGAAAGAATGTATTTAAAGCAGCCCCGGTAAAGTCATGGTCTTTATCTGTATACTATGGAGAGGTTATGAGCAGTTCAGTTGAGTTGAGGACAGAGCAGAGAAAGATGTAAGGGTGAAGTGTATGGTAGTAGTGTGTCCTATTGGTTTACGCTCTGCTAGAGTTTCAGACTGGGTCACAGATTGGGTTACAGGGATCCTGTTGTCTCTCATGGAAACCTCATGGAAACATACACTACCAGACACACTCACAAATGTACACTGAGCGATCCACCCAGGCATCTGACAAACACCGAAATACACATTTAAAACCTGCATGTACCACAAACATACTAACGCAGACCCAATTATAGAGTCAATGCACCAAGCACGTGCAGTAAAGCATGTGGTTACACAAAGACAGGCCGAGTGCTTACAGTTTAATGCTAGAGGCCAAGCTAGGTTAGGAGACCTTATGCCCAGACTGGCGTCAAAACCAAACCAAAACATAATTACTGACTAGTAGTAGTAGTAGTAGTAGTATGAAAAATGTATGCACTCACTAACTGTAAGTCGGTCTGGATAAGAGCGTCTGCTAAATGACTAAAATGTAAATATAGTAGTAGTAGTAGTACGCATGTGATGTCAGAGAGCAAACTTCATACTAAACTTTTCCATCTTAGAAGCTGTGCTGAAGGAGGGGAGAGAAGCAATTACCATGGCAGGATTGCCACTAAAAAAGAGGTTTAGCAAAATTAACGCTGATGGGTTTGATTAACTATGTCCCAATTTATCTCATGCACCCCTCCCCTCTTCACCCCTCCCTTCACCACCAGTGGCTTTTGAAAGGCAGCTCTCTGATGGACTCGTCCAGACAGCTCTGGAATCAAAACTCAATTAAGCCCGATTACAGTCCCTACCACTTTAATCCCCCGTCACCCCTTGCCTTGTGACTTCCAGTGGAACGTGCCAAGACCTTCCATTAAGGGAGCTCACAGTGCTCCGCTGTGAGAAAGATCTGACCACGGCTTCAACTCACTCCCAGTGAATGCAGTCTACTGTGGTCCCTTCAAAACACATCAAAATATGAGTCCTTCATCCGCTCTCTTTTGACTGTTTCGAGGAAGTAAGGCAAAAAAACTACAACAAAACAGAAACATTTCAGTGGATTTGCTATGATGGAGGAAAGGAAAGGGAGAGGCAGAAATTATCAATGAGATCTTTGAGAGCGAAACAGTGGGAAAGTGACCAACATCCTGCTAAATGATCTCAACTCAAGTCAGACAACTGAATTCAAGCCAGCCGCCATTTCTCAACTGTTTCATGAAGCGTAGGAATGCCATGTTAGAGTTCACTCCACAGAACACTACATTAATGTGCCAGATGGGTATATCTCTGGTCTGGTGTTACTTGCATTGGGCAGAGGACATACCCACTGGTATTCTCCAGCTGTCCCAACAAGGTCAGGCCCTGGGTACTAGAATGGGCTCTAACCCTGGGGAAGCTTTAGATGACCTGTATCTGGACATACAGTGCCTTCAGAAAGTATATTTTTTATATTTATATTTTTTGGTCATTTAGCAGACGCTCTTATCCAGCGGTATTCATACCGCTTGACTAATTCCACATTTTGTTGTGTTACAGCCTGAATTCGAAATTGATTAAATATTGTTTTTTTCTCGCCCATCTACACACAATAACCCATAACCCATGACAAAGTTAAAATATGTTTTTAGAAAATGTTGCACATTTATTGAAAATGAAATACAGAAATATCTAATTTATATAAGTATTCACACCCCTGAGTCATGTTAGAATCACCTTTGGCAGCGATTTACAGCTGTGAGTTGTTATGGGTAAGTCTCTAAGAGCTTTCCACATCTGGATTGTACAATATTTGCCCATTATTCTTTTTAAAATCCTTCAAGGTTGTTGATCATCGCTAGACAACAATTTTCAAGGATTGCCATAGATTTCCAAGCAGATTTACTGTAAGTCAAAACTGTAACTTGGCCACTCAGGAACATTCACTGTCTTCTTGGTAAGCAACTCCGGTGTAGATTTGGCCTTGTGTTTTAGTTTATTGTCATGCTGAAAGGTGAATTAATTTTCCAGTGTCTGCTGGAAATTAGACTGAACCAGGTTTTTTTCTCTGGGATTTTGCCTGTGCTTAGCTCCATTTCGTTTCTTTCTTATCCTGAAAAACTCCCCAATCCTTAAAGATTACAAGCATACCCATAACATGATGCAGCCACCGCTATGCTTGAAAATATGGAGAGTGGTACTCAGTAATGCAGGGGTCTCCAACAGGTCGATCGCAAGCTACCAGTAGCTCACAGCCCACCTATGAGTAGCTCGCCAAACAATTCTGAAAGTACATGCATTTTTCAGATGTTCCACCGCAAACTGTCATAAACAAATCTCACAAGTATCAGACACCGCAAGCTCTCAGCTACTATCTAATCAACGCCACATTGACATTATCCCACCCCTGGTTAGCCACTATTGGCTTAAAAAGCCAAGCCTAACACAATATCTTCCAATTAATTTCCAGCAATATTGCCCGTCTGTTTGTCTGTGTGGTGCATGTTTGTCTATCACTCCATGTGTAGCCAGTTGATGTGATAACCATCTTGTGGGTTGACAGAAATACTTTCCCCAAAACCTTATCTGCCAGCTTACCTGGCAGATTAGCCTATATCATGAGTAAGTATATAATTTGTATCTATAATTTGTTATTTGCTTACTTTGCCATGAAATGAGCAGCAGCAGTACAGAACCATCGCTAGACCGGCACGTTAGACTGCACATTCCTCAATTGCTAGATGCGCAATTAAAGGGTCAGATGCGCAATTAAAGGGCAATTGCATTAAATATAAAATGTTTCATTTTCTTCCAGACCTAAAAACAATTGTCTTCTGATGTGATTTAAGCATTGACATGGACTCAGAACATCCAATTTCATTGTTTCTCTATGAACAATTTTAATTTTGAGAGAGAAAACAAACAAAAAAATCTCAAACCAGGGAAACTAATTGATTGAACATATTTTGGGAAAATATTAAACATAATTTTGGGGTAGAAAATCACAGATTTTATAGGACCCCCCCCCCCCCCCCCCCTTAGAGTTGTTTATTAACCATTATTTTACCAAGTATATTGATGGAAAACATGGTGCACTATATTTTCTTGTACACTAAGGACCCGGGAAAGAGTTGCATGGGAGAGAAGAAGAGAAAAATGTGCCTATTTGAAAAATAATAAAATGAGTAGCTCGCTACATGTTTTGTTTTTTAATAGTAGTGCCTTGTTGCAAACAGGATGCATGTTTTGGAATATTTTTATTCTGTACAGTCTTCCTTCTTTTCAGTCTGTCAATTAGGTTAGTATCGTGGAGTAACTACAATGTTGTTGATCCATCCTCAGCTTTCTCCTATCACAGCCATTAAACTCTGTAACTGTTTTAAAGTCACCATCGGCCTCATGGTGAAGTCCCTGAGCGGTTTCCTTCCTCTCCGGCAACTGAGTTAGGAAGATCTTTGTAGAGACTGGGTGTACACCATCCAAAGTGTGATTAGTAACTTCACCATGCTCAAAGGGATATTCAATGTCTGGGGGTTTTCCTGTTTTTTTTAACCAATCTACCAATATTTGCCCTTCTTTGCGAGGTATTGGAAAACCTCCCTGGACTTTGTGGTTGAATCTGTGTTTGAAATGCATTGCTTGACTGAGGGACCTTAAATATAATTGTATGTGTGGGGTACAGAGATGAGATAGTCATTAAAAAATTATGTTAAACACTATTATTGCACACAGAGTCCATGCAACTTATTATGTGACTTAAAAGCCCATTTTTACTCCTGGACTTATTTAGGCTTGCCATAACAAAGGGGATGAATACTTATTGACTCAAAAACATTTCAGCTTTTCATTTGTAATTAATTTGTAAAAATTAAAAAAAACATAATTCCACCTTTTACATTATGGGGTATTTGATTTATTTGGATCCCCATTAGCCGACGATGGCTAGTCTTTCTGGGGTCCGACACATAACAAAAAATACATTACAGACAAAAGACTTTACAATTTACATACATTTAAAAACATTAACATGTATTGTGCGTGTGTGTGTACATCTATCAGTTACACATACAGTTCATTTGGAAAGTATTCAGACCCCTTTTTCCAGATTTTGTTACGTTACAGCCTTATTCAAAAATGGATTTTAAAAAAAATCCTCATCAATCTACACACAATACCCCATAATGACAAAGTGAAAACATTTTTGTACCTTATTTACATAAGTATTCAGACCCTTTGCTATGAGACCCTAAGCACACAGCCAAAACAACGCAGAAGTGGCTTCGGGACAAGGCTCTGAATGTCCTTGAGTGCCCCAGCCAGAGCCCGGACTTGAACTTGATCGCACATCTCTGGAGAGACCTGAAAATAGGTGTGCAACGACGCTCCCCATCCAACCTGACAGAGCTTGAGCGGATCTGCAGAGAAGAATGGGAGAAACTCCCCAAATACAGGTGTGCCAAGCTTGTAGCGTCATACCTAAGAAGATTCGAGGCTGTAATCGCTGCCAAAGGTGTTTCAACAAAGTACTGAGTAAAGTAACTGAATAATAATGTAAATGTGATATTTCAGTTTTTAATACATTTGCAAAACTTTCAAAAAAACAGTTTGCTTTGTCATTATGGGGTATTGTATGTAGATTGAGGAGGGGAAAAACTATTTAATCCATTTTAAAATAAGGCTGTAAAGTAACAAAATGTGGAAAAAGTCAAGGTGTCTGAATACTTTCCGAATGCACTGTACATGTCAGTACATTCACACCACAAGTAGGTCACATGGAGGAGAGGCGTTGTGCCTTGAGGTGTTGCTTTATTTGTTTTTTGAAACCAGGTTTGCTGTAAACTTGCGCTATATGAGATGGGCACTCATGGCTTTGTATAATACTGTACGTTTCCTTTAATTTGTTCTGACTGTGAAAAGACCCCTCGTGGCATGGCTGGTGGGGTAAGTGTGTGTGTCAGTGCTGTGTAAATTGACTATGCAAACAATTAGGATTTTCCAACACATTGTTTCTTATAAAAACATGAAGTGTCTCCTCAACTCTTAGCCAATAGAGACTGGCATGCATAGTGTTAATATCAGCCCTCTGATTACAATGACGAGTAAGACGTGCCGCTCTGTTCTGGGCCAGCTGCAGCTTAACTAGGTCTTTCTTTTGATCATAATCAAGATAAGATCAAACTAGAGCCTGCAGGACTTGCTTTGCGTAGTGTGGTGTCATAAAAGCAGAGCATCTCTTTACTATGGACAGACTTCTCCCCATCTTTACAACCATTGAATCTATATGTTTTCACCATGACAGTTTAAAATCTAAGGAATCTAAGGTAACACCAAGTAATTTAGTCTCCTCAAAAGCCACACCATTCACTGATGTCCCATAGATATGTCCTCGTATGTAATGTACATTATTTTATTCTTGTTGTGTAATAGACACAGGCAAATCCTAAATCTGCCTACCTCAAGGATTAAAGAAGTCTGCTAATAGGTCATCAGCCCAGGGAGTCCTGCCTCAAGTCACAATACACAAAACCAAACCGTTTAGATTGTTGGCAGTAGAATGTCAGTTACATGAAGAGTTTGAGTGACACTAATGTAATTCGACTGTGTTAATACCATCTATACCACTCTTTCTTTCCCCTCTGCAGCCCAAGCCCACTAAGGGGCGCATGCGTATCCACTGCCTGGAGAACGTGGACAAGGCCCTGCAGTTCCTCAAGGAGCAGAGGGTCCACCTAGAGAACATGGGCTCCCACGACATCGTCGACGGAAACCACCGTCTCACCCTCGGCCTCATCTGGACCATCATCCTCCGCTTCCAGGTCAGCTGACCACCCAGTACTCCTCTCTCTTTTCTTGCACGCACGCTTTCTCTCTCTCCCTCTCTCTCTCAATAAAGTATTATGCATGTGCTGATCATACCTGGGTTCAAATACATGTGTATTTGAATATCTGCTATATAAAATACTTTTTTCAACAAGTGCTTTTATTTGAGGATTTGAATGGTTATTTGAAAAAAACAATATAATGTGAGAGCGCACCGTTGGTAAAGGGATTTCATTTTATAAACTGTGTGGATTAAAACAATTTTTTTGTCTACTTAAATCCACAGATGTGGGTGAAATGTACAGTAGATGGCAAGGAATGTGGGTGGGTGTGAGAGTAGGTGGCTTTAGTTGTTTATTTGTGTAGCCCTCTCTTCTGAGGGACCTGAGTTCATATCAGTTTGGACCTAGTATCCAAAAGGTGTGTGGCAATAATAAACTGTGGTCTGTAAGCAGGCAGCATCTGAAAAGGAGTGTGGACTGGGTGGGCCTATCCATAAATAAAATAGTGCAGTGCCTCCACCTAGTAGGTATTATAAACTGGGTGGTTCAAGCCTTGAATGCCGATTGGCTGACAGCTGTGGTATATCAAACCGTAAACCATGGGTATGACAAAACATTTATCTTTACTGCTCTAATTACGTTGGTAACCAGTTTATAATAACAATAAGGCACCTTAGGGGTTTGTGGTATATGGCCAATATACCATGGTTAAGGGCTGTGTCCAGGCACTCCACGTTGCGTCGTGGATGGACACAGCCCTTAGCCGTGGGATATTGGCCATATACCACACCTCCTCGGGCCTTATTACTTAAATGTACCCCTAAAGAATATATAGTTTACTCACTAGGAAATATAATTATGCCCACACAGTATTGAAATACACACCAATTAGATATCCCTTGAACTATGCTAAAGAATAATCACAAACAACCAACATTTAGTTGAGGATCCCCGATCACCGTGAGGAAAGCGAGGGATTTGTTGCTTGTACTTTCACGGACTGAGAGGATCAACTGTCATCAACAGGCTGCTCTTTCTGCCTCTCGACCACTATGCTGAGAGACTGCTTTACAACAGTCGTGAGTAGCCACTGGTTGTGGTAAAAGGAAAACATGTCAATTCAGTTTCAATAAACAACGCAAGTTGAAAACATGTTATATACACTAACAATTATTATCAACCCCTTTGAATCACTAAATCAATCACAAATATATACACACTAATTAGGAAAGACCTGGGACCAGGGTTTAACAACTCTGAGTGCTCATACTTTAAATGGGGATCACCTTCAACACAATAAAAAATGCTCAGTCCCAGATAAACTCATGGTCCTGTGTCCAAGAATCCGTTCCACGCTTTACTAACACGTGACCGAGGTGCAGCGTACAATTGGAAACCACTAGTCAACGGACCTGTGGTTGTCCCAATGAAACACACTGAAACGGCTCGACACATTTCCTTTTGTGAGTCCTCTTCAATTAAAACGGGACCAATCAAACTATTTACTCCTATCTCTTTTACCACAACCAGTGGCTACTCACAACCGTTGTAACGCAGTCTCTCAGCATAGTGGTCGAGAGGCAGAAAGAGCAGCCTGTTGATGACAGTTGATCCTCTCAGTCCGAGAAAGTACAAGCAACAAATCCCTCGCTGTCCTCATGGTGATCGGGGATCCTCAACTAAATGTCCATCATATGTATGTGGACACCTGCACGTCGAACATCTCATTCCAAAATCATGGGCATTAATATGGAGTTGGTCCCCCCTTTGCTATATACTCTTCTGGAAAGGCTTTCCACTAGATGTTGGAACATTGCTACGGTGACTTTCTTCTATTCAGCTACGAGCATTAGTGTGGTCGGGCACTGATGTTGGGCGATTAGGCCTGGCTCGCAGTCGGCGGTCCAATTCATCCTTCATCCCAAAGGTGTCCGATGGGGTTGAGGTCAGGACTCTGTGCAGGCCAGTCAAGTTCTTCCACACCGATCTCGACAAACCATTTCTGTATGGACCTCGCTTTGTGCATGGGGTCATTGTCATGCTGAAACAGGAAAGGACCTTCCCCAAACTGTTGCAACAAAGTTGGAAGCACAGAATTTTCTAGAATGTAATTGTATGCTGTAGCGTTAAGATTTCCCTTCACTGGAACTAAGGAGCCTGAACCATGAAAAACAGCCCCAGATCATTATTCTTTCTCCACCAAACTTTACAGTTGCACTATTCATTGGAGCAGGTAGCGTTCTCCTGGCATCCGGAAAACCCAGATTCGTCCAGATGGTGAAGCGTGATTCATCACTCCAGAGAATGCGTTTACACTGCTCCAGAGTCCAATGGAGGCGAGCTTTACACAACTCCAGCTGACCCTTGGCATTGCGCATGGTGATCTTAGGCTTGTGTGCGGCTGCTCGGACATGGAAACCCATTAAGTTCCTGATGAACAGTTATTGTGCAGACGTTGCTCCCAGAGGCAGTTTGGAACTCGGTAGTGAGTGTTGCAACCGAGGACATACGATTTTTACGTGCTACGGGCTTCAGCACTCGACGGTCCCGTTCGGTCCCTGATGAGGGGATTTCAACCCAGTCTCCATCCTCTTCAGCACCATGAGCTTTGCTCCATACAGATAATCATGAAACTTGTCCGACATGGCCCACTTTAACCGCAGCACCTCAAGCTTGTGAGCTGAATAGTTATTCTCTGTCCTGGAGCTCCGGCTTGCATAATCCACTGGTCTCCATCCCTCAGGTTACTCCTGGTACAGCACTCCACCCAGGCCACTCAGACTGGCGTCAATTGTGCAAGACGTAGGGCTTCTCAGGGTCAGCGAATGCGAGCACAGGTGAGCTGGTGAGGCGTTTGATGATGTTCTGGAAGGCTCTCTCACACTCTGCTATCCATAGTTCTCCAAACAGCTCCTTCTCCTTTAGGTAGGTAACTCCAGGGGGAGGATTGGTGGGCTTGCCATTTTTCCTCTTAGGGCCTAACCTCTGGACAGCCGATGGAGGGGTCTCACGACAGAAGCGTATCCTTTCATGCACCTCCGGTAGCATCCGCAGAACCCAAGGAATGACTGGAGGGCCTTGAGGTTTTCAGGTCTGACAGAACTGGCACTTGTCACTTGAAAGCTTCAGCCGGCAGGCCTCCAGACGGTCCAGGACCTTCATCAGCATCTCCTCATGTTCCTCCAAGGTTTTCCCAAACACGATGAGGTCGTCCAGGTAGACCAGCACTTCAAGGAGGTTCATGTCGCTGACAGCCTTCTCCATTAAGCGTTGGAAAGTAGCTGAGGCTCCAGTGACTCCTTGAGGCATCCTCTCTAATTGGTAGAAACCAAGAGGGCAGATAAACACGTCTTCTCCTTGTCGACCTTGCGCATGGGGATCTGGTAATAGCCACTGCAAAGGTCGATGACAGAGAACCACTTGCTCCCTGACAGTCCAAAGCGTCGTCCACCCTTGGCACAGTGTACTGGTCTTGAACGGTTCTTCTGTTCAGAGTGCAATAGTCAATGCACAGTCTGACCTGACAATTTTTCTTGTGGACGACGATGATGATGGGGGAAGCATATGGGCTTCGTGACTCAGAGATGATTCCCGCTGCCATCAGCTCTCAAGTGTTTCCGGACATCTTCTACATCCATAGGCGCCATTCTTCTAGACCTCTCTCTGAATGGTCATTCATGGTGAGTCTGAGCATGTGTTCCACTCCACTTGCACAGCCCACATCCTTTTTGTGTAAAGAAAACACTTTGGCCCATTCCTTCAGTCTCCTTTGCAACCGTTCTTTCCATTGTAGGGGAACGGGAGAGTTGCCGAAGTCAAGGAGGTCAGGGTCGAGGGTTTCTTCTTTACTGGTGACTTATTCTAAAATTAAGATTAAATTATTATTTTTTCTCATCAATCTACACACAATACCCCATAATGACAAAACGAAAACAGGTTTTTAGAAATGTTTGCAACAAATACCAGAAATACATTATCAAATAAGTATTCAGACCCTTTGCTATGAGACTCGAAATTGAGCTCAGGTGCATCCTGTTTCCATTGACCATCCTTGAGATGTTTCTACAACTTGATTGTGGGTTAATTTCCCACGAGGGACCAGTATGAAAAAAATAATAATTATGCACTCACTAACTGTAAGTCGCTCTGGATAAGAGTGTCTGCTAAATGACTAAAAATGTCAATGATTTGGAAAGGCACACACCTGTCTATATAAGGTCCCACAGTTGACAGTGAATGTCAGAGCAAAAACCAAGGCATGAGGTCGAAGGAGTTGTCCGTAGAGTTCCGAGACATGATTGTGTCGAGGCACAGATCTGGGGAAGGGTACCAAAACATTTCTGCAACATTGAAGGTCCCCAAGAACACAGTGGCCTCCATCATTCTTAAATGGAAGAAGTTTAGATCCATCAAGACTCTTCCTAGAGCTTGCCGCCCGGCCAAACTGAGCAATCGGGGGAGAAGGGCCTTGGTCAGGGAGGTGACCAAGAACCCAATGGTCACTCTGACAGAGATCCAGAGTTCCTCTGTGGAGATGGGAGAGTCTTCCAGAAGGATAACCATCTCTGCAGCACTCCACCAATCAGGCCTTTATGGTAGAGTAGCCAGACGGAAGCCACTCCTCAGTAAAAGGCACATGACAGCCCGCTTGGAGTTTGCCAAAAGGCACCTAAAGGCTCTCAGACCATGAGAAACAAGATTCTCTGGTCTAATGAAACCCAGATTGAACACTTTGGTCTGAATGCCAAGTGTCATGTCTGGAGGAAACCTGGCACCATCCCTATGGTGAAGCATGGTGGTGTCTGCATCATGCTTTGGGGATGATTTTCAGTGGCAGGGACTGGGAGACTAGTCAGGATCGAGGGAAAGATGAACAGAGCAAAGTACAGAGAGATCCTTCATGAAAACCTACTCCAGAGTGCTCAGGACCTCAGATTGGGGCGAAGGTTCACCTTCCAACAGGACAACGACACTAAGCACACAGCAAAGACAACACAGGAGTGGCTTCGAGACAAGTCTCTGAATGATCTTGAGTGACCCAGCCAGAGCCCAGATTTGAAACCGATCGAACATCTCTGGAGAGACCTGAAAATAGCTGTGCAGCGACGCTCCCCATCCAACCTGATAGAGCTTGAGAGGATCTGCAGAGGTGAATGGGAGAAAATCCCCAAATACAGGTGTGCCAAGCTTGTAGCGTCATACCCAAGAAGACTCGAGGCTGTAATCACTGCCAAAGGTGCTTCAACAAAGTACTGAGTAAAGGGTCTAAATACTTATGTAAATGTGATATTTTATAAATGTGCAAACATTTCCAAAAACCTGTTTTTGTTTTGTCATTATGGGGTATTGTGTGTAGATTGATGAAGAAAAAAAACGATTTAATCAATTTTAGAATAAGGCTGCAACGTAACAAAATTTGGAAAAAGTCAAAGGGTCTGAATACTTTCCAAATGTACTGTATTGTTTACCCACTAGGAAATATAATACAGTGCCTTCAGAAAGTATTCACAACCCTTGACTTTTCCCACATTTTGTTGTGTTACAGCTTGAATTTAAAATTGATTAAATTTAGATTTTGTGACACTGTCCTACACACAATACCCCATAATGTCAAAGTGGAATGATGTTTTTAGATTTTTTTACAAATTAATTAAAAATTAAAAGCTTAAATGTTTTGAGTCAATAAGTATTCACCCTCTTTGTTATGGCAAGCCTAAATAAGTTGTGTGCAATAATAGTGTTTAACAGGATTTCTGAATGACTACCTAATCTCTGTGCCCCAGACATACAATTATGTGTAAGGTCCCTCAGTCAAGCAGTGAATTTCAAAAACAGATTCAACCACACAGACCAGGGAGGTTTTCCAATGCCTGTTCCAAAACATGCATCCTGTTTGCAATAAGGCACTAAAGTAAAACTGCAAACAAATTAACTTTATGTCCTGAATACAAAGCATTATATTTGGGGCAAATCCAACACAATACATCACTGAGTTATCACTCTTCATATTTTCATGTATGTTGGAGTCATTAAAACTTGTTTTTCAACCCCTACACAAATTTCTTGTTAACAAACTATAGTTTTGGCAAGTCGGTTAGGACATCTACTTTGTGCATGACACAAGTAATTTTTCCAACAATTGTTTACAGACAGATTATTTCACTTATAATTCACTGTATCACAATTCCAGTGGGTCAGAAGTTTACATACATTAAGTTGACTGCCTTTAAACAGCTTGGACAATTCCAGAAAATGATGTCATGGCTTTAGAAGCTTCTGATAGGCTAATTGACATCATTTGAGTCAATTGGAGGTATACCTGTGGATGTATTTCAAGGCCTACCTTCAAACTCAGTGCCTCTTTGCTTGACATCATGGGAAAATCAAAAGAAATCAGCCAAGACCTCAGAAACAAATGTGTAGACCTCCACAAGTCTGGTTCATCCTTGGGAGCAATTTCCAAACGCCTGAAGGTACCACGTTCATCTGTATAAACAATAGTATCCAAGTATAAACACCATGGGACCACGCAGCCGTCATACCACTCAGGAAGAAGACGCGTTCTGTCTCCTAGAGATGAACGTACTTTGGTGCGAAAAGTGCAAATCAATCCCAGAACAACAGCAAAGGACCTTGTGAATATGCTGGAGGAAACAGGTACAAAAGTATCTATAACCACAGTAAAACGAGTCCTATATCGACATAACCTGAAAGGCCGCTCAGCAAGGAAGAAGCCACTGCTCCAAAACCGCCATAAAAAAGCCAGACTACGGTTTGCAACTGCACATGGGGACAAAGATCTTACTTTTTGGAGAAATGTCCTCTGGTCTGATGAAACGAAAATAGAACTGTTTGGCCATAATGACCATCGTTATGTTTGAAGAAAAAGGGGGGTGGCTTGCAAGCCAAAGAACACCATCCCAACCGTGAAGCACGGGGTTGGCAGCATCATGCTGTGGGGGTGCTTTGCTGCAGGAGGGACTGGTGCACTTCACAAAATAGATGGCATCATGAGGAAGTAAAATTATGTGGATATATTGAAGCAACATCTCAAGACATCAGTCAGGAAGTTAAAGCTTGGTCGCAAATGGGTCTTCCAAATGGACAATGACCCCAAGCATACTTCCAAAGTTGTGGCAAAATTGCTTAAGGACAACAAAGTCAAGGTATTGGAGTGGCCATCACAAAGCCCTGACCTCAATCCTACAGAAAATGTTGGGCAGAACTGAAAAAGCATGTGCGAGCAAGGAGGCCTACAAACCTGACTCAGTTACACCAGCTCTGTCAGGTGGAATGGGCCAAAATTCACCTAACTTATTGTGGGAAGCTTGTGGAAGGTTACCCGAAACGTTTGACCCAAGTTAGACAATGTAAAGGCAATGCTACCAAATACTAATTGAGTGTATGTAAACTTCTGACCCACTAGGAATGTGATGAAATAAATAAAAGCTGAAATAAATCATTCTCTCTACTATTATTCTGACATTTCACATTCTTAAAATAATGTGGTGATCCTAACTGACCTAAGACAGGGAATTTTTACTAGGATTAAATGTCAGGAATTGTGAAAAACTGAATTGAAATACAGTGGGGAGAACAAGTATTTGATACACTGCCGATTTTGCAGGTTTTCCTACTTACAAAGCATGTAGAGGTCTGTAATTTTTATCATAGGTACACTTCAACTGTGAGAGACTGAATCTAAAACAAAAATCCAGAAAATCACATTGTATGATTTTTAAGTAATCCATTTGCATTTTATTGCATGACATAAGTATTTGATCACCTACCAACCAGTAAGAATTCCGGCTCTCACAGACCTGTTAGTTTTTCTTTAAGAAGCCCTCCTGTTCTCCACTCATTACCTGTATTAACTGCACCTGTTTGAACTCGTTACCTGTATAAAAGACACCTGTCCACACACTCAATCAAACAGACTCCAACCTCTCCACAATGGCCAAGACCAAAGAGCTGTGTAAGGACATCAGGGATAAAATTGTAGACCTGCACAAGGCTGGGATGGGCTACAGGACAATAGGCAAGCAGCTTGGTGAGAAGGCAACAACTGTTGGCGCAATTATTAGAAAATGGAAGAAGTTCAAGATGACGGTCAATCACCCTTGGTCTGGGGCTCCATGCAAGATCTCACCTGGCATCAATGATCATGAGGAAGGTGAGGGATCAGCCCAGAACTACACGGCAGGACCTGGTCAATGACCTGAAGAGAGGTGGGACCACAGTCTCAAAGCAAACCATTAGTTACACACTACGCCGTCATGGATTAAAATCCTGCAGCGCACGCAAGGTCCCCCTTCTCAAGCCAGCGCATGTCCAGGCCCGTCTGAAGTTTGCCAATGACCATCTGGATGATCCAGAGGAGGAATTGGAGAAGGTCATGTGGTCTGATGAGACAAAAATAGAGCTTTTTGGTCTAAACTCCACTCGCCGTGTTTGGAGGAAGAAGAAGGATGAGTACAACCCCAAGAACACTATCCCAACCGTGAAGCATGGAGGTGGAAACATCATTCTTTGGGGATGCTTTTCTGCAAAGGGGACAGGACGACTGCACCGTATTGAGGGGAGGATGGATGGGGCCATGTATCGCGAGATCTTGGCCAACAACCTCCTTCCCTCAGTAAGAGCATTGAAGATGGGTCGTGGCTGGGTCTTCCAGCATGACAACGACCCGAAACACACAGCCAGGGCAACTAAGGAGTGGCTCCGTAAGAAGCATCTCAAGGTCCTGGAGTTGCCTAGCCAGTCTCCAGACCTGAACCCAATAGAAAATCTTTGGAGGGAGCTGAAAGTCCGTATTGCCCAGCGACAGCCCCGAAACCTGAAGGATCTGGAGAAGGTCTGTATGGAGGAGTGGGCCAAAATCCCTGCTGCAGTGTGTGCAAACCTGGTCAAGACGTACAGGAAACGTATGATCTCTGTAATTGCAAACAAAGGTTTCTTTACCAAATATTAAGTTCTGCTTTTCTGATGTATCAAATACTTATGTCATGCAATAAAATGCAAATTAATTACTTAAAAATCATACAATGTGATTTTCTGGATTTTTGTTTTAGATTCCGTCTCTCACAGTTGAAGTGTACCTATGATAAAAATTACAGACCTCTACATGCTTTGTACGTAGGAAAATCGGCAGTGTATCAAATACTTGTTCTCCCCACTGTATATTTGGCGAAGGTGTATGTTAACTTCCGACTTCAACTGTAGTTACAGTTTTGACATAAATCGTCTTGAAAAAGTGTAAATGTTGTACAATCCAGGTGTGCAAAGCTCTTAGAGACTTTCTCAGAAAGACTCACAGCTGTATTCGCTGCCAGATGTGATTCTAACATGTATTGACTCAGGGGTGTGAATACTTATGTAAGTGAGATGTATTTCATTTTCAATACCGCGGACGGTGTAGTCAGCATGTTAGCATGGTGGTCGAGAGGCAGAAAGAGCAGCCTGTTGATGACCGTTGATCCTCTCAGTCAGAGAAAGTTTGTATTTTTTATTTATTTTATTTAACCTTTATTTTATCAGGGAGTAATACTGAGACCAAGGTCTCTTTCACAGATGAGCCCCGAATGACATAAATTACAGAAAATACACATATCAAAATGCAAGCGGATAGAAAAACACAGTCATAAAACAAACACATTAATCAGTAATAAGGTCCTCAATCAGCTTTCTGAATTACCCTAGAGGCACCAGAAAATCACATTTAAGATTGTTCCACAAATTGGGTGCATGAAAATTAAAAGCTGATTTACCTAACTCAGTAGAGCAAAGGAATTTCCAGAGTTAGCCATCCCTGAGACCGGGTGTGGTAACTCGTATGTCTAAAGATGTTAGGTACAGTAGGACTTTTTGTAAAAGGCTTTATAAATGAAAACATAGCAATGCATCAACCTGCGTGACATTAGAGGGCCAACCAACTTTCTGGTAGAGAATGCAGTGATGAGTAAAAAATTGTCACCAGTAATAAAGCGCAGTCCGCTATGATAAACGGCATCTAACGGCTTTAATGAAGTGGCAGCTGTGTTCATATAGATGATGTAGCCATAGTCTAGGACCGATAGGAACATCGACTGAATAATCTGCTTTCTACTATTTAGCGAGGGCTTTCTACAAGTACAAGCAACAAATCCCTCGCTGTCCTCATGGTGATCGGGGATCCTCAACTAAATGTTCATCATATATACTACATTTACTGTATTTGCACTGGTGAGCGAGTTACACAACTATAAACTGCTTGAAACAACTAGTTAGCAAACGTTGATAGCTTGTCGTTTTCGTGAGTCTTCTCTCTCGCGTGTCACACTGTTGCCTAGCAACCGGTCAGTCTCCCAAATATGACCCACATGCAACAATGTCAGCACATAATAAATAATACAGTCCGTGCTAAAAAAACGAAGTAACCAGAGGGTTACATTTTGTATATCAAGAAAGTGCTAAGTGGTGTTTATGTCCGTGTTACTCAATGCAGGTGGGTGCATTCCAGTGTGTGTGTGTACGTATTTGTTCTGTGCGTGTGTGTGTGCCAGCTTGTGTGTATAGTGTTTGTATCACTCTTTGGGTCCTGCTGATGGCTGCCGTTGTGACCGTTGTTATTCTTGGGTATGTGCTTGACAGATCCAGGACATCAGAGTGGAGACGGAGGATAACAAGGAGAAGAAGTCGGCTAAAGATGCCCTGCTGCTCTGGTGCCAGATGAAGACCGCAGGGTGAGTGACTACACCACCACCAGCCTGAAGCCTACTGTATTCTATTATAGTGCACAGTTTGCAGAATAATCCTTGGGGGTATTCCAGAAAGATGGTTTAACAAATTCAGGATTCCCTGAACATATCCGGCTTCTCTTAAACAGATAAGGGAGTCCAGGATTTCTTCCAGTGGCAAAAAATCTCAAAGCAATACACAGAGTTTGTATAGCAGTCAAATCGAAACCGCGTTGGGTTACATTGCTATGGTTGAAGTTGGACAGATATGATTTATTGTGCAGAAAAACTATAACGTTCCAAAATAAGATCTTCTGAATGATCTAAAGGATCTATTCGAGGTCCAGTAATTAGTTCCCTTTGTAATGCACAGCGAACAATGCAGGCTCCGATGTCAATTGGATTTTCCGTTTCTGTGAAGGGACCAGTCATAGTGACGGACAAGAATCTGATTGGCGGAGAAGCCCCGTCTTTATTCACCAGGATAGGCTAAAATCAAGTTAACCTAGTAAGTAGCAAGTTTGCTTCAGAGCATTCATTGCCATGGTGTCTGATCAGGCTATATGTCAAGCTCTCTTTCTGGAACCGGAAATTCTGAGGTTGCTCAAATTCTGATTTGACAGATCTGGCAAACTCACTAATATGGCTTTCTGGAATATCCCTCTGGTCAACAGATTATGGTCTACAGTTTGTGATCTAAAATATCAACAGCATCAAGGGTATATGTGAGGAACATATTTTTGTAAATATAGTGTATGTGGACACCCCTTCAAATTAGTGGATTCGGCTATTTCAGCCACACCCGTTGCTGACGGGTGTATCAAATTGAGCACACAGCCATGCAATCTCCATTGACAAACATTGGCAGTAGAATGGCCTTACTGAAGAGCTCAGTGACTTTCAACATGGCACCGTCAGAGGATGCCACCTTTCCAACAAGTCAGTTCGTCAAATTTCTGCCCTGCTAGAGCTGCCCCGGTCAACTGTAAGTGCTGTTATTGTGAAGTGGAAACGTCTAGGTGCAACAACGGCTCAGCCGTGAAGTGGTAGGCCATACAAGCTCACAGAACGGGACCGCTGAGTGCTGAAGCGCGTTAAAATTGTCTGCCCTCGGTTGCAACACCCACTACCGAGTTCCAAACTGCCTCTGGAAGCAACGTCAGCACACAAACTGTTCGTCGGGGGCTTCATGGCCCCGCAGCCGCCAAGTGTTGACTGGAGGATTGTAAAGCTCGCCGCCATTGGACTCTGGAGCAGTGGAAGTGCGTTCTCTGGAGTGATGAATCACACTTCACCATCTGGCAGTCCGATGGACGAATCTGGGTTTGTCGGATGCCAGGAGAACTCTACCTGCCCCAATGCATAGTGCCAACTGTAAAGTTTGGTGGACAAGGAATAATGGTCTGGGGCTGTTTTTCATGGTTCGGGCTAGGCCCCTTAGTTCCAGTGAAGGGAAATCTTAACGCTACAGCATACAATGACATTCTAGACGATTCTGTGCTTCCAACTTTGTGGCAACAGTTTGGGGAAGGCCCTTTCCTGTTTTAGCATGACAATGCCCCCGTGCACAAAGCGAGATCCGTACAGAAATGGTTTGTCGAGATCGGTGTGGAAGAACATGACTGGCCTGCACAGAGCCCTGACCTCAATCCCATCGAACATATTTGGGATGAATTGGAACGCACACTGAGAGCCACGCCTAATCGCCAAACATCAGTGCCCGACCTAACTAACTGAATGGAAGCAAGTCCCTGCAGCAATGTTCCAACATCTAGAGGAAAGCCTTCCCAGAAGAGTGGAGGCTGTTATAGCAGTAAAGGGGGGACCAACTCCATATTAATGCCCATGATTGTGGAATGAGATGTTTGATGAGCAGGTGTCCACATACCTTTGGTCATGTAGTGTATATAGAACAATTTGGCCTATCCCATGTATTTACGGGTGAGTCACAGCCGTCTCAGGCATCACATGGCCTTGAAAGAAAAGCATCAGAGATATTTCACAATCAATGCTGTGTTTAGCACAATTGATTTGATTCATTTGAATTCATTTCATTCATTGAAACTGAAGAGGATCTGTAGAGGAGCACAGGGAGGACAGCAGAACAGATAAAGGGTTGTTCCACCTCAAAAAAACATAAGAAAGAGGATTTCAACACCCACCATCAGAGATTGTTCTGAAAATGTTTCTGTAATTTGTAACAGATATGATTAGCATTCGTGAAACATTATTTTGTTTAAATATAATTTGATCTCTGAGAAATTAAGCTAATTGATTGCACCCAAATTGGCCATTTTTTAATTTATAGGATTCAGATAATATTCAATAAATTAGTACCCAACATCTGATTTGGACCAAACTTCTTCCTACCAATGTGTACGACATGGTCAAAAGCCACCCACGGACCCCCCACACCCCATGCCAATCCCACCCCAACAACCAGTATACAGTATCAGTGTTTGACAAGTAGTATGAAGCTGTGGCTTGCAGTATTGCTTCTCCATGCTATGTAATGTATTCCCTGTGAATCTGGTGATGGTTTTGTAGTCGCTTGCATTATTTACCATAAAGTAGTGTGAAAGTACCAGGTTTTGACCACTATATGCTGCTGTTCTTGCTATGTTCACACAGTTTTATCCATTTTGCTGGTCTCTTGTGTTTATTAAATGGATCACAACATTTCCTTTGCAACTTTGGGTTCTAAACCAATAGATTTGGCTCATTATGAAAATAAAAAGCCAGTCATCCATGAAAACAATTCAGTTTGTCCTTCTCTTAGCAACCTAATGCATCAACCCAACTCACCCTGAATAGTCCAAGTGGCCGCTTTCTAAAAGGTCTATCCCTAGGGACTATCACTAGGGGCTAAAATGTTGTGACAACCCTAATAAAATAAATAATTGCATGGCAGTCTTATGTTTTTTAAATAAAAGTATCAGGAAACAGCTCTATATGTGTTGTGATTAGTGCTATGTACCATTAAACCCAACACAACCCAATACCAATTGTAAGACACTATGCAGTGTGTGTTATTTATTCCTAACCAAGTCTCAAGTCTTAACCTTTGAGTCTTGAGTCAAGTCACAAGTAATAATGGGCAAGTCTCAAGTAAAGTCCCAAGTTCCACAGCTCAGGTTGAGTCAAGTCCTCAAGGCAATTTCAATGCATCAGTGATTTTGGACCCATATGTTTTACGAACTGCATCCCTTGTTTCCCCCTCTACCACATAGTCTTTGAAACCGAATGCAACGATTTTTGGGACCGATGATGCCCTAATACAGAGGTGGCACCACAGGTCCCAGAGTGGTGGGGCAAATTGTTTTCCCTGGTGCCTGGAGCCTTTCCTAATCTGGTAACCTAACCAGGTATAAATCAGGACCTATATGGTCTGACAGTGATTCATTAGTAGTTGTAAAAATGTATTTATAAGGGCAATGATGGGAGTGGGACCAGATTGACATTTTAGTCATTTAGCAGACGTTCTTATCCAGAGCAATTAGGGTTAAGTGCCTTGCTCAAGGGCACATCTGCAGGTTTTTCACCTAGTCAGCTCTAGGATTCAACCATTGACCTTTCAGTTAATGGCCCAATGCTCTTAACCACTAGGCTACCTGCCGCCTAGGTATACAGATATGTTCTAAACAGGTCACATGATTTTAAAGAAATTCTAGAAAAACTCCTGGCCCTAGGGAGGATGAAAACCCTGTCAAACTGCAGCAACCTTGTACTTGTTAATATGAATTATATTTTAAAATTAGACTTTCCTTTACACAGACACAACCACTGCAATTGGACAATGAACTCACAGGGCTGAGCTTGCTTTATGCAGGTTTGCATCATATAAGCCTATGTAACTGCAAATAAAAAGTAACTCAGTCTATTTATGTAATCAGTATTGTGTTGTTTGATTAATTTCAGTTAATAATTTTTGATTATAAAGGTCAAAGTAGCCTAGCCAGCCAGCCCAAGTTTGAATATAGCCTAAACCAAAATTGATCACATTCACATTTTCTCCTAACACAAATATATGGACTATAAATAGGCTACATAACATTACCATTTTGTTTACCCTGGCCAGAGGGCAAGACGGCACAGGGCGCATTGGTTGTACCCTATGCAGCTGCAGTAGTTATCAGTAGCCTAGTTGATCAGACTGAGAAATCGTCTCGTTTTCCTCCCATACAGTATAGGTGTAGGCAGCTGCAACATTTCTGTGAAGAGTTCTTGCATGTGTATGTCGGGAGTGATGTGTTATCAATTTGCTAAATAAATACCGGAGTTCAGTGGAGCAGCACGCGCTTTGGTAGATGACATGCTTTGTGCCTGCCTGCGCGACATGTGATTTCCGTGAATCTGATTGGTCAAGACACAGAACAGAATGACCAGAACCTACACACACAGATAAGCTTACATAGTGCGCGAGATGACAAATCAAGTCTCTAGTCATACAGTTCAAGTCCAATATAAGTCATAGATGCTGAAGTCGAGTGGCAAGTGTTTTTTCCTTTTACCAAGTGATGTCTCAAGTCGCAAAATTTGTCACGTGACTCGAGTCCACAACTCTGTTTTTTACCATTGAAGACCATTAGAGACCATAACATTGAAACCATTAGAACTGCTGTAGCCTATTGGTTTGCTTGTTGACCAGGAATGGTCCAATAGTAACTAATACAGACCTTTTTTTAAGGGAATAAACCACACACAAAGGGGCCATTTCCTTGACACAGATTAAGAGTAAAAGAAAGACAAACTGATTTGCTTTCATGGAGGACTGTCTTGAATTGTTAGGAAGACCACACCATTTATTTTCATCATGAGCCAAATCTATTGGTTTTCTACCAAAAATTGCAAAGGAAATGTTGTGACATGAGAGCAGCAAAATTGATAAAATACTTTGGTGGTATAGCAAGACCAGCGGCATCTCGTGGTCAAAACCTGGTACTTTCACACTACTTTACGGTAAATAATGCAAGTGACCTCAACTACGAATTTCTCTGAACAGGGATAAAAAAAATATCACCAGATTCCCAGGTAATACATTACATAGTATGGAGAAGCAATACTCCAAGCCGCAGCTTCATACTACTTGTCAAACATAGAGAACTGATACAGTATACTAGTTGTTGGGGTGGGATTGGCATGGGGTGTGGGTGGTCCGTAGGTGGATTTTGACAATTTTGGGGGATTCCTCATGTCTTATAGACTGCGACTCACACTCAATTTTTCCGCTGCTCTGTCGTTCGCTACATACTTTAGTCTGAGACTGCCATCATAGAAGTTGTTTGTGGTGATGAGGGCACGAGGGGTGTTATACAAAACAAAGTTTGGATCGTCTCTAACCAATCAGAGTATCAAACCCGATGACACATTTTCAAACCGCCGCTTTACCCACATGTGTTCTGGCCCAACCCATCGGTTTCTGGACCAATCAGACGGCCCCGAATGTGTTCGCATTCTGTGAAGGGTTGTTGAGGTACTCGAATCCAGACCCATTGCGGAGAAGAAACTAACGTCCGTGGGTGTGGCGTAGCATTTGGCAGGAGTCTGGGCAAGGAGTCTGTGCAGCCAGGCAACATGTCTTACTCATTGGTAGGAAGAAGTTTGGTCCAAATCGGATGTTGGGTACTATATTTACTGAATATTATCTGAATCCTATAAATTAAAATGGCCAATTTGGGTGCAATCAATTAGCTTAATTTCTCAGAGAACAAAATAATGTTTCAGGAATGCCAGTCTTATCTGTTTCTAACTACAGAAACTATTTCAGAACAATCTGAGATGGTGGGTGTCCCGGCTTGCTGAAATGACATGGAACGACTCTGAAATCACAGCGAGGGTGTCACATCAGACATCACGGCCTAAATGTCAGGCTGTTTAGAACATCAGCAGCACTAACAGCCCTGGGCTACATGCTGAATAAGTCAATTCACTCATTAACAAAGCTAACACTGCTAATGCCCAGCTTCAAATAGAACATGACACATCAGGGTCAAATCACTTTAGTTAAACAGATGCTTAATAAAGAGAGGCACTGTGTTTGGTGTCAGGTGGAACATATTTGGAACATACAGTAAGTGGAACAAATTTTGAAAATCCATCTATTTAATTGATGAGGGAATTGGAGGCAGGAGATTTGATTAGATTATTATTATTAGATGTTTGATGTTCTTCAAAGGTCTCACCAAATTGCCACAAAAGACTTGTTGATAGACAATGTGAGTTTGTTGTTTAGTAAACAGTAGGCTCATACACAAGCAACATAGAGAGCAATAGTAATGGCGTCTTTTTGTAGGCACTAACTTCACCATGGTTTGTTGGGCAAAGCCTATGGGCAAATGTTTTTGTAGGGTTTTTGGATAAACGCGAAAATAAGGTCTGTGATAAACACAGGCTTAGGAGATCTTATACTGAACAAAAATATGAATGCAACATGCAACAATTTGAAAGATTTTACTGAGTTACAGTTCATATATAGAAATTAGTCAATTGAAGTAAATTCATTAGGCCCTAATCTATGGATTTCACATGACTGGGCAAGGGTGCAGCCACGAGTGTGCCTGGGAGGGCATAGGCCCACCCACTTGGGAGCCAGGCCCACCCACTGGGGAGCCAGGCCCAGCCAATCAGAATTAGTTTTCCCCCACAAAAGGGCTTTATTATAGACAGAAATATGCCTCAGCACCCCCTCAGATGATCCCACAGGTGAAGAAGCCAGATGTGGAGGTCCTGGGCTGGCATGGTTACACGTGGTCTGAGGTTGTGAGACCGGTTTAACATAATGCCAAATTCTCTAAAACAATGTTGGAGGTGGCTTATGGTAGAGAAACAAACATTCAATTATCTGGCAACAGCTTTGGTGGACATTCCTGCAGTCAGCATGCCAATTGCCCATTCCCTCAAAACTTGGGACATCTGTGGTGTTGTGTGACGAAACTGCACATTTTAGAGTGGCCTTTTATTGTCCCCAGCACAAGGTGCACCTGTGTAATGATCATGCTGTTTAATTAGCTTCTTGATATGCCACACCTGTCAGGTGGATGGATTATCTTGGCAAAGGAGAAGTGCTCACCAACAGGGATGTAAACAAATTTGTGCTAAACATTTGAGAGAAATAAGCTTTTTGTGCATATGGACAATTTCTGGGATCTTTTATTTCAGCTCATAAAGCATGGGACCAACACTTTACATGTTGCGTTTATGTTTTTGTTCAGTATATATGTTTTGTTCCATGAGATCAGCTAATGCACATTTTTGTGAATTTTGAAGCATTTATGTAATTTTAAAAAGCCCATAAAGCCCATAAAAGGCTTCATAATTCATAAAGGTCATGTTAACTGACTGATATTATCTCACAGAACAAAACGTATAAGACCTCAGACCTTATTTTCGGTTTTTATCCCAAAACCCTATTCTTTCCCCATTCATTTTCCCCATAGGAATGGCTGAACGAACCAGAGGTAACTCATTTCCATTTTTTACGACTACAAGCTGGCAAGCTCTATTTCCCTAACCTATGTTTTCTGTCTGTTTTCCAGATATCCCAATGTAAACATTCACAATTTCAGCACCAGTTGGAGGGATGGCATGGCCTTCAACGCCATCCTCCACAAACACAGACCTGACCTGATAGACTTTGACAAGCTGAAAAAGTCAAATGCCCACCACAACCTGCAGAATGCCTTCAACCTGGCAGAGCAACACCTGGGCCTCCACAAGCTACTGGACGTAGAGGGTTAGTACAGAGAACACACATGCAAACACACATAAGCACACACACGCGCATACATTCATGCATGCACACACAAGCACACACACATGGTCTGGTGAAAACAACACACACAGTGTACAGAACAGTAGGAGGGTGGAGGAGGAGGTGCTTACACTGCTGAAGCATACTGTACTCTAGCCCTGCCTCTCGTCCATCTGGCAGTGTTTTATGCCATTATGACAGTACATTTATACCCAGACATTTTCACCTGACACCCAGTTATGCCCTTACAGTATGCCATATTATCCCAGTATGAATACATGGAAACCTTACAACTGTTACTACTGTACAACGCTTACAGAAACCACATCATGTGTATTTTGACAGGCCGACAGCCCCATTATAGGAGGGTGACAGATACAAACAGAAAGGCAACATTCACCGCTGGAGCTCTTTCTTTTCAAGCGTGGCAGAGTAATGGCTGTGTTAAATATTTAGTAAGTGGTGGTTCTGAGATCTCAGCATGCTTTCTCAAGGCCTGCAGTATGGGGAACAAAGAGATGAAGGCGTGAGAATGCTCCCGAGCATTGTTCTGACGGAAAATAGCAGCCCTACTCCGACTGCCTCCCTCTAAACATGGCTACTAAATCAATTTCCCCTCAAATAAATTCAATTTTTCTCAGCAGAGCAGCGGGGAAGCCAAGCCCTCTGTTGATGTCTGTAGATTAGGGAAACATGGGGTAGTCAAAGCCATTTGTGTCTGACTCTTATTGTGTGTGGGTGCGTGTTTGTTACCTCTACAGATATCAGTGTGGACCACCCTGATGAGAAGTCCATCATCACCTATGTTGTGACCTACTACCACTACTTCTCCAAGATGAAGGCCCTGAAGGTGGAGGGCAAACGTATTGGGAAGGTGAGGCCTCAGAGTTCACATTTCCAACAACCTGGATCACAAGAGAACAAAGTATCCTGTCCTGTACTTCTCCAAGCACACTCATTCTCTTTACTTTATGGCCTTATATTTTAACTTTCTCACCGATGTAGCTGTAATCAGTATATAATGTATGTACTGTTATACTGATTCACCACCTTCATCTCCCAGGTGCTGGACAATGCCATTGAGACCGATAACATGATTCAGAAATATGAGAGTCTGGCCTCTGACCTCCTGGAATGGATTGAACAGACCATCATCATCCTCAACAACCGCAGGTTTGCCAACTCCCTAGTGGGAGTGCAGCAACAGCTCCAGGCCTTCAACACCTACCGTACTGTCGAAAAGCCGCCCAAGTGAGTTACACACATACACTTACATGGCAGAATTAAAAAGTCTTACACCATATCCTCCACCTATTTCCCACACAGCAGCTTTACTTGTAATTTACTGTAACATTACAGTATCTATTCCCAGAATTGACTCACCAAGGACAACACTGAAACTATCAGGGATTCTAGATGTGTACCCTATTACTCATTAACAGTTGTATCTGATTCATAGCTGTAATTTGTGGGAACTATTTCCTCTTGGTTCTGAGTAACGTCAAAGAAAAGAGAAACCTGCACACTGCTCTTGCTAGTATCACTTTTTTTATTCAAGCTTAGTGTCAGCCTCTTGGGCTTGGCATTCGTAAGAGCTTTTTTCAGAATATTTTCTTTTTATTCTGAGAAGTGGCTAAAAGCAAAGCTTGCTTAGACAGATGTTTCAGCCTGTTGAAATGGACTCTGACACCATTTCCACTGAGGCAACAATGTCACCCCTACTGCTTACAAAATACCTCTCCCTCTGTGGCCTACTGGCCTTGGATCAGGGCCGAAAAAATAATGCTTATCTTTATGTTGACAGATGGAGCTGCATGGCTCAACACAAAAGTAAAAAAGCCACCAGCCATTGGGGAGATTAGCCAAATTCCACTCAGTCTCCCCTCAGTAAGGTTTACACTCAACATTAAAATTGTTTCTGTTTCTGTCAGGTTCACTGAGAAGGGCAACCTGGAGGTTCTCCTCTTCACCATCCAGAGCAAGATGAGGGCCAACAATCAGAAGGTCTACATCCCACGGGACGGCAAACTCATCTCAGACATCAACAAGGTGAGACCTAGTGCTCCCTAAAGAACAGGCTTATCTCAGCGGCCTGGTCTAAACAAACACTCAGAAACTCATTATGTGGTGTCCTCGATTAGGTTAGAATGGATTAAGGTGATTGACAGACAGGTTAAGGGCGGTAAGCTGATCGACAGAGGGTTAAAGTAGATTTAATAGGTAGACATGATGATTTCTGTGAGTTTGGTATAGTTGATGACAGGAAGATTTACTTTGCTTTGTGCTAGGTGGATTTAGTTGCTAGGTTGGGTTAGTTGTTTGAAAGTGTGATAAGACCATAAGTCAAGTTAAAACAGGTTTAGTACAGTAGATGTATTAGGTCCGTAGAGTTCTGTACGGCGCACCTGTGTGACCGTTACTCGACCGTGTGTGTGTGTCAGGCCTGGGAGAGGCTGGAGAAGTCAGAGCATGAGAGGGAGCTGGCGCTGAGGACGGAGCTGATTCGTCAGGAGAAACTGGAGCAGCTGGCCCGCCGCTTTGACCGCAAGGCCGCCATGAGAGAGACCTGGCTGAGTGAGAACCAACGGCTCGTCTCACAGGTAACACACACACACTCATGAAAACACTAATACCACATGCTCATTGATACACACACACTGGTGGTATACACTAACAATGACGCCACTCCTACTGTATTGTCTACTTGAACTGTATTGGTTCATAGCATACCCTTGTGGTCATACAGAGTAATGTACAATGAAGTAATTTACTCCCTTGATTCATCCTCATGATCTTGACCCATTTAATATCCCCACTAGTTCTAAAAACAAAAACTACTGAATGGAGATTATGCCACTGCTTAGCAGTTAGATACAAACCCATAACTCTCCTCACTCCGTCTTTCTCTCCCCCTCTTCCGCCCTCCCTCAGGACAACTTTGGTTTCGACCTGCAGGCAGTGGAGGCCGCCACCAAGAAGCACGAGGCCATCGAGACGGACATCGGCGCCTACGAGGAGCGTGTGCAGGCTGTGCTCTCCGTGGCCAAGGAGCTGGAGGCAGAGAACTACCACGACATCAAGCGCGTGACAGCGAGGAAGGACAACGTGCTGCGTCTGTGGGAGTACCTGCTGGAACTGCTGAAGGCCCGGCGCATCCGGCTGGAGATGAACCTGGGCCTGCAGAGGGTCTTCCAGGAGATGCTTTACATCATGGACTGGATGGACGAGATGAAGGTGAGGAAAATGATGTTGGTGGTGAAGATGATGATGATGGATGGATAGAGCCAACACTGTGGTTGGATGGTGGGGTAAGAATTGTCTTGATACAGTAGCTTACTCAGTCACATATTTGTGATGTAAGAGCTATTGCCTATTTCTTAGTTACATTACCCACTATTTACCCAGTGACCTGTGGCCTTCCTGACCCTGGTGATGTGTCCTGTATCTTCAGATGCTGCTGCTGTCCCAGGACTATGGGAAACACCTGCTGGGAGTGGAGGACCTGCTGCAGAAGCACGCTCTGGTGGAGGCTGATATCGCCATCCAGGCCGACCGCGTCAAAGCCGTCAACAACAACGCTCAGAAGTTCGCCATTGATGCAGAGGGTGAGTAACATGTGCTGGGATTACAGTCAGTTTTGGGTGGTAGGTGATTATGCTCTCTCTGTGGGTGATACCTGTAGGCTATAGAAGAGATTTGAGATTAATTGTATCCTGAAAGGGTATAGCTATATAGTCCTATTGTAAAATCCAAGCCAATTCTGCCACCTGTCAGCAAAATAAGTCATTGATCTTTGTCAGGTAGAGCATGTATTCTCAGTTTAAATGATAAAGGTGCGCTAAGTGTGATGTGTTCCTGTCCCCTCTTTAGGCTACAAGCCCTGTGACCCCCAGGTGATCCGGGACCGAGTGGCCCACATGGAGTTCTGTTACGCAGAGCTGAGCCAGCTGGCCGCCGAGCGCCGCGCCCGCCTGGAGGAGTCCCGACGCCTCTGGAAGTTCTTCTGGGAGATGGCCGAGGAGGAGGGCTGGATCCGGGAGAAAGAGCAGATCCTGTCCTCGGAGGACTGCGGCAAGGACCTGACGGGCACCGTGCGCCTGCTGAGCCAGCACCGCGCCTTCGAGGATGAGATGATTGGCCGTGCTGGCCACCTGCAGCAGACCATCAAACAGGGAGAGGAGCTGGTGGCCGCCGACCACTTCGGAGCTGACAAGATCCGTGAGCGCATCCAGGACATCCAGGAGCAGTGGGCGGCCTTGGAAAGGGTGTCTGCCATCAGGAAGGCCCGGCTGGAGGAGGCCTGCAACCTGCACCAGTTCCAGGCTGACGCCGATGACATCGACGCCTGGATGCTGGATGTTCTCCGCATTGTGTCCAGTGCCGACGTGGGTCACGACGAGTTCTCCACCCAGGCTCTGGTCAAGAAGCACAAGGACGTGGCCGAGGAGATCGCCAGCTACCGACCAGTCATTGACGCCCTGCACGAGCAGTCCAAAACCCTACCCAGGGAACAGACTGGCTCAGAGGAAGTGCAGGGGCGCCTGGCGGGCATCGAGGAGCGCTATAGGGAGGTGGCTGAGCTGACCCGGCTGAGGAAGCAGGCCCTGCAGGATGCCCTGGCCCTCTACAAGATGTTCAGCGAGGCGGACGCCTGTGAGGTGTGGATCGATGAGAAGGAGCAGTGGCTCAACAGTATGGAGATACCAGAGAAACTGGAGGATCTTGAAGTGGTTCAGCACAGGTAAAGACACCCAGCCTAACCATGCTTATTCAGTCCAGATGCATTATGTCAGTTGATCAATTTGGAGATTTGCTGTTGTCATTTCAGGACAACCCATTCTCTTGAGGCAGACTGTGTAGACATAGAACTCCCACAGTGAAACCACTGTGCAAAGGAAATGAGTTGTAAGAATATTTCCCATCATGTTTGCAATAACTTTGTATGTTTGTCACAGCTAGAATTAAATGAATGTTCTCCCGGCGGTTTGACTGGCCATTGGAATGTAGCACGGTGGGAGGGATGTGTGAAACAAACACTTTTTATGCAAACTAGGGTGGGCCACTAGTGTAATGTGTGGGAACTAGACTCCTATAATTCACTTTCCACTTAACAACAGAGCCCACAATGTTTTAAAGCCAATCATCCTAAAGTCTTCCCACATTGAGAAGAAACAGGCACTTGTCCGCAGTTAGCTAAGTGTTTTGGACAGCGGTTCAATGGCTTGTTTACTCCAACGTGTGTCTCTGGTCTGAAATGATCTCTCCCCCTCCACACTGTTTACTCACTGTGCACCGCATGGAATCATTCCCAGACTCCTGCTTCATTGGCTTTGCTTCTATGTGATATACTGGCAACTGGAACATGACATTATAGTTCAGCTGGAAACAATGCATGTTAACAGGATTTACATTAAGATAAAATTGTTTCCATGTGTTTATGTACAGTACACTCTACCGTCTCTCACGTTTCTACCTCTACTCCTCTACCACCTCCTCTCCCTCTCTAACACCCCTCTCTACACCATCATCCTCCCCCTCCCATCTCCCTCTATTCCTCCCCCTCCTCTTCCCCTTCTCTACCCCTCCCCCTCATCTTCCCCTTCTCTACCCCCACTTCCCCCGCAGGTTTGAGAGTCTGGAGCCAGAGATGAACAACCAAGCTTCCCGCGTTGCTGTGGTGAACCAGATTGCTAGGCAACTCATCCACAGTGGTCACCCCAGTGAAAATGAGATCAAAGCCCAACAGGACAAACTCAACACCAGGTATAGTAATGCCCTACATCAACCTAAACACCAACTACAGTTATCCTCAGTTAATAACCTCTAGTGGAAAAGTACTGTTCCCTGACTGTGTGTGTGTTTCTACGTCTCTCTAGATGGAGCCAGTTCCGTGACCTAGTTGACCTGAAGAAAGACTCCCTCAACTCTGCTCTGGGTGTGCAGAACTACCACCTGGAGTGCAACGAAACCAAGTCGTGGATCCGTGAGAAGACCAAGGTGATCGAGTCCACCCAGGAGCTGGGCAACGACCTGGCCGGGGTCATGGCCCTGCAGCGCAAACTCACTGGCATGGAGCGCGACCTGACCGCCATCGAGGACAAGCTGGGAGAACTGGGGAAGGAGGGGGAGCGCCTGGCAGCCGAGCACCCCGACCAGGCCCAGGGCATCATGGGTCGTCTGGGGGAGATCACAGGGGTGTGGGACGAGATGAAGGGCACCCTGAAGAACCGCGAGGAGTCCCTGGGTGAGGCCAGCAAGCTGCAGCAGTTCCTCCGGGAGCTGGATGACTTCCAGTCATGGCTGTCCAAGACCCAGACGGCCATCGCTTCAGAAGACATGCCCAACACACTGGCCGAGGCCGAGAAGCTGCTGGCGCAGCACGAGGGCATCAAGAACGAGATCCGCAACTATGAGGCGGACTACCAGAAGATGAGGGACATGGGCGAGATGGTGACCCAGGACCAGACGGACGCCCAGTACATGTTCCTGAGGCAGAGGCTGCAGGCCCTGGACACAGGCTGGAACGAGCTGCACAAGATGTGGGAGAACCGTCAGAACCTGCTGTCCCAGTCCCATGCCCACCAGCTGTTCCTCAGGGACACCAAGCAGGCTGAGGCCTTCCTCAACAACCAGGTAACATCGCATTACATTACACAGTACAGACTCCATTTGGCTCACACAAATGTTGGTGAGAAGTAAGCAAAATTATATTTAGGATAGACTGGGTGGCACAGTGTCCAAGGAGAGTTCTTAATACTGCGACTAGCGATTGCATCGTGTGAATCACATGCATCACACTGTTGGTGTTTACTCAACTTTGGTGAAATAATGGCCTTCTTCTCATGCAAATTGTTAAAGAAAGTGGGTGTGTGTGTTCACGTGGCAGTGTGTGTGTGCATTCCTGTGAACCCGCTCTCATTATTAGTGTGATGCTAACAGAGGCAGACGGCTCTATTAGTCAGATCATTGTCTGGGGCTTTAGCTGAACCATACTGACTGGACATCACTGCCCTGTTCTGCACCACCACTCACATCAGAGCCAATCAGACGCACACACACACACCCTCTGTGGGCTCAGTCCTCTGGAAGGATTTCTGAGATAAACACCTTGTCGGCTGTTACTATGCTACAGTAGGCTACAGTTTACGAGAGTCACCTGCTTGTTCTTGATCAAGTGTCGAATCCCACACTCACTAACACCTCTACTACAATCTTGCATGCTTTTTCAAACAGCTGTAACTGTATATGCATTCGTAAATCAGGTCCTTTCTTGAGTTGGGCTCTGGGATGGAACAACCGTTGAGCATCTGTGCTTGGTTGATTGTGGAGGAAAGGGGTTGTGTGTGTGTGTGTGTGTGTGTGTGTGTGTGTCCCACATCTGTTGCAAGGGGGTAAGGATGTTAGGGAGAATATAGGATGAACCACAATAATTGTTTGCTAAAATAATAATTGCTTGACAAAAATGTAATGTAATGCAATGGCAATCCGGGTTATAGGTAACAATCCTTTGCATGAACTGCTGACATTATTACGCATATTAATTGATAATGATGGAAATTAAGATATGCAAGATTTGAATAGATATGTATTTTTAATCGTTATATACAGTGGGGAGAACAAGTATTTGATACACTGCCGATTTTGCAGGTTTTCCTACTTACAAAGCATGTAGAGGTCTGTAATTTTTATCATAGGTACACTTCAACTGTGAGAGACGGAATCTAAAACAAAAATCCAGAAAATCACATTGTATGATTTTAAAGTAATTAATTTGCATTTTATTGCATGACATAAGTATTTGATCACCTACCAACCAGTAAGAATTCCGGCTCTCACAGACCTGTTTGTTTTTCTTACCTGTCCACACACTCAATCAAACAGACGCCAACCTCTCCACAATGGCCAAGACCAGAGAGCTGTGTAAGTACATCAGGAATAAAATTGTAGACCTGCACAAGGCTGGGATGGGCTACAGTACAATAGGCAAGCAGCTTGGTGAGAAGGCAACAACTGTTGGCACAATTATTAGAAAATGGACGAAGTTCAAGATGACGGTCAATCACCCTCGGTCTGGGGCTCCATGCAAGATCTCACCTCGAAAACCATTAGTAACACACTACGCCGTCATGGATTAAAATCCTGCAGCGCACGCAAGGTCCCTCTGCTCAAGCCAGCGCAAGTCCAGGCCAGTCTGAAGTTTGCCAATGACCATCTGGATGATCCAGAGAAGGAATGGGAGAAGGTCATGTGGTCTGATGAGACAAAAATAGAGCTTTTTGGTCTAAACTCCACTCGCCGTGTTTGGAGGAAGAAGAAGGATGAGTACAACCCCAAGAACACCATCCCAACCGTGAAGCATGGAGGTGGAAACATCATTCTTTGGGGATGCTTTTCTGCAAAGGGGACAGGACGACTGCACCGTAACACATGACCTTCTCCCATTCCTCCTCTGGATCATCCAGATGGTCATTGGCAAACTTCAGACGGGCCTGGACATGCGCTGGCTTGAGCAGGGGGACCTTGCTTGCGCTGCAGGATTTTAATCCATGACGGCGTAGTGTGTTACTAATGGTTTTCTTTGAGACTGTGGTCCCAGCTCTCTTCAGGTCATTGACCAGGTCCTGCCGTGTAGTTCTGGGCTGATCCCTCACCTTCCTCATGATCATTGATGCCCCACGAGGTGAGATCTTGCATGGAGCCCCAGACTGAGGGTGATTGACCATCATCTTGAATTTCTTCCATTTTCTAATAATTGCGCCAACAGTTGTTGCCTTCTCACCAAGCTGCTTGCCTATTGTCCTGTAGCCCATCCCAGCCTTGTGCAGGTCTACAATTTTATCCCTGATGTCCTTACACAGCTCTCTGGTCTTGGCCATTGTGGAGAGGTTGGAGTCTGTTTGATTGAGTGTGTGGACAGGTGTCTTTTATACAGGTAACAAGTTCAAACAGGTGCAGTTAATACAGGTAATGAGTGGAGAACAGGAGGGCTTCTTAAAGAAAAACTAACAGGTTTGTGAGAGCCGGAATTCTTACTGGTTGGTAGGTGATCAAATACTTATGTCATGCAATAAAATGCAAATTAATTACTTAAAAATCATACAATGTGATTTTCTGGATTTTTGTTTTAGATTCCGTCTCTCACAGTTGAAGTGTACCTATGATAAAAATTACAGACCTCTACATGCTTTGTAAGTAGGAAAACCTGCAAAATCGGCAGTGTATCAAATACTTGTTCTCCCCACTGTACATTACTCTTACTGAATTTCCATGTGGGCGAGGATATTGGAAATTTAATCAAAGCCTATTGGATGATAACTTGTTTTTAACTAGGACAGAGGAATTTATAACTGAATTCTTCCGGCATAACATAGGTACAGCAAATCCCCTTATTGTATGGGACACTTTTAAATGTGCCTTTAGAGGCCATGCAATTCAGTACTCATCTCAAAAACGAAAGCAATTTAGGTCAAAAGACTCCATACTAACAAAGGAAATAGAACGTCTAACAGAACAGATAGATAGCAATAAAAACTGTAACATAGGGGGTCAGAATAAATTAGAGAAAAAAACAAAAATAAATGGAGGAACTTATTCAAGAAAAATCAAATGTAATATATTATTAAAAATGAAGCTAACTGGATGGAATATGGGGAGAAATGCACCAAATTATTTTTTCATCTTCAAAATACAGTGAGGGGAAAAAAGTATTTGATCCCCTGCTGATTTTGTATGTTTGCCCACTGACAAAGAAATTATCAGTCTATAATTTTAATGGTAGGTTTATTTGAACAGTGAGAGACAGAATAACAACAACAAAATCCAGAAAAACCCATGTCAAAAATGTTATGAATTGATTTGCATTTTAATGAGGGAAATATGTATTTGACCCCCTCTCAATCAGTAAGATTTCTTTCTCCCAGGTTTCTTTTCTACAGGTAATGAGCTGAGATTAGGAGTACACTCTTAAAGGGAGTGCTCCTAATCTCAGTTTGTTACCTGTATAAAAGACACCTGTCCACAGAAGCGATCAATCAATCAGATTCCAAACTCTCCACCATGGCCAAGACCAAAGAGCTCTCCAAGGATGTCAGGGACAAGATTGTAGACCTACACAAGGCTGGAATGGGCTACAAGACCATCGCCAAGCAGCTTGGTGAGAAGGTGACAACAGTTGGTGCGATTATTCGCAAATGGAAGAAACACAAAATAACTGTCATTCTCCCTCGGCCTGGGGCTCCATGCAAGATCTCACCTCGTGGAGTTGCAATGATCATGAGAACAATGAGGAATCAGCCCAGAACTACACGGGAGGATCTTGTCAATGATCTCAAAGCAGCTGGGACCATAGTCACCAAGAAAACAATTGGTAACACACTGCGCCGTGAAGGACTGAAATCCTGCAGCGCCCGCAAGGTCCCCCTGCTTAAGAAAGCACATATACATGTCAGTCTGAAGTTTGCCAATTAATGATTCAGAGGAGAACTGGGTGAAAGTGTTGTGGTCAGATGAGACCAAAATGGAGCTCTTTGGCATCAACTCAACTCGCCGTGTTTGGAGGAGGAGGAATGCTGCCTATGACCTCAAGAACACCATCCCCACCGTCAAACATGGAGGTGGAAACATTATGCTTTGGGGGTGTTTTTCTGCTAAGGGGACAGGACAACTTCACCGCATCAAAGGGACGATGGACAGGGCCATGTATCGTCAAATCTTGGGTGAGAACCTCCTTCCCTCAGCCAGGGCATTGAAAATGGGTCGTGGATGGGTATTCCAGCATGACAATGACCCAAAACACACGGCCAAGGCAACAAAAGAGTGGCTCAAGAAGAAGCACATTAAGGTCCTGGAGTGGCCTAGCCAGTCTCCAGACCTTAATCCCATAGAAAATCTGCGGAGGGAGCTGAAGGTTCGAGTTGCCAAACATCAGCCTCGAAACCTTAATGACTTGGAGAAGATCTGCAAAGAGGAGTGGGACAAAATCCCTCCTGAGATGTGTGCAAACCTGGTGGCCAACTACAAGAAACATCTGACCTCTGTGATTGCCAACAAGGGTTTTGCCACCAAGTACTAAGTCATGTTTTGCAGAGGGGTCAAATACTTATTTCCCTCATTAAAATGCAAATCAATTTATTACATTTTTTACATGCGTTTTTCTGAATTTGTTGTTGTTATTCTGTCTCTCACTGTTCAAATAAACCTACCATTAAAATTATAGACTGATAATTTCTTCGTCAGTGGGCAAACGTACAAAATCAGCAGGGGATCAAATACTTTTTTCCCTCACTGTGTATATATATATATATATATATATATATATTTACTTATTTTAATTTGACCTTTATTTAACTAGGCAAGTCAGTTAAGAACAAATTCTTATTTACAATGACGGCCTACACCGGCCAAACCTGGACGACTCTGGGCCAATTTGTGAGAAAAAAAAACATATGGGGGATTGGAAGAATGCAGACAATTACATTGATGGAAGTTACAATCTATCTGCAATATTAAAGCTGATCTACCCCCCTAAAAAAAGCTGATTTTTTTTCTCACAAAATAAATACATTAATACCAACACCTCTACTACCCTCTGCTTCCCTACCTCCTTCTCTCCATCCTCTCTCTCTCAGGAGTATGTGCTGGCCCATACTGAGATGCCCACGACTCTGGAGGGGGCGGAGGGAGCCATTAAGAAGCAGGAGGACTTCATGACCACCATGGACGCCAATGAGGAGAAGATCAACGCCGTGGTGGACACCGGACGCAGACTGGTCAGTGACAAAAACATCAACTTTGACCGCATCCAGGAGAAAGTGGACTCTATCGATGAGAGGTATTGAATGCTTTGTTAAAAGCGCTATACAATTTGATTTAGTGTGTATGTGGAGAACTGAGGCTGATTTTGTGAATGTGTTTACTCCAGTGATGATTATGTCAGCGATGTTACATGCATAGATTAAACTGAATTACATGCATAGAATAAATTAAATTACATGCATAGAATTAAGAATTACATACATAGAATAAATTAAATGACATGCATAGAATTAAAAATTACATGCATAGAATAAATTGTATGTATAGCACTTGTCAGGTTTGCTTAACATCATCTAGGTGTTAGAATTACCAATATACGTGTTAAGAAAATATGTTTCTGAGCCGTTACCTCTCTCAGTGCTAAATCCATCACGTTAACCACTGTCCTTCTGTTTGTGTAGACATAAGAATAACCGCTTGGCGGCCAGTGAGCTCCTCTGTAAGCTGAAGGATAACAGAGACCTACAGAAGTTCCTTCAGGACTGCCAAGAGGTGAGCTGCCACCTGCCACCTGCCCCCTACCAAACCCATACAACACTCCCCCCAGACCCCCACTGCAACACACCCATATCTGCCAGCTAGGGCTACACCAGCACTTCATTCACACACAACCAAACCCGAACACCTACTGATTCCTCCTACTACCTCTATAGAGTACAGTACTGTAGGTAGAATTAATCAGTAATTATGGATGGTGCCAAGATGTGGTTGTGTGGATGAGTCTGTGTGTGTCCGTCTGTCTCACTGATTGGCTCTCTGGTGTGTGCAGCTGTCCCTGTGGATCAATGAGAAGATGCTCACGGCTCAGGACATGTCGTATGACGAAGCCAGGAACCTCCACAGCAAATGGCTCAAACACCAGGCCTTCATGGCCGAGCTGCAGTCCAACAAGGAGTGGCTGGACAAGATTGAGAAGGTCAATGACTAAATGATGGGTGTCTGATCTTTTTGACAATTTCGTTGCATATGTCTTCTCCCTGTTTATGTTTTGTGAGTGTGCGTGTCCCTTAAACTCTGTGTGCGTCTGTGTGTGGGTGTGTTTTTCCCCTGTGTAAAGTTGTTTTAGTTAATAGACTGTTGTTGATGCTTATGGCCCCCAAAACACTCCAGTCTGATGAGCACAGCCCTCTCCTGTGGATATTTTAGTCCTAAATGCAGAGAGATTAAGTCATAACAACCACGTGGGGTATTATTATACTCACATTCAGTGGAATTAATTTCAAAACAAGCTTTCAGCAGAATCAGCGCAATAGTTCTGCAGATCAGAACTAGTAGTTTGAAAGTTCAGTATTGATGCTTGTTTCTATGAGTGATTGTGGGCAGAGTCACATTGCTCAGGTCAGATTGAAAGAATCACCAATTTTCCAGTGTCTTCCTATATTCCTATAGTGTATATCTATTTATCTCCATAATGTCCTAACCTGTTTTTCTCCCACCCAATCCCAGGATGGGATGCAGCTGATAGCTGAGAAGCCGGAGACCGAGGCCATGGTGAAGGAAAAGCTGGCAGCACTCCATAAGATGTGGGATGACCTCGAGTCCACCACCCAGACCAAGGCCAAGTGTCTGTTTGACGCCAACAAGGCCGAGCTGTTCACCCAGAGCTGTGCCGACCTGGACAAGTGGCTGGTGGGAGTGGATGGACAGATCCAATCAGACGACTACGGCAAAGATCTGACCAGCGTCAACATCCTGCTCAAAAAACAACAGGTACTGTGCTACTGGAGCTTGACATATTGTATGTCTCCCACAGTTATGTCACTATATTGGACTGCGCTCTTTTCCTCTCCCTTTGATTGGTGTGTAAATGGTCAATTTCTGTATCATTTTAGATCATGGTTTGATATTAGGTGAAGTGCAATGTCAGTAATTGACCTGAGGATAAATTCACTTGTATAGCCAAACTATTAATGAAATGTTAAGCCTGATATTAGGTTTTCACTTTTACTTTAATTATGAAAATTGCAGCATAAGCTACACCGCACACGTATGCCGTGTTGGCTCATAGTTTATTATGCAGATAGTTTATTCATACTAGCGAGCAGTGGTGGAAAAAGTACCCATTTGTCATACTTGAGTAAAAGTAAAGATACCTTTAATAGAAAATGACTCAAGTAAAAGTGAAAGTCACCCAGTAAACTAATACTTGAGTAAAATACAAAGTATTTGGTTTTAAATATACTTAAGTATCAAAAGTAAATGTAATTGCTAAAATATACTTAAGTATCAAAAGTAAAAGTAAAAGTATAAATCATTTCAAAGTCCTTATATTAAGCAAACCAGACGGCATCATTTTCTTGTTTTTTATTTATTTATGGATAGCCAGGGGCATGCTCCAACACTCAGACATTATTTACAAACAAAGCATGTGTTTAGTGAGTCCACCAGATAAGAGGCTGTAGGGATGACCAGGGATGTTATTTTGATAATTGTGTGAATTAGACCATTTTATTGTCCTGCTAAGCATTCAAAATGTAATGAGTACTTTTGGGTGTCAGGGAGTAAAAAGTACATAATTTTCTTTAGGAATGTAGTGAAGCAAAAGTTGTCAAAAATATAAGAAGTAAAGTACAGATAACCCCAAAAACGACTTAAGTAGTACTTTCAAGTATTTTTACTCAAGTACTTTACACCACTGCTAGCGAGTGGCGCTGTAGTGAGCAGACGAACCACGTTATGTAACAGCCTCTTCATGCTTCTCACATACACACACTCCCCCCACCCACCACATTATGTTAACTCTCCCTCGCCATGATGTGTGGAGGAGCCAGCTCGGTGTCTGTGAGATGAGCTCCCACTGTGTATGTGTGTAGTGTGTGAGAGAGACAGAGAGGGAGTAAAACAGAGAGAGAAATGGAGCAGAACAGAGAGCACTTGGTAGAAATACAGTAGAAAATGCTGATTGTATGTTAGCAATTATAAACTGGGTGGTTCGAGCCCTGAATGCTGATTGTATCAGACCGTATACCACGGGTATGACAAAACATGTATTTTTACTGCTCTAATTACGTTGGTAACCAGTTTATAATAGCAATAAGGCACCTCAGGGGTTTGTGGTATACGGCCAATATACCACGGCTAAGGGCTGTGTCCAGGCACTCTGCGATGTGTCGTGAGTAAGCCATATTCCACTGTTTGTTCGATCTGGAAGAGGGAGAGCAAGCGAGAGAGAGACCGGAAACTCGTAGAGCACAAACGAGACGGAGAGCTCTGGAACGCATGCTACAGGGTTGACCAGAGAGGGAGCTAGAGAGAGCATGCTATGACTGTCTCACTCCTCTCCACTCCTCCTGGTGTGGCGTCCTTAGATGCTGGAGAGCCAGGTGGAGGTGCGTCAGAAGGAGGTGGAGGAGCTGCAAAGCCAGGCCCAGGTCCTCAGCCTGGAGGGGAAGGACACAGACGAGGTGGACGGCCAGCGCCGCATCGTGGAGAAGAAGTTCCAGCAGCTGCTGGACCCACTGAAGAAGAGGAAGGGAAACCTCATGGCCTCCCGCGAGATCCACCAGTTCAACAGAGACGTGGAGGACGAGATCGTAAGTACATTAAACCTTTAATCTAGCCTAGTCGTGTGTGTGTCTGTGTCTGGCTGTGTGTGTGTGTGTGTGTGTCTCTGTGTGTGTGTTTGTCTGTTTGTGTGTCTGTCTGTCTGTCAGTGTGGGTGTGCACATGTGTGTTTCAGAGAACGAATGAGAGAGATTATGTATGCCTACTTGTGCAAGTCTTAATTGTATTTTCATGCAAATGTATATAGGCTACAGTATGTTTTGTGTGCTTGTTTGAAATCCCTGCCCTATGGCAGCAGAAGCTGAACAGCAGAGCAGTTTCCTTGTGTCTGAAGTGATTTAAGAGATAAAATCACAATTTTCATCTCTTCAAGTCTTTTTTCTCCTCTTTTGAGGGAAGGCACCCACTGAGAGTAGCAGCAGGTGCATGCTTTCAAAGCTGTGAGGGTCTCTTTGTTATTGTAATGACTGTATTGACTCCTTTCATACAGACAAGCAGGAGCAGGCCACGTGTTTTGAAATTACTGGGTTGGGTCTCTGAATGGAACTGAAGTGTCTCATCTGCGTATGCCATCAACTGCATTTTAAAATGCTTACTTCAGTCAGTCAGAACATAAAACGCTTTGCCCAAATCATGCTTATTTCAAGTGGTTAGTTGTGGTTAAGTTTAAATGCTGTCATTGCTTTTGCTATATCAATGTATCAATCTTCCGAAATTATTCCTACCTATTTCTGTGTTTTCCTCTTAGCTCTGGGTTGAAGAGAGAATGCCACTGGCAACATCTACAGACCACGGAAACAACCTGCAAACAGTCCAGTTACTCATCAAGAAAAACCAGGTAAGAAACAAACTCCATCCTTTTGAACCTTGAACAATATTTACATCCGTAGAATATAGCTCTTAGCATTTACAGCACTACCATTAGAATCCAGTGATGGATCTATTTCTGTACCAGATAACCGCTGTACTTTTAAACCAGCTGACCTGCTGCCTTTTGACCTGTCCCCCACCAGACCCTGCAGAAGGAGATCCAGGGCCACCAGCCGCGCTGTGATGACATCTTTGAGCGGAGTCAGCAGGTGCTGAAGGATGACGACAACAGCCCCAGCGGCGAGGGGATCCGCCAGCGGCTGGCCGACCTGCGGCACCTGTGGGCCCAGATCCTGGAGGAGACGGGCAAACGCCATGGACGCCTGGAGGAGGCCCACAAGGCCCAGCAGTACTACTTTGATGCTGCCGAGGCCGAGGCCTGGATGAGCGAGCAGGAGCTCTACATGATGTCAGAGGAGAAAGCCAAGGTGAGGGGTGCAGTGGGTTAGAAAGCTAAAATTGTTATTCATAAGCAATCAGAATGGGGTTTGAATGTGAAGTAGGATGGTGATTGGACCTGATAGGATGAGTAGCTGAAGGCTACGGCAAGCCGGTAGAGATACAAAGTGGGTTTTGGTTAGGACTGGTAGGTTGCACTCCAGTATTTTGTTGGGATGGATCATTAGTAGGGGCAAAGTTTAATAGGAAATGGGGTTTGGTTAAAGGACAAGCTTCTTTTTTGTTACAGGGCAAAGCTGCTGGATAGGAGAAGGGCTGGTTGATACTGTACCAGGGGTATTGCTGCACTTGGTAGAGTTAGGACTGTGACTGTTGCCCAGTAAGTTGTTGGTCTACCAGGCAGAAGTGGGTCCTTGTCACGGGGAGAATGAGGAAGTCAGTGGAGGGTGAAAGACAAGGGCAGTGACTTGGGCAAAAGTGCTGCATCCCAAATCTTCCCCTTCTCCTTGACGCTCTGCCCTCCATTTGCGCATTCACTTGCGCCTCCGCCAAATGCACAAGTGTCCCAAAACTGATGGAGTGAAAAATATCGAGGGTATAGGAGCTAATTAAGACTCGCCACTCTCTGGAAGTCACCCTCAGAGTTTTGTTAGCTACATGTGGCAACGGAGGGACCTCCGAGCTAGTTGGTAGGGGCGAGGGGATGGTTTAGGATTCACCGAGGGCTATGTGGTATTGTGGGATATTGGATGTGAAAGGTGAGTAGGCAGAGAGAAGTCTTCCAGGCCATGGTTTCATGTGTCCTTGACACCTTAACATTCTCCTTCTACAGGACTGGATCTCTGTGAGACTAGTCTATTTCTAGTCGATACTGGGTCCTCTACACTGATTGTATGTACCTGTTCACACTCACTATCTGTGTCTGTGCACTCACTGTCTGCGTCTTCCTTGACTCTCTCTCTCTCTCTGTGTAGGATGAGCAGAGCTCCGTGGCTATGCTGAAGAAGCACCAGATCCTGGAGCAGGCTGTGGAGGACTACGCTGAGACTGTCCACCAGCTCTCCAAGACCAGCAGGGGCCTGACGGCCGCCGGACACCCAGAAAGGTGAGGGGTCTCAGGGGCTCATCCTCAGGGTTAACAATTCCCTCCAGTGAAAATTGGAAGTTGAAACCATGATCATATCCACCCATTCCAGACTAAAGAACTTTAAAGGGATAGTTCGGGATTTTGGCAATGAACTCATGGATGCCATTTTTAATGTCTCCCCGTCCAGTATGAAGGAAGTTAGAGGTAGTTTTGTGGGCCGATGCTAACTTGCATTAGCGCAATGACTGGAAGTTTACAGGAGTTGTTCCCATTGACTTACAGTCATTGCACTAACGCTAGTTAGCAACTTCCTTCAAACTGCACACTGAGACATAGAAATGGTACCCACTAGTTAATCTGACTCTAGGGAAGTAGATAAAGGGCTTCATTGCCAAAATCCCTAACTATCCCTTTAAGGGTTTAAACTCTAGCCCAGAGTGGTCAGTCAGTACCAGACAACTAACATTAGATCACTGTAAGGTTAAGCTCCACACCTGCTGAGTTGAAGTAGGATTTAACCACCCAGAGTTTTAAGACTTGACAGTTTAGCATCACAGAAGAGAGTGAGGATAGGATAATGTGGCTCATGTAGATCCTATATCCTAACCCCCTCCCTACCTCCTCCTTCCTCCTCCTGCTGTGTAGTGAGCGGATCGGCATGCGTCAGTCCCAGGTGGATAAGCTATATGCAGGGCTCAAGGACCTGTCGGAGGAGAGGAGGGGGAAGCTGGACGAGAGGTTCCGTCTTTTTCAGCTCAACAGGGAGGTGGATGACCTGGAGCAGTGGATCGCTGAAAGGGAGGTGGTGGCTGGGTCACATGAGCTGGGACAGGACTACGAACATGTCACGGTATGTGCAGCCATGCCACCCATGTTCCCCTGTTGCCAGAGTATCTTGCGGAATATGTCCATTCTGACTTTGCTGTGATAATCTCCCTCTACAGATGCTGCAGGAGCGTTTCCGTGAGTTTGCTCGTGACACGGGCAACATCGGTCAAGAGCGTGTGGACACTGTCAACCAGCTGGCGGACGAGCTCATCAACTCGGGCCACGCTGATGCGGCTACCATCGCAGAGTGGAAAGACGGGCTGAATGAGGCGTGGGCCGACCTGCTGGAGCTGATCGACACACGTACGCAGATCCTGGCGGCGTCCTTCGAGCTGCACAAGTTCTACCACGACGCCAAGGAGATCCTCAACCGCATCCTGGACAAACACAAGAAGCTGCCTGAGGAGCTGGGCCGAGACCAGAACACAGTGGAGACCCTGCAGAGGATGCACACCACCTTCGAACACGACATCCAGGCCCTGGGGACACAGGTATGACAATGACACCAGAGAGACAGAGCCAGCAGCCAGAAAGCCAAAACACCTAAAACAGAGGTTAGACTACAGCCTTAAGAAAATATGCACCTATAAGGTGAATCTCTCACAGATTATTTGAAATGTAGATCATAGACAAGACTTCTCAACATTTAGTGTCTGCCTACCCCAGTGGCAGTCAGTGCCGTTTAAGATGAGGGCCTTATTTCATGAGCATGGCCTTATTTCTATTACAGCATATTGGATGACTCTCATTCATATTCCATTCACCCAGTTCAATGTAACAGCTATAGGTTTAGGCTACTACATGATACTCTAATTTTCCCTATACCCATCATGAGGTTGCTACAACCTAGCCTATGAATGAAAGTTTACAACGTAGGTGCACACAGATCGAGAGGCAAATTTGAGGTGACAGACAGTGACATTCAATACCGCGATGCACACTCTTGCCTGCATCTAGCTGATATAGGGTGTAATTATTAGTCCAACAGTTGCAAACAAGAGTTTCTATTGGACAAATTCAGGTATGTTTATCCCCGTTTTGTTCCGTTTAAGAAACGTTTTTCAACAGAATCGGCGGAATGAATATACCCCTGATCACGCGTAAACAGAGTTCACTCTCATAAGTCACGTTGTATTCCTTCTCTTCCCTTCGCTTGTCGACTTCAATGCACAACAAATCAGCTGTATGTGACCAGGCAAAACAACCTTTCCAAGCCAAACCTCTACAAACAGCCTACATCGTTGTCACCAAAGAAATGTCATAGTCAGCATGGCTAATAGAACTAACACGTTAATAAACCCGCTACAATCATGCAGTAACGTTAGTGTACAGTCAGTAAGCAGTTACACCAGCGGGCCCCGGTGGCAATACATTAGTAATACCAAAAGCTTACCTTGACTTGGAAGAGTTCCAGTGTTGTGTTGGAAAGTCATAGCCAGCTAGCTAACATAGCATCCCTCTGTTTGAGTGGGGTGTTTCAGTAGGCTAAACTAGCTAGCTGCATTTGCTAGCTAAGTAAGTGAAACTCTCTTGCTTCTCCTTCATTTTGGTTCAAAACTGTTCAACTATTCTCTTTCTCTCTCTCTTTGAGTCAACTACTCACCACATTTTATACCCTGCAGTGCTAGCTAGCTGTAGCTTATTATTTCACTACTAGATTAATTCTCTGGTCCTTTGATTGGGTGGACAACATGTCAGTTCATGCTTCAAGAGCTCTGATAGGCTGGAGGACTTCCTCCGGAAGTTGTCATAATTACTGTGTAACAACTCTGTGTTGTTGTGTTTATCGCACTGCTTTGCTTTATCTTGGCCAGGTCGCAGTTGTAAATGAGAACTTGTTCTCAACTGGCTTACCTGGTTTAAATAAAGGTGAAATTAAAAAAATAAAAAAAGGGGGTGAGAACCATGAGCCTCCTAGGTTTTGTATTGAAGTCAATGTACCCAGAGGAGGACGGAAGCTAGCTGTCCTCCGGCTATACCATGGTGCTACCCTACAGAGTGCTGTTGAGGCTACTGTAGACCTTCTTTGCAAAATAGTGTGTTTTAATCAGTTATTTGGGGATGTGATTATATTTGGTATAGTTTTATCTAAAAATGATAACTTTTTTAATGTTTTACAATTTTAAATTTTATGAAATTCACTGAGGAGGATGGTCCTCCCCTTCCTCCTCTGAGGAGCCTCCACTGGCCTACCCATATTTCTCCCTTTTCCTCCACAGGTGAGGACGTTGCAGGAGGATGCTGTGCGCCTGCAGTCTGCCTATGCCGGAGACAAGGCTGATGACATCCAAAAGAGAGAGGGTGAGGTGTTGGAGGCCTGGAGGACCCTGCTGGAGGCCTGTGAAGGCCGCAGGGTCAGACTGCTTGACACCGGCGACAAGTTCCGTTTCTTCAGCATGGTCCGAGACCTCATGCTCTGGATGGAGGACGTCATCCGCCTAATTGAGGCTCAGGAGAAGCCCAGGTACCGTGAACCTGACGGGAAACGTTTTTGCGTCAGGCTGGTTCTTTTAATAGTTTAGCATTATTGCGGACATGTTTTTTCTCCTACCGACTTCCCAACAAAAGCCAGAAAAGAAGGCGCGAGTAATCTCTGTAGTTTTCTGTAAGCAGCTTTTGGTCGGCAGCTTACACTGTAATCACACTTTTTCAGGTCCAGATTTATGTATCTAATCCTCAATGTTCTGATTGTTGTGATTTACAAAGTTATCCTCACTAGCTCACTCTAAACAACCCTCTGTGTTAATGCTGGAGCTGTGGCACTGTAGTGTAGCTCAGGTTTTCAACAGAAGGCTCAGCTGAATGTGTTGCCACCCACGGATGGTCCTTTTAATAGCCACTGAAGATGCAGCTGCAGAAAATGGTGAATACTCAATGTATCAAAACTCAATGAATGTCCCAGAATGTCTTCTCCTTTCAGGGAGACAGCAGCACACCAAGCCCTTATCTGGCTCTGGTTTCAGCTGTAATTGTGATAATCACCAGGGTCGACAAGGCCTTCATTATCTGTGCCTCTCAGCTGAATCTCAGCCAGCAGCTTACCATGGAGACGGATGAAGAGGGAGAGAGGAAGATAGAGGAAGATAGAGGGGGAGAGAGATAGGAGGAGACAGAAATAGAAAAGATAAGAGCAAGACAGACAGACAGACACAGATATAGGGGTCTAATGATGATGTCAGGGGAAGAGGAAAAAAGATACTGGAGAAAAGAAAAGGGGAAGAAAGATGTATGGCTAATGGGGTGAAGGATGAAAAAAGTGGGTAGGAGAGGGTAATTGAGAGAGAGAGACTTGGTTTGTGTCAGTAATTGCATTGCTGTTTCCACTGTCTGAGTGAATGACACCCTATCCTGACTAGAGTAGACTAGTGTTTAGTTTGATAACAGCATGGTCCCAGGTACTCACCCTGGAACATCATTATGTGGGAGGATGTAGTCCACTGAAATGCACTGGGTGTCAGGTCATCCTGTCTGGACTGTATGTACATGTGGTTTTAGAAAACGTACGCTAGCATCGTAAGTAGCAACGTAAATAGCATTTCATGGGTCATTTAAACCCCTGGTAACCTAACCAATGGACATTAGGACCTTAGTGTGTTCAGTGTGCGTGTGTAACACATATCTAACTGGGTTATTGTGTCTTCAGGGACGTGTCGTCTGTGGAGCTCCTGATGAACAACCACCAGGGCATCAAGGCTGAGATCGACGCCCGTAACGACAGCTTCACCAACTGCATCGAGCTGGGCAAGTCCCTGTTGGCACGGAAACACTACGCATTAGAGGAGGTCAGGGGCCAACAATGTCACAACACCCTCACAGATTCTTACCTCCTTCTCTCCTCTCCTCCGCTCTCTGTTTCTGTCTTCACCCCCATTCTCCGGATGGAAATGTGTCTCCCTCTGTTGTTGTGTTGCGTCATTAATTGTATGGTGTTTGTAGCCACGGTTAAAACTCAATTTCCTTCCATTTTTAGATCAAAGAGAAGTTACTACAGTTGACGGACAAGAGGAAAGACATGATTGACAAGTGGGAGGACAGATGGGAGTGGCTTAGATTGGGTAATTCTATCAAATAATGTTCAGTCTGTTGCACAGTATTAGCTACAGTAGTGCCTTGGGGCTCACAGAGCATTATCCCACAGTCCCTTGGTATTTCCAGAGGACTACTGTGTCACCGTTACTTTCTACTGCCTTGGTGTGTGACTAGCTGTGTCTCTGCCCAGTTCTGGAGGTGCACCAGTTTGGTAGGGACGCGGGTGTGGCCGAGTCGTGGCTGCTGGGACAGGAGCCGTACCTGTCCAGCAGGGAGATGGGTCAGAATGTGGACGAGGTGGAGAAACTCATCAAGAGACACGAGGCCTTTGAGAAATCAGCTGCCACCTGGGAAGAGCGGTTCTCAGCGCTGGAACGGCTGACTACGGTGAGAGGACAGGGGGTGTTCACAACTCACTGGGCTGTCAGTCAAACCATTCATCCAATAACTCAATCAATTTTATTTTTAATTAGATTAGACATCAATCTGCAATGCTCTCATCCCATTTGTCTGTCAGTCAAATCGTGACGTAAAGATCCAATGCAGCAGTTTTTATCTCAATATCAAATAATTTCTGTTAACAATTAAGTACCTTACTGTGATTGTTTTCAGTTAAAATGGTCAAAAAGAAACAAAAATAGCTTCTTAGCTAACTGCAATTTCTCAAGCAAGAATTTTGCTAGGACTGTCTGGGAGTGGTCTGAGAGAGGGGCCTAATTGGAGGAGCCGAATGAGAGGGATGTGCAACCTGAAAACTAGCTGTTATTGTCAGAGATGAGGGCAAACTCTCTTTGTTATTGGTCTATGAACTTATTCAGCCTGGTGATGTCACTAGGCAGTCCCAAAAAAAAAGTGCATTATCATAATGTTCACAATTTCCCAGTATTATTCCAACCTCATAGTGTGGAAATATATATAAAACACATACAAATCATGTTTTTGACTGCACCTTTAATGAAATTCCTTGAATTTATACATTTCAATCAGACTAATTTTGTTGGTCATTAATGATGTGCGTCTGTTCACGATGCAGATGGAATTACTGGAAGTGAGAAGACAGCAAGAGGAGGAGGAGAGGAGGAGAAATCCCCCACCTGCAGAGACCCAGACGGACTCTGCATCACCACAGCAGAGGTAAGATATCAGCCTGGAGCACTATACTGAAATAATGTGTTTGGTCTGTTTGTGTCATGACTTATTTAGTGTGTCTGCTCTGTGTCTGTGTTTAGACTGAGCAGGCATGCTGTATTCTGGTGTTATGACTATCACAGTGTGTTTATAAAGACTTAAGTATGGTGTTTGGGGCTGACAGTTTTCTCTGTGTGTTTATCCTACAGTATGTTTGAGACTTACTGTTGTCTCTGTGTGCCCCTACAGGGAGGGTGAGAAAGTGTCTCTGAACGGACTGCCATCGGACCAGGACTCCCCACGGGTTAGTTACCGATCCCCAGCCTACCAAAAGTACACCAGCTTTCAAACCCGCAGGACTGGGACTGGGGGCGAGAAAGGCGGGTGGGCTGGACCGTGACCCACAACACCTCCCTTGCCCTTTGAACCCCCTGCCCCACACCACAGGGAGAGGACTATACCCCCCCCCCCCCCCCCACCACCACCACCACCACCACCACCACAAGTGGTTCTGACAGTTAGTTAGTCACACTTATTCCTCATTTAGCCTTATCCTATTTCCGTTACACTATACTAATTCTACCTTGATTATTCCTTTTTCTTTTCTATTTGCATAATGCATTTGAATGGAAATGAGCTTTGCTGATTGCAGTTTCCTTTATTGGCGGTTTTATTCACCTAGTCTTATTTTATCACAATGGATGTTGCAGGACTGAACGTAGATTATGTACTATATTATGAGTTGTTTTTGGACAATCGTACAGTTATTTATGCTTTAATCTTTTTACCTTCATATTCCTTCTAACCGACTGGTGCTTTTGTTGATACCAATCGAACACTCCACTGAGGACTGCTTAGCACTGTACCTGCTCTGCAGTAACTGATGAATGCTAGCTGCAGCTCACCGGAGGTTGGTGGCATCTGAATTGGGGAGAACGGGCTCATGGTAATGACTGGAGCGGAATCAGTGTAATGGTATCAAATACATCAAACACATTGTTTGCAGGTGTTTGATGCCATTCCATTTGCTCCGTTCCGGCCATTATTATGAGCCGTTCTCCCCTCAGCAGCCTCTACTGCTGCAGCTACATACTGTAGTATTAACTGATAAGATGTAAGCAGGGCTGAGATCAAATGAGAAAGTGGAAAGAATATATTAACCCATTTTCGAGTTAGGCAACCCTATTTCAAAAGCAGTACAACATTTCCAAAATCAACATTTTGAGATTGAGCAAAGGGGGGAAAAAATAGTTATATAGTTGTATTGATAGTAGATTGACATGATCTATTGACCAATTGCCTCAAAGAAAGGCATAATGGGACACGGAAGCACTACAGCACTACGTAGTCTAGAATGAGAATGAGCACAGCGTGAGTGTGTTTGAGTGTGGGTGTGTATGTACGTGTGTGTCCATGGGAACAAAGAAGAACACGCCCTCTTTGCCCCCCCCCCACCCCCCGTGAAGATTTCTAGTCATATATTTTCTTTATTTCTTATATAACGTCTTTATTTCCTGTCAGGTTTTTGTCTTTTATTCCCTATTTGTCCTTTCCCCTCTGCCTCTCTCCCTTCTTTTCTCTTCTATCCCTGTTTTTCTTTTTCTCTCTTCCCCCTCTCAGCTCGACACTCCTCTCCTCCTCCTCCTCCTCTCCTCCTATCTCCATCCCTGATGATATGACTCTTTGTGTACGTTATTATCTACAAACGTACCATGTGGAACCTGAATAACTGACAGACAAAATACATGGCTTAATCGTTGCCTCAGTAATGCAATTAAATCGTCTTCTTTAGTCCTCTCAGGTTTCAAATTGCCCCAGATCAAATCATCCAGGTCTCTTGCAAACTAGATTTTATCTCAATGACTTACCTGAATAAATAAAGGTTAAATAAAATTCAAGAGAATAGGAAATCAAAAGGAGTAAGTAGCTATCTGCTCCAGATGTCCATCCATTTACATTACCTTCACGCCCATCCATACCACACGTCATACCACTATTATACAGTACCATCTCAAATACCATTTCACTGTATGATTCATTTCACTATGCTTCACCGTCGTAATTCTGTTTGTAGGGTTGTTCCAGTCATAGCGTGTGTGTGTTGAGGGGTGTAAGCACATTCCAATTCATTACGGTCATTGGGTCTCAGTAGTTCTATGGTATCTGCCTTCATGTTAGCTCTGTGCATCAGATCTTCATTTTATTCCTGGTTATGTTGCATGTTGGTCCACCCTTGAATCATTTCAGCGTCCCCACCCCACTAACGCACATTCCCCAATAAAACCTTGTTAGAGTCAATCACTCCCCATGTATGTCCTGTTTTTGTTGTCCTTGTGCCGTCTACAAAATAACCCTGTTTTTGTCCTCATGTCTTATGTTGGTATATTGTTTTGCATGTCATTAACATGTTGGTAATCACCTTTCACTTTCAGTGACCACTGTTTTTGTTTTTTTCTCCATGTGTATTTTCTATGTTTTCATCCTGGGGTTGTTTTATACACATTGATGTACAATACTTTTTCATAGATTTTTCGGTAACACTTTACTTGACACCCAGCGTCATAACACGTTATGACACGGTCATAACCATGTCATAATGTCAAAACAGCTGACATAACTTATAGACTTTTTATAATATGGTCATAACACTGTCATCACATATATTTAGACCTGTTGTGACATATATTACGTTATTTTATGGCTGGTTATGACACCTACATAAGAGTGTCAAAACCCACAAAACCTACCACACAAGGCAAAACATTCCATTACACCATAGCCTATGTGTCAACAGTATGCTTATGATATAAATGTTTTTTAAATGTACCATATTATCATTGTAATTGAGCACACATTGATGTCAGACATGCACCTACCCCAATGCCCTGTTGCTGATGACTGGGATGAATGCAGGAGCAGATTTCAGGAGCAGGACAAGACACCATCTTTTTGATGACTGATATCAGGGCATGTACGTGATTGGCCTTTCTGGCATTATGATAGTCATAATGCTTCTTGACAGTGTCATAAAGTGTATTTTCTTAGTCCAAGTAAAGTGACACAGGATGGTCATAATGCTTCATGACAGTATCATAAAGTGTATGTTCTACAAGTTATTTAAAATATGATGAAATAAACATGACTGTAAAGAATTCATAACAACAACAAAGGATTTAAGAAACAAACTTTCAAACGAAAGGAAACTTATGGCAGGGAAAAAACTAATTTGAATAAATGTGGGTTTTGACACTTATGTAGGTGTCATAATCAGCCATAAAATAACGCAATATATTGTATGTCACAACAAGTGTCAATATATGGGTAATCACAGTGTTATGACCATATTATGACAGGTTATGACAAGTTATGTCAGCTGTGGTTATGGTTATGACCGTGTCATAACGCGTCATAATGTGTTATGACACTGGGTGTCAAGTAAAGTGTTATCGATTTTTCATACCATTTTTTTTATTTAATTGTCTTGTAGATATAATTTATCCAGTATACTTCTGATAATAAATCTACAGTATTTAGCTTTTTTGTAAAAAGGCACCCATCCAAACTGAGGTCACTGTTTGAGCAATTCTAAGTTTAGTGTGTGTAGTTCTGCATAAGGTTAATTTCTAAGGTAACTACAGTTACTGCTATCAAAGTGATCCTCCTTCAAGGCAATCAAACTTTGAGGTGATCAAACTTATTTACGTATTTATGTAGAGGTAACTGTATTCATATTACAAGCTTGGAGAGTATATTTGAGTGAAAATTAGGGTGCAGATGTGACCATTAATAATATAATTACCTATATGAGTGTTAGCCCAAGCGAAAACTATTTTAGCTTTTACCCTAAACATCTAACAAAGAGGTGGTGAGAGATATCAGTCCCACGTTGCACCAATCGAACGGTGCAAAACCTGGCAGCGATGCAGTCCTTCGTGTCCAGTATTGGTGGTCCAGCCAATGGCAGGATCTCTGTATAAGCATCCAGGATTTGTCCATCGCCTGGCAAGCTCTCAGTAAAAGTGTCCACGATTGGTCCAGCCTTGAAGAGCTCAGTAATGGGTAATAAGTGACAAATTGTGGGTGTGTTGTGGTAAAATCTTTTAACCGGCCAATTTTGCATTCCCCTTCACTTTATAATAATGATACCGAAAATGAATAATGAGTTCAAGCAATTGTGTTAATTGTTTGGGATTTTGGACTTCATCTCCCTTTCGCTGGCTTTCTCTCTCTCTCTCTTCAACAATATTTTGTGTGGGTGTGGCAATGTGGTGTGCATGTCCTAACCTCTGATCTGTGCATGTCTTTGAAATGTTCTCAGCTGGACTCCGGTCCCACTTTAATCAATCCCATAAGCCAATGCTCTTTTAAATCAGTAGGGTCCCAGCTTTTCTCTGAATCTATATAAATAGATTTTTACTGCATCTGCAAAGTCTCCCTCTAACCATTCTTAGATGGATCGGAATCTGAGTTAGTCAAACAGTTAGTTAGTGTAAGTGAGAGTGAATCAAATTGTGAGTTAGTGTAAGTGAGTCATTTTAGAGGCTGTTAGGCTCAAGAGTTGGATGGAGTCAGAGAGGTTCATGATGAATCAGTCGGATTGAGTCTTTGATCAGAGGGTCAAGTTAGTGTAGAAGTCACAAAAATCAAGAGTCCCAAATAGAGGGCACTCAATGTTGGAGAGCTCGAGTGAGTGGGTTAGAGATTGGAGTCAGAAAGAGACTTTGAGATGGAGTTAAACACTTGATCAGAGTTTCACCTCAGGCACTGAACCTTAAGAGCTGAGACACTGTGGGTGACGCAGAGATTCAGAGTCATGATGTAAGAATAGCACAAACACTCTGAGAGGTGACTCAGCTCTGGGGTTCAGTGTGTGCCATTAATCTTATGATGAAGCTGGGCTGTAATTGTGAAATAGAGGCACATATAACAATTCGAGGCTGGTGTAATGGCATTGTTTTGAGTTATACAGATACCTACCCAGAGGCTCTTTTACTCATCAAATTGAAATAAGGAGACATTGTGATGAAAATATTTATTTTAGAGTAGAGTAGGCCTAGTCGTAGAGCATACCCCTTTCTACTTAACTTTACTTGTCTTAAAGCCATTGTGATAGAATATAGCAATCAAAGGGAAAGTACTGAATGTTTCTACACAGCCTCTGATCCTGCTATGCATGAAGCCAACTCTCTGATTTCCAGCGTCACTGTGTGTTTTGTCTACCTAGCTCCAGCTTTCTCTAATATCAGTTTCTGTCTACCCCAGGACAATGGGGAGGGAAGTGACATTGTAAATGGGGTGGCGGAATCCAGCCCAGGCGGGTCGCCCAGTGCAGCACGCAAGGGCAAGCCCAGCCAGGCTGCCACGCTCCCGGCCAAGTCCCAGGACTCAACCCCAGCCAACCAGTTGGAAGGCATCCTGCACCGCAAACATGAGTGGGAGGGTCACAACAAGAAGGCATCCAGCAGGTACACACATTCACATACACTCCCCTAAGTATTTATTTGGACAGTGAAGCTAAAGCTTTTACTTTGGCTCTATACTCCAGCATTTTGGATTTTAGAGGTGACAGTACAGAATGTCACCTTTTATTTGAGGGTAGTTTCATATCTGTTTTACTGTTTAGAAATGAAAGCACTTTATGTATCTAGTCCCCTCATTTGAAGGTGTCATAAGTATTTGGACAAATTCACTTATAGTGTATTTAATTTAGTCAAAAGTTTAGTATTTGGTTCCATATTCATAGCACGCAATGACTACATCAAGCTTGTGACTCTACAAACTTGTTGGATGCATTTGCAGTTTGTTTTAGTTGTGTTTCAGATGTTTTGTATTGTGTAATTTTGGAGTCACTTATTGTAAATAAGAATAGAATATGTTTCTGAGCACTTCTACATTAATGTGGATCATACCATGGGGGCATGATCTTTGTGCATCTAACTTTCTCACTCATCATTATTCACGATTCAGTCATGATTATCCATAATCAGGGTAGCATCCATATTAATGTAGAATTGTTCAGAAACAAATACTATTCTTAATTTACAATAACATTTGCAATACATTATTTAAAAAAAATATATATTGGGCATGACATAATCCGAAATACAACCAAAACAAACTGCAAATGCATCCAACAAGTTTGTAGAGTCACAAGCTTGATGTCATTGCGTGCTAGGAATATGGGTAAAAATACAGAACTTTTGACAAAATGTAATACACTATAAGTGAATTTGTCCAAATATTTATGACACCTTCAAATGAGGGGACTAGATACATAAAGCGCTTTCATTTCTAAACGGTAAAACAGATATGAAAACACCCTTAAATAAAAGGTGACATTCTGTACTGTCGCCTCATAAACATTTGATCTCAAATCCAAAATGCTGGAGTATAGAGCCAAATTAAAAGTTTGAGCTTCTCTGTCCAAATAAATGCATGGGGGAGTGTACAATTATGCTTACTGGACGTACACACGCAAGTTGGAGCATACAGCCAAATACTTCCCCCTTACAATAATGCCAACATATTATTTAGCTGAACAGACTCTGATAACTGTGTTTCCTATGGTTTCAGATCCTGGCACAATGTGTATTGTGTGATCAACAACTGGGAAATGGGCTTCTACAAAGACATTAAGAGTGCCAGCCAGGGCATCCCCTATCACAACGAGATCCCCATCAGCCTGAAGGATGCTGCATGTGAGATCGCCCTCGACTACAAGAAGAAGAAGCATGTGTTCAAACTGAAGTGAGCACTATTTACTGTATAGCTCCCTATGTGTCTTGTATTATCAGAAGATGAGATCTTGCATACAGTAGTCAGTAGTTAGCTTGACTTATTAATCAAGTTTTTATTTTCCTTTTACAGAGCTACAGATGGGAATGAGTATCTCTTCCAAGCCAAAGATGACGTAAGTTTGCTTAGCTTTTAATTTGTACAATGTGTATGAATGACTATCCTCCTCCTGTGAATGTTGTGTATACATTGCTGTCTTTATTCCCTGTCTCTATGAGGATAGTGTGGGTGTCTGAGTGTTGATGTATTGGTGTGATCTGTGATGTGTGTCTGTCCTGATAAATCCTGTCTGGGCCGCAGGAGGAGATGAACTCGTGGATGCAGGCCATCTCCAGCGCTGCGTCCTCTGATAAGACAGAGATTACCCCCAGCAGCCATAGCACCCCCACCTCCAGCCGAGCCCAGACCTTGCCCGCCTCTGTCGCCCTGGCAACCGAATCCAGCCCAGGCAAGCGCGAGAAGGACAAAGAAAAGCGCTTCAGCCTTTTCAGCAAAAAAAAGTAGATCCCCAGCCCCTTCATTGCCATTCCTCTTCTCTCTTCTCTCCCCTCTCCCCTACTCCTCTTCCTCTTAAAGCGAGACTCCAGCATGCAAGCTCAGAGCCAAAACTCCACACTCTGTGCCTAACAATCCAACAGCCGGGCTCAGAGGTCAACTACAGTATGGTGTTTTCTTTTTTAAGATAAGGAACAAAAAAAAGACAAACAATTATGTTAAGGTAGATATGATGCTTTGGGCAGCTGCCATTGTAAACCATCCAGAATTCGCTGCTGAAAAACAGGATAGGGTTTCCAGTTAAGATTTCTTTGTATTTTTCTCTCTTTTCCTGCTTTCATCTCTGCTTTTCACTTGTTGCTTTTGTTGTTTTCTCCCAGTTATTTTTGTAATTCTATGTAGTTTCTAGGGTCTGTCCTCAGTTTTGTGAGGCTATCTTTGAAAGATGACTTGCATTCTTCTGTGGTTGAAAAGCAAAGTCAGCGGTGCTTTGATCTGTGTGTATAACTTGTGTATAACAAACTATTAAAAACAGTTTAATTTCATCTACTAATAATAAGCCCTACAAACATTATAAGCTTCAATATAGTCAAATTTTTTTCCTAAAACTTAGTATGACACATTCATTTGAATGAAAATATCATAATATTGTAAGATGTAATCCTATATGTACTTGGGCTCAATAAATTACTAAAACAGTCAGAATGTTGGAAATCCATGACGAACTACAACACAGATTACGTTTTCAGAACATTATTAAACATTGTTTTCCTGTGTATTTGAGTTGCATTATAATGTATGTTTAAAAATATATTTAGTACAAAGTATACAAATTAGATGTACAAAACAATAAACACTTTAAGCATTGTTGTTAAGTGGAAAAGTGGATTCTAAAGCAAATACTGGAATAAGTAATGTTATGGAAAAATGGTTGCTCGCTTGTTGGCTATAGCACTGCATATTATCATTTTGCTACATTCTCTAGCTATTTGATAAATTGTGTGCATTTCTCTGTCACTGTAACTATTGTAATGAAATATTTCTTCATATTGCACAATCAACAATGCCACGATGGGAGAAAGCTTGTTTGCCATAGCGGCGCCTCTAGGTATGTAGTTTAATATGGACTATTGTCACAGGTAGATGGAACTGTACCCGTAGACTTTTACCCTCTCTGTTAAATATGTGCAAAGCTATTAAATTGCTTTTAAGATGACATCTGTCTCTGTGTTTTCAGTACTACAGCTTCACACCAAATCAGCAACAATTCCTCATGTCATTACTGCTTCTATAAGATTGAATAATTTGAAATGAAATCATGCCTCATTCAGTGCAAACTATGTTCTCATTCATTACAAAAAACACAACACTATCACCAAGCTATTACTATGTAACATGTTAATATGAGGAATTACATCAGATAACACCTTGAAATGAATGGCAGAATAAATCCTAAGAGTCCTCTCACTTTCATTTCATTTAGGCAACAGATTTTTGACTGCCCCTAAATGTGTGCACCATTTAGTGGCGTTATGGAGATATTGCAGCCAGTGTTTAATATTTCTGCAGAAAGTGTATTAGCAGAAAGCTAAACAATTTATCACTGGAAGAATACAAAGATGTCATTTTAATTTGTTCTATTATGAGACGTAAGAACACTATGGGCAACAGTTTGATAAAATGGTTTAGTGTGCAGTTAGATTTTCGGGGATGTTGAAACTCAAAATGACATGGATTATAGGGATGACAGATGGCCTGTTTTCAATTGAATTTACCACTTCTAGCCCCTCCAGAAACATCAGGATTTAGGTTTGTCAATTTATTTGAGTAGGGTGAAGTTTCGCCTCTAAACGAATGTGAGAATACCGTGTTTGACCTTGCAATACTATCTAGGGTGAGGCTGTAGGCTTGAGAATCCCTTATGATGAAAACTGAGAGTAAAAGAATCGGACCATAGTTTAACCACGTTGCTTTAATTTAGAAATCCTTTCTTAGCAATGACCATGAAGGAAAGGAGACCACAAAGAAGACTCAAAGTGTTTACAGGTTATAATTTGCCTACTAAACATCAGTGTTTACAGGTTATAATTTGCCTACTAAACATCAGTGTTTACAGGTTATAATTTGCCTACTAAACATCAGTGTTTACAGGTTATAATTTGCCTACTAAACATCAGTGTTTACAGGTTATAATTTGCCTACTAAACATCAAAGTGTTTACAGGTTATAATTTGCCTACTAAACATCAGTGTTTACAGGTTATAATTTGCCTACTAAACATCAGTGTTTACAGGTTATAATTTGCCTACTAAACATCACAGTAACCCCATTGGCAGAGTATTATATCACCTCTGAGTAATCTAACAGCCAACCTGAGGGGACAGGAGTGTGGGATATTTTTCCTTTAAGATTTAATTGAGATTATGAGGCTGACTATGCTCCCTGTCTCTCATATTGGGAGAGAGCAGTGATGTTCCGTCAGGACTTCTATCACAAGAGGGCGCAAGAGTACCAGTAAACTGAGAACTCAGACTGCCCTTCACACAAGGACATTTATACACTGAGTGTACAAAACATTAGGAACTGCTCTTTCCATGACACTGACCAGGTGAATCCAGGTGAAAGCTTTGATCCTTTATTAATGTCACTTCAATCAGTGTAGATGAAGGGGAGGAGACAGGTTAAAGAAGGATTTTAAGCCTTGAGACAATTGAGATATGGATTGTGTATGTATGCCATTCATAGGGTGAATGGGTGTTATGATGTCATTTCATAGTGTTTTGTGAACCAGGTTAAATTTAGTAGATAAGCGAATACCAAGGATTCCATTATGTCCAGGGAGATTACTGAGGTTTATCTTAGAATGATATACTGACTTGGGGTACAAGGTAATAACATCAAAGAAGGGAGTGCCCATTGAGGGTTGCCAGATGTTGTTGAAGAAACGTGTAACAGAAGGTATATAAGCTGAGATATTTTCTTTGTTTAGTAGTTCGGAATAGCAAGAGGCGAAGCACGTGCTGTTTGTTAGAACGAACCCGGTACCGACTTTTAAACATTTGTATTAACTTTCCACATAGTTGTCTAAGTATATTCTTGCATCCTTAATTACTTGATACCCGAGAAACTCATCATAACAATGTGCAAGACAAAAGATTGTAGTGCCTTTGAACGGGATATGGTAGTAGGTGCCAGGCACACCGGTTTGAGTGTGTCAAGAACTGGAACGCTGCTGGGTTTTTCACACTCAACAGTTTCCCATGTGTATCAAGAATGGTCCACCACCCAAAGGACATCCAGCCAACTTGACACAACAGTGGGACGCAATGGAGTCAACATGTGCCAGCATCCCTGCGGAACATTTTCAACACCTTGTAAAGTCCATGCCCCGACGAATTGAGGCTGTTCTGAGGGCAAAAGGGGGTGCAACGTAATATTAGGAAGGTGTTCCTAATGTTTTGTACACTGAGTGTAGATAGGTATATTCTATCAACCCTGACAACCAGGTTTCTCCGGTCAATCAAAAACCTCCTTCTTCTTGCACTGCAAGAATACACATTTGAATTCATGTGCTCAACAAATCAATACAGTTTGAAACTAGTTATCCACTGCATCAATTTACACAGTGACTTGAAATTATTTGTGCATCTGTAGTATTTCTTTATTTTACTAGTCGCAAGGAATATGAGGCAGGATTCAAGACAGTAGTCTTGTCTAGTACTTAAAACTAGATACTTGATTGCACACAAACAATGCATGAAATAAATCACAAACATAGAATATCTCTTCTTTTTACAGACTTTCACCCAGCATGCCTGGTTAGAGGAGTGATGGAGGGGATTATGTACACTGCTCAAAAAAATAAAGGGAACACTAAAATAACACATCCTAGATCTGAATGAATGAAATAATCGTATTAAATACTTTTTTCTTTACATAGTTGAATGTGCTGACAACAAAATCACCAAAAATTATCAATGGAAATCAAATGTATCAACCCATGGAGGTCTGGATTTGGAGTCACCCTCAAAATTAAAGTGGAAAACCACACTACAGGCTGATCCAACTTTGATGTAATGTCCTTAAAACAAGTCAAAATGAGGCTCAGTAGTGTGTGTGGCCTCCACGTGCCTGTATGACCTCCCTACAACGCCTGGGCATGCTCCTGATGAAGTGGCGGATGGTCTCCTGAGGGATCTCCTCCCAGACCTGGACTAAAGCATCCGCCAACTCCTGGACAGTCTGTGGTGCAACGTGGCATTGGTGGATGGAGCGAGACATGATGTCCCAGATGTGCTCAATTGGATTCAGGTCTGGGGAACGGGCGGGCCAGTCCATAGCATCAATGCCTTCCTCTTGCAGGAACTGCTGACACACTCCAGCCACATGAGGTCTAGCATTGTCTTGCATTAGGAGGACCCAGGGCCAACCGCACCAGCATATGGTCTCACAAGGGGTCTGATGATCTCATCTCGGTACCTAATGGCAGTCAGGCTACCTCTGGCGAGCACATGGAGGGCTGTGCAGCCCCCCAAAGAAATGCCACCCCACACCATGACTGACCCACCGCCAAACTGATCATGCTGGAGGATGTTGCAGGCAGCAGAACGTTCTCCATGGCATCTCCAGACTCTGTCACGTCTGTCACGTGTGCTCAGTGTGAACCTGATTTCATCTGTGAAGAGCACAGGGCGCCAGTGGCGAATTTGCCAATCTTGGTGTTCTCTGGCAAATGCCAAATGTCCTGCACGGTGTTGGGCTGTAAGCACAACCCCCACCTGTGGACGTCGGGCCCTCATACCACCCTCATGGAGTCTGTTTCTGACCGTTTGAGCAGACACATGCACATTTGTGGCCTGCTGGAGGTCATTTTGCAGGGCTCTGGCAGTGCTCCTCCTGCTCCTCCTTGCACAAAGGCGGAGGTAGCGGTCCTGCTGCTGGATTGTTGTCCTCCTACGGCCTCCTCCACGTCTCCTGATGTACTGGCCTGTCTCCTGGTAGCGCCTCCATGCTCTGGGCACTACGCTGACAGACACAGCAAACCTTCTTGCCACAGCTCGCATTGATGTGCCATCCTGGATGAGCTGCACTACCTGAGCCACTTGTATGGGTTGTAGACTCCGTCTCATGCTACCACTAGAGTGAAAGCACCGCCAGCATTCAAAAATGACCAAAACATCAGCCAGGAAGCATAGGAACTGAGAAGTGGTCTGTGGTCACCACCTGCAGAACCATTCCTTTATTGGGGGTGTCTTGCTAATTGCCTATAATTTCCACCTGTTGTCTATTCCATTTGCACAACAGCATGTGAAATGTATTGTCAATCAGTGTTGTTTCCTAAGTGGACAGTTTGATTTCACAGAAGTGTGATTGACTTGGAGTTACATTGTGTTGTTTAAGTGTTCCCTTTATTTTTTTGAGCAGTATATTATAACAATGTAACATTGGGCCATCAACCAAATTATAAACCATAAGGAAGTATAACAAGTGCTTTGTCTCCCTCCCAGCACCATGACAACATGAACAGTTGTCATCATTAGATTAGGCTTGGCAGTGATATAGAAGTTTATTCTGTTGCTATGGTTAGGCTGGGTGGGGCATAGCATGGTATACAGTCAGGTCAAATTATTGCCACCCTTGATAAAGCTGAGAAAAAAAGACTGTATAAAATAAATAATAGTAATTGTATTAGTATAAAATAATTTTCAATTTTTTTGCAAACAGTATAGCTCAGTATTTGTATTGTATTTATTTTATAGTATTTTCTGCTCATCTTTATCAAGGGTGCCAATAATGGACCTGACTGTATATAGGGTATAGCCAGTTCTGTTTGTGCTTTATCCAATGCCTCTATCATTCATTCTCATACCATCCATGCTTTATGGCGTGCATGGCAACAAATGTCAGAGGAGTTGGCTAAGCACAAGCAGATCTGACTACAGGCTGGGTTAGGTGGAGCAGTGATACAAACCTCGAGCAGTTGCTGTGTTGAGGAATTGGTAGGCTACTAGAGTCCCATGGAAGTTGTCAGTCAAGGTCTTTGTGAACATGACTGTTAAATTGCTAGAAGAATATTAATTCAGCCAACTCCTCTCACAGTGCTGTCTAAGGGGCTGGCAATGGCATGCTCTACTTAGCATTTAGCCTTTGAGAACGTTCTACATAACATCCATTCCAAGAGTCCAGTTTCCATTTAGAATACCTCTTATTCCATACAGAAACATGTAAGGATAATGGCAGTAAGGGATCAGTCAAAGAGGGACATATTAATAATAAGTAAGGGGTTATGGTTGTTAAACCTTTTACAGAAAATGTAGCATAGCTACTGGTGTTCAGATTTGAGATCCATGGATCCAAGAGATATTCAGTTCTAGAATGCATCTGTGTATGATCTGAAGTATCACATGTGAGTTGAAGACTCCCTTTGGTTCAACTCTCTCCAATTTGATAAATCCTAATATTAATATTATTCAGGCTAAATTATTACATTCAATTTAGTTTCCTATTCGCGACTGAACTACAATATCATCTACCATCCAACTTGTTACAAAAAACATTTATCAGTTGCTATTCAATTCAGTCAGTTCCTATTTGGTGTAATGTGTTTATTTTAATTAGGGCCTACAATTTTCATGATTAAATCAAAGTACATTTCTCTCATATTAATTTACTCAATTATTGCTGATCGCAGAAGCTGCCATTCTGTTTTCATACCAATGTCTTTTTTCATCTTTAGGTCTTCAGAACCTTGGACAGCGCTTCAGCACTGCTGACTGGTAGTTGTAGTTTTCAATGTTTTGGACCAATGAGAGAGGGGATGCCACAGCCATAAAGACATCAATACCCATAAACCTGTGCAGCTGGCCGCTTAACGTCGGCGGCAGGGCAGGGGTGGCTCGCAGGGCGACGTGGTTATAGCTCTTCGAAACTAGAGAGGGGCTATTCTGAAAACTATTACGCTAAAATACTTGATGTTGAAAGTCTCCAATACGTTACTACATTCATATTAATATGCAATGAATAACACAGTGCTAGACCTCTGCTCAGTTTTCCACCCTGGTTTATCATAGGCATCGCCTGTCATTCGCCCATATGAGTAGTAGGCTTCTGTCGCTCGCTGCCCGGAATCCCTACTTTCATCAATTCATTTGAGATGCGGGAGATGCCACGGAGTCGTGCGGTGAGCGACTGTGTTTTGAAACCCATAGATTGTTTGCCCCTGCACGGAAGTTATCATATAATTTGCATTTTAGGGCGTCTTCACTCTGACAGAGGCGAACCAGCTGTGACTGTCAGACAGGTTGCACTCTGTCGGAGTGATTTGCAGTGAAAATCCGTAATTCCTCACAATTTTTCGACTCTTGGATTGAGTCGGACAGAGTGCATGTTCGGCCTATTTTCTACGTGTTTCTTTGATTGAAACGTATAGTTGTTAGTTATTGTCTTGGGAATTGTATAAAACCGTAGTAACTATGGCTGGTGTTACGGTTGAGGATTAGTGTCCGGATTATATTTCAGCAGCAGCCGAATCCTCTAGCAGTTGTGTTCATTTGCTGTTTGTTTATTTGGTCAGTTCTTCTGTTTTCGTTGTCATTTAAAAAGGAACCCATTTTAAATGGATAGAAAATAGTGGAGTAAATTAACTTTAGTAAGACATAATGGTAAGAGTGAAAAATGATTTTTTTTTAAATGAAAATAATGCATTAATTCACACTCTCTAAGAGTAGCCTAACATAGTAACCACTCAGGCAACACAGTTTTTAAAAGCAACAATTATGAATGGATCTGAGGTGTATGGTGTCGTGTCCTTGCTGGTGTTTCTTCAAAACGCAATGTGCACATCTGCTGTAGAATGCGGGAATTAATTTTACGATCGATAGCCTAGGCTATAGGAAAATGTCATTTGTTAGGATTTTTCAAGTTGTATCAGTGAGTTTTCCATAAACTTTGCACATGCATGTCTGCGGTCCGTGTTGTCGTGTAGCCTACTTTAGAGTGGAATAATTTACAAAACAAACAAATTGTCAAATATAATGGCGGATCGGACTGCTCCGCGTTGCCAACTGAGATTAGAATGGATCTACGGGTACAGGGGGCATCAATGCCGAAACAACCTGTACTACACCGCTGGAAAAGAAGTGGTCTATTTCGTGGCTGGAGTCGGCGTGGTTTACAATACCAGAGAACACACTCAGAAGTTTTACCTGGGCCACAACGATGACATTATAAGGTGAGTGTTACTTGGAATGTATCTCTTTACCTACAGTCAAAACAACCAACAAGTATGTGAATAAAATGCCCACAAAATGCGCACAAATATGTATAATTTCAAATAAAAATGTATTGGTGGCATAAACAGATTTGCAGATATTATCGCAGGTACAGCTAAATGCTTCTAGCTCCAACAGTGCAGTAATACCAAGCAATACAAAACAATACACACATAATCCAAAAAGTAAAAAGAAAGAAATTAAGAAATATCAGAATGAGCAATGTCAGTGTCCAGAATTTAAATATAGGCCTATATATATAATGGTGTGTTTAGACAGTATGAATAGAAAAGGTGTGTACAGCAGTAGTTATATAGGAGGATCCATGACTAGAATACAGTATATACATATAAAGTGGATCAACAGTATGTAAACATTATGAAAGTAACAAGTGTTCAATTACTCTATGTACATAGGGCAGCAGTCTCTAAGGTGTAGGGTAGAGTACGGAGTGGTTGCTAAGTGACTAAGGTTCACATAGCCAATCAACTTTGCCAGTCATCAAAATCACATCCACATTTTATTTAATCTGTGGATCTCAATGAATTGCTTAATTAAAGCAGTAAATTGATGCATGGCATCACTCCAATGTTGCTCTGCCCAGTGGCCATGTGAGCCATCACTGTGCAGACGTAATGGACAGCCTGGCCTGTCCAGAGAGCCTATAACCCGAGAGAGTCATTGCAAGAATTCTATTCACAGAGATCGTACTATTTGTACTATGACTTTCCTTAAATCTCTCATCACGTCTATCTATGTCAAAACAGCTATTTCAGTGGACAGCTCCTTGCTTTTTGAGTCAACAACCATGATGATTTAAAAGCATGGCGCTGGCCCACAGTTTCTCACGTCAATAGTTATTCAAGAGCCAAAAAGGCCCTTAAAAGATCTTGTCTCCCTTGGATACCTGCAACTATGGCAGCAGTGCCCCCTGTAAACGCACACTCTAAAGAGGGGTTGAGGCTGGGGGATGTGTGAAATGTATAGTTCTTGGTTCTGTATGAAAATATAGTATTTTTATGAGAGCATGAGCTGGCAGTGCAGATGGGGAGCTGGTTGCTCGGCCAACTGTGCTGCGATTGAGAACAGTGCTGTTTGGGAATGCTTTGTGACTCAGTTCCTGATCTTTGTTGTGGTTCAGCGATAGCAAGCCAAGCTGGTGCCAGCAAACCACAGTAACAACCCAAACACAAACACGATAAGACCTGGCCTGTAGTTGTCCTCAGTCATGCTTGAAACTACAAGGCTGTCTGCAAAGCTACTGTTCATAGCTAGTCAATGCAAAGTCCTCCTCAGGTCACAGAGCACAATCAAACTGGTTGAGGCCTACAGTGCTGGTGAGATTGTGACACCAATCCATCCCCATCTACTTTTGTTACATTTACATTTAGTCATTTAGCAGACGCTCTTATCTAGGGCGACATACAGGAGCAATCAGGGTTAAGTGCCTTGCTCAAGGGCACATCGGCATATTTTTCACCTAGTTGGCTCAGGGATTCTAAATAGCGACCTTTCGGTTACAGGCCCAACGCTCTTAACCGTTAGGCTACCAGCCTTGTTGAAAGGCTTTTGAATAGTGCACTGTTATTTCTCTCCACTCTGTCAGGGAATCATTCTACTGCAGGCACTTTTATCACAGTGGTTGTATTGATGGATTAGGTCTGTAATTGTGCCAGTCATATTAATTAATAAAATCCATGTTGGGCCTATAATTTCTGAAAAAGTCATTTTCAGTGGACACTCCCTGCTGTTGAACGGTTATTACATGTCTTCATAGCCAGGACTGAACAAAAAAAAAGACTACCATTAAACATGTGATTTGTAACACAATTGGGCCTACTCCCTTTCAGAAATATATAGATCTAGACATAGTGGATTTGTTTAGTGATATACTTTTATTGAATAGTTCATTAAAGCTTGTTTATGCTTGTCACACATTATCTAGTCATACATGTCAGTCACACAATATTGAGTGCTCCGGAAAACCATGGAAACAACCAGAACCTGAACTCGGGGAGACCCCATTGCATGATCAATGGATGTGATTAATTATAACGTCCAGTATACAGATCGGCTTCATCTACACAGAAGTGTTGGTACCTTTCTCATGTTTCGGAAAGAGCTGGAAAGCCTATTTCCATGTACCATGTTAAATATGCTACTTCGTGTTATTTCTATGTAGCCTAAAATACTGTAAGTTTGATCTCAAAATCGGTGAGTGGTATACAAGTATTGCAGATTTGTCCAAACAACAACACAATTAGCACCTAGCATCAATAAGTCTACCTTCAAGTTGAGCTACCCATTTACCCAATGTCGCCATGCATCAATAAATTGCAGTGTGTAGTTGTAATGTGATTACAGCATGTAGCCTTATAGCATATTGCATTATATACTCTGGACTGGCTTGGCTTTGTCACAAGGGCCTATCAGAGCTTGCCCTGTGGTGTGTCAATGGCCCTTTTCTGGTCTTTTACTACATGGATTTTCTGCGCTCTGGACCTTCTTTACTGTTAGGTAAAGAAACATTTTCAGGTTGTCCTTGGTGTTACTTTTCTAAGACATCCTCAAGATCAACATCCTCTTTAGAATCATGGAATGAGGACCCAGAGTGAGTTAAGATGTCATTAAATCAGACCTACTTTGTGCCACAGCTCCATGAAGGCTGAAGGGTTTACGCAGTCACATGTTTCTGGAGTTTGACTCTGTCTTTTTGAAGACAGGCATGGTGCAGTTATTCCTCTGGCATCATCTCAACAGAGGCAGAAGTCTCCCCACTGACTTTGATTGCTTTCAACTATGAATATGAAGAGGAAGAGATAGCATTGAGCTTATATGATTGACATGTACAGGTAAATGAGTGTTATTATCCTGTGGGACCATCGTCTTGAAACTGGCCTTAATGGCCTTTTAAATCTCCACCTGGTACAGCCAGAAGAGGACTGGCCACCCCTCGGTGCCTGGTTCCTCTCTAGGTTTCTTCCTAGGTTCCTGCCTTCTAGGGATTTTTTCCTAGCCCCTGTGCTTCTACATCTGCATTGCTTGCTCTGTGGGGTTTTAGGCTGGGTATCTGTATAGCACTTTGTGACAACTGCTGATGTGAAAAGGACATTATAAATTAGATTTGATGTATTGATTGACTAGTTTGCATTGAGTGCATCTGAAAGTGAACTATATCAGTCTGTTAAAAAGATGGCTTGTGGGTGAGGGGTGATGAGGTTCAGGTATGTGTGTCCCTGTGTCATTGTCTATGTGTGTGCATGTGCATGCAGATGGTGTCTATATGCCTGCCTGTGTCTCCACATATGTGCATATGTGTGTGTCCATGCAGGCAGATAAGTGTTTGCAGAGGGATGGTTAGGGAGTCATTATAGGAATACCAATCATGTAGCGCCCGCTCCATGGCTGAACATGTACACGTCACATACACACTCAATATCACAGTGCACGTATCCACACACACACACACACACACACACACACAGCAGGCCTTTAAGGTCGTTTCCTTTTTCCAATTTGGGCTCAACGTAATTATTTCTTGGCGTAGGGCTGCGCTGCTGTCTGTCTGCTGCGTATTCTAATTGAAGTTGAATTGAAGTCTGGTCCTCACACTCTGATTGGCTACGTGGTCTCAAGTTAACCGCTACCTCAGGACTCTTATTTTCAAGAGGACACACTCAAGTGTCCTCTATGAGAGGCTTTAGAATTACCCAGCCACTTTCAGTCCTATTTCAGACCTGATCTCCATTTCCCCATGTACCCTTGCAACAAAATAGTCACAATTGTAGTTGCCTTTATCCTAATCTCTCATGGACAGACTACGTAAACATATCTGACCAAATACGCCAGATCTTAGTTCTGGGTTAACCGAGATTACCTTTACCCTAATGCTGTGGTATTGTGTATGATGTGACATAAAGGCACCCAGTGTTGGATACATTGATGGGCACAGTACAATATATAATCACTTCTAACAACCCCCATGAAGCCTTGTTAACAAAATGATGTATAATTACAGTGGTTTTAAGGTCAACTGGTTCTTGAATGCTCTCCATCTAAACAGCTGTATCCTTAAGGTAGCACCAAGGTATGGAGATGTATGCCCTTGGCAGATACAAAAGGGCAATCAGAAAAGGGAAGAAAGAAAGCTCTTACTAAACTCACAGGTTCAGTTGTGAGTTCTTGTGTGTCTTTCTGTCTGGAAGTGACTGGTGCTTGTGGCCCCGGCTGGTGTGTTTCACAGTGCCGTACCCTTGGCTGACTTCCCCTGCCTGGACCCGGACGAGCTGTGCCACTGCTTCCTCTCATGCTCTGGTTCTCTGTCCTCCCTCTGCTGTCCCATTTCCGTCAGTGCTGCAGGGCAGAACCCAGCTCCGGATACATCTGTCACTGCCAGCCAGCCAGGCAGAAGTAGGAAGAACCGGGTCACAACCACACTTTCATGCTCAGACAAGCAAGTCTTAAAACTAGACCTTTACAGTCTACTGTCACGTTCACACACTCCACAGTCTAGTCTTTGTAAGGTTCTGTATTCGTTTTCTTAGTTCACCTTGTGTTCTTGTACGTAGCCCTGTTTCTTTGTGTTGTTGAACGTAGCCCTGTCTTTCATTTTTGTTCATTGATTTCACCTGTGTTAGTTACTCACCTGGTCTCATCAGCTCCTTATTTAGTTCAGTTATTTCTGTTTGTGCCTTGTGAGGTATTGTTCGTTTTGACTCTACTAAGCCTTTTCCTAGCTCGTTTGTGAGAACCAGTTTTAGCCTTCAGTCCTAATTTTGTTTTCACCTGCCTGTTTGCCTACCTGTGTATGACCATTGCCTGCCTGTGACCACGATTCCTGCCTTCTGCGAAGGCGTAATAAACACCTGCCGCACTCTGCACATGAATCTACACCTTTTTCTCCCTGAGTATTCATTACAGAATACCTCACCAAAAACTGAATGGATTCAGTGGAGCTACAGTGGCGCGTAACCCGGCAAGAGGAGCGTATGGAGGTAATCTGCCATCTTCTCCGCCAGCCTATCCCTCCTCCTCCGATGCCAGGTATCGTAACCCATAGCCCTCCTTCATTCATATCCATGCCTGGAAAATATGATGGTTCACCTGGGAAATGTCAGGGATTTCTGATGCAATGCAGCAAATACATTGAGCACAACCTCACTAACTTCGCCACCGACAAGAGCAGGGTGGATTTCGTTGTGTCTCTACTCACAGGCAAAGCCCTGGATTGGGCCACCGCCATATGGACTGCCAACAGCACAGAACTCGGATCCAAGACCCATTTCCACACCCTCTTCAAAGAGGTATTCGATCACTCTCCTTCCGGTCGTCCTATAGGGGACCTCCTCATAGACCTTCAACAAGGACGCAATTCAGCTGCCGAGTATGCCCTCGAGTTCCGCACCATGGCTGCAGGGAGTGGATGGAGTGAGGCTGCTTTACTTACCGTCTACCGAAGAGGGCTCAACAGGGAACTTCAGGCGGAGCTGGCCTGTAGAGGGGACCTTCAGGATTTAAATCAATACATTCGTATGTCCATCTCCATCGACCACCTCATCGCCGACCGCCGAAGAACTCTGCCACCCAGGAACCCGAAATCTTCTCTTTCCATGATTCCGTCATCCCTTCCGAGTCTTCCAGAGCCCATGCAGTTGGGTCATACTCCTCTTCCGTGTATCGAACGTCAAAGGCGGATCCAAGAAGGGCTCTGCCTATACTGTGGAGGGAAATATCATCTACTCAGCCATTGCCCAGTTCGCCCCCCACGGAGAGATGAGAAGGGTCCCTCTGCTGCCATGCAGGTAGGTGGGTCAGTATTTCTAAATATCTCCCAGAAGCAATTCTCCATCCCAGTATTGATAACCGTGAAGGGGGTTATGAAGTACGTAGAGGGCTTGATAGATTCGGGAGCAGCAGGTAGTTTTATCGATCACCAGCTAGTACAAGAGCTTGAACATTGATCTTACACCTGTCACCCCTCCCTTAAGGATTAACACCCTGGACGGGCAGCCATTGGGCATGGGCTTCATTACGCACCTGACACAGAACGTTACCCTCCAGATTGGAGTCTTCCACACCGAAACCATTCAACTCATGGAACTCTCATCCTCCAAACAGCCACTCAGCCTCGGACACCCCTGGCTTTGTCGTCACAACCCTGCCATCTCGTAGTGACAAGGTGAACTACTGTCCTGGTCTTCTACCTGCTTCACCAGTTGTCTCAGCCTACCCTGCAGAGCCACCACCATTGAGGACTCTGCCTCTGCAGTGCCACCCACCATACCATCTGAATACGCCCAGTACAGCAATGTCTTCAGCAAAATCAAGGCCTCCACTCTGCCACCACATCGCCCAGGGGACTGTGCTATTGACTTACTCCCTGGAGTGTCCCCACCGAAGGACTGTGATAAACCCTATCTATCCCAGAAAATTAGGCAATGGAGAACTACATTGATAAAGCACTCAAACGGTTTCATTCATCCTTCTTCTTCCCCGGCTGCGTCCAGCTTCTTCTTCGTTGGAAAAAAGGACGGTGGTCTTCGTCCATGTATTGATTACCGTTCCCTGAATGACGTTACGGTCAAGAACCTTTTCCCTCTTCCTCTGATCCCAGTGACCCTTGAACATGTGGGCCACGCCAACATCTATACAAAACTCGACCTGCGGAGTGCATATTACCTTATCCATATACGTGAAGGTGACGAATGGAAGATGGCCTTTATCACCGCATGAGGGCACTATGAATACCTGGTCATGCCCTACGGCCTTACTAACGCCCCCGCCGTCTTCCAATCCTTTATGAATGAGGTTTTCCAAGATCTGATCAACCGCTTTTTCATCGTCTACATTGATGACATCCTCATTTACTCCCACTCCCTGAAGGAACACATACAGTATGTACAAAGGGTTCTTCAACGGCTCCTTGACCATAACATTTATGTGAAGACTGAAAAGAGCACCTTCCATGTAACCTCAGTAAACTTCCTCGATTTGGTACTGACACCTGGAGGGGTCAGCATGGATGAGAACAAAGTCACCGCCGTCAGTAACTGGCCCAAACCCACCACAGGTAAGGAACTCCAACGTTTCATTGGGTTTTCCAACTTCTATCGCCGGTTCATTCAGAACTTCAGTTCTACTGCCGCTCCCCTCACTGCCCTTACCAGCCAAAAGACCCGGACCCTTCAATGGACTGATCCCGCATTGACTGCTTTCAACACCTTGTAACGTCTCTTCACCTCAGCTCCTGTCCTTCGCCAACCTGATCCGACCCTTCCTTTCACCCTGGAGGTGGATGCCTCCGAAGTAGGAGTAGGAGCCATACTCTCTCAGCGGGTGGGAACACCTCCAAAATCACATCCTTGTGCCTTCTTCTCCAGGAAGTTATCCCCCGCTGAGAGGAATTACGAGCTGGCCCTCGAGGAGTGGAGCCACTGGTTGGAGGGCGCACAACATCCCTTTCTCGTCCTAACAGATCATCGTAATCTGGAATATATCAGAGTGGCCAAGAGGTTAAACTCGCTGGGCTCTCTTCTTCACATGCTTCCATTTTCATGTTATTTACATCCCTGGAAAGAAAAACGTAAAAGCTGATGCTCTCTCCCGCCAGTTTGACCTTCTGACCAGTAACTCAGACCCTACACCCATTCTTCCTTCCTCTTGCAGTATGGGACCGGTACAGTGGGAGGTTCACTCTGCCATACAAGAAGCCCTAACCTCAGACCCGGCTCCTCCTGAGACACCAGCTGGGAAGAGTTACGTACCAGCAGCTGTTAGACCCCAACTGATGTAATGGTGTCACACGTCTTTGGGGTCAGGACATCCGGGCATTACACGAACCGAACTTCTAGCCCGTAAATTCTGGTGGTCCTCACTGGCATCCGACATCAGGGATTACATACTCTCCTGTCCAGTCTGCGCCCCCAAACCAAAAGCCCTCGTCATCTCCCTTCCGGTAAGTTTCAACCTTTGCCAATCCCTCACAGACCCTGGTCCCACATAGCTATTGACTTCATCACAGACCTTCCTGAATCCTCTGGGAACACCACCATCCTTGTCATAGTAGACCATTTTTCAAAAATGTGTAGTCTGGTTCCTCTTCCTCATTTACCTAACGCCATTGAGTTGGCTGAGTGTATGTTCCAACAGGTGTTCCGTCTGTATGAGATTCCGGAGGACATCGTCTCTGACCGCGGGCCCCAGTTTGTCTCCCGGGTGTGGCGAGCCTTCTGTGACCGACTGGGGGTCGCCCTCAGCCTCTCCTCCAGGTACCATCCCCAGACCAACGGGCAGACGGAACGCCTGAACCATTCATCCCTCCGCCTTACTCCGTTTCAGTGTGTCCTTGGTTACCAACCCCCCATGTTTTCCTGGGAGCCGGAGCCTGGTACTGTCCCAGCTGTCGACGACTGGTTTCGGCATAGTGAGCGGGCATGGGAGACCGGCATCTGCAGGAAGCCTCTAATACCCAGAAACGCTTTGCCGACAGACGCTGCCGACCTACGCCGCCGACCTACGCCACTCTTTCACCCCGGACAGCGTGTGTGGCTCTCTACCAGAGACATCCGGCTCCGCCTCCCCTGCAAAATGTTCTGTCCTCGCTTCATTGGTCCCTTCAAGATAACCCATCGCATCAACCCTGTCACGTACCGCCTCCAGTTACCCCGTCAGTATAAAATCTCCTCGTCCTTCCATGTGTCTCTGTTAAAACCGGTCACATACAGTCCTCTTCATCCTCCAGTCTCAATCCGCAAGGTTCTGTATTTGTTTTCTTAGTTCACCTTGTGTTGTTGAACGTAGCCCTGTCTTTCATTTTTGTTCATTGATTTCACCTGTGTTAGTTACTCACCTGGTCTCATCAGCTCCTTATTTAGTTCAGTTATTTCTGTTTGTGCCTTGTGAGGTATTGTTTGTTTTGACTCTACTAATCTTTTCCTAGCTCGTTTGTGAGACCAGTTTTAGCCTTCAGTCCTAGTTTTGTTTCACCTGCCTGCTTGCCTACCTGTGTATGACCATTGCCTGCCTGTGACCACGATTCCTGCCTTCTGCGAATGCGTAATAAACACCTGCCGCGCTCTGCGCGTGAATCTACACCTTTTTCTCCCTGAGTATTCATTACAGTCTTGAAGGTTGGCAGGTAGCCTAGTGGTTAAAGTGTTGGGCCAGTAACCGAAGATTTGCTGGTTCGACTACCTGAGCCGACATGGTGAAAAATCTGCCGATGTGCCCTTGAGCAAGGCACTTAACCCTAATTTGCTCCAGGGGCGCTGTACTACTATGGCTGAACCTGTAAAACAACACATTTCACTGCACCTATCCGGTGTATGTGACAATCATAATTTTTGTATTTTTGTATTTTTTTGTCAAATCTTTATATAGCCTAGTCACAAGCTATTACAACTATTTTACAACTTACCAACCAGCTGGAATCTTACACCAGCACGTCATTCAATTATGCTAGTGCAATGACATTATTTATTATATTTGTTTTATGTAGTATCACTGATTGATTGAATAGGTCAGTAAGGAAAATGCAAAGACCCCGTCAGCCTCAGCCTTCAGGACACTTGCTTTGGCTTATCCCCGCTGTCTCCTCCTCATGACCTTTGCATACATTACTGGGGCTGACTGGGACACCACAATATCAGCTTTATTAGAAACAGCATGCTGAGGCCGGGAGATGGGCACGGATTGCCGATGGTGTATGTGTGTAATTTCTGTGTGTGTGGGGGGGAGGTGGGGGGATGACTGTGTGTGTGTGATCTAAGATGTGACAGTGTTTACTGGCTGGTCAAATTAATCAGTGTTAATGACTGGAGCAGTAGCTGACAGATATCTGCTCCCATGATGCTCCATTAACACCAGGCTGGGCTCTAAGTGCTCCTGATTTCACGGAGCTGAAGACTTCAAATGAGCCGCTGACCTTTACTGGCTCATCTCTCTGCCTCTCTAGAATATGGAGTCCTTTGAAAAATAGATGGGTGGATAAGGAAAGAAAATGTGTAGTCATAGAATTTTCTCTCAGTGGTAATGCATGTTTTTTTTAAATGTTAATTAACTTGATAATGATTGGTAATGTTACAGTATATTAAACAATTATTTAATAAAAGGTGATATTCCATTGCTTGTCTGTGTAGCTGGGCCCAGCTGTCTCACAAACACACAATGTAAATGCATGGGTGATTATGACAACGTATTGATTACGTTGATGACACATCGATTATGTATTTTGTTGACACATAGATTGTCTTGTTGACACACAGCTCCACTAAGACACACATTCATATCATATCCTGTTCAATATTTGAAGAGTTATATCCACCAATTTTTCACTGTTGTGTTTTTTCATCAGAAATTATTGCTTATGGTTACTTCATGTATGTAAAATATTACTGTTCTCAGATTTTTTATTCATAGAATGTTTTGCAAAATGCTAATCTCCATCATATTATAATTTTAAACAAATGCATGTCTGTCATTGAACAACCCTTTGCCATGATTAGATAGTGAAATAACAATAAAAGCTAATTTACCAACATTTCTGAAAATGGATATATAGCGTTTTGGAATGAAACTCTTAATTTGCATCTCATGCATGCTCATGCACCATCTCAGGCAGGTTTACTGTAGATCATGTCTCTGCATATGATTTACAGTGCCTTCAGAAAGTATTCACCCCTATTGACTTTTTCCACATTTTGTTGTGTTACAGCCTGAATTTAAAATGAATTAAATAGTGATTTTTCTTGTCACTGGCCTACACACAATACCCCATAATGTCAAAGTGCAATTATGTTTTCCAACATTTTTACAAATTAATTAAAAACGAAAAGCTGAAGTGTATTCAGTCAATAAGCATTCAATCCCTTTGTTATGGCAAGCCTAAATAAATTCAGGAGTAAACATTTGCTTAAAAAGTTGCATAATAATTTGCGTGGACTCACTCTGTGTGCAATTTTTGAATGACTACTTCATCTCCGTTCCCCACACATACAATTATCTGTAAGGTCCCTCAGTCCAGCAGTGAATTTCAAACACAGATCCAACCACAAAGACCAGGGAGGTTTTCCAATACCTTGCAAAGAAGGGCACCTATTGGTAGATGGGTAAAAAAAGCAGACATTGAATATACCTTTTGAGCATCCCTTTGAGTGAAGTTATTAATTACACTTTGGATGGTGTATCAATACACCCAGTCTATAAAGATACAGGCGTCCTTCCTAACTCAGTTGCCGGAAAGGAAGGAAACCGATCAGGGATTTCACCATGAGGCCAATGATGACTTTAAAACAGTTACAGAGTTTAATGGCTATGATAGGAGAAAACTGAGGATGGATCAACAACATTGTAGTTACTCCACAATACTAACCTACAGAGTGAAAAGAGGGAAACCTGTACAGAATAAAAAATATTCCAAAACATGCATCCTATTTGCAACAAGACACTAAAGTAATACAGCAAAAAATGTGGAAAAGCAATTAACTTTTTGTCCTGAATACAAAGTCTTATGTTTGGGGCAAATCCATTACAACAAATTACTGAGTACCGCTCTCCATGTTTTCAAGCTTAGTGGTGGCTGCATCATGTTATGGGTATGCTTGTAATCATTAAGGACTGGGGAGTTTCAAGATTAAAACAAATATGAAATGAGTTAAGCACAGGCAAAATCCTAAAGGAAAACCTGGTAAATTCTGTTTTCCACCAGACATTGGGAGATTAATTAACACCATTATCCCAGAAACCCTAGACCCACTCCAATGTGCATACTGCCCCAACAGATCCACAGATTATGCAATCTCTATTGCACTCCACACTGCCCTTTCCCTCCTGGACAAGAGGAACACCTACGTGAGAATGCTATTCATTGACTACAGTTCAGCGTTCAACACCATAGGGCCCTCAAATCTCATCACTAAACTAAGGATCCTGGGACTAAACACCTCCCTCTGCAACTGGATCCTGGACTTCCTGACGGGCCGCCCCCAGGTGGTAAGGGTAGGTAACAACACATCTGCCACGCTGATCCTCAACACGGGGGCCCCTCAGGGGTGCATGCTCAGTCTCCTCCTGTACTCCCTGTTCACCCACGATTGCATGGCCAGGCACGACTCCAACACCATCATTAAGCTTGCCAATGATACAACAGTGGTAGGCCTGATCACCGACAACAATGAGACAGCCTATAGGGAGGAGGTCAGAGACCTTGCCGTGTGGTGCCAGGATAACAACCTCTCCTCCAACGTGATCAAGACAAAGGAGATGATTGTGGACTACAGGAAAAAAGAGGACTGAGCACACCCCCATTCTCATCGACGGGGCTGTAGTGGAACAGGTTGAGAGCTTCAAGTTCCTTGGTGTCCACATCACCAATAAACTATCATGGTCTAAACACACCAAGACAGTCGTGAAGAGGGCATGACAAAGCCAAGTCTAGGTCCAAAAGGCTTCTTAACAGCTTCTACCCCCAAGTCTCCTGAACAGCTAATCATGGCTACCCGGACTATTTTCAATCCCCCCCCCCCCCCCCCCTCTTTTACGTTGCTGCTACTCTCTGTTTATTATCTATGCATAACTAACTGGTGCCCCCGCACATTGACTCTGTACCGGTACCCCCTGTATATAGCCTCCCTACTGTTATTTTATTTTAGTGCTGCTCTTTACTTTTTTACTATATATTTTTTTACTTATCTATTTTTTTACTTGACACTTATTTTTCTTAAAACTGCATATTTTTGTACGGGCTTGTAAGTAAGCATTTATTTCACTGTAAGGTCTACACCTGTTTTATTTGGCGCATGTGGCAAATAAAATATGATTTTATTTAATTCACCTTTCAGCAGGATAATAACCTAAAACACAAGGCCAAATCTAAACTGGAGATGCTTACCAAGAAGACAGTGAATGTTCCTGAGTGGCAGAGTTACAGCTTTGATTTAAATCTACTTGAAAATATATGGCAAGACATGAAAATGGTTGTCTAGCAATGATCAACAACCAATTTGACAGAGCTTGAATAATTTTTTAAAGAATAACGGGCAAATGTTGCACCATCCAGGTATGGAAAGCTCTTAGAGACTTACCCAGAAAGACACACAGCTGTAATGGCTGCCAAAGGTGCTTCTACAAAGTATTGACTCAGGGGTGTGAATACTTTTGTAAATTAGATATTTCTGTATTTCATTTTCTATAACTTTGCAAACATTTCTAAAAACATGTTTTCACTTTCATTATGGGATATTGTGTATAGATGGGTGGTGGAAAACATTTATTTAATTCATTTTGAATTCAGTCTGTTACACAACAAAATGTGGAATAAGTCAAGGGGTATGAATACCTTCTGAAGGCACTGTATCTCTCAGTGATGTCATGGTGTTTGCCCAGTTTTATATTGATAATATGAAGGGAATTCTTCCTGACCACATGACCCAGGAAAATCTCAGGGCCCTAATTAATTTTTTTCTTGGGCAGGTCACAAGGTCAAGAATATCTCAGAGTCCCACTAGGCCCTAGATATAAGAACAGTAGGGCGTGGATGGTTTTTAGACAGTGGTCTGTCGGGGGCATATTAGTGCCCATCCTACTAGTGACATGGCCTTGCTGGCAGCTCTCCTCCAGGCTGTGTGTGTGAGGCCCATAACCCTGAGGCGGAACACCACATCCTGTGCACTTCAGTTCTCTCACACCACGAGAAAGGACCATGCTGAGATAATGATGTACTGTATATGGAAGCTCTGGCTTATCTAAAGGCATTCACAGGTGAAAGATGGCACCTTATTCGATGCATGTTCACGGTTGAGAGAAGGAACCATGGAAACTGGTTAAAAGCTGTAGGATGTTGAGGAAACTGAACTTTTTATTAACTTAAGTGCCTCTTAGGTCAAACCATGGAGATAGCAGAAGTCGTCTTTTTGTAATAGTGTTGAAGTATGTAGGATTTCATTAGGTACTGTAACAGGATCTCAAAAGCCCTATTCAAGCATGTAGTCTGATCAGCCTTGTGATTAGCTGTCACAGGATAGTGACACAAGGAATTTAAGTCAAGGTCAGAATATGGCATGTCTGTAGTCACACCTCTGCCACACCTTCATTTATTTGATCTCCAGCCCAAACGAATAGTGGGTGAATAGCATGCTAATCTCATGCTTAAATTCAAGGTCAGAATACGTGTAGAGAGAGAAAGTGCATAAAAAGGGGATTATGTTCCATTTACCCAGGCTTAACTCAGGTCGGAATTCCCCCCAGTAGCTGAATATACCTAAGTGAATGTCTGAGGAGTAGCTTGGGTTCCAGTTGGTTTGTACTTGGCAAATCTTGTCGTTGACATTCCCAGGAAACTACAGTGCAGACCATCTAAGCAGGTCTTTGATCATGAAAATCCTAATGTGTCTGTTCTTTCCTGAGCACTCTGACAGAGAGCTTATCTTGCTGTGCTGTGCTGAAATTGCACAGAATAATAGGCTATACAGGACTGTATTTCCATCAGGAATGTTCCAGTACTATGAGAATATTCACTGGATACCTTAGGTGTGACATCTAATAGGGAATCCTATCCACTTTGCAGGTGGTGTGAGCCATTCATTAGAAATGTCTGTAACAGGCCAGTCATAACAGCCCAGGCTTTTTCTATAGATACTGTAATCACATACAGTACAAGGTCTGTTCCATTATTGAGATGAATGTTTTCTGAGAGGCTTGTTAGAATGACTGATCCGCTGTTTTCCTTTGCTCTGTCTAATTTGACAGCTCTATAATATCCGTTTTATTACAGTACTCCTTCCAACACTGTCTGGTGTCAGACACTTGTTGTTCTATTATTCATTAAGTGATTTAAAATGTTCGGAGGAGGAATTGCGCTCTTTATAGATGAACTGAGACTATGAATGTTTTAGATTATGCCCATCTTTTCAGAATTTCCATTGCTTATCAGTTATATTTCCTGCTCCTCATATAAAATATGCGGTATCAAATCAAATCAAATCAAGCTTTATTTTTACAGCACATTTCAGACATGGAATGCAACACAATGTGCTTCACAGAAAAAAACAATGAAAATAAAAGCTGAAATATTTTCTACACAACAAACATAAGATAAAAAACAAAAGAATGACAAAAACTAAACAAATAAAAAGCACCCTAAGTAAAAGCAAAGCTAAAAAGGTGTGTTTTAAGATCTATTTTAAATATGTCCACAGTTTTAGCCCCCCTCAGGTTCTCTGGCGGGCTATTCCAGAGGCTGGGGGCATAGTAACTAAAGGCTGCCTCTCCATGCCTCTTGGTCCTAGGCTTTTGGATAGTTAAAAGGCCAGTGCCACAGGACCTAAGGGACCTACTGGGTACATAACTTAAAAGCATGTCTGACATGTATTGGGGTGCACAAGCGTGGATTGATTTAAAAACCAATAAGAAACTCACAGGCAGCCAGTGCAGAGACCTTAAAGCCGGTGTAATGTGTGCTCTCCGTCTGGTCTTGGTCAGTACCTGTGCAGCAGCATTCTGTATTCTGTAGCCATTAGTACATCGCTCAACAAATGAAGCTAAATGAATACCTTTTCACTATGAGTTTGTCTAGCTATGTTTCTTGAGTGTTTTTGTCTCTTGACTGAGCTATCACTGTAAGGCAAACATCTTCCTCAGGAGCAGAGGGATGTATTGAATTTTCTGAGGCAACACAAACAAAGCACCATTTCATTTTCTTCTGTTTATCTCCCCTCTGCCCTCCAAACCCTATTGAATCATTTATAAATGGGGTTATTGCTTTTTACCATGAAAACCAGCCTCTTGGCAGAGTCCCTTTCTGCTGTTTTTAGCCTGAGCTGATTTTGTGGCAGCTATGAATAGCCGGGGTGATATTGCTATCGTTTTAGTGGAGCAGATGGTGGTTGTCCCGAGGACACAGGCTTCCAGGAGAGGAACTCACACTAATTATGAGAGGGCAAGATTACAGGAGTGTCAGACTGGTGGGGGGTCAGGGAAGGGTTAGAGGAAAGAGGAAGTGGTACGGTTGTGGAGTGAATGGGTGAGGCAATAGCAGTGTAGGTTTGATGAATGACAATGTTAAGGTGAATGCTAAGTAGACCTAGGTGCCTGTTAGAGGGAGGGTGAGGGGTTGCAGTGAGATGTAGGGTTATTGTTTATGTCGTTAAGAGATTGTAGGTTATCACATCAATTTGAAAAGTTTGATTCCAAAACGCTATATACGCTCATTTTCCACGTGCATTTTTTCATCCAAAATGAATGCTCATTGGTCCCTTTCTATGTGTATGAATTGTCATACTTTTAAAACATTTGACTTTAGATGTGCTTTAAAATGTGTGTTTTTTGTTGATGCTAAAAGTGATATCCAACACTTGTTTCATACTAAAACGCGCTGTATCCAGAGCCATGTATTTAGAAAGTTGGGCTATTGAGGTTTCTCCATTATGATACCTTTACATGACACTGCAACATTCTATGGCTGTTCAATTTTTTCCACACATAGGAATGTAATCAGATCCTTATTTTATTAATTTAACCCCTGGCTTAGTTAGCCGGATGTGGTGATTGACAGCTGCCACTCTCAGCTGTTTGCGCTGGCTAGCTAGCATCACGTTAGGCTTTGAGCGCTTGCGTGTCGTGGACCTTTTGAGTATGGATCATTTTGACAGTTTATTGGAGCCTGTGATATCTGTTCCTGTTGGACAAAAGAGGAACATTTCTAAACAAGCTCATGAAAAGGAGCGATCCAGCGACACTCAGGTGAAGGGAAACAACTGTAGCTCAGTTGGTAGAGCATGGCGCTTGCAACGCCAGGGTTGTGGGTTCGATTCCCACAGGGGGCCAGTATAAAAATGCCCTCACTTAACTGTAAGTCGCTCTGGATAAGAGCATCTGCTAAATGACTAAAATGTTAAAAAAATAAAAAATAAAAAATAAAATACCTAGTCTAATAGCCTACCAGCTGCAAACAAACAGCAGGCTGTGTCACTCCAACAATAGGAATCAATCCATCCTTGACCAGCAAATTTATTCTGACAGACTTTCAATGTCCTTAAATCCTTCCTAAAGTGTATATAATCTAACTCAAAAAGCTTCCCTTGATTTATCTTAACAAAAAACCTGTAAACTCCCCATAAAATTGTTCCAAAAATTGCTTAAATTACCAAAAAGAGAACACATTTTATACGCTGCTCACCCTCTGCATAGGCTACAATACATTGGCTATGTGATATTTGCACAATATTGTTGATCAATTTGATTATTTTTATAATTATTTATCTATTGATACTTTATTACATGTAACTGTTTAAAACCCAGTTGGGATACTTTTTATATTGTAATTCTGTTGTTTGATGTGGATATATAGCATTTTGCCACAAAACACGATTATTTTTCTCTATAACATTAAATTATCTTGCAATATATTTCTATTAAAATTATGCCTGTCTTTTCACTAGCCCATGTCATGGTAAGATAAAAAAAATAATAGCTCTATCTCTTTCACAATATGTTTTTTTTTAAATTAATGTCAATTTACCAACATTTCTGAAAATTGATATATCTCGTTTTTGAATGAAACTCTTCAAATGTTATTTTTTATTTATATTTCTCTGTTAGAACTGGTTGGCTCTGTTGTGGTGTCTCACTGTTTTCTGCCTCAATCTCAACATTCCATTACTCTAAATCACAAGGATCTGTGGAGAAGATAACAGCCTTATCAAAAATCCTTGGTCCTATGTGGCAGCATAGCGGGTAATGGATTGGCCCAATTGAGCTCTATACATCACACGCCTTCAGGGTAGCTGCAATTCCAAGATCTAATGAAAATAGTGCTTTTAGTGAGAGAGTGGAATGCATTTTTCTTATAAACTCTTAAAGATAAAGATGCAAGTTGGTTCTTGAGAGCGATGTCATAGGGGAACCATTTTAGGGTCTCTGAAGAACCATAAATGGAATGGTTCTTTGAAGAACCATACAAAAATTCAAAACCAGAAATGTTTCCGCCCTCCAGGACCAGAATTGAATAGCCCTGCTGTAGGGTTTTAAGCCTTATTTGCATATTTCCCAGGGTGCCTTTCGAGTGAATTTTAGTTACCATTACCACCCATGACTGTGTTTGCTAGTGACAGAGACATGGTTGTTGCATTCATTCATTTTCAGTCCTGTTGCCTTCACCAAGTGAGCTCCTTAGTGAATATGTTGTCATTAAAATTACATTATTTAAGACAATACAATATATATTTCATAATGTCTTCTTTTGAGGGCCTAGAATTACCCTAATACAGTGGCCTGAATCTCATAGTTTACAGGCCACATCAGGCCTGCAAGCCACATTATGCTGGCTTGTAAAGTGATGTGTAGTCTCTTTTACACCACTGAGTGTTAATTTAACTATTTACAATGTTAATTTAACTCTTGAATCAACACTAGAAATGTTAGACTGAAAAATAAACAGCAGTTAACACTGGCCAATTTGCTGTGTGCTATGAAAGGGACACATCTGCAGGTTTCATACATTTCAAGAACCTTTTAGAATTCTGAAGAACCGTAGATGCCACATCAAGAACCACACACTTAACTTAAAGGTTCTTTATCGAGTTCTCCAAGGAACTTTAATAGCTAAGGAAGAACCATTTAAGAGCCTTTATTTTTTCAGTGTCGATGGGGGGAAAGAGACAGAACCATCCTTCTCACTAATGTATTCTCTTTCATGGTTATTGATGCATTTTAAAGGACATTATAGGCTACAGATAGCCTAGTCCTGCTTGCCAGACTCAAGGCACTCTGCAGGAGGGAAGAGACAACATATTGCCTCTTTCCAGGGTGTACAGTGCCTTCAGAAAGTATTCATATCCCTTGACCTATTCCACATTTTGTTGTGTTACTGCCTGAATTCAAAATGGATTAAATATACCTTTTTTTCTCACCCATCTACACACAATACCCCATAATGACAAAGTGAGCACTCCTGAGAAAAAGGCACATGACGACACACCTGGAGTTTGCAAAAAGGCACGTGAAAAACTCTGAGATCATAAGGCAAAAGATTCTGTGGTCTGATGAGACAAAAATGTAACACTTCGGCCTGAATGCAAAGTGCTATGTCTGGAGAAAACCAGGCACAGCTCATCACACATCTAACACCATCACTACCATGAAGCATGGTGGTAGCAGCATCAAGCTATGGGGATACTTTTCAGCGGCAGGGACTGAGAGACTGGTAAGGATAGAGGGAACAATGAATGGAGCCAAATACAGGCAAATCCTTGATGAGAACAACCTTAGGCTCGGGGCGAAGATTTACATTCGAACAGGACAATGACCCCAAGCATACATCCAAAGCAACGCTGGAATTGCTTCAGAACAAGAATGTGAAAGTCCTTGAGTGGCACAGCCAAAGCCCAGATTTGAATCCCATTGAAAATCTGTGGAAAAACTTGAAGACTTTGTTCACCGCCGCTCCCCATCTAACTTAACAGAGCTTGAGAAAATCTGCAAGGAAGAATGGAAGAAAATCCCCAAATGCAGATGTGCAAAACTGATACAGACATACCTAAGACGACTCAAAGCTGAAATCACCGCCAAAGGTGCTTCTACAAAGTATTGAGATATATGAGATATTTCTGTATTTCATTTTGCACAAAATTCTATAAACATGTTTTCTCTTCGTCATTTTTGGGTATTGTGTTTAGATGGGTGAAGAAAAAAAAAAGTCATCCATTTTGAATTCAGGGTGTAACACAACAAAAGGTGGAATAAGTAAAGGGGTATGAATACTTTCTGAAGGCACTCTACCCTTCTTCAATTTATCTCAATATTGTGTTCTTAACAGAAAGTAGTATGCTACATAAGGAGATATTTTGTGGGACATTTTGTTGGTTGAGGATGGTTTGCTCTTGTGTAGGTGAGGTTTGCTGTGTACGTCTGCTGATATTTCACCTCTAGTTAGACTTTTATTCTTAATCTTCATTCCTGTGTCCTTGACTGTCCAGTTGTCAAGGCAACCATGCTGTCAGCAGGTTGGTTGTTAGTGTAGTGTGTGTTAGAGCAGACATATTGGCTCACATTAGCTCATATTGTTCACATATGGCGCCGGCAGGCAGTGGACTGATTTTTTGTACACATTTATTGAAAATTAAATAGAGAAATATGACATTTACATACATTGCATTCGGAAAGTATTCAGACCCCTTGACTTTTTCCAAAAATATTTACGTTACAGCCTTATTCTAAAATGGATTAAATAAATGTTTTCCTCATCAAGCTACATACAATAACCCATAATGACAAAGCGAAAACAGTTTTTTTTATTTTATTTATAAAAAGAAAACAACCCAGAAATACCTTATTTACAAAGTATTCAGACTCTTTGCTATGACACTTCAAATTGAGCTCAAGTGCATCCAATTTCCTTTGATCATCCTTGAGATGTCACTACAACTTGATTGGAGTCCACCTGTGGCCAAAAAACATACCTGTCTATATAAGGTCCACAGTTGACAGTGCATGTCCAAGCAGAAACTATACCATGAAGTCCAAGGAACTGTCCGTAGATCTCCGAGATAGAATTGTGATAAGGCATATATCTGGGAAGGGTAAATATTTTTTTCTAGAGTGTTGAAAGTTTCCATCATTGGGAAATTGAAAAAATATGTAACTGCCCAGACTCTGCATAGAGCTGGCCATCCGACCAAACTGTGCAACCGGGTAAGAAGGACCTTGGTCAGGGAGGTGACCAAGAACCGAATGACCACTCTGACAGAACTACAGTGTTCCTTGGCTGAGATGGGAGAACCTGCCAGAAGGACAACCGTCTACTACAGCACTTCACCAATCTGGGCTTTATGGGAGAGTGGCCAGGTGGAAGACACTCCTGAGAAAAAGTACATGACAACACGCCTGGAGTTTGCAAAAAGGCACGTGAAAAACTCTGAGATCATAAGGCAAAAGATTCTGTGGTCTGATGAGACAACATTTTAACACTTTGACCTGAATGCAAAGTGCTATGTCTGGAGAAAACCAGGCACAGCTCATCACCCATCTAACACCATCACTACCATGAAGCATGGTAGTGGCAGCATCATGCTATGGGGATGTTTTTCAGCGGCAGGGACTGGGAGACTGGTAAGGATAGAGGGAACAATGAATGGAGCCAAATACAGGCAAATCCTTGATGAGAACAACCTTAGGCTCGGGGCGAAGATTTACATTCGAACAGGACAATGACCCCAAGCATACAGCCAAAGCAACGCTGGAATGGCTTCAGAACAAGAATGTGAAAGTCCTTGAGTGGCACAGCCAAAGCCCAGATTTGAATCCCATTGAAAATCTGTGGAAAAACTTGAAGACTTTGTTCACCGCCGCTCCCCATCTAACTTAACAGATCTTGAGAAAATCTGCAAGGAAGAATGGAAGAAAATCCCCAAATGCAGATGTGCAAAACTGATACAGACATACCTAAGACGACTCAAAGCTGTAATCACCGCCAAATGTGCTTCTACAAAGTATTGAGATATATGAGATATTTCTGTATTTCATTTTCAATAACTTTGCACAAATGTCTATGAACATGTTTTCACTTCATCATTTTGGGGTATTGTGTTTAGATGGGGGAAGAAGAAAAAAAGTCATCCATTTTGAATTCAGGGTGTAACACAACAAAATGTGGAATAAGTGAAGGGGTATGAATACTTTCTGAAGGCACTCTACACTTCTTCAATTTATTTCAATATTGTGTTCTTAACAGAAAGTAGTATGCTACATAAGGAGATATTTTGTGGGACATTTTGTTGGTTGACGTTGGTTTGCTCTTGTGTAGGTGAGGTTTGTTGTGTATGTCTGCTGATATTTCACCTCTAGTTAGACTTTTATTCTTAATCTTGATTTCTGTGTCCTTGGCTGTCCAGTTGTCAAGGCAACCATGCTGTCAGCAGGTTGGTTGTTAGTGTATTGTGTGTTAGATGAGACATATTGGCTCACATTAGCTCATACTGTTCACATATGGCACCGGCAGACAGTGGACTGATTATTTGTACACATTTATTGAAAATTAAATACAGAAATATGACATTTACATACATTGCATTCGGAAAGTATTCAGACCCCTTTACTTTTTCAAAAAAATATTTACGTTACAGCCTTATTCTAAAATTGATTGTGGTGAGTGTGGTGAAAGGAGTCAAGTGCAGGAGGGTGATCACCGAATACAGAGTTTATTCCTTCGTTGACACACACATGCACTCCAATAGCGATCAAAGAAACAGGCACGGGGGAAACAAACATCCCTGGCAATACACTGTAACGGAATCCAATAATACATAGGCACAGGGGGAAAATCTACCCTGGCAACACAATGTTATGAGTAGCTCCACCGAGCTACATACTCTCACAATTAACAATCACCCACAAGGACAAGGGGGCAGAGGGAACACTTATACACAGACTAATTAGGGGATAGGAACCAGGTGTGTGTGATTGACAAGACTAGTGTGATGATGATTGGGGCGGCAGTGGTTAATACTCCGGTGACGACGAACGCCGAAGCCTGCCCGAACAAGGAGGGGAGGCAGCCTCGGCCGAAGTCGTGACAAACCGCGGGCTCAGCTTCCGGCACAAACCGCGGGCTCAGCTTCCGGCAGGGCAGGCGGAGTGGCAGATTCCGGGTCGAGAGCCCGACCCGATCCCCCGGTACGAAGACCGGGGCCTCACTGCGGTGACGGTCAGCGTTGGCCTTCTGACAAACCACGGCACGCTGGAGGAGAACGTGGGCAGCATCCCACATCTCCTCCGCGTGCCGAAACCAGTCCTCCACCGCAGGCGCCTCGGTCTGGCTCTGGTGCCACGGTGCCAGAACCGGTTGGTAACCTAAAACACATTGAAATGGTGTTAGGTTAGTAGAGGAGTGGCGGAGAGAGTTCTGGGCATATTCTGCCCATGGCAAGAACACCGACCACTTCCCTGGCAGTAGGACCGCAGGAAGCTACCCACATCCTGATTTACTCGTTCCACCTGCCCATTTGACTCGGGGTGGAACCCAGAGGTCAGGCTGTCCGAGACCCCCAGACGTTCCATGAACGCCTTCCAAACCTTGGATGTGAACTGGGGACCTCGGTCGGACACTATATCCTCTGGCACCCCGTAGTGCCGGAAGACGTGAGTGAACAGGGCCTCCGCAGTCTGCAGGGCCGTGGGGAGACCGAGCAGAGGAAGGAGGCAGCAGGAATTGGAGAAGCGGTCCACAACGACCAGGATGGTGGTGTTACCTTGGGAGAGGGGAAGATCAGTCAGAAAATCTATGCTGTGAGACCATGGTCGTTGTGGAAACGGTAACGGTTGTAGCTTACCTGCTGGGAGGTGCCTAGGTGCCTTACTCTGGGCGCACACCGAGCAGGAGGAGACGGACACCCTCACGTCCTTAGCCAAGGTAGGCCACCAGTACTTTCCGCTCAAGCAGCGCACTGTACGACCGATACCTGGGTGACCAGAGGAGGTTAACGTGTGTGCCCAGAAGATCAGACGATCATGGATAAGAGCAGGCACGTACCGCAGCCCTGCTGGACACTGCGGTGGAGATGGATCTGTGCGTAATGCCCGCTCTATATCCGCGTCCATCGCCCATACTACCGGCGACACAATGTAGGAGGCCGGGAGTATGGGGGTGTTGTCTCTGGACCTCTCCTCTGTGTCATACAGCCGGGACAGTGCGTCTGCCTTCACGTTCTTCGTACCCGGAATGTATGATAGTGTAAAATCAAACCGGGTGAAGAATAGGGCCCACCTGGCCTGGCGAGGATTCAGCCTCCTCGCTGCCCGGATGTACTCCAGGTTACGGTGGTCCGTCCAGACGATGAAAGGGTGTTTCGCCCCTTCGAGCCAATGCCTCCACACGGTCAAAGCTCGGACAACAGCCAACAGCTCCCGATCACCAACATCGTAGTTCTGCTCCGTCGGGCTGAGCTTCTTCGAGAAGAAGGCACAGGGGCGGAGCTTGGGTGGCTTGCCCGAGCGTTGTGACAGGACAGCGCCTATCCCTACCTTGGACGCATCCACCTCCACTACGAACAGTAGTGATGGATCGGGGTGGGCCAGTACCGGAGCTGAGGTGAACAGACCCTGCAGTCTCCTGAAGGCCAGATCCGCCTCAGCACACCAGCGGAGCTGGGACAGCCCACCCTTCAACAGGGATGTGATGGGAGCTGCGACCTTGCCAAAGCCCCGGATAAACCTTCGGTAGTAGTTGGCAAAGCCAAGGAATCGCTGCACCTCCTTAACCGTGGTTGGAGTCAGCCAATTACGCATGGCTGAAATGCGATCTCCCACCTGAGGTGGTAATGCAGTATCCAAGGAAGGAGACGGACTGCTTGAAAACATACACTTCTCTGCCTTGGCATAAAGGTCATTTTCCAACAGTCTGGCCAGCACTTTGCGAACCAGGGACACATGCTCGGCGCGAGTAGCGGAATACACCAGGATGCCATCGATGTAGACCACTACACCGCGACCATGCATGTCCCGAAACACCTTGTTCACAAAGGACTGGAAGGTGGATGGAGCATTCATCAAACCGTAGGGCATCACAAGGTATTCATAATGCCCCGTGGTTGTGCTGAATGCCGTCTTCCACTCATCCCCCTCCCGAACACGCTCCAGGTTGTACGCACTCCTGAGATCTAGCTTTGTGAAGAAGCGCGCCCCATGCATTGACTCGATCACTGAAGGAATGAGGGGGAGAGGATAACTAAATCTAATCGTCTCCTTGTTCAGTGATCGATAATCAATGCACGGGCGCAGACCGCCGTCTTTCTTCTTCACAATGAAGAAACTTGAGGAGGCGGGTGAAGTGGAGGGACGTATGTATCCCTGGCCCAGGGACTCGGAGACGTATGTTTCCATAGCCTCCGTTTCAGCCTGTGACAGGGGGTACACATGACTCCTGGGAGGTACAGCGTCTACCCGAAAGGTCCCCCGCCCGATGAGGTGGTAATTTAGTAGCACGCGTCTTGCGCCTGATCTAGGTTTTCGGGGGGGGGATGCGCATGGTGGAGGTACCGTCTGGACTTTCCACCGTGGTTGCACCAACGGAAACATCTAGACACCTACCCTGACATTCATGCGACCACCCCGTGAGAGCCCTCTGCAGCCATAAGAAGGTGGGGTTGTGGAGTGCTAGCCAAGGGATACCTAATACCACAGGGAAAGCAGGAGATTCAATAATTGAAAAAATTACCTGCTCACAATGAGTCTCCTGGGTGATCATGGTGACCGGTATAGTGACTTCCGTAACAAACCCGGACCCTAATGGTCGACTATCGAGTGCTCTGATGGGGAGTGGAATGGAGAGGGGAAACAATAAAATGCTTTGACGGCGTGCCAATGCCCTGTCCATAAAGTTCCCAGATGCACCTGAATCGACTAGCCCCTTACACTGGGGAACTACCATGATATCGGGAAAGTGGATAGGTAGGGTACAGTGCACAACAGAGGGCTCTGAACAAGTGTGGGTGTTCGATACCTGGGGTGATGCGTGAGTGCCCTGCCTGCCGCCTCCCGGCCCAGAAGAACGTTGACTACGACGTGTGGTGTACTGTCCTTTCGTGCCACCAGAGTGGCACTGTCGCTGTCCTCCTCCGCTCTCTCGGCCGGCAGCCCCACCCAGCTCCATTGGCTCGGGATCCGAGTCGTCCGGGATGGAAACGGGCAGATCCCTACCAGGACGTTCTCTGGCTGTCAGCAGGTTGTCCAAACGAATGGCCATGTCCACCAGTTTATCGAAGGACAATATTGTGTCCCGGCAGGCTAGCTCCCGTCGGACGTCCTCCCGCAGATGGCACCGGAAATGGTCGATCAGGGCCCGCTCGTTCCACCCGGACCCCGCTGCCAGCGTCCGAAACTCCAACACAATGTCCTGCACGGTCCTTTTCCCCTGCCTCAGGTGGACCAGCCGCTCACCCGCCTCTCGACCCTCGGGCAAGTGATCGAAGACCGCCCAAAAGAGGCGAGCGAACTCCCTGTAGTCCTCCAACGCGGCTCCTCCCTCGTTCCACACCGCGTTGGCCCACTCCAGGGCTTTCCCACAGAGGCAGGAAACGAGGACGGACACCTTCTCCCGCTCCTATGGCGCCAGTCTGATGCTTGCAAAGTAAAGCTCCAATTGGAGGAGGAATCCCTGGCACAGCGCCGCCGTCCCAACAAACGGCCATGGTCGGGATATCTGGATCCCTCCGTGTGCTGGGGTGTAGATGGCTGGATCCGGTTGGCCAGCTGGTCTCGACAGATCGGGTCCTCTCCTCTCCAGGCATTGGACTGCCTGAAGAACCCGATCCATCGCTTCCCCAAAGCTGGCCAGCATCGTGGAATGCTCCTAGACCCGTGCCACGACTCCAGGCATGCGCTCTTCTCCCGCTGACTCCATAGCGGGTGGGTGATTCTGTGTTGAGTGTGGTGAAAGGAGTCAGGCGCAGGAGGGTAATCACCGAATACAGAGTTTATTCCTTCGTTGACACACACATGCGCTCCAATAGCGATCAACGAAACAGGCACGGGGGAAACAAACATCCCTGGCAATACACTGTAACGGAATCCAATAATACATAGGCACAGGGGGAAAATCTACCCTGGCACACTTATACACAGACTAATTAGGGGATAGGAACCAGGTGTGTGTGATTGACAAGACAAGTGTGATGATGATTGGGGCAGCAGTGGTTAGTACTCTGGTGACGACGAACACCGAAGCCTGCCCGAACAAGGAGGGGAGGCAGCCTCGGCCGAAGTCGTGACATTGATTAAATAAATGGTTTCCTCATCAAGCTACACACAATACCCCATAATAACGAAGGGAAAACAGTTTATTTATTTATTTTATTTATACAAATTAAAATTAAAAATTAAAAATACCTTATTTACATAAGTATTCAGACCCTTTGCTATGAGACTCGAAATTGAGCTCAGATGCATCCTGTTTCCATTGATTATCCTTGTGATGTTTCTACAACTTGATTGGAGTCCACCTGTGATGAATTAAATTGATTGGACATGATTTTGAAAAGGCACACACCTGTCTATATAAGGTCCCACACTTGACAGTGCATGTCAGCGCAGAAACCAAGCCATGAGGTCGAAGGAATTGTCCGTAGAACTCCGAGACAGGATTGTGTCGAGGCACAGATCTGGGGAAAGGTACCAAAAAATGTATGCAGCATTGAAGGTCCCCAAGAACACAATGGCCTCCATGATTTTTAAATGGAAGAACTTTGGAACCACCAAGACTCTTTCTAGAGCTACACTGAGAAATTGAAGGAGAAGGGCCTTGGTCAGGGAGGTGACCAAGAACCCGGTGGTCACTCTGACAGAGCTCCAGAGTTCCTCTGTGGAGATGGCAGAACCTTCCAGAAGGACAGTCATCTCTGCAGCACTCAACTTTATGTTAGAGTGGCCAGACGGAAGCCACTCCTCAGTAAAAGGCACATGACAGCCCACTTGGAGTTTGCCAAAGGGCACCTAAAGGACCATGAGAAACAAGATTCTCTGGTCTGATGAAACCAAGATTGAACTCTTTGGCCTGAATGCCAAGTGTCACATCTGGAGGAAACCTGGCACCATCCCTATGGTGAAGCATGGTGGTGGCAGCATCATGCTGTGGGTATGTTTTTCAGTGGCAGGGACTGGGAGACTAGTCAGGATCGAGGGAAAGATGAACGGAGCAACATACAGAGAGATCGTTGATGAAAATCTGCTCCAGGGCGTTCAGGACCTCAGACTGGGAGGCGAAGGTTCACATTCTAACAGGACAACGACCCTAAGCACACAGCCAAGACAACGCAATAGTGGCTTCGGGACAAGTCTCTGAATGTCCTTGAGTGGCCCAGCCAGAGTCCGGACTTGAACCCGATCTAACATCTCTAGAGAGACCTGAAAATAGCTGTGCAGCAACACTCCCCATCCAACCTGACAGAGCTTGAGAGGATCTGCACAGATTAATGGGGAAAAACTCCTCAAATACAGGTGTGCCAAGCTTGTAGCGTCATACCCAAGAAGACTCGAGGCTGTAATCGCTGCAAAAGGTGCTTCAACAAAGTACTGAGTAAAGGGTCTGAATACTTATGTAAATGTGATATTTCAGATTATTTATTTTATACATTTGCACACAAAAAATTTAACCTGTTTTTGCTTTGTCGTTATGGGATATTGTGTGTAGATTAGTGAGGGGAAAAAAACAATTTAATACATTTTATAATAAGACTGTAACGTAACAAAATGTGGAAAAAGTCAAGGAGTCTGAATACTTTCTGAATGCACTGTAACTATTCACACCCCTTTCTGGGTACGTTTCTAAGAGCTTTCCAAACCTGAATTGTGCAACATTTGCTCATTATTCATAAAAAAATTATTCAAGCTCTGTCAAATTGATTATTGATCATTGCTAGACAACCATTTTCAGGTCTTGCCATAGATTTTCAAGTCACTCTGCAACTCAGGGACATTCACTGTCTTCTTGGTAAGCAACTCCAGTGTAGATTTGGCCTTGTGTTTTAAGTTATTGTCTTGCTGAAAGGTGACTGAAGCATGTTTTCCTCTAGAATTTTGCCTGTGCTTAGCTCCATTCCGTTTCTTTTTTATCCTGAAAAACTCCCCAGTCCTTAATGATTACAAGCATACCCATAACATGATGCAGCCACCACTATGCTTGAAAATATGAAGAGTGGTACTCAGTAATGTGTTGTATTGGATTTGCCCCAAACATAACACTTTTTATTCAGGACAAAAATTGTTTTTATTTTTATATATCACTTTATTGCCTTGTTGCAAACAGGACGGATGTTTTCACTCTGTCAATTAGGTTAGTATTGTGGAGTAACTACAATGTTGTTGATCCATCGTAATTTTTCTCCTATTGTAGCCATTAAACTCTGTAACTGTTTTAACGTCACCATTGGCCTCATGTTGAATTCCCTGATTTCCTTCCTCTCCGGCAACTTAGTTAGGAAGGACGCTTGTATCTTTGTAGTGACTGGGTGTATTGATACGCCATTGTCACAAGTGTAGAGCTGGACAGGAGGGGGAGCTAAAGCGAAGGCTGGTGTGACAGCCATCCAAAGTGTAATGAATAACTTCATCATGCTCAAAGGGATATTCAATGTTTGCTTTTTTATTTTAACCATCTATCAATAGGTGCCCTTTGCAAGGCATTGGAAAACCTCCCTGAATTCTTATTGACTCAAGACATTTCGGCTTTTCATTTTGTATTAATTAGTACACATTTCAAAAACATAATTCCACTTTAACATTATGGGGTGTTGTGTGTAGGTCAGTGACCTAAAATCTCAACAAAATGTGGAAAAAGTCAAGTGGTATGAATACTTTCTGAAGGCACATATCTGATATTGAGTAAATAGCTTGAACTTATTCAGAAGCGTTATTCAGAGTAAATATGTCAGAAGAACATTTATTGAGAGAGTGATTTATGGACAGTGTCCTTCGTCCTATAGTACCGATTCTGTATAGACAGCAGCAGTCTGTTGAGGTAGGTAGGGCATCAGGAGAGCAGATTTTCCCAGGTGGCAGCAGTGATGGCTGGCTCTGATTTCCTTCCTCTGGGGATTTCCCTGTGCCAGTCTGCAGAGGAGAGGAGTGTCACATTACTGTTTGGTTGTGTGACGGGAGTCCGTTACTGCAGTCCGGTCCCACTGGGACTGACTCTGTGTCCTTCACTAGCATTTTGTCTAGAAATAATGCATTAGTACAATAAATTATCTCATCAATTATCTAATTTGTATGCATACTGATTTTACATCTGTTATTTTATGGAGTGAAAAAAAGACAAGGTGGTTTCTCTTTAAAATACGTATTTTTCTTTCTGGCTCATGTTTTTTATGTAAAGGCATAGTGTACATACTTATCACATAATGTATAGAAAACCACACAGGACTGTATGCATAACATTAAATAATCCAAACACATTCATTATGATTGTTGCTGTCAATAAATCAGCAGGTTCATCCATCAGTGACAGCCCAGTACAGTCACAGGACAGTGAGTTCCTCTCAGGCTGGCTGGGCTGCCATCACACACTGCATGAATGGAGCATCTTCTGATGCCTGTCCTCATGTGCAGTCCCTCTGCTCCTGCTCCTGGCCCTGGCAACCCAACAGCCCATTGAAACCCATGAGCCAGCAAATCTGCCCTCATGTCATAGTCTCTCCATCTCCATCAGCTGTGGTCCTCTGTAGCTCAATTTGTAGAGCATGACGCTTGTAACGCCAGGGTAGTGGGTTTGATCCCTGGGACCACCCATACGTAAAAATGTATGCACACATGACTGTAAGTCGCTTTGGATAAAAGCGTCTGCTAAATGGCATATTATTATTATTTAGCTAGCTCTGCACTTCTGCTCATCCCCATGTGCTACATTAGGGCCAGCTGGGATGTAGACTGCCTGGGAATGCATGCTTCCATACTGCGTGGGAAACCTCCCGACAGTCAGCTGAGTAGAGCTGAGCTCTCTCTCTCTCATTCTGTCTTTCTCTCTCTCACTCAAATTGCTTGAGGGTTTCTCCATTTCTCCCCCTCCCGCCATTCCTTTTCTCACAGCCTTTATCTCTCTCTTCTCCCTTCCTCAGTACTTCCTCTCTCACTCCTCTGCCGAGCCTCAGCTCCAGGCAGAGCTCCAAGCCCAGATTTACAGCCATGCGATTCATGCAGAAAGAGGCTTTGAGATGAAAGATTCTGAGACAGTCAGACTGAGCACAGAGAGAGAGAAAGATATTCACAGACTGAGAAAGCAAGGGAAAGAGAAAGAAAGACATGCCAATGTGCTGTGCAGTGTTTGTAGTGTCAGGCTATTTCTCCTGATAGAAATTGTAATTTTACACCCATTTTTACTATTGGACCATTTCAATGCCAAGGCTCGGTTTGTAAGGCTACCACTTGTCCTCTGTACAGTGTGTATGGTCAAGGTCACAGAGGACTCACCGTGTTGAGCGGTACTGAGCACGGTCTTCTCCCCAGTCCATTGGTGGTGTAATGATCCCTGACCCTGTGGGGCTGATGCTACTAACACACTAATGTCTGCCACTCGGGCAGGCCCCAGTAATGATGCCATTAACCTCATGTATTTATAGGACACCGAGGCACCTTTCATAAAGGAGCACAATGACCTGTGGGTACTCTTCAGCAGGACTCTTCCCTCCCTAGAGAGAGGAAGAGAGATAAAGAGATAAAGAGAAAGGGGTGGCAGAGAGAGAAAGGGGGAGAGTAGAGAGGGGAGATAGAGAGATAACGAGGAGGAGAGGGGGAACAAGGGAGGCAGGTTGGCACCTGGAGCGAACAATTACCCACTGTGGCGTCTATAACCTATGAGTTTCAGATTGTACACATAAGGCTGAAAATGGTTAATGACAAAGTAACAAACACTGTGTATACTGACATGATTATTAATGTCAACAATGAGTCAAGCACATGGCTTAACCAGAAAGTGTCACGGTTCAGACAGACGACCAGAGGACCACAATTGCGTCACACCAGAAAGTTTATTAAACTTAAGGGAAAAGGGAAGTAGGGAGTGAATGAAGGCTCCAGGGGTAACAGGGATCCCGTCCAATGTGCTGGGTCTGTGCCCCCCCCAGTGGCAGCGATGCGTCCTATGAAGCCGGTGGTGGGTGGTCCAGAAGTCCTGGGGGGGGGGAGACACAGACACAACAGGGCGGAATGAAACAAGGCAGCAGTACAGTTCAAGGGAAATCCAAAATACGTAGTAGCAAGGCAGAAGGCTGGTCAGAGTTACCGGGATAGAAGAGTAGTCAGGAGTCGTAATGGCAGAAGCAGGTCTGGATCTCCTGGGGCAGACGAGTATCCAAAAATCAGGCAGGTCCGGGGTCACAAAACCAGGGTGAGCCAGAAGCGCGAGCAAACAGGTTCCGGGTGTGAGCTTTGCAGACGATCTGACACCGGAGAGCTGAAAGACAGGGCCTTAAATACTGGGAGAGGTAGTGGGTAATGCAGCGCAGCTGGCAGAGTAATTAGAGCAGAGCAGAGCAGGGACAGGTGGAGCTAGTTAGGCTGAGTAGAGAGAGTGGTGAGCAGAGTGGAAGAAAATAAGGTGGTAACCCGGTGGAGTGAGAGGCTCATGACAGAACCCCCCCCCCAAGGGACGGCCCCAGAAGTCCCAAGAGCAACACCACGCCGGGCGGGAGGAGGGGAGCCGGAGGAGGGCTAGAACTCCTCCGAACGGTCCGAGTGAACGTCCTCATCCTCGGAGGAAGCCGGAGGGCCGTGGTCGGGAGATGGGACAGGTCCCGAGACAGGATCAGGCACAGGACAGGAAGCCGAGCGGGCAGGACGGTTAGGGACCCCTCTGGGGCGGCCCCTACGGATTGCAGGTTGATCAGGATGCTGTTGGTGGAAAGCGGTGATGAGAGTCCTATCCACAATCCGACTAGCTGGCACCCAGGTCCTTTCCTCAGGTCCATAGCCCTCCCAGTCAATGAGGTACTGGAGACCCCTACCCCTCCGTCTGGACCGAAGCAGGCGGCGGACGGTGTAAACCAGACCACCATCGACGAGCCGTGGAGGAGGAGGACAAGGCGCAGCAGGGACCAGCGGACTCTCATGGATGGGCTTAATCTTAGACACATGGAAAGTGGGGTGCACCCTCAGGGAATTAGGCAGTTGGAGCCGGACAGCAGTTGGGCTAATCACTCTTATGATAGGGAATGGGCCAATGAACCGAGGTGCCAGCTTCTGCGACTCCACCCTGAGTGGCAGGTTCTTCGATGACAACCACACCCTTTGACCAACATGGTAGGTGGGAGCAGGAATTCTCCGACGGTTGGCCCCGGTAGTGTAGCTGGCAACGGATCTGAGGAGTGTGGCTCGGGCTTGTGACCAGGTGCGGCGACATCGACGGGCAAAAGCAAGTGCAGATGGGCAAGTAACCTCCTCTTCCTGGCTGGCAAATAGAGGAGGCTGGTATCCATAAACACATTGGAAAGGGGACATACCGATGGCAGAGCAGGTCAGAGAATTGTGTGCGTACTCCACCCATGTCAATTGCTGCGACCAGGAGTGGGGGTTGCGTGAAGTCATGCATCGCAGTGCCTTCTCGAGCTCCTGATTAGCCCGCTCTGACTGCCCATTGGATTGGGGATGGAATCCGGAAGTCAGACTGACTGTGGCTCCCAGCAGGTGACAGAACTCCTTCCAAAAAGCGGAGGAGAATTGTGGACCACGGTCAGAAACTACATCCTTTGGCAGTCCGTGGATCCGGAAGACGTGTTCCAGGACCACCTGGGCGGTCTCCTTGGCGGTTGGGAGCTTGGGAAGGGGAATGAAGTGTGCCATCTTGCTGAAACGGTCAACTATGGTGAGAATGACGGTCATGCCACTTGAAGGGGGCAGCCCCGTGACAAAGTCAAGGGCGATGTGAGACCAGGGACGTCTGGGCACAGGCAGGGGCTGCAGCAATCCGGCTGGGGGCTGGCAGGACGACTTGTGTTGGTTGCAGATGGGGCAGGCTTGGACGAATTCCCGTACATCCTTCCTCAGAGAGGGCCACCAGAACCTCTGGGCGAGCAGGTTGTAAGTGCGGGTGGAGCCAGGGTGACAAGCTAGGCGGGAGTCATGTCCCCACTGAACGACCTGGGACCTCAGGTCTTCGGGGACAAAAAGGCGGTCAGCTGGGCAAGTGCTGGGACCTGGCTGGTTACGGAGAGCCTCCAGCACCTGTTCCTCAACAGCCCAGGTCAGAGCTGCAACGATGCAGGGACTTGGCAGAATCGACACAGGATCCTTGGAGGGGGTGTCATCCTTCTGGAATTGACGGGAGAGGGCGTCTGGCTTGGTGTTGCGTGATCCAGGCCGGTATGACAGAGTGAAATTAAACCTGGTGAAGAACAGGGCCCAGCGGGACTGCCTGGAGTTCAACCGTTTGGCCGTGCGGATGTACTCCAAGTTCTTATGATCGGTCCAAACGAGAAATGGAATGGTGGACCCCTCCAGCCAGTGACGCCACTCCTCCAAGGCAAGCTTCACAGCCAGCAGCTCACGGTTCCCTATGTCGTAATTGCACTCAGAGGGGGACAACCGACGTGAGAAAAAGGCACAGGGATGGAGCTTCCTATCCTCCGCAGCCCACTGAGAAATCACAGCACCAACTCCCACATCCGAGGCGTCCACCTCCACAATGAATTGCCGGTCCACATCAGGCATCTGGAGGATGGGAGCGGAGGTGAACCTCACCTTGAGGGTACTGAAGGCTTTGTCGGCTGCTGGGGTCCAGGTGAAGGGTTGCTTGGTGCTGGTTAGAGCAGTGAGAGGGGCAGCAACGGTACTGTAGTTCCGGATAAACTTTCTATAGAAGTTAGCAAACCCCAGAAACTGTTGCAGCTTCTTTCTGTTCTCCGGAACTGGCCATGAAGTGACTGCTGATACTTTGGCAGGATCCATTTGGATACTTCCCTCTGCCACTATGTACCCCAGGAAGGCCACTGTCTTGACGTGAAACTCACATTTCTCTGCCTTGGCGTAGAGGGAATTCTCCAGAAGACGATGAAGGACTTGCTGGACATGGCGGGTGTGTTCAGACAGGTTTCTGGAGTAGATTAAGATGTCATCCAGGTAAACGAAGACAAACTTGTTTAACATGTCCCGCAGTACATCATTCACTAGAGCCTGGAACACAGCAGGAGCATTGGTGAGGCCAAAAGGCATAACCAGATACTCGTAGTGGCCTGTTGGTGTATTGAATGCGGTTTTCCATTCATCTCCCTCCCGGATCCGCACTAGGTGGTAAGCGTTTCTGAGATCCAACTTGGTAAAAACAGTGGCTCCCTGGAGCAACTCAAAAGCAGAGGTGAGCAGAGGCAGAGGGTAACAGTTTTTTACTGTGATGTCGTTGAGTCCCCTGTAGTCGATGCAGGGGCGAAGAGATCCGTCCTTCTTCCCCACAAAGAAGAAGCCAGCACCAGCAGGAGATGAAGATGAACGGATTAATCCTGCGGACAGAGAGCCATTGATGTAGTCCTCCATGGACTTTCTTTCAGGAGCAGACAACGAATAAAGACGACCCTTTGGAGGGGCTGTTCCAGGGAGGAGGTCGATGGCACAGTCGTACGGTCGGTGAGGGGGCAGAGATGTGGCTCTTGCTTTGTTAAACACCTCTCTGAGACCATGGTAGCATTCTGGGACATTGGAGAGGTCAGGAGCGGAGTTAGTAGGTACTGGCCGAGGGGGTAGTGCGGCAGCAAGCAGGCAGGTTCGGTGGCAGTCCTCTCCCCACTCCCTGATCACCCCGGTCACCCAGTCGAGCTGAGGGTTGTGCCGGCGGAGCCATGGGTAACCCAGGATGAGGGGTTGGCCTGGAGAGGGGAGCAGGTGAAACTGGATAGTTTCTTGATGGTTTCCGGACAGACCCATCGAGACCGGGGCCGTGACATGAGTGACCGATCCGAGTAAGTGTCCGTCCAGTGCCCGGGCAGGAATAGGAGGTGTCAAACGGAGGTTCTCCAGTCCCAGTTGGCGTGCCAGCTTGATGTCCATTATGTTGGCTTCGGCGCCAGAATCCACCAGAGCAGCCAGGGTGTGAGTTGAGTCAGAGAGGCGGAGGTGAACTTGCAGCAGGGGTTTGCGGTCGGAGGACTGGATGGTCATTGAACTCAACCGGACTCCCCCTATGCCCGGTGAGCTTCGGCCCTTTAAAGGGCAGGTTACCACACGATGTCCATCACCTCCACAATAGAGGCAGAGGTTTGAGGTGAAGCGTCGCTGGCGCTCTGCAGGAGTGAGAGAGGCTCGCCCAATCTCCATAGGCTCAGACTGATCAAGCTGACCTGGGTGAGTGGCAGTAGATGACAGGAGCCCAGTCGGATCTCTCCGAATGCCGGTAGTAGGTGGACCTTGGCGCCCCCTCTCACGACGACGGGTCTGTATCCTTCTGTCGATCCTGACAGTTAGTGCGATGGCTTCATCAAGAGTGGAAGGCAGTTCATGGGAGACCAACTCGTCCTTGATATAGTCAGCCAAACTATGGAAGAACGCGTCCACCAACGATGGTGTGTTCCAAGAACTTCGTCTAGCCAGGGTTCGGAAGTCGATGGAATGGTCTGCGACTGTACGTCTGCCTTGTCGAATACTGAACAGTTCACGAGACGCCTCTGCGGTTGGTGAATCCAGGTCAAACACCTTCAGCATCTCCTCAGCAAACAGGTCGAAGGTTGCACATGCGGGGGTTTGACGTTCGAACTCTGCTGTTCCCCAGAGTCGAGCTCGGCCCGTCAGGTGAGTGATGGCATACCCAACTTTAGCCCCCTCCGTGGCGAAGGTCCTTGGCTGCAAGGAGAACTGAAGTCGGCAGCTAGTCAGGAATGGCCGGACCTGGGTTGAATCGCCGTTGAACCGCTCGGGGTTTCCAATCTTGGGTTCCGGAGCAGCGGCTGCAATGACCGGGGCAGGTAACTCGGGGGCAGGGCTGGTGGGCAGACTGGCTGGGGTCAGGTTGGTGAGGAGTTGAATGATCATGGCGAGTTGTTGTTGCTGCTGCTGGAACTGCTGCTCATGCTCATCGGTTTCCATGTCGGGGAAAGTGTGCGCTGAGTCCATAATGGTCAGATCGTACTGTCACGGTTCAGACAGACGACCAGAGGACCACAATTGCGTCACACCAGAAAGTTTATTAAACTTAAGGGAAAAGGGAAGTAGGGAGTGAATGAAGGCTCCAGGGGTAACAGGGATCCCGTCCAATGTGCTGGGTCTGTGCCCCCCCCAGTGGCAGCGATGCGTCCTATGAAGCCGGTGGTGGGTGGTCCAGAAGTCCTGGGGGGGGGGAGACACAGACACAACAGGGCGGAATGAAACAAGGCAGCAGTACAGTTCAAGGGAAATCCAAAATACGTAGTAGCAAGGCAGAAGGCTGGTCAGAGTTACCGGGATAGAAGAGTAGTCAGGAGTCGTAATGGCAGAAGCAGGTCTGGATCTCCTGGGGCAGACGAGTATCCAAAAATCAGGCAGGTCCGGGGTCACAAAACCAGGGTGAGCCAGAAGCGCGAGCAAACAGGTTCCGGGTGTGAGCTTTGCAGACGATCTGACACCGGAGAGCTGAAAGACAGGGCCTTAAATACTGGGAGAGGTAGTGGGTAATGCAGCGCAGCTGGCAGAGTAATTAGAGCAGAGCAGAGCAGGGACAGGTGGAGCTAGTTAGGCTGAGTAGAGAGAGTGGTGAGCAGAGTGGAAGAAAATAAGGTGGTAACCCGGTGGAGTGAGAGGCTCATGACAGAAAGAGCAACAGAATATACATGTATATATATTTAATCCACATTTTATCAGTTTCTTTCAACAGTATTGCGTGGGTATTACCTGTTATGTCTCCTCTCCTGTTTCTCCAGCCTTGCCCTTCATCCTGAGAGGTCACTGGTGGCAACAGGTCAGGTGGGGAAGGAGCCCTACATCTGTGTGTGGGACACCTTCAGTGTACAGACCATCTCTATCCTCAAGGACGGACACTCCCATGGGGTGGCCTGCCTGGCCTTCAGCGCAGATGGACAGGTGAAACACACACACTCCCGCACACACACCACCTCATGCCCACAAGCCCACACGCAAGCAGACATACACACACACACACACACACACACACACACACACACACACACACACACAGCCAAGCACGCACCACTTCTCACACACACACACTTCACCTCACGCATACAGGCATGCATGCACACCTCTCATCCACCTTTTCTCTGAGTGGATGGGTTCCTGTGCTATCACCCTGTTACCAAGGCAAACCTGTTTGACTGAAAAATAACAATACTTTGACACACAGCAATGTGAATGCTCCATAATTTGTGAGATTGAAGCATTCATAGATTTCTCCCAATTATATCACATGTAAATGTACATAATACTGTAAATGTGCCTTATATCTCACATAGCCTATAGCAATGGGAATGGGATTGTGGTGGTGGGTTGCTGAGAAGCGAAGCCTGCTGGGTAACTGTGCAGGCTGGGGATGATGTACGGCTCTGCCATTAATCATGTTAGCCCATGTTTACTGGGGGGAATGCTGGGACAGCACCATTCTCCTATGACCTTTAGCTTGATGTATGGGGCTCCATGAGAGTCTCCTACAGCAGCAGCAGCCTGTTGATGTCCCCCATACAAGACCAGTAGGCTACACCTAGGGAAGAGGGAGAGGAAGGAAGGAAGGAAGGAAGGAAGGAAGGAAGGAAGGAAGGAAGGAAGGAAGGAAGGAAGGAAGGAAGGAAGGAAGGGAGGGAGGGAGGGAGGGAGGGAGGGAGGGCTGGCTGTTGTTGTTGCCTTCATTGTGGTTTTGGAGTTGACAAATGCAATGTCACGTCAGAGGAGGCTGCGGCGGGTGAAGAATGTGTCTGGGAGGAGAGGGAGGGGGAGAGAGAGGAAGGGTGGGTGAGGAGAGCCAGGGCTAATGCTACCGTGTGTCTAGATGAAGAGAAAAGGGAGGAAGGGAAGTAGGGCAACATGTTGTATCACCTCCTGCCCCTGGCAACCAGTCTACATTACTGCTACACTGTAATGGAGACCAACCAGGGAGGGGCAGCAAACAAGGTTTACCTCAAACCCATAGTCAATCATAAAGACATTTAGGCCTTATCATTTTATTAGCTCCATTCTGAAATGCATTAGATGGCTGTTTTCTTGGAAACTCCTGTGTGCAGAGCGAGTAAACAATTCTGGGTGATGTCATATAACACAGATGGATGTCTTGTTTGGTTGGGATTTAAATGGATTTGTGGATGAATGGTTGTGGCAAACCACAAATATGACAAAACATGTTTTCCTGAAGAAAAGAGAATGTATTCTCTATCACTGAAATGTATTGATTAATGGAAACACACATTACCATTTCATTGTAAAGTTATCAGCACATTAGGTCAAATTACATTTGGCATTCATCTCCTCTCTTTTGTACTCAGTAGAATGGCCGTACTTACTTTATATTGGAGCATCAAATCATAAATATCCCTGACGTTTAGGTCTAATTTATTTTCTATCTGTTTCTTTGTCATCCCAATATTCACCCTAAAAATATTGCACGGAGACGGTTGTCCAAATGTTCCTAAATGCCTTGCTCCTTTGTCTGAGTCATAAAATGGGTAATTAACAATTAACTCGCTGAATGGTAATTGCCGCCAGACTAATTGGAAACAATTTGCATTCCTTTCCTCTCTACAGCGAGTGTGATAAAATACAGAAGGCGTTTTCAATAGTGCTTACTGTATTATCTGCACATGTCTGCACTGCCTGTGCACTCTCTATAACATCTCTATAGCTGTCACATAGAACAACTCTATGTCTCCTGTCATAGAAATTAATTGATTATGAAAATATGACTATTTTCCTCCATTTACAGTACATGAATGAATATGTATTCATCTTCCTACATTGAATAGAAACAGTCTCCCTCCTTTCTTTGCAGATGAATGAATAGTTTCCCCTTTTTGTCATTTTCAGCGGCTGGCTTCTGTGGGGCTGGATGCCAAAAATACAGTGTGTGTTTGGGACTGGAAGAAAGGAAAGATACTGGCCACTGCGACAGGACATTCAGACAGGGTAGGCTTTTGTGTGTGCTGTGTGCATGTTGGCATTTGTGTATGTGTGTGTTGTGTATTGATTCAGTTGTAGAGTGTGTATGTGAGTACACAGTGTGTGTGTGGCATGACTTTCTGTGTGAATGAGAGGAAATGTATGTGTGTTAATGGCTTGGCTGTCTTTCAGATCTTCGATATATCCTGGGATCCCTTTCAGCAGAACCGGCTGGTGAGCTGTGGGGTAAAGCACATAAAGGTGAGCTTCACAATAACAACACAGTATGCTCCGTGCTGTCCAGTCAGTTCATACATAACACTTGAGCCAAGTTCAAAAATAACATATGGGGAGCTATCAATGTTGAGATGGGTTACCCTGACCCAGTGCAGCCGGCATCAGTCTATTTTCAAGTTATTTAACATGTAATACGTTTATACGGTTGTTGTTAAAAGCTGCTTTTGGAACAACCTCATAAACAGTTTGACATGTTGTCAGTGGAGGAGTAAATTGGCGCTATCAGATATTCTAGCAGTAGAATGAGAAAGTGGTGTTAGGGGGACTGGGGCATATTGTTTTCAATTGGTACGCGTGAAGAGCAGTTGGAGGACGCCAGTTTCTATTCAGTCAAAAGCAGTAATCTGTTCTGTCATTCCCCTCCGGAAGGGCTGTGTCCTACTATACACACACACACACAACACTGAACTTACAGAAGAGCCCTCAGTTTACAATAAATATGTAAATACATTCAGTACCAGTCAAAAGTTTGGACACACCTACTCATTCAAGGGTTTTTCTTTATTTTTACTATTTTCTACATTGTAGAATAATAGTGAACACATCAAAAAAATTAAATAACACATATGGAATCATGTAGTAACCAAAAAAGTGTTAAACAAATCAAAATATATTTTATATTTGAGATTCTTCAAATAGCCACCCTTTGCCTTGATGACAGCTTTGCACACTCTTGGCATTCTCTCAACCAGCTTCACCTGGAATGCTTTTCCAACAGTCTTGAAGGAGTTCCCACATATGCTGAGCACTTGTTGGCTGCTTTTCCTTCACTCTACCGTCCGACTCATCCCAAACCATCTCATTTGGGTTGAGGTCGGGGAATTGTGCCGGCCAGGTCATCTGATGCAGCACTCCGTCACTCTCCTTCTTGGTAAAATAGCCCTTACACAGCCTGGAGGTGTGTTGGGTCATTGTCCTGTTGAAAAACAAATGATAGTCCCACTAAGCCCAAACCAAATGGGATGGCATATCGCTGCAGAATTCTGTGGTAGCCATGCTGGTTAAGTGTGCCTTCAATTCTAAATAAATCACTGACAGTGTCACCATCAAAGCACCCCCACACCATCACACCTCCGCCTCCATGCTTTACGGTGGGAAATACACATGCAGAGATCATCCGTTCACCCACACCGCGTCTCACAAAGACACGGCAGTTGGAACCAAAAATCTCAAATTTGGACTCCAGACCAAAGGACAAATTTCCACCGGTCTAATGTCCATTGCTCGTGTTTCTTGGCCCAAGCAAGTCTCTTCTTCTTATTGGTGTCCTTTAGTAGTGGTTTCTTTGCAGCAATTCGACCATGAAGGCCTGATTCACACAGTCTCCTCTTAACAGTTGATGTTGAGATGTGTCTGTTACTTGAACTCTGTGAAGCATTTATTTGGGCTGCAATTTCTGAGGCTGGTAACTCTAATGAACTTATCCTCTGCAGCAGAGGTAACTCTGGGTCTTCCATTCCTGTGGCGGTCCTCATGAGAGCCAGTTTCATCATAGCCCTTGATGGTTTTTGCGACTGCACTTGAAGAAACTTTCAAAGTCCTTGAAATTATCCGTATTGACTGACCTTCATGTCTTAAAGTAATGATGGACTGTCTTTTCTCTTTGCTTATTTGAGCTGTTCTTGCCATAATATGGACTTGGTCTTTTACCAAATAGGGCTATCTTCTGTATACCAACCCTACCTTGTCACAACACAACTGATTGGCTCAAACGCATTAAGAAGGAAAGAAATTCCACAAATTAACTTTTAACAAGGCACACCTGTTAATTGAAATGCATTCCAGGTGACTACCTCATGAAGCTGGTTGAGAGAATGCCAAGAGTGTGCAAAGCTGTCATCAAGGCAAAGGCTGGCTATTTGAAGAATCTCAAAGATAAAATATATTTTGATTACTACATGATTTCATATGTGTTATTTTATAGTTTTGATATCTTCACTATTATTCTACAATGTAAAAAATAGTAAAAATACAGAAAAACCATTAAATGAGTAGGTGTGTCCAAACTTTTGACTGGTAGTGTATGCCTCACAAACAGTAGCAATGGAGAATCGTTTTTCTTGTTGTTTTGTTTATATATATATATATATATGTGTAAATATATTTATATATATCAAGTTATGGTGTGAGACATACATCATTGAGCCTATTGTGCCCTTTGGCCATAAAACTACTTTCATGGACATGGAATCTTCTTAACTGACCGCTGTGAGCTTTATTAGAAATAAGCCCCATGCTATCTACCCTGAGGTGATCAGGCTGGCAAATGAACAGTCGTGATTTAGAGCAACGGTTCTCCAAACGCACTGTGACAGCAGCTGATCTCTGAGCTCATGTTCTCTCTCTCTTCCCTCTATCCTTTCCTGTCATTATCCACCTTATGTTATTTTTTCTTTCCTCTCTCTACCTCTCCTCCCATTGCCTGTTTTATCCACCTTTCTCTTCACCTCTCTAATTATCTTGCTTCGCCTTTCCTTCCCCTACCTATGCCTACTTGTACTTCTCTCTCATTTCCTGTCTCATCTCTCCTTCTCCATCTTTCACTCGCTTCCCCTTCTCCATGTCTCTAGTTCTGGGCTCTCTGTGGCAATGCGTTGACGCCCAAACGGGGGATATTCGGGAAGACGGGCGATCTACAGACCATTTTGTGTGTGGCATCGGCTAAAGATGATGTCACATACTCTGGGGCTTTGAATGGGGATATCTACGTGTGGAAAGGACTGAACCTTTTACGCACAGTGCAGGCCGCTCATGGGGTGAGTGAAATACGCACTCTAAACGCCTATAATCTCTTACACCCCTACACTGAAGCAACTCAATTCTCCTTACTCAATTCCCCTTCCCTCCCTCTGCATCCCTACCCTGAAACCTTCTTTGTAAATCTCTAAGGCCTTTAAAAAGCATTGAAAATAATGATTTTGCCCCCTTTTTGTGTCTCCAATACAGAAATAGACTTTTTGACCCACATTCCTATCATATTCCTTTCCAAGTACCTTTTTCTATGCACAGAACAGTTTGATAATCCCCCTGCCTATGACTAAAGTTGACTGCACTGTGTGTAGGCTGGGATCTTCAGCATGTATGCCTGTGAAGAGGGCTTCGCCACGGGGGGACGTGACGGTTGTGTCAGGCTCTGGGATGTGGACTTCAAGCCTATCACCAAGATCGACCTTCGGGAGGCTGAGCAGGGGTATAAAGGTATGCCTCATGAACCTGGTTTAACTACTGCTCTTGGTGATAATATATTATGGTTCTCATTAAAAAGCCAATTGCATAAGCTATTGATGCTAAAGTTACTTCTGATCATCCCAAACAAGTCAATGGCCTCATGAAAAGTTACAATTTATTTTGGGTATTTCTTTCTGGTATTCACCTCTTTGTTTGCATGCTTGTCAAAATGTGGTTATGCCGTTTGTAACCCAGAATGTATACAGATGAAATGTGAGAAAAACTGGACGTCCATGTTGGTTCTCTCTACCTGTGAAGGGGGAAAAAATCGATACAGTAACATTTTGCGATATTATTTTGGATGATATTATACTGAACAAAACTATAAACGCAACATGTAAAGTGTTGGTCCCATGTTTCATGAGTTAAACTATAAGATCCCAGAAATATTCCATTCACAAATTGACATCCTTGTTAGTGAGCATTTATTTATCTTTTGCCAAGATAATCCATCCACCTGACAGGTGTGGCATATCAAGAAGCTTATCAAACAGCATGATCATTACACAGGTGCACCTTGTGCTGGAGACAATAAAAGGCCACTCTAAAATGTGCAGTTTTGTCACACAACACAATGCCACAGATGTCTCAAGTTTTGAGGGAGCGGGCAGTTGCATGCTGACTGCAGGAATGTCCACCAGAGCTGTTGCCAGATAATTTAATGTTAATGTCTCTATCATAAGCCGCCTCCAACGTTGTTTTAGAGAATTTGGCAGTACATCTAACCAGCCTCACAACCGCAAAACCACGTGTAACCACGCCAGCCCAGGATCTCCACATCCGGCTTCTTCATCTGCGGGATGGTCTGAGACCAGCCACCCGGACAGCTGATGAAACTGTGGGTTTACACAACCGAAGAATTTCTGAACAAACTGTCAGAAACCGTCTCAGGGAAGCTCATCTGCGTGCTCGTCATCCTCACCAGGGTCTTGACCTGACTGCAGTTCGGCATCGTAGCCAACTTCAGTGGGTAAATGCTCACCTTCAATTGCCACTGGCACACTGGAGAAGTGTGCTCTTCACGGATTAATCCCGGTTTCAGCTGTACCGGGCAGATGGCAGGCAGCATGTATGGCATCGTATGGGTGAGTGGTTTACTGATGTCAACATTCTGGGTTTATGGTATGGGCAGGCATATGCTACAGACATCCGCCACCATCACATCATGTTTCAGTATGATAATACACGGCCCCATGTCGCAAGGATCTGTACACAATTCCTGGAAGCTGAAAATGTCCCAGTTCTGGCCTGCATACTCACCAGACTTGTCACTCATTGAGCATGTTTGGAATGCTCTGGAACGACGTGTTCGACAGCGTGTTCCAGTTCCCGCCAATATCCAGCAACGCACAGGCATTGAAAAGGAGTGGGACAACATTCCACAGGCCACAATCAACAACCTGATCAACTCTATGCGAAGGAGATGTGTCGTGCTGCAGTAGGCAAATGGTGGTCACACCAGATACTGACTGGTTTTATGATCCATGCCCCTACCTTTTTTGCCCCTAAGATATCTGTATTCCCAGTCATGTGAAATCCATAGATTAGGGCCTAATGAATTTATTTCAATTAACTGATTTCCATATACAGTATGAACTGTAACTCAGTAAAATCTTTGAAATTGTTGCATGTTGCGTTTTATATTTTTGTTCAGTATACATTGATACTTTCGTGTTTTTGTTTGTTGCTAGGTAGCGTTAGCTAGCGCTCGTCGGCTGTACCTGCGGCAAAAAATAAATAATTAATCCTATAGCTTGTTCTCCATCTTCTTTTTCAAAAGTGAGCCAACATGTTTTCAGCACTTTTATTTCCATGACTGAGCAAAACGAATTATCGTGATAATGTCGCATCGTGAGGTTAATGGCAATTTCCAGCCCTATTCTGTACTCAATATTTTAATTGATAGACAGGAGCAGGTGTGAAGTTAGCATGGTGCTAAATGGTTGGTGAGCATTAGCCCTCTGATCAATTAAACATCACAGAGTCTAAGCTGTGTGCATTAGCAGGCAGGCCCTTCACAGGTCCGTGGGGGACGCCAGAGTAACACGGGGCCACAGGCTGATCAAACCATGTCATAGTCCGCATATTTGTGCTTGTCCCTGGGGTATCATGGGTAATTAGGGTAGCTGGGTGATGGAGAGGATGAGAGGCACATCCTTATGAGGAGATCCATCTAAGTTCACAGGGTTGTGCGTGCACTGTGCTGTCTATAGAAGGGGCACGCTTCTGTTGCAGGGGTGTGTGAGCAGGTCGATCCAGACACTGATGTATGTGTACATGGGTTAACATACTGTAACTAGGGAGTATGTGTAGGTCACTTCAGTCAGTGTGTGTGTGCTGCCTAATAGAGACCGATGTGTGTTTAGCTCATTGAGAGCCCTGCCATGATGATTTATTAGCCTGTCCCTGTGGATGTATCACTGACACCTGTTGACTGGGAACAGATACAGAGGACAGAGAGAGACCGACAGATAGAGACAGATTAGATCAAATATGCCACTCATCCATTTCCATTCATATGAGCCAGAGCAGGCCATGTTAGTCCAATCAGACAGAGAAACAAAATATTGTTATATTCTAGGGGCCTGAGAGAGTTAGACTGTGCTGTATGGATAAAACAGAATAAAGAAGTTAAGATAAAACATTTTTCTAAACCTTTGACAGATGGCATTTAGTAAACTCCCCTTTTCCATAGCCTTATTTTGTGGATTCCTTTTTCTCTATGCCTCCTGTTAAATTGAGGAAACCATCAGTGGCACTCATGTATTATCAATGAGTCTCTTTTCTCTTCCCTTCCTCTCATCCTCTGTTCTGAGCGGTGGCTGCCTGGCTGTTTGTGGTAGCTAGGGGCTGGTTAAAGCAGAGTAAAGTTCTGTGTCCCCAGCCAGCCCTAGGGGTGGGGAATACTAATATCTGAAGGCTGTGGCCTTTCTGAAAGCCCCACAGACAACAGGTACACCCTGGGATTAGATAATGGCATTGTTGGGTGTTTGGTGGCCGGTCAAAGACCTTAGGAATAAATATTGTAACATGAATTTTGATTGGGTTTAAATCAATCTTATGCAAAAGGTATAATGTTCAACTTTTCCGAACACAAATGAGTAGACATGCCATAAACCTTCATAACAGCTTGTGGCTCTAGATTAGAAAGTGCTCCCAATGATTTTTGTACCCTCCGTATTAAGGGTTTCCTACATCTGTTCTTGAAAGTTTTGAGTCCCAGTGAAGGTTTGATTCCCAACTACGGATCAGTTTTAGTGAGAGGAAATCTGAGATAAGAATCCACATTAATTACTTTTTTGAAATGGTTATTCCCCCAGGGTGTCAAATCTGAAGTGTATTGTGCAGCCAATTAACTCTAGTTCATGTTACTCCGGTTGCTATGTATTCTGTCCATACACACAGATTATGAGACTGGTTTTGGTTGCCAGGTCCCCTGTTTGCCTACACAGACATAGGATCTTAATTTGATCACTTTTGTATTGTATTTGAGTTTTAAAAAGGCTTCTAAAGTTTGTCATTTCCATTTTGAAATTTCAGACTTGATTTGCCCTAATGAAAAATGTATCAACCCCTACAAATATGTACATTAATTATAATTCACATAATAATTCACATTTCCTGTTGCTACAGGATTATTTTCCTGCTGTAGCAAACTGGCTAAAATGAAGATCCTACATCTGTACATTGGCTATAGCTGGTTTCTGGTTGCCAGGTATTTTTGCGTGTAATGTTAGTGAGATGTTGTTTTAGGAAGAGTCTGAGGATCTGTAGCTGTGCTTTTCCTGACTCAGTTAGAGACTATTTAGTATTGATGAGGGGCATTGGGTGATGTCTTGCATTGGGGGATGTCTTGCTGATGTCTTGCTTGCTTGAAATGCCTTCACTGTAGTAGCTCAATCTGTTCCTCCCTCTATAGAGTTTTCTGCTTCATCTCTCTCTCCTCAAATGAAAGTCCACCTGCATTAGTCACGCATCACTCTGTGGAAAAACTCGCCACCAGAAAGTTGTCTGAATGTAATAGTTTCTAACTCTGGATTGAAGTGTAATACACATTGAAGTGGATTAGATGCTACCCTTCATCACCTGCTGAAGAACGGGTGTGATTGCATTCAATCCACCTCTTTTGTTATACATGACAGAGCATTCATTATTTGCGGTGTCTTTCTCATCCATCTCTCTATCCCTCTTTCTTTCTTCCTCTCCCTCCTCCCTCTCTCTCAGGGCTGTCTATTCGTAGTGTGTGTTGGAGGGCAGACCGTATCCTGGCGGGGACGCAGGACAGTGAGATCTTTGAGGTGATGGTTCGGGACAGAGACAAGCCTCTGCTCATCATGCAGGGTCACTGTGAGGGAGAGCTCTGGGCTCTGGACGTCCACCCCAAGAAACCGCTTGCGGTGACTGGCAGTGATGACCGATCTGTACGGTCAGTCTTAATTCCAGCAGCAATTTAGCTCGTACATCAGCTTCCTCAGGAGCATCTTTACACTAGCGTCTTCATAGACCCAGTAGTTATCATCAGAGCTTTCGTCTCTAATTTATCCTTCTCAGTTTACCCAGGCCACCATCCCTGTTCATTCTATTTTAATCTACCACTTCATCCAGACTTTTCATCTTAATTACATCCACTCAGTGAACCCTGACCAGTAGTACTACTCGTCCTGCTTGGTTCACTGGTTCTCCTCTCTTTCAGACAGCCGTTAGTTTGTAAGACACTGTTCTACGCATTTCTAACCGAGACAGTTCTAGCCCAGAGTTCAGAGCTAGCTATAGAAAAGTCACAGTGCCAGCCTGTGCAGGGGACAGATAATTGATAATGAGGCCACATGCCTGCTATCCGTCGGACAGGATCAGTCCCTCCACAACACACACAGACCCACACAACCCCTTTCTACCAGGAGAGACAGAGCTCTCTGTGGGCCCGGTAACACTGTATTTTAACAGTCCATAATAAACCATTAATTAATCATTACACCCACATTTATAAACCATCTATTTATCATAAGTAAAGTATTTTTGCAGTGCCTAATCTAAAGTGAGCACTATCTAACCCTAATCCTAACCCTTAACCTAACCTAACCCTAACCGGTATGCAACCTTTTTGTAAATGCCTTATAAATGGTTTATTTACGGACCGTTAAAATAAAGTTTAACCCTTAATTCAAGACCACACGCTGCAGCTGTAACTAGCTCATTAAAACATCTGTCTAAGTCACTTAGCTGCTACTGATATCTTCCTCTCTTAATACATTCTTATGGCTGTGGCCAGTGGCGGCTCCTGAAAAAATTCTCAGGGGGGGCAATTTTTCTGATGATTTAGGTGACCTACACACATTTTTAAAAAGATATGTCCAGCAACAACATGAAGACAGGGGCAGCATATAAGTCAATACCAGAAGCATTTATTGACTGATCTCAAAAGTGTTGGCTTACCAGGGTTGGTGGAGCCCTCAGTTTCATCTTTGCCTCGCAAAGCTAACTCAAACACTCCGCAAAACTTCACACACTGGATTAGCCGGCTGAGGATGTGGCGGTTCTTGCTAATGTCGTAGTAAATATATTTGTTATAGTGAATATGGAATATGATATGTTGAGTAAAATGTTGTGCTAAGATCTATTTAGGTCAGGAGCTGGTTATAAGTTCTGTTCCTATCCAATAACAATGGACAAAAGGGTCCTATCTTGTCAGCCTTGTCAGCAGGTGGCCAAGGACAACACCCACGCCATAGGCCTCTCAGTTCTTCCAACTCACGAGTTCTTGCTCTGAGGACACACACACACACACACACAAACACACACACACACACACACATCATCACTGTTAAACACACACACACACACACACACACACACATCATCACTGTTAAACACACACACACACACACACACACAAAAATCCCCTCTCTTAGGCTGAACATTTGAAGACAGAGAACCCGACTCAGAGCCAATGCAACAGTGACAGTAGCCTGGAGGGGACCTCGCCCAACTCATCAGGACCAATCAGAAGATCAGAACTACTAGATTCAACCTACTTCATTTATTGCATAAAATGTCTGCACACAATGTTTCGGGGCTCTCTTCAGATAATAATAATAATAATAATAATATGCCATTTAGCAGACGCTTTTATCCAAAGCGACTTACAGTCATGCGTGCATACATTTTTGTGTATGGGTGGTCCCGGGGATCGAACCCACTACCTTGGCGTTACAAGCGCCATGCTCTACCAGCTGAGCTACAGAAAGTGGATACTCATGGATGCGCATCGCAATTGTAAAATGTCAACACAATTGGAGACACCACGTCATTTTTGGAGACATGTTATTGACAGTAAACTATTGTAGATGCGACTGCTAACTAAATAAAACATTTTAGCTGGCTAGCTAATCATCTTAGCTAAATGTGGGGCAAACAATTCAGTTATTTACCGTTAATTTGAGGGATTGGGGTGAAAGAATTTGAGTTACATAGTGATACTTTACGATATACTGTATTGACAATATCGCAATATTTTAGCGCTAGTTGGCTGTACCTGCACCAAAACACCATTATTGTTCCTTCATAGCTTGTTCTCAATCTTTTCACATTGGGAGCCAATTTGTTTTCAGCACTTTTATTTCCATGACTGATCAAAACTCGTTCTCATGGCTTTCTGATCCCTCTGCAACAGACATATGGTGCGCAATAAAATCACAGTATCGAATCGCAATACGTATAGAATCATGAGACTCGCAATGCTGATGCATATATCTTATCATGAGGTTCCTGGCAATTCCCAGCCCAAGTTCATTTGCCACAACAAATCTCTTCGCTAGCAAACGCGATGTCTTCTCCAAAACGGCAATGTGTCTCCAGCAATGTTTACTTTTTTGACGTTCTATGGCATCTCCACTTTCCAAGCATATATGGCCACATGTAATATTTTGGTAAGTGATGCAAATAGTGAACTATGTAGGGCCAGGATGTAAAATATATGTAGCTGCAGCAATTTCTCTTATCTGATATGGTAAGTAATGGGGCTTAATTTATAGCTCCCTAAGAGTTTGACGAACGGGTCCGTGCACGCGATTCCAGATATCTTTACCTCTGAATAAACTGCCTTTATTATACCATATCCACCCTGTCCAAAGTCTCTACTTGGTCTCAGTTCTCCAGTAAACTTGTGATTATCAACACTAACCTCATCGTTGTGGCGGCGGACAGCTAGCCTGTATCCCTCATCAAGTTGAGTGGCAATGTTATTTTTCCGTTCGTACCAATTTTTGGAAAATCCTCGGGTGTAGGACTTTCCGCCTTTAGTAGAAACCTGTTGAATTATTAAATTTGGTCTGGGAGGTCCTAATTGTTTCGTTGCCAATTTATCTTCATTTGTTCGCCGACAAAAAGGAACTTCTTTCAAAGACACAATCCGCTCTTTTCTCAGTTACGTTCATGGTTACGTTACGTTACGTATGACGAAAGCGCGTAAGTGCAAGCCCTCAGACACCCATAGAGATTGTATTGAAGGCTCTGAAATTTGAAAAAAATTGATTTTACATTAGAGGCTATGAGAGACTTCTGGGCGATTTTCAACCTGACTGAAATCGCCCCAAAAGGGGGGGGAGCCATTTGAAGCACGACTTTAGCCTGATTCGACATTTAGTGGCAGTGTGGCACTGTGGCAGATCAGACGTATAGATTACAACACTGATAACTACTGTTGCCGTGATATAATTGATTAGAAAAAAAATCCCTTCCTTTTCCCGTTTGGCAGTGCGTCGCCCATATCGCCCTATTGAACAGGCCGCCCCTGGCTGTGGCTACAGAAGCAATGTCCATAGCTGAAACTGTGCTGATTGGTTACGACTGTGTGTGTGTGTGTGTTTCTGTGTGTGTGTGTGTGTGTGTGTTTCTGTGTGTGTGTGTGTGTGTGTGTGTGTGTGTGTGCGTGCGTGCGTGCGTGGTGTTCTCAGGTTGTGGAACCTGGCGGACCATGCCCTGATAGCTCGCTGTAACATGGAGGAGGCAGTCCGCAGTGTGGCCTTCAGCAACGATGGCTCTCAGCTCGCTCTGGGCATGAAGGACGGCTCCTTTACCGTGCTCCGAGTCAGGTACTGCTAAAATGTACCTTCACTACCTACCTTTAGTCCCTAGAGTCAGTTAAACTAACACCCACTCACTCACACACCTGTAGCTCACAGTTACAGAAAACATCCACTAACGAACACTGTTAGGTCCTAGTGTCAGGTAAAACAAACTCCCACCTTCCATATCACTACCTACCTTTAGTCCCTAGAGGCAAGTGCAGTACAGCACGAACTGTCTTGCACATTTAGTTCCCAAATACAGGCACCACTACCCACACCTGTAGTCCTTAGACTCATCTTTAGGACAGCAAGCACTCCTTTCACAATCTGCTTTAGAGCTCAGTGTTTAGTACAGACTCTCCTATCGGGTATAGGACCATCACCTCCCCCCTTTACTGCTCCAGGTTCACGCATCTCCTATAACCCACCTTAAAGGTTACTACAAGCTTCACTCCGTTGATCTAGTGCGTGCGTGCGCGTGGGTGGAGTGGGATTTTTGGAGCAGTGGACACCTTTTAGTAACATAATATCCTCACCAGTCCCACTCCCATTCACAAGGGGGTGATATTATTATTATTATTATTTATTTATTTTTTTACATTTTGTGAAAGCAAGGAAAGTCACCTTCCCTTGCCAGTAGTAGCTAGCTGGCAGCCTGGCTAGCAGGCTTTAGCCTGGCTAAAAACATAGCAAACTAGCTAGCTTTTTTAGCTTCCCACATCTCCATGTGAAATAATCAAATTTATAATTAAAAGATATGCCCTGCTAAATATTCATATACTTGCTGGTGTAACCTAAAACATTATCCCAGTTTGATATGCTGCTTGTGTATTCATTACAATATCAGCTAAAAATAGAACATCATGTTTTGGTCATGGAGAAAAAGCACATGGCTAGGTAACGTTAGTTGGCTACAGCAGGTTCTACCATTTCACAATAGCCTGGAATCCCTAGTTATTACCTATAAACCAAATACCTTTTTGGGTGGATTTGTGTTGTTTGGATTACTGTTTGAAAAGTCGCTGATATTATTTATATTTGGTTATCAATGCAAAAAATGACATTGCAACACTGTGCTACGCTCCGTCTCCCTAGTGTGTGAATTTACCTTAAGTGATCTTTTCCCCAGTGGAAGCTCAGGGAGTGGTCAAATGGTCATTTAGGAAAATAATTTCATTTAGGAAAATGAAGGAACGTTTTTTACTATGGTTAGTTAGCTTTCATAAGTACTTGAATTATAGCAAAGCTGGCAAAAGTATTTCCAGCATCAAACTCTTCAGATACATCTTGTTAAGAAGGGCCATAAAGTTATGCAACCTAGCCTACAGTACCACCATGGGCCAAAACCTCAGGTTTTAACAGCCTTCTACTGAGATGCTGAATTCATTACTTAAAGCCTGACTGAAGGCCCCAGTTTAATTTACTCCCCAGCAGATTCAGTGGGTATGCTGGCACTTTCCATTAGGTTATAGTAAATTGGTCCGCAGTGCTGTTAATCAATACGTTTTGAAGTGGCTAATCCCCACGCTGCACTGTGAAGTGAATAGCGCTCCTGATTTGCATTTAGTCTATCAGAAATGAACGGGCTTACAGCATCAGGAGCAGCTTTTTATGATTGTATTGAATTTATGTTGCCTGAGGCTGTGTTGTGTTGTGCTGTATGATTTTGACTGAGAGCCGGTGCGTTTAAAAGGGTTTGACTTTTTAGCTACTTCATCGTTGGTTTTAGCTGTTGGCTGATTTTTGAGCCACATACTGCACTGTATACATAGATATTCCCCATAGGTTATTCCCTATGATTACTGTTCACCATATCTAATCATTAGGAGTTTGTCAGGATAAGGGACAAACATCACTGGCACTATGATTCACAATTCCAGCACATTATAAGAATACGAAGCCATACTGTCTATACATCCTGTGATTACATACTTTCCCCCCTTTGTGATCGTACCAACATAAACATTACCAGAGAGCAATTTAGACAGAAAAACATCATTATGTCCCCATCTAAAATGACCCATGAAAAATGAGTTAATCAAGTCTGGGCTGGCGGAATTGCTTTTGGGTGGGCGCAGCAGGTGTGATAAGACTGTGGTGGTTTCATTGTAATGCCTCCTCCGCAGAGAGAGACAGCAGGAAGATGAGTTTAGTGGCAAGGTTCCCTCTCAGTGTTTCAGCTGGCCTCAGAGTCATTATGACAATGAATGGGCCCAGTCCATCTGCTGCTGCTCACTGTTGGTTAGATAGATGAGCTACCAGCGAGCCTCCTGCGTAGAGCCAAGGGATTCACACTTCTTTTCTCTCTCTTGCTCTCTCGCTCGCTCTCTCTCTCTCCCCCCCCCCCTCCATCTCTCTTCCCTCCCTCCCCCTCCTCTCTCTTCCCTCCCTCCCCCTCCTCTCTCTCCCCCTCCTCTCTCTCCCCCTACCCCCCTCCTTCCCCCCTCCTCTCTCCCTACCAGGGACATGACAGAGGTGGTGCACATTAAAGACAGAAAGGAGGTGATCCATGAGATGAAGTTCTCTCCGGATGGCAGCTACCTGGCTGTGGGCTCCAATGACGGCCTGGTGGATGTGTACGCCGTGGCACAGCGCTACAAGAAGGTGGGCGAGTGTAACAAGTCCTCCAGCTTCATCACCCACCTGGACTGGTCCATCGACAGCAAGTTCCTCCAGAGTAACGACGGGGCTGGAGAACGCCTCTTCTACAGGATGCCAAGTGAGTGAATCACCGCCACCGGCCGCCACCACGTTTTGGCAACATTGTGACAATGTTGTGCTTTGGCAGCTTGGCTTTGCTTTAGACAGATTCTGCTGTCAATTTGAGAGTGACTCACTTTGCAGAAAAAGCAACGCTTCATAATAACTTAAAATTGTCCCCGTCTCTCTGAACTATGCCATGATAATCATGGTATAACTCCTATTACCTCAGCTTACTGTGAACACAATCAGTGATTTAATCTGATTTAGCTGTTTCTTGTTTCCCTGTTGGGAGAAGGCACGTAAACACATCACACAGCAATCAGCTTGACAGTAAACACCAATTAGGCCCATGAATAGAAGGTGGATCATAGCTAGCTTAGCGCCACGCCAAGCAAGCCCTTGTTACAGAACACACCAGCAGCAGCAATCATCCCATCACATCCGGCTTTAACATCGATGTGGTTATGCAGTGATTTCTTCTTATTCGTCTCTTCTGCCTGTCACAGAGTTTCCACTTTCCTCTTCCCAGGCAAGGCTGCTCTCTAGGTGGCACTGTCTGAAACTCTAGACAGCTGCACAAGCCTCCCAGTCACTACATAACCTCTGTCTGCACACACACACACACACACACACACACACACACACACACACACACACACACAAGCACAAACACACACACACACACCTCTCTGTCAGCCAACACTATGTGTTTGGAGAGCTGTGTGAAAAGCCCTGTCAGAGTGAGTGAATCAGCGTTGCTCCAGGGTGTTTAGTGTCAGCAGACAGACTGTCTAGACTGACAGTAAGGAGGGCAACAGGTGATGCTGCAGAGCAGACAGGAGAGAGGGAAAGAAATATTTTGGTTGCTACATTTTCCTGGTATTTATTAGGAAAAATATTTGACATCAATGGGTACTTTCTTACACTTACCTCAAACACTTTACCTCAATGTGTTTGTTTATTTGTTTATTTCCTGCTTCACTTATCCGTCTTTTTAACATTGCATTATTTTGGGAATATTCTCTTAGAAAGTCAATTAATTACGTTAATGGAATGACGTAAATCGAGTGTTGAAGCATGGTAGATTTTCTAATTTCACTTGTCCCATAGGGATTCTAGATAGCTCCCTCTTCCCTGGGGGTTAGACTAACAAACCACACGCACACACACAAACATTCATGCCCTAATTAAAAAAGGAGCTCCACAAGTGATGCAAGCTTCGGACAGAAAAGGGCTCCCAGCTCTAGGCTTTGTTTACGATGCTATTTGGTTTATTTTTTGCATCAATTAAACCCCTCATTAACACAGGAACAGGGGATTTGTGTGTTAATACCTTCAGTCTCATGTTTATGTAACCTTTACCTGCTTATTGAGTAAACGTATTGTCTTTTAGTTCTGGCTAAGAACCTTAGCAGCTAGGTTAGTAGAGCTGTAACATAGTCAACATTATTTAAAGGTGCTATTATTTACGCACAACAAGCTGGTTTTACAAGATACATGCATTCTGCCCATGTTTGTCTTCCATCCTGTTTTTCTTCCCTGAAGTTGGGAAGCACCTGACCACTAAGGAGGAGGTAAAAGGGATCCACTGGAGCTCATGGACGAGTGTGATTGGTCCAGAGGTGAGTGGGATATGGCCCAAGTACACCAACATCAGTGACGTCAACTCTGTGGATGCCAACTACAGCAGCGCCGTGCTGGTTACTGGAGACGACTTTGGCCTGGTCAAACTGTTCCGCTTCCCCTGCCTAAAGAAAGGTCAGTAAATGTCTGTGTTCTGAATATGCAACATGCCATTTTTACTTTGCACTCATTACAACAACAAAAAAATGTGTACCCATGCAAATATAGAATGATGAGATAGGGAATTATGTTGAACACTCCCCTTCTCTCATTTCATTTTCACTCGTTTTTCTTTCCCTGATGTTGTGAACAGGGGCAAAATTCAAGAAGTACATTGGCCACTCTGCCCACGTGACCAACGTGCACTGGTCTCACGACCTGCAGTGGGTGTTGACCACCGGCGGGGCCGACCACTCTGTATTTCAGTGGAAGTTCCTGCCTGAGGGCATCATGAACGGAGGACTGGAGACCAATATACCACAAGGTACAGTATTTAGCCAGAGGAACCTGGGGGTTTGATTTGTTTACATATTTATTGTATGGTTCTAATGAGAGCCCATATGGTTATGTTGAGCTGGTGCTCTGATATATGATTTCAAATTATTAATCTACCTTAAGAGAGTGACTACAGTACACAATATCCATGATCTTGTCAAAAGCCAATGTAATGACTATGTGAGTGATTGTTGCACCAGTGAAATCAGTTTCCTTGCTGTCACTGTCTCCTGGTATCGGTTCCCGCTAGATGGCCATGCAGATTCCAACAGTGAGGAGTCTGACTCTGATGTGTCTGATGTCCCGGAGCTGGACTCTGATATCGAGCAGGAGACACAGATAAACTACGACCGACAGGTGGGTATGTGGAGCTTACAGACACTGGAGGGAGTCCTATATGCGTCAGACAGAAAGTGGGTGAAATCAGGTTGAAAGATGATACACGATGTGAGGGACACTGAGAAAGTTCCATATGAGGAACGGGGAGTGTCTTACATGATGCAGCATTTGATGCAGAGATAGAATGAGTGTCAGTACAGTTGTGGGATCTTAATTTGGCCAGTTTGTTCGCAGTAGTAAAATAATCCTGCAGGAGGAGGATTTGATTATAATTTTTAAAAAAGTGATAATTTCTTATGGGAAATTTGTTTTGATAGACTACAGTAGACTATAGTTTAGTTGTGAGGTCTAGTGAGAAAAAGAGAACTGCAGGTATTCAGTGAATTTATGTAAATCACAAGGCTAATTTGAATTTCCTGCGGCGCAGGGAAATTATCTGCAACAACAGGGTAATCAAATTAAGATACTCTATCTATAAATGAGAATGACAGTTGAATGAGATGAGAGGAGAATATGCCCCAATTAAAATGGTGTCAGAAAAAAAACATGAGAGACAAGAGAACACACTACTCAAGGCTTAAACAATAACCTGTTTAAATACCCTACAGTAGATAAGGCAGAGAGAGAATAAGTTGTTAGAACAACCCACATTAGTCAGTGTAATCTGAATTGGAATGGCCCGTGTTAGTCAGAATGCCTCCAGCCATGTACGAGGATCCTGAGGCATCCTGAAAGTCAATGAAGGCGCCGAGTGGAGATATTCTGATATTGATTGATGTTAGCAGAGAGAGGCTGTGAGGCGGATGGAAGGGGAGATGATATATTCAAATAGCAGAGTGCTCCTATCAGCGGCTTTGTATGGGATCAGCGCTGACTGAGACTCTATTTGTCGGAAAACGCCTGGGTTGCCATGGCATCCATCACATGCCTTATCTCCACTGGCAGCTGGATCTGCATTTGTTGCCGTGACGATGCGGGTTGGTGCCACACGGAGCGCTGCCATGTGTGCTCTGTAGATACACGGCCGGCGGTGCCCGCACTGCTTAACTGTGGGGGAAAAATATTATTTTCCCTGCTTCTCTTAAGACTTAATTATTGTCCTCATGCAACACTTTGCATTTCTTGATTGTTTGTTGTCTGTTGTATTTCATATCATGGTTCGGTAAAGCATATTATGTGTTGTAGGAGCATGAAGTAAACTTGATCACTATTTAGGTACTTTAGTCAACCTTAGCTGCTTGTGATTGTGGGGAAAGTGGATGAAAGCAGGTTGACATGATGTACAATATGAGGGACTGCTGTTGTTACAGGTGTATAAGGAGGACCTTCCGCAGCTGAGGCAGCAGAGCAGAGAGAAGAAGCAGCAGGTCGGCTCCCTAAAGCGCCAGAGAGGCCCAGACGAAGCTCTTCGTCTGAAGTTTGTCCACGGGTAATGGGTTCTTATGAAAGGTTCTTATGGCTCTCATTTTGACTGTGTTACTGAGTGTTCATCAGAAAAATACTCACACGTCAAATTGGTTGAGATGACACTCCACCATTTGAAATGACGTGAAAAGGACAGATATATTATATTGAATTGAGAAGAAATGGTGTGTTTCCATCGTGATGAAACAATCTCTCTATCTGAAATAGGCCTGTCTGTGTCAGCTGTTGGAATATGCAAATCCCTTTTCAAAGCTGTAGTATTTAAATTATTTTTGCTAAACCTTTTCAAGATGTGTGAAGCAGTTAACTTTACTGATTCAGCACAAGCAGCCATTAAAGACTTCCCCGTAGCAGCTCTAATACTCCCTCAGTGTCCTTTCCTTTTTGTATGACTCTCCTGAGTGGCGCAGTGGTCTAAGGCACTGCATAGCAGTGCTAACTGTGCCACTAGAGATCCTGGTTCGAATCCAGGCTCTGTCGCAGCCGGCCGCGACCGGGAGACTCATGGGCGGCGTACAATTGGCCCAGCGTCGTCCAGGGTAGGGGAGGGAATGGCCGGCAGGGATGTAGCTCAGTTGATAGAGCATGGCGTTTGCAACGCCAGGGGTGTGGGTTCGTTTCCCACGGGGGGGCCAGTAAAAAAAATAATATATATATATATATGTATTCACTAACTGTAAGTCGCTCTGGATAAGAGCGTCTGCTAAATGACTAAAAATGTAAAATGTAAAACTTAAAGACCTCACAGTGGGGGAGGCAGAAGTCTTTCAGTGTTTGAGCGAATAAATAAATGCCACACATTTGATTAAAATTCCCCACACACACCACAGGGTTTATCAGGCCATGTAGGGGAGAGACAGCATATGAACTGGGATTTTATTTGGAGTGCCTCTTAGAAAGGTGGTCCTCTGTAGCTCAGCTGGTAGAGCACGGCACTTGTAACGCCAAGGTAGTGGGTTCGATCCCCGGGACCACCCATACACAAAAATGTATGCACGCATGACTGTAAGTCGCTTTGGATAAAAGCGTCTGCTAAATGGCATATTATTATATATATTATAAAGGGATCATACCTTCACTGTTTCAAATTAATAGCCATCTCATCTGAATATGTCCTTCTCTAGTCAGCTTTACAGAAACACCCAGGCACTCAGTCAAGGAATGAATTGACCTTTGTATCAGTATAAGTGACTTTCACTTTCCTTAATATAGTAGAATTGTGTTTGTCTATTATGTTTGCATTCCCGTGACCTATTTCTGTGTGTGTGTGTGTGTAGGTACCGCGGCTACGACTGCAGAAACAACCTGTTCTACACCCAGGCGGGGGAGGTGGTGTACCATGTAGCGGCGGTGGGCGTGGTCTACAACAGAGAGCAACACAGTCAGAGGTTTTACCTGGGCCACGATGATGACATCATCAGCCTGACCGTACACCCACTCAAAGACTATGCAGCCACTGGACAGGTACACGTGTACACACACACACACACACACACACACACACACACTCTCTCTCTCTCTCTCTCCCTCCCTCCTCTTTTTCGCTCTCTTTCGCTTTCTCTCGCTCGCTCTCTCTCACACACTGATCTTAATCACCTCTTTGTGAATGAATCCAGGTTGGCAGGGACCCAGCCATCCATGTGTGGGACATCCAAACCCTGAAGTGCTTCTCCCTGCTCAAGGGCTTTCACCAGAGAGGAGTTTGTGCCCTTGATTTCTCTGGTATGGCTCTGTATTTTCCTGGGCATGTAACTTATGTCATTATCAGATTTTAATTTCAATACCAGCCTGTGTTTTCCATGAGTGTTCTGTCCCTATGTCTGTTATGATGTCAAACTAAGAGTAGCATGTTGTTCCTCTATGTGCAGCGGATGGGAAGAGTCTGGTCTCAGTGGGCATTGATGACCACCACTCTATCATTGTGTGGGATTGGAGGAAGGGGGAGAAGCTGGCCACCGCAAGGTACTAAAAGCTTTTTCACACCAGCTGAAAGCTACTATTTGTGTGATCAGTGGGGGTGTGCATTTAGACATTTAGAGTTATTACAAAAACAGGGTTTTATAGAATAGTTCAGCTAAGCTGGGTTCAAATCTGGTTTTTCTCTTCTTTCAAATGCTTTAGCTGCCCTTGATTGAGCTTACCTGACACAATGGAACTTATGGTATACAGTCGTGGTCAAACGTTTTGAGAATGACACAAAGTTCGCTGCTTCAGTGTTATGAGATATTTTTGTCAGATGTTAGTATGGTATACTGAAATATAATTACAAGCATTCCATAAGTGTCAAAGGCTTTTATTGACAATTACATAAAGTATATGCAAAGAGTCAATATATGCAGTGTTGACCCTTCTTTTTCAAGACATCTGCAATCCGCCCTGGCATGCTGTCAATTAACTTCTGGGCCACATCCTGACTGATGGCAGCCCATTCTTGCATAATCAATGCTTGGAGTTTGTCAGAATTTGTGGGTTTTTGTTTGTCCACCCGCCTCTTGAGGATCGACCACAAGTTCTCAATGGGATTAAGGTCTGGGGAGTTTCCTGGCCATGGACCCAAAATGTCGATGTTTTGTTCCCCGAGCCACTTAGTTATCACTTTTGCCTTATGGCAAGGTGCTCCATCATGCTGGAAAAGGCATTGGTCGTCACCAAACTGTTCTTGGATGGTTGGGAGAAATTGCTCTCGGAGGATGTGTTTGTACCATGCTTTATTCATGGCTGTGTTCTTAGGCAAAATTGTGAGTGAGCCCACTCCCTTGGCTGAGAAGCAACCCCACACATGAATGGTCTCAGGATGCTTTACTGTTGGCATGACACAGGACTGATGGTAGCGCTCACCTTGTCTTCTCCGGACAAGGTGTTTTCCGGATGCCCCAAACAATCGGAAAGGGGATTCATCAGAGAAAATGACTTTACCCCAGTCCTCAGCAGTCCAATCCCTGTACCTTTTGCAAAATATAAGTATGTCCCTGATGTTTTTCCTGGAGAGAAGTGGCTTCTTTGCTGCCCTTCTTGACACCAGGCCATCCTCCAAAAGTCTTTGCCTCACTGTGCGTGCAGATGCACTCACACCTGCCTGCTGCCATTCCTGAGCCTGCTCTGCACTGGTGGTGCCCCGATCCCGCAGCTGAATCAACTTTAGGAGACGGCCCTGGCGCTTGCTGGACTTTCTTGGGCGCCCTGACGCCTTCTTCACAACAATTGAACCTCTCTCCTTGAAGTTCTTGATGATCCGAAAAATGGTTGATTTAGGTGCAATCTTACTAGCAGCAATATCCTTGCCTGTGAAGCCGTTTTTGTGCAAAGCAATGATGACGGCATGTGTTTCCTTGCAGGTAACCATGGTTAACAGAGGAAGAACAATGATTTCAAGCACCACCCTCCTTTTAAAGCTTCCAGTCTGTTATTCTAACTCAATCAGCATGACAGAGTGATCTACAGCCTTGTCCTCGTCAACACTCTCACCTGTGTTAACAAGAGAATCACTGACATGATGGCAACTGGTCCTTTTGTGGCAGGGCTGAAATGCAGTGGAAATGTTTTTTGGGGATTACGTTCATTTTCATGGCAAAGAGGGACTTTGCAATTCATTGCAATTCATCTGATCACTCTTCATGACATTCTGGAGTATATGCAAATTGCCATCATCAAAACTGAGGCAGCAGACTTTGTGAAAATGAGTATTTGTGTCATTCTCAAAACTTTTGACCACGACTGTAGTCCTAAAAGTCTGACAATCCAGGCAGGCTTAATCAAGTGCTCAAAGTATTTGAAATAAATCAAATACTACTTGGACTCAGGTCTGTTGTCTTAATGATAACACATTTGTAGAGTCAGTTAGGAGTTTTTTCCTGACCACATTACCTGACCAGGAAAAACTCAGGGCTCTATGTATTTGAGCTGACAGAATGTGAAGTGGAAATTCTGTCTCGGTTCTTCCCAGGGGACACAAAGACAAGCTGTTTGTGGTGAAGTGTAATCCTATCCTTATGGACAAGCTGGTCACAGTGGGAATCAAACACATCAAGTTCTGGCAGCATACAGGTGTGCCCTCCTGTTCTCCCTGACTCTGTCTCTCTCATACCATCAGCAGTGTTGGTTGGGGAAGCTACTCTGAAAATATAGTTTACCAATTACTTCACACTGGAATAAATTAAGCTACACTAATGCTACCCTTAAGAAAAATATAGTTTAGTAAACCAAAGTTACTTTGAAAAAGTAGTTCACTGCATCCAAACTACTTCATCTAAAAATTATCAAATGTAAATCTGAAATGTCATAGACTACAAACTGCAATAACAGATCACTTTTGAGGTCATATGTAAACAGAATGTGTAATGTAGCCTAAAGCAATGCTTCAAGTGAGAATTAGGCACTGATGCCGATAAAGAAAAAGTATTATTGCCTACTTCACCCATATTTTATTTTATTTTGCAAAAAAAATTGTGTAGTTACAGTAGTTAACTACACTGCTACATGGGGGGGAAAGTAATTAACTACTGAATACACTACCTAGATATTAAATTAGGTCAACTACCACCAAGCTACTGCAAAATGTAGTTAAATTACTAGTTGAACTACATGTAGTTCACTACTCCCCAACACTGATCATCAGTCTCACTCTATAGTCTCAAGTCCCGGCTTTTCTTTCAAGTATATCCTTCCAGGTGTTTTCACACTTATTATTTTATCTTTAGGAAAGTGATCCACCCTGTAATTTTTCTTATGAACATATGAACAACTCTATCTAGCTTGTCAGGCATGGTACGTTTATGGAAATCAATTAATGTATGCCTGAGTTTCTAATGGTGTGCTGTCTCTGAAGGTGGGGGCCTTATGTTCAAGCGTGGCATCTTTGGGAGCCTGGGGAAGCTGGAAACGATGATGTCCGTGTGTTACGGTCGGACAGACGAGCTGGTATTCTCTGGAGCCGCCACAGGGGACATATATGTCTGGAAGGAGCCCATGCTGCTGAAGACCATCAAGGCCCACGACGGACCTGTGTTCGCCATGTACTCCCTGGACAAGGTTCTGTACTGGAAATCAGCCCTGTCTGCTATCAACAAACTGTTGGTCAACTAGTTTCCACTAATCTTATAATCATAATCTCATAATAATCATAATAATCATAATAAGATCATAATCTTTATTGCATGGTCATTTTGACCAATAACCATTTAGAACGGCTCTATATTGTACTCAGTGGCTTCCCAACACCCACTTAGTGTAAATATTACATTGGGGCTTCCTCCCCATTGACTCATAAACGCCCTATAACTGCTTTATGAAGTTTGTGTTCATGTTCACTACAATAATATCCAAGTGATGGATGTATTATGGATGTATTTAACTATAATTAGCATGTAGATGAGACAGTTATCAATATTGTAGAGCTCTGATGAGCAGCTATGGAGAGATGTGAGTGTAGTCATGGTGGTTCTTGAGTTTGGGGGCAAACGCAGCATCATTAGGCAGCAAACGCAGCATCATTAGGCAGCATGATTAAGCCACACATGGATTACTTGCTTTCCTAATTGGTCATTTGCAGCCTGTCATTTGACTGTATGCATTATTATGCTGTCTTAAAGTGGAACTGACAGCGTTTTAGCAATATGAAATCTTATTAGAATCTGTTCCTATATACCCCTAGGAAGAATATGACACCTTTTATTTTACATTTTTTGACAAGCGAACACTTAGACTTAGATATGGTCATTTTTACGTTTTCATAAATTCATAGAATGTTTGGGAATTATGTATAGTAACGCATTTGGGAAAATTATATAGCAATATAGAGTGGGAAAGCAGCAGTCCATTTGGACAATTAATAGACACTTCAGTAAATAAAACCTAATAAAAACATCTGTCTTGTCCAGGACCGGAGTCTACGCAAACCCGTGCGCCATCGCCAATCAGAGCTTTACAGTAGGCCTTTATGCCAATAAGCCTTTTGCCACACGGGCCTGCCATCATTCACTTTGAACTGTGTGTTTACAGGCAGTAAAAACAGCGCGACATTAGATCATTCGAACGTATTCGCCAAAAGCCACAAAATACACCTGAGTGGATTTCTGCAAACCTGTAAATACCTCTTACATCTGGGAACTTTACAGTCCTATTGATCAAACAACCATGGAAAGGTAGGCTTTCTCCCCCTCGGTTATGCACAACAACAACAAGATCAACAACTAATGCTAGCCAGAGCGAGATGAGCTAAACATCTCAAGCTTTTTCAGCTAGTTGGCCATCAAAATTGCACTGTTAAACGATGGGAATAGTAGCCTGCTCGTCCTTCTGCTGCTTGCCTGCCAATGCATGCTTGTCTCAACCCACGTTTTGACAACTGAATGGGAATTTGCCTGCCCACCCATTTGATCAATGCCAAATACATTTAATTGACAACTAAGGTTGTGTTTGTAAATTGCCTCCAGTGTGTCAGAGTACGCTCTAATGTCTGTTCATAAATTCAGAGCATTCTGCTCCTGGAGCGTTCAGAGTGCACACTGCACGCTATGGCTGAACACCTCACTCTGACCATTTTACTCGCCCTAGCGGAGCTGGTTAGGCTGTTTACATGTTATCTAGTGCGTTAGCGTAGCGACTAACTGTGCTGCTGGCAACAATTTCATAATTTGTTTTGCCAACTTTTACTGGCACCGGTCATATTCAGCGGGTGTTGCGCGTTCGTAAATTCATCAGCCTTATTCTGCACTCTGGCACACTCAGAGGAGAGAGCTCTGAAATCGGAGTAGATAGTCATTGTGAATTTACGAGCGCAAGAGATATGCTAACTGGTTCAGGTTCAGCATAGCTATCTAGCTAGCAAAGCGATTCTCATTTCTTGCTAGCTAACCAAATGACACCTGCATCTCTAGCTGTAGCCACCAATAAACAATAAGGGGGAAAGTTCGGTCACTCACCCACTACTCCAATGACATGACATCCTCCCAGCAGCTAGCTAGTTAGGCTCCGTGTTTTTAGCTTGCTAAATAAATAGCTACATAAATAGAAACGCTAACCTATTAGCCACATTATGAGTATGACTGACTTATGATCATTGCCCTTGCTAGTTTGATTGTATTGATATTCCCAGCCTTAGTTACATTCCTCCATTTTAGTCCAAAATATGGAGTCATTGAAACTAAAACAGTGCATCCCGAATAGGTGGATGGGCCCCAGAGGAGGCTGCTGAGGGGAGAACGGCTCACAATAATGGCCGGAACGGAGCAAATGGAATGGCATCAAACACCTGGAAACCATCTGTTTGATGTATTTGATACCATTCCACTGATACCACTCCAGTCATTACCACGAGCCCGTTCTCCCCAATTAAGGTGCCACCAACCTCCTGTGGTGGAGTCAACAAACACAAACAATGTACCAGACCAGCTGTGATTTACAACCTGATATTTTTGGGACTACCAAGAAATGTATTGGTGAATTATATTAATCATACTGTACATTGAACTGCATCAATCTATTCTGCCAACAATGCCTTACTGCAGTAGCTGTGCATGGGTAAAATCACTGGGGAAGCCAAGTATTACATATTACAACCTATGATAATTGCGTTGTTTACTCTATAACATGTTAATTCATATGCCTTGCGACCGTAATATATAGGCCTAAAGGCCAAGACAATTAGAAGACTCAGTGGCAGAATAAATTCAACCACAACTTTGTTTTATCACAAAACCAGATAGCAACCTCTGTCCAGTGAAGTCCACAAAGCATATTGCATGTACAGTAACAGACAGTTACATGACCTACAGCATGGTCAAGAAAGTTAATGTTTCCGACATTTCCGGACCACTAAACAACTATTGATTTAGAACCACAGAGTTACCGCAAGTCACAAAGAAAACAGAAGCTGCCTTCTCTATTCCAGCACCATTTCAGCATCATGAAATCACCTCTGCTTAGTCTAATACAGTGACATCTAAAATATACAAAAACAATTTAGTCCAACCAACGTAAGCTAAATATCATGTGGCTGTCCATGGTTCTGATTCCTGTGTGCTTGTGTGTGTGTGTGTGTGTGTGTGTGTGTGTGTGTGTGTGTGTGTGTGTGTGTGTGCGTTCGTGCGTGCGTGCGTGCAAGTAGAAAAACATGTTGACTCACCCTACTTGTAGAGAAACGGCAATGCCATCCTCCTCTCTTTCATGTTAACGAAACGGTCTATCACTCTGTCATACAGTACACGCTTTTATTTTTTGTTGTCCTAGGCTACCTGGCTAAAATGCTTGCTCGCTAGCCTAACTTCCATTCATAGACAATGTTAGCTAGTTAACATTAGCCTTCTACATCTAGCTACATATTGAACTTCCATCCTCTCAGGCCAGGGGCACAACAATGTATGAATTCATGGTTGGATTAGAATCGCCGTTATAATCATTGGCCAGTATGGAGAATTAAGTCCAAATCCCCATCTCCATCCATGGCTAATTTAGGAAAGGGCCAATTTTAGCTAGCTAGCCACCAGAGGACAACAACACAACTGTCAATTACGTATGCTGTCAATGGGATTTGATAGGAGTGATGCCAAAATCCAAGCTGGCTTCCCTTGACACTTTGTTTTATTTTTATTGGTAAATGTTTTGGGGGAGCCTGGCTTCCCTTGGCATCCATGAATACACGCCACTGCCTTACTGCACATCATGGAATTCTGAATCAAATATAACCTATTTTTAAAACCTCTTATAAAGTTGGTTTTGTAGCATAAACTGGTAATTGCATATTTTTGACTGATACTATGATTATCCGTTTGTTTCATATCTGCAAAGTAGTTAAAACGCTGTCAGTTCCACTTTAATGACTGATGGAAACATTGCCATAAGCTGCCTCCAATGTCGTTTTAGAGAATTTGGCAGTATGTCCAACTGGCCTCACAACCACAGACCACGTGTAATCACACCAGCCCAGGACCTCCACATCCGGCTTCTTCACCTGAGGGATCATCTGAGACCAGCCACCCGGACAGCTGATGAAACTGTGGGTTTGCACAACTGAATAATTTTTGCACAAACTGTTAGAAACTGTCTCAGGGAAGCTCATCTGCTTCCTCGTCGTCCTCACCAGGGTCTTGACCTGACTGCAGTTGGCATCGTAACCGACTTCAGTGGGCAAATGCTCACCTTCGATGGCCACTGGAATGCTGGAGAAGTGTGCTCTTCACGGATTAATCCCGGTTTCAACTGTACCGGGTAGATGGCGTCTTGTGGGCGAGCGGTTTGCTGATGTCAACGTTGTGAACAGAGTTCCCCATGGTGGGGTTATGGTATGGGCAGGCATAAGCAACGGACAACGAACACAATTGCATTTTATCGATGACAATTTGAACGCACAGAGATTCTGTGATAAGATCCTGAGGACCATTGTCATGCCATTCATCCGCCGCCATCACCTCATGTTTCAGCATGATAATGCACGGCCCCATGTCGCAAGGATCTGCAAACAATTTCTGGAAGCTGAACATTTCCTAGTTATTCCATGGCCTGCATACTCACCAGACATGTCACCCACTGAGCATGTTTGGGATGCTCTGGATCGATGTGTGCGACAGCATGTTCCAGTTCCTGCCAATATTCAGCAACTTCGCACAGCCATTGAAGATGAGTGGGACAACATTCCACAGGCCACAATCAACAGCCTGATCAATGCGAAGGAGATGTGTCGCGCTGCATGAGATACTAGATACTGACTAGTTTTCTGATCCACATCCCTACCTTTAAAAAAAAAAAAAGGTATCTGTGACCAACAGATGCATATCTGTATTCCCAGTCATGTGAAATCCATAGATTAGGGCCTAATGCATTTATTTCAATTGATTGATTTCCTTATATGAACTGATGTAACTCAGTAAAATCGTTGAAATTGTTGCATTTTGCGTTTATATTTTTGTTCAGTGTAAATGGATTTTCTCCCATGAACTTCTGTTCTGTGGAAAATCATTATATCGCTATTTACTGCTACTAATGAAGAGTGGCGCAATATAAACAGCCAATCTCATCTCTGGCCATCAGTGCATGTTAGTGTTGTCAATTAAACATTGTCTTATAGCGCTTTCTCCCTCTTGTACATTTTAGATCTATTTATTTGTTCACCCTGTTGGAGATCTGTTCAAGTAGAGATGCCTTCTCATTAGATGTTACATATACAGTTGAAGTCGGAGGTTTACATACACCTTAGCCAAATACATTTAAAGTCCGTTTTTCACAATTCCTGACATTTAATCCTAGTAAAAATTCCCAGTCTTAGGTCAGTTAGGATCACCACTTTATTTTAAGAATGTGAAATGTCAGAATAATAGTAGAGAGAATGATTTAGTTCAGCTTTTATTTATTTCTGTTTATACTTGCGTACTATTGTTTGTACAGATGAACGTGTTACCTTCAGGCGTTTGGAAATTGCTCCCAAGGATGAACCAGACTTGTGGAGGTCTACAATTATTTTTCTGAGGTCTTGGCTGATTTCTTTTCATTTTCCCATGATGTCAAGCAAAGAGGCACTGAGTTTGAAGGTAGGCCTTGGAATACATCCACAGGTACACCTCCAATTGACTCAAATTATGTCAATTAGCCTATCAGAAGCTTCTAAAGCCATGACATCATTTTCTGGAATTTTCCAAGCTGTTTAAAGGCACAGTCAACTTAGTGTATGTAAACTTCTGACCCACTGGAATTGTGATACAGTGAATTATAAGTTAAATAATCTGTCTGTAAACAATTGTTGGAAAGATGACTTGTGTCATGCACAAAGTAGATGTTTTAACCGACTTGCCAAAACTATAGTTTGTTAAAAAGAAATTTGTGGAGTGGTTGAAAAACGAGTTCCGAAACCTTTCATCAGAGAAGTAGCCTTAAGGAGGATGTGGGAGGGCATTCCTGGGGGAGACCTCAGCTGAATTCCTGATGTGTTGTTGTTGTTGTTGCTGCTACAAATCCTTGACAGGCCCTGCCTGCTAATAGAAATGCAATTGTAATTCCCAACTGCTTCTGTGTGTTGTGAAAGATGTCAGTGAAAGACAGTACTTTTCATTTGTCTTCCCTCCATCCATACTTTCCTCATGCACTTCATCATCCAACACTACATTCTTAGTTTCAAGACAAACTGACCCCCTAGCATACTTCAGCAGTTCAGACAGACCTCTTGAGAAGATGTCAGGCAGAAGATTAGTGTAGGTCAGAGCCCCTGTGTCATCTGGCCCTCATCACTGAAAATGTTCCTCAGTGTGGTTGTCAGAGTTGGAGTACATTGGGTGACGTCCCTCTGCTGTTGTTCCCTCCAGGGCTTTGTGACAGGTGGGAAGGACGGGGTGGTGGAGCTGTGGGACGACATGTTTGAGAGGTGCCTAAAGACCTACGCCATCAAGAGAGCAGCCCTCTCCCCGGGATCTAAAGGTAGGATAACACTCTCTGCCCTACAGTAACTGAAAGAGTCAACTAAAGTCTATGACAGATACAGAAACACTATCTGAGAAGTGCTGTAATTATCTCTTGAAGGCACACACTGACCATGTAAAGCACATACTTGTATCAGGAAGCATAATGTGTTTGAAATTTGACCATAAATATTCAATAGATACTGTAACCATCAGTGACCACTGTTGCCATCTCTTGGCCTCATGTGGAATTGCAGTTATATTTCGCATGGATAGGATATTACTTCTATTTGCTGCTATCGATCTGGGAGGATTTCCCAGCTACAGCTATAGTAAGTCTTTACAGTGCTATTTGTGTGTGTGTCCCAGGGCTACTCCTGGAGGACAACCCCTCCATTCGTGCCATAACTCTGGGACACGGACACATCCTGGTGGGAACCAAGAACGGAGAAATACTTGAAATCGACAAGAGTGGACCCATGACCTTGCTGGTCCAGGTGTGTGTGTGTGTGTGCATACAGCTGAAATACCTAGGGTCATGTATTTTTCCAATTCTACTTGGTTTTCCCAGTTTGGTTTAGAGGAGACATTTTTACAGCAGCATCCTGCAGTGAAACAGCCTCAAGTGTTGTCTGTTCTCCACCTACTCAGGCTTCTGGATTTGTTGGCTTCTTCCTTACTTCCTCTATTCTCCACTCAGGGACTGCAGTCGGAAATAAATCTTTGCATATCTGAGGCAGGCTTCAACAGTTTGCCGCTTGGCTGGCTCCGAAAAGCTCTGTGTTCCCTCTGGATTATCCAGCCCAGTTGATGAATAGTTCATAGCTTATTATCTCAATACCTTCTTCTATATTACTGTCAAGCCTGTCATGGTTTTCCTCGCCTGTGTGCACAAGGCTTGTGTATGGCCTCTGTATTAGTGATGTGCAGTTTGCGAACCATTCATTTTACTGACTCGAGAGTCATGATTCGTTTTTTCGGAGTTACTCGTTCATTTTAGTCATTCGTTTGACCTGCTGGCCGCAATTAATTCTACAGCAGGGTTAAAACGCGTTCCTCTGGCTCAACGTCTCCGGAGACCTGCTCCGACCAACAACAAAAGAATGGCTGCAATGGATAGCTGCTGTTTTACTGGCTCCTGACCTGCTATTTTATGTGTTTTTTTGCACTGATCTTAACTTTCTTTGTGCATAATGTTTCTGCTATTGTTTCCTATGACTGAACGAATAGAGCTTCTGGACATCAGAGCAGCGATCACTAACCTCGATTTTGATTTATATTTCTACTTCAACGAGTCAGCGGCGCAGGACATACTGCTCACCAGGACCAGGCCCTAATCCCAGAGACTCGGAAAAGGAAAAGACGGTGTAAGAGAGGCGAATAAATAATCTGCCTCTACCTTCCGTTCTATTGGCGAACGCACAACGACTGGAGAATAAACTGGACGAGCTCCGTTCAAGACTATCCTATCAACGGGACCTGAAGAAATGTAATATCCTATGTTTCGTGGCTGAACAAGGACATGGATAATATACATCTAGCTGGTTTTTCTATGCATCGTCAAGACTGTATGGCAGCGTCAGGTAAGGTTAGGGGGGGAGGGGGGAGTCTGTTAACGACAGCTGGTGCACAATCTATAATATTAAGGACATCTCAAGGTTCTGCTCGCCTGAGTTAGAATACCTCATGATAAGCTGTAGACTATACTATTTACCAAGATAGTTTTCATCTATATTTTTCGTAGCTGTCTATTTACCACCGCAAACTGATGCTGCCACTAAGACCGCACTCAACGAGCTGTATAGGGCCATAAGCAAACAAGAAGATGCTCATCCAGAGGCGGCACTCTTAGTGGCTGGTGATTTTAATGCAGGGAAAGTGAAACGCATGCAAAGATCTCCTTCACCCTCCATTTGGAAAATCTGACCATAACTCTATCCTCCTGATTTCTGCTTACAAGCTCAAACAGGAAAGTACCAGTGACGAACTCAATACAGAAGTGGTCCAAAGAAGCGGATACTAAGCTACAGGACTGTTTCGCTATCACAGACTGGAATATATTCCTGGGTTCATCCAATGGCATTGAGGACTATGCCACATCAGTCACCGGCTTCATTAATAAGTGCATAGACGTCGCCCCACAGTGACTGTAAGTACTGTACATATCCCAACCAGAAGCCATGGATTACAGGCAACATCCGCACTGAGCTAAAGGCTAGAGCTGCCACTTTCAAGGAGCGGGACACTAATCTGGATGCTTATAAGAAATCCCGCTATGACCTCCGACGAGCCATCAAACAGGCAAAGCGTCAATACAGGACTAAGATCGAATCCTACTAAACCGGCTCTGACGCTCGTCGGATGTGGCAGGGCTTGCAAACTATCACAGATTACAAAGGGATACCTAGCCGCGAGCTGCCAAGTGACACAAGCCTACCAGACGAGCTAAATGCCTTCTATGCTCGCTTTTCAGGCAAGCAACACTGAACCATGCATGAGAGAACCAGCTGTTCCGGACGACTGTGTGATCACACTCTCCGTAGCCGATGTGAGTAAGACCTTTAAACAGGTTAACATTCACAAGGCCGCAGGGCAAGACGGATTACCAGGACACATACACAATGCATGCACTGACCAGCTGGCAAGTGTCTTCACTGACATTTTCAACCTCTCCCTGACCCCGTCTGTAATACCCACATGTTTCAAGCAGACTACCATAGTCCCTGTGCCCAAAAACGAGAAGGTAACCGGTCTAAATGACTATCGCCCCGTAGCACTCACATCTGTAGCCATGAAATGCTTTGAAAGGCTGGTCATAGCTCACATCAACACCATCATCCCAGACACCCTGGACCCACTCCAATTCTGGAGAAGAGGAACACCTATGTGAGAATGTTGTTCATTGACAACAGTTCAGCGTTCAACACCATAGTGCCGTCCAAGCTCATCACTAAGCTAAGGACCCTGGGACTGAACACCTCCCTCTGCAACTTGGTCCTGGACTTCCTGACAGGCCGCCCCCAGTTGGTGAGGGTAGGCAACAACACATCCGCCACGCTGACCCTTAACACGGGGGCCCCTCAGGGGAGCGTGCTTAGTCCCCTCCTGTACTCCCTGTTCACCCATGACTGCATGGCCACGCAAAATTCCAACACCATCATTTAAGTTTGCTGACGACATGACGGTGGTACGCCTGATCACCGATGACAATGAGACAGCCTATAGGGAGGAGGTCAGAGACCTGGCATTGAGGTGCCAGGACAACAACCTCTCCCTCAACGTCAGAAAGACAAAGGAGCTGATTGTGGACTACAGGAAATAGAGGGCCGAGCACGCCCCCATTCACATCGCGGGGCTGTAGTGGAGTGGGTCGAGAACTTCAAGTTCTTCTGTGTCCACATCACTATGACCTGTCATGGTCCACACACACCAACACAGTTGTGAAGAGGGCACGTCAACGCCTCATGGGCCCTCAGATCCTCAAAAAGTTATACAGCTGCACCATTGAGAGCATCTTGACTGGTTGCATCGCCGCTTGGTATGGCAACTGCTTGGGATCCAACCACAAGGCGCTACAGAGGATAGTGCGTACGGCCCAGTAGATCACTGGAGCCAAACTCCCTGCCATCCAGGACCTCTATACCAGGCGGTGTCAGAGGAAGCCCCTAAAAGACTCCAGCCATCAAAGTCACAGACTGTTCTCTCTGCTACCGCACAGCAAGTGGTACCGATGCACCAAGTCTGGAAGCAACAGAAATACAGAACAGCTTCTACCCCCAAACCAGAAGACTGCTAAATAGTTAGTTAAATACTTAACCATATAACTAACTGGACTATCTGCATTGACTAACTTTTTGCACAAACCTTTTTGACTCATCACATACGCTGCTGCTACTGTTTACTATCTGTCACTTTATTCCTAGTTATATGTACATATCTACCTCAATTACCTCGTACCCCTGCACATCAACTCTGTACTGGTATCCTGTGTATATAGCCAAGTTATCATTACTCATTGCGTATTTATTATTACGTGTTTTACTTTTCTATTTTTTCTCTATTTTCTCTCTCTGCATTGTTGTGATGGGCCCGTAAGTAAGCATTTCTCTGTTAGTCTACACCTGTTGTTTACGAAGCATGTGACAAAGAATATTTGATTTGATTTGAACTGTCTGCAGGCAGCGTAGAGAAGAAAAATACATTTAGAGTTTAGAGTTTAGAACTGTTAATTGATCACATGGTGCAATAATGAATGCAATCAATTGATTATTAAATGTTATGATGGACACAGCTTTGTAGATGCAAAACATACACACAGCCTCTGCTCAACAAACTCGAACTCAATAACAAATCATTTGGGGGGCTGCCTGGGTGCTGCAGTTCGCAAACGACATTCTGCTTATCACCCTCACGGCAGTCAAGCAATGCATTCCGCCAAGATCTCGTTCACAATCTAGTCCAGTTGCGGCCACATCTAGACTTTGTTTCAGATGTATCAAGAAATAATCGTATTTGTATGCCTAGCAATCAACAAATGTATATTGTTTAAAGCACACTTTTACAAGTCTCAGTCACAAATGACAGCTTGTAGAATCATGACTCTTTTGAGTTTTAAGTTCATCGTTCGCCGGTAGGGGGTCCTGCATGCTCTGGGCATTACTGACTCAAATGAATGAAATTAGTCTAAATATTTGTTATTTTGACTGAACGAGTCGAAAAGATCTGATTCAGTAAAAAGAGCCGAACTTCACATCCCTGCTCTGTAGTGCTGGATTGTAGATGACAGTTACAGTAGTTTGTATGATGTTGTGTGTGTGTGTGTGTGTGGATGTGTGCGTGAATGATTCCTTGCGTGCATGTGTGTTTCTGACTGTCAGTGTATCTCTGTGGTAGTTCCCTCCTATGGCCCAACCCTTACAGCTCAGAGTCAGAGCCTCCCAGACTCCCTAGCGGCAGGTACCTGTGCTCTGTTGCCATGGTGAACAGAGCTGATAGGGATGGGTTATGAAGGATCAGTATGGACGTGTTGTTGGGTAAAATGACTGCAGCTATCTGAGATGCGATCGATTGGGCTTTTGTTTTGTCTCAAAAGTACTGTCTCTCACTCAAACTCCACGTCAATATGAGCACAATGTATTGTCCTGAGAAAAATGGCGAGTGATTTTGTGACTGACCGGTGTGTAAAATGGATAAGGTGTAGGTCAAGGCATATAAACTGTGATTGACTGACAGCTGTGTGTCCGTCTGTTGCTATGGTTACAGGGTCACATGGACGGCGAGGTGTGGGGTCTTGCTGCTCACCCCCTGCTCCCCATATGTGCCACAGTGAGTGACGACAAAACCCTGCGGATATGGGAGCTCTCCACCAACCACCGCATGGTGGCCGTTCGCAAACTTAAAAAAGGTACTGCTGAATGTTATTATCTTCATCAACTAATGAGTCATTAACTCCCACGATCATCAACAAACATAAGGCACTCCAGTGTCACCTTCTGTTTCTGTGTCTGTCAGTCTGTCTGTATCTCCATTTTGGAAGTGTATAAGTGTGTGTGCGTTGTGTGTGTATCAGGTGGAAGATGCTGTGCCTTCTCCCCTGATGGGAAAGCCTTAGCGGTGGGCCTCAATGATGGTAGTTTCCTGGTGGTGAACTCTGACACCCTGGAGGACCTGGTGTCCTTCCATCACAGGAAGGAGTCCATCTCTGACGTCAGATTTTCACAAGGTAACCTTTGACCTTTGACAACTGACTGGATCTCTTATCATTGAAATGTCCAATCATTGTTGTTTGTATTTCATAACTCTTCTAATATGCATAGTTATTTTATTAGTAAGATTAATTTGAGTTATACTTTTCCTAATAAATGAAGTGAGGTTTCACAGAATAGCATTTTCGACCACATGGCTGAGGTGGTCTAAGGCACTGCATCGCAGTGCTATCTGTGCCACTAGAGATCCTGGTTCGAATCCAGGCTCTGTCGTAGCCGGCCGCGACTGGGAGATCCATGGGGCGGCGCACAATTGGCCCAGCGTCGTCCAGGGTAGGGGAGGGAATGGCCGGCAGGGATGTAGCTCAGTTGGTAGAGCATGGCGTTTGCAACGCCAGGGTTGTGGGTTCGATTCCCACGGGGGGCTAGTATGAAAATAAAACAATAAAAACAAACAAAAACACAATTTATAATGTATGCACTCACTAACTGTAAGTCGCTCTGGATAAGAGCGTCTGCTAAATGACTAAAATGTAAATGTAAATGTAATGTGTTAATTATTGGTTCTATGGTTTCCTCCTCAGATGCTGGTAAATACCTCGCTGTGGCCTCTCATGATAACTTTGTGGATATCTACAATGTGCTGTCCAGCAAGAGGGTGGGAATCTGCAAAGGAGCTTCCAGCTATATCACTCATATAGACTGGGACTCTCGTGGTGAGTTTATGGTGTAATTGGAAGCGGAGCCTGGATTCCCATTAGTAGTCTGTAGATACAAGTTCTATTTTGTCTTTTGGTTGAGAGAAAATATTTTTTTTGTAGGTAAATTGCTGCAAGTAAATTCAGGTGACAAAGAGCAATTATTCTTCGAAGCCCCAAGAGGGAAGAGACAAACCATACGAAATTCTGAGGTAAGAGACCCAACTGAGATTGCAATTTTCTTGTAATATTTCTCAGCTAGCCATCAAATATAAATGGACACTCCATAAAGCATGAGGCAGTGTTTAACACACTGTGTGTGTGTGTGTGTGTGTGTGTGTGTGTGTGTGTGTGTGTTCATGTTTCCGCCTGTCAGATAGAGAAGATGGAGTGGGCTACCTGGACGTGTGTCCTGGGTCCCACCTGTGAGGGGATCTGGCCCACCCACAGTGACATCACAGACGTCAATGCCGCCTCGCTCACCAAAGACAAGAAGCTGCTCGCCACCGGAGATGACTTTGGCTTCCTCAAGCTCTTCAGCTATCCAGCCAGGGTGAGACACAGGCACTAGATGTTCAGTTCAATTTTACTCTCTTGAACAGAAATGGAATTGACCCCAATGCTGGTACATGACTCTGTTGTTGATTCAAGTTGACTGTTGTCTCTTGGTTTTTCCTTGGCTCTGTCTGCTCCCTCCTCAGGGTCAGTATGCCCGCTTCAAGAAGTACATGGGTCACAGTGCCCATGTAACCAATGTGCGATGGGGACAAGATGATGCCACGCTACTGACGCTCGGCGGAGCTGACACAGCACTGATGATCTGGGCCCTGGAGAGAACCGGAGAGGGTCACAGGGAGAACCCTGTGGACAGCGAGGAGTCAGACGATGACATCGAGGAGGACGGAGGTAAAGGCCAGCCTTTAGACTACTGATCCATACAGTACAGTAGAGTAGTACACAGTAGTACTCTATAAACATTCTTACAATTCTCTCACAATCTTCTCTCAGAACTCTCATACAACATTCTCAACAAACACATACAAAGCTATCCTGATCAAATCCTACTTTTCACAAACTGCTCTAATTGGCTGAGTCTATTCCTGTGGGCGTGTCTGTAGGGTATGACAGTGATGTGGCGAGGGAGAAGAGCATTGACTACACCACTAAGATCTATGCTGTCAGCATCCGGGACATGTGTGGCATCAAACCCCACCAGCAACTGAAGGAGGTGTCGGCAGAGGAAAGGTACACACCCATGCCAGCTTCTGTTTTTGGACTGGTTGTTGTCACTCAAAGTGATAGAGCTTAAACATTAGAGAGTGTCTTGGCTCCTGACCGTTGTGTTGAGTGTGTAGATTTAAAACAATTAAAAAAGTCTGAAGCAGTGGCAATTAAAAAAAAACTGGCAAGTTGTATCTGTTGTGTTAGGCCTCAAAAGACTGTATTAACGTCTTGATCCTAATCAGGCTGCCATCAGCAGCCAACACCATGATTATCTCTAATTATAAACTGGGTTGTTCGAGCCCTGAAAGCTGATTGGCTGATAGCTGTGGTATATCAGACCGTATACAATGGGTATGATGAAACGTGTTTTTACTGCTCTAATTACATTGGTAACCAGTTTATAATAGCAATAAGGCACCTCTGGGGTTTATGGTATATGGTCAATATACCACAGCTAAGGGCTGTGTCCAGGCACTCTGCGTTGCGTCGTATATATTGGCCATATACCACACCTCCTCGGGCCTTATTGCTTAAAGGAATGCTTATAGAGCCCTCTGGTGTCAGAAACTGAAACTGCACCTGTCTTTTTTGTCACTTGATACATCTTTAGTTACCTCCTACCTATCAATACACATCTGTTGTTTGAGGATAATTGACATCTACTGTATTTATCCTTTTGTAAAGCCTCATAGGTGGTCATTGTAGGGTTGACATGGATATAGAGTTTGGTCTTGCTTTTTATGATACAGAGTGAGTTGACTTTTTAGTGCTTAGCTGACAACATTTACAGAGTAAGGGAAGGCTGCTGGGGTGTTTTTTCATGTTAGGCTATTTCAAATGGAGTATGAGGCCTGATTTAATCATTTGATATACATTATAGACTACTCTTTACCTAGCTGTACTACTTGCCCAAAAAATTCATTACAAAAAGAGACATTATTCTATGCTCATATAAAGATCTTTATCACCATTTCCATGTTATGTCTTTCTGCACTGTATGAGTGTATGTGTGTCCTCTTTCTCCAATACTCTCTCTATATTAGTCAGCTCTGTTGCTATGATACGATGGTTTGTCCTGGGTTGTGGGTGTAGCCCGTTGATATTGTTTGCTGTGTGCATGTTTTATGTGTGGTCCATCTATCTGTGGATTGTTGGATGTACGTGTTTGGGAAGTAATCTATGTGGTGTTACAGTATGAGATTGCATGTGCTTGTATTTGTGGCTTGTGGAGGAATCTTGTTAAGTATTGCAAAATGTTATGTGCATGTATAGCAGGTGTGCTCTCTGGCGCTTCTGTGCGATATCTGTTGCTATGAAACTGATATGTGGTGTATACTTATACAGTATCATTGGTATGATCTCAGTTGCTTTGAGACTGTGTAGAGTATATATACTGTGTGTGTGTGTGTGGTATGTACAATAAGTAGAAGTATTGTTGTGAAAAATCCAATGCAGTATACACTTTGCATGATTTACAATTAAATTGTATCATTATTTTAATTTGTGTCCACCTCATTTAGTAATTTGCATGTTTGCACAGTACTAACCCCATTAAGCAGTACTGTAGCTAGATATCCTCTCTATAGCCACCAATAAACAGTGACTGCATATAATGATATGCAGTTACTACAAACCCTGATATTATAGCTAACAGGGTCAATCGTTGCTACACCATTAGAGTTGAGTGTTCAGTATTGCGCTCCTAGTCCTTGATGAATGTAGTAACAGACTGTATACTCTGGGGTTAGTCAGCTCCATGGTACCATGCTGATTTGTACCCTCAACCATACCATCTCTGATCCCCATGACTCTGGGGCCCACTTCTGTCTGCAGAAACACCTAATATCTCTATTGTGTTTTAACTTGCATTCCTTTGGAGGCAGGGCATTGTCAAGTAAGTATGACCTAATGCAAACATTCTGCGCTAGCTATGGGATGTGGATGTGGGTGGCATTTCCATACATTAAGCCCTGTTTATACCTGGTGCTATCAAGTGTCCTTTGTCCTGATCTTGTCCACATTCTGATTGTGCCCACATTTTTAGACTGGTGTAGACGATTAAAAGACGCATTGTGATCTGATTGCAATCAGACAAGAGCAGGACGAAGGAAGCAGGTTAGAAGCAGGTTTATAAACAGGGCTTTAGATGTGCAGGACAAGGATAGTAGTAGAGTGGGCAGAAGATAGAATATCTAATATTCAATAGAGTATGGTGTTGTTATTTTAATCCAGGGATTTCAACAGAATGGGGGAAGAAATCTGTGTTTATTATTCCTTTTTAACCTACGTACCTATAATTTTATCCAAATGTGTTTATTTATTCATTTATGTCCTATAATGGTACTACAGGAGGCAGGTCTGAAAAATGTATTTTCTAGTCATCTATTTATTTGGACTATGGGCATAATCTCCCATTTCCTATGCGTCTTAATATCACTCAGCATGCTCAAACTGCTCAAATTCTGAGCAACATGAAGTTATGGGAATTGCATGAGTAACACATTTTATTTTCGGATTCTCATTTTTGTGTCATTTGTATCACAATAATGTATTTTGTTATTTGGGTGCAGAGAGCACTCAGAGTACAGTAATGATCTACCAAGTGATGCTGGAGGAGACCTTTCTTTCTTTCTGTTTCTGTCTCTCCCCCTCTCTTTTCCTCACTCCCTCTTGTGGTGCCCCAGACATCGCAGGACCTTGTTTTCCCATAACCCCTTGGGTGATGAGATAGAGGCACTGACACATTTCTCTCTCCCTGTGCCCCTCCTCCTCCCACCCTCTCATAGGAGCTCTATTGTACAGTTTGCACAGGGACCCCAGGGTATGACTCCCTCCCCTTATTGCTCTTTAGACTGGGACACTCTCATTCCACACCTCTCCTCTGAGCAGTCTCTCTCTCTTTCTGGCATGCTGACAGTATGCTAACAGTCAGAGCATGGTTTGCAGCAGGCAGGAATGATGGGCTAATAGCTCTCCAGGTTGCTTGTTGCATGAGCCTTATAGCTATACTGTAGTATAGTGAGTCCCCTCGGACTCCGACCTGTGTCCTCTAAACCTCTCACTTGGTTCTGTCCACTGCTCTCAAGGGGATCCAGGTAAAGTGAGCTACTTGTGTCTATCACACTGTGTGTACACTGTGGCTCCAGGTCCAAGTGTGTCTCTGTTTCTCTGTGATGCTCTGTTGTTCTGTATGTTTGTCCTGCATGGTGACAGTCGGCTCATCTCGTTCCCATCTGATCAGAACTGCATCTTTGCATCCAGACTTCAGAGTTTCACACCCTGTCACCATCCATGGGGGCGGATCATCTTTTCATCTGCTTTTTCCTGTTCAGAGACATGGACTTAGACAACGTCCCAGACTCCCAGTTCATGTCACTGTAGGATCATACAATCCTCAGCATGAAAAATGTTGCTATCAGTCCGCAGGAGTTAGTTACTACACTTGTACAGATATTCAATCTGTGGTGTTGTGTGGCAACACTACACTCTGATATGCTGATTGAACTCATTTCAGAGCACGTAGACACCGTCACCAACAATATTGTTAAAACATATGGGGAAGAGGGAGTCTGATTGCAGAATGAAACAGGAGAAAGTAAATGATGGAAATATTAGCTCCCTGCCATGCAAGATCATCCAGACAATGCTTATAAAGTGCTGTTCAGACAAACAGAGAAGAACGGTAGTGTCTGTCAGCTGTAAGGAGTGTAAACTACGTATGTATGTATGTGATCACAGCTATCACCTTTGGGCTATAGTGCTTTACCAGTGACCTGGAACCTTGTCTTGCGCAACCGTATGACACGGTTGTAGTTATACAAGGCAATTGCGTGACGAGACCCCTGGTGGCATGTCTTGTGGGGTATGCATGGGTGTCTGAGCTGTGTGCTAGTCATTTGAACAGACAGCTCGGTGGTTTAAACATGTCAATACCTCTTGGCAGCAGCTAATGGGGATCCTTAATAAATAAATAAATGCACATGGTGGTAGTGCTGTATAACTAATCCTTCTGCTTCGTCATTGCACTGTTCAATATCCTGTGGGGTTTTAACCTCAAGGTCTACTTTAATATGTGTTTCTCTGTTAACTTGTAGACTCTCTCTGTCTGTGTGTGTGTGCGCACGGGAGCATGTACAGATTTCCATGAACCTTTGACAGCCTAGGTTTATGAGCAATAACTTATATTCTTCCTCTAATGGCCCTGTGTTTTTGTGTCAGCTATCAATAGTATTGATATAAGTCAGATGTTTAACAAGATCAGTCTGTTAAACCCTGAGTGTGACCATGGACCTCAGGTCTAAGCAAGGCCACATCACTGTGGTAACCAACACCATCTAGGAAATCTAATTTTACAACACATCCAGTGGAATTCCACTCACCTTAAAGGCCCAGTGCAGTCATTTTAGTGTAGGAGCTGTTTGAATAGACCGCCTGAATTTTTAGCCTGTTGTTTTGGCCTGCCAGGTGACATCACCAGTTGGTAAATTAGTTCATAGACCAATAAGAAAGAGTTCCAAACCTCTCTGCCAGTAACAGCTAGTTTTCCCCTCCCCGCTCAGACCACTCCCAGACAGTCCTAGCAAAATTCTTACTTGAGAAATTGGTCTTTGCTAAGAAGCGATTTTTGTTTCTTTTATAATTATTTTATTGAAAACAATCACAGTAAGGTACTTAATTGTTACCCAGAAATGATTTGATATTGAGATAGAAATGGCTGCATTGGACCTTTTTAGTAGTTTTATTTAATTTTATAGTGATAGATTTTGATGAGGGGGGAGACCGAGAGAGGTAAATACAGGGAAAGCCTCACTGAGAGGCAGATGTGCAGATGTGCTGCAGGCGGCAGTGTAGAGCTCCTAGACTGAGTGAGTGGAATTTCATTCTGTGGCTCATTGCCATACATGTTAAATGTAACCTCAGCCAACTGGTGTAATGTGTCATTATTGGTGTAATCCTTATGTGAAAGTTGACGCTTGTTGACGTTGTGAATGTGATGTGTCACCTTGATCGTATGTGTGTGTGCGCAGTGGCTGGCCAAAATTCATAAATGTGGAAAATGTAATGGGACAATTTCATTTGATGTATGCAATTTATTCCATTATATGTAGCACTGAATTGTGTAGTATCTATAGACGTACAGTGTCATAAGGCACACTGAATGTTTGTGTATTTATAAACAGTAAGGCCTATTATGAGAATGAACAAGCAATGATATACTGTAGAAAGGCTTGACAATGTTTCTATTCAGAGTGATATGACTGATTGCAGCTGTTTCTCAAGTTGCAGTTTACTCCATAGGTCTATTCTTTCTCACGCGCTCTCTTTTATATTTCTTCCTCTCTTTGTTTCTAGCTACCTCATGTCAGACTAGACAGACTCTTTATAACTTGGCCTAATCTACCCTTTATGTGGCATTGCTGTGTCCTATAATTAAATTATTCTGAGAAAACATGACTTTGGTTTTTTGAAGTTCTGTGTTAAACTGTCCAATATATCAGCTGTGTGAGGCAGTAGTACCTATTTACTCTCTGCAGGCCTCCTGTTAGCCGAGCTGCTCCCCAACCAGAGAAGCTGCAGAAGAACAACATCACCAAAAAGAAGAAGCTTGTTGAGGTTTGTCTCACAGTGGTGTTAAAGTCAACTGAATAACTCTGATGATGTCATACTCAACCCTATTTTACATGTTCATGTTACATTTTCACTGTTTGTTATGAACCAGTGTTGGTTCAGTTTGGTGCGCTGCGGGATGTGATTGGTCAGTGATGTGTGTACTTTCAGGACCTGGTGCTGGACCACGTGTTTGGGTTCAGGGGCTTTGATTGTCGCAACAACCTTCACTACCTCAACGACGGCGCCGACATTGTCTTCCACACAGCAGCCACGGCCATGGTGCACAGCCTTACCACCGGTACAGCTACATGTTCACACTTTTGGATACCATACTCAACATTAACTTCAGGGCTTGTGATATATAGGAATGTACATGATAAGATTAACTCTGTGTTTAATGCTATTTCTCCTCAGGGACTCAGAGTTTCTACTTGGAACATACAGATGACATTCTCTGTTTGACCGTCAATCAACATCCAAAATACAAAAATGTAATCGCTACAGGACAGATTGGTATGTACTTTACTGCAGTGAATGAACGTGTTTAATTTTATTGTGATTGTGATTGTGTTTATATGTATTTTGCATGTACTTGTATGTACTTATTCATAGCATTCGTGCATGGGCTGAGTGTGTGCATATGAGACAAAGGGCTAGATATTGAATGCTTTATCATCTTTGCATTTTTCTGGGCCATTTTTGGTGACCGGTTCAGTCTGCATTGCCACATTTTCATTTTGATTGGTGCTAGAATTAGTTGTATTGGTGCTTTATATCATAATGTCCTCAGCAGCATCTGAAAAGGCACTCACTTTAGATTTCATTTGTTATTTTGCTGCCTCATTTCCCATCGCTCACACACCACAGGTGAAGTGACAGACCTACCAGGTAAAACGCCTTCCAGATTGCCCCTTGTACTGATGTGTTCTACAGTTTTACCCTATAGGTTTACCCTCTTCTTGCTGTTCTCCTGCAGTTTTCCCAGTGGCCTGTCCTGTGTTTTCTATCCTTAGCTTGTCCAGTAATTATCCCTCTGTATTGTTCCATATTGATTCAACCTATACTCTGCCGAGACATTCTATCTACTACAGCCAATTATTTGCCCTTTATTGCTCCATGCTGTATCCCTGTATACTTGATCAGAGTATGATGTTTTTCTCTGTACTGCAGGCACCACCCCATCCATCCACGTGTGGGACGCCATGAGTAAACAGACACTGTCCATCCTGCGCTGCTCTCACACTAAGGGGGTTGGCTACGTCAACTTCAGCGCCACAGGCAAGCTGCTGCTCTCTGTGGGGGTGGAGCCTGAACACACCATCACTGTGTGGCGCTGGCAGGAAGGTGAGACATTCTGACCCTGGTAATATACACTGAGATGGTGGTAGGCTACAGGTTAGATTGGTCCGTAATAAGTGCATTTGTGTGATAGCTAATCATAACAATGTTGTTAGATATCACTCAGTAACTGTAAATAGCAGGTCTTAGAATTGTGCTTGTGTGTGTGTTCCCCTGTCCAGGTGCTAAAGTGACCAGTAAAGGAGGCCATCCAGACAGGATCTTCGTAGTGGAGTTCCGGCCAGACTCTGACTCTCAGTTTGTGTCTGTTGGGATCAAACACATCAAGTTCTGGATGCTGGCTGGAGGCTCTCTCATGTATAAGAAGGGAGTGGTGGGCTCAGTGGAGGACGGCAGGATGCAGACCATGCTGTCTGTGGCCTTCGGTGCTGTGAGTATTGACAGAATTTTTGACTAAACTCTTTCATCTACCCTAATGGATTGGATTTACCCTAGACTAATTGGCTAATGTAATCAACCATGTTTTCTGTGATTCATTTGAGGTCAATTAAAAAGTAGATTTTAAGTTTCGTGATCCTGACCTGTGTGGTTTCTCTTCCTCCAGAATAACCTAACATTCACAGGTGCCATAAACGGGGATGTGTACGTGTGGAGAGATCACTTCCTGCTTCGTGTCGTGGCTAAAGCCCACACCGGGCCAGTGTTCACTATGTACACCACACTGAGAGACGGCCTCATCGTCACAGGGGGCAAGGAAAGGCCGTGAGTAGCGCACTGCTGCACGACCACTGATGATCCACTCAATGATCCTCTTATAGCACTCATCTCCCTGAGACTAACACCATTCGTTATCAAACCAAAATAACAACACACAATAGCCCCAAAATCACATCTGGAATTCCACTGGCTAACACTCTATATCCTCTTGTGTCCATGATGATGATGATGATACATTCAGTGGCGTGTCCAGAACATTTTGAATGGGGTGGCCAAGGTGGGGCACAGACCCAGTTTAAGGTTTAGGGATTGAATGGGAATCAATTGTGTGTCCCCACAAGGTTAGTAAAACAAGACTGTGTGTGTGTGTACGTGTACGTGTGTGTACAGTACAAAGGAGGGCGGTGCAGTGAAACTATGGGACCAGGAGATGAAACGTTGCCGAGCGTTCCAGCTAGAGACGGGACAGACCGTTGAGTGTGTGAGATCTGTCTGTCGAGGCAAGGTGAGTTCAGCATAGCCAGCACACACCCCAGTGGGAGAAGACTATAAGCAAGCCTACAGCTAATCTTAAACCTGAAAATAACTCCCTGGAAGTTCCCTTAATAAATATACTGTACAGTAGCTAACTATATTATTTTTAAAAACAGAATTTTATTGTATTTTCATTTCATATCATATAAACCATTTTAGGTACCTTCTCTGCTGCAGCTACACATATCTTCTCATTGGATAGACTGATGATTAGACATTAGATTACACTTGGTTTTGTGTCAGAATTTTTTGGCCTTTATAACTGCACAATCTATTTGGTGCTCTTTCATACACTCTTGCTCCTTGTTTATTTTCACTGCACTGCAACAGAACATACATTTTGTTACAGAGTTGGGATATTCAAGGTCAGAGAAGGTAATGATGCAGCGAATAAAATCACTTTTCAATCCAAAATAGATAGCTGAGTCATTTGTTTGGAAATGGATTTGTTGGCATTCTTCCCATAGTGTAGCAACCTTCAGTAGCTCATAGCCTACCCAGCAGCTTTAGCCACCTTTACAGTAGTAGTATGGGAGATGTGACATGTTGTTTGAACCAGTCTTTCACGTGAAGTTTTTAAGTTCATAGCTCTTATTTTACGTCTTTAGCTTCAACTAGGGTTTTGGTCAAAAACAGTAACCTTCTTGTGTGCCTGTCTACCAGGGTAAGATATTGGTAGGCACAAAGGATGGTGAAATCATTGAGGTGGGGGAGAAGAACGCTGCGTCCAACATCCTGATCAACGGTCACATGCAGGGCGAGATCTGGGGCCTGGCCACCCACCCCTCTAAAGACCTGTTCATCTCTGCCAGCGACGACGGAACCATCCGCATATGGGACCTGGCCGACAAGGTACAGCACAGAGAAATACTATGGTCTGCTGAGTGAAGTTGCATTTGCATTTACATTGAATGTCTTTCATCATTTATTGCAGAAACAACTTTTTTGAATCTCAAATTACAGTTTATTTGTGTTCTTGGTTTCCTTTGCACCTGTATTTAGTTAGCCTTTGAATGGCCACATACCATCCTATGTCTCATGTTTTGTTGTCTACAACCCTGCTGTCTGTTTCCCTGATAGAAACTGCTGAACAAAGTGAGCCTGGGCCACCCAGCCAAGTGTGCCAGCTACAGTCCTGATGGGGAGATGGTGTCTGTGGGCATGAAGAATGGGGAGTTCATCATCCTCCTCACCAACTCACTAAAGATGTGGGGCAAGAAACGAGACCGCAGTGCTGCCATACAGGACATCAGGCAAGAACTGAGGAGACATAGGAGCTACCTGGAGCTAGGCTCTTGCACTTTGCCTTGACTCATGTCTATTTCCTGGCTCAACCCTAACCCTCAACCAGATACCTAACCCTAGCTTCATGTCCACATCCCGGTTCAACCCTAACCCTCAACGGCAAACCTACTGTAACCCTAACCCTAGTTTCATGTCGACATCCTATTTCCATCCTAACCCTAGCTTAATGTCCACATCCATGTTCAAACCTAGCCTCAACCACAACCCTGACCACGCTTAACCCTAACCTCAACCACAACATTAATTAACCCTATCTTCATGTCCACATCCCAGTTCAACCTTAACCCTAGCATCAGCCACAACCCTGATTTGGCATAACCCTAAACTTAATCTTGGCATAACTCGAACCATAGCCTTATGTTTAACCCTGGCTCAACCCAAATATGACCCCCCCCCCCCCCCCCCCGAATTCCCAATTTAACCCTTGGTTACAACCAAGAAAAAAACTAAGCAAAATGAAAGGGATGTTTCAAACTCTGATTTCACTAAAAAGGGGAAGTAAACTCATTTGAAATTACATTGGTTCAGTGACCTTTGAACTCTGAGGATGTCTGTGTGGTCCAATGTCATATATATATATATATTATGTCTATTGTGTGACCCTCTCAGGTTCAGTCCAGACAAACACCTCCTGGCAGTGGGCTCAGTGGAGAGTACGGTTGACCTGTACGACCTTACCTTGGGCCCCTCGCTCAACCGTGTGGGCTACTGTAAGGACATCTCCAGCTTTGTTATCCAGATGGACTTCTCTGCAGACAGCATGTTCATTGAGGTATGCCACACTGACCGTGATGGTTTAAAAACAGGCTGAATATGAGAATTCATTCTAGAGCTGTTGTTGTTAAATAAACGATAAACACTACATATTTCCTAAAACCACACAAAATAGATAGTGGAATGAGGTAAATGTTATTTTGCTGTCAAGGTCATTATGTTTGAATGGTAAAAAACAACAATATTTTATTAGATTATTGTGGAAACCTTTTTGGGCACCAATTGAGCTAAATCTACAACCCTATTGTAGATCTGTGCTTGTGTTTTTAATACAGCACTCTTAACCATTTGATCATGTTGCACAGTGCGTTCTCACCATGATGGACACGCATATATCCATTTCAAAGCATGCTGAGAGTGTAAAAACCTATATTTAGACACACACATGTATGGCAGGAAGGTCATAATCATTTATAGCCAAGTCCCCTTCTAGTTAAAGGTGCTACACATAGGATTCTTTAGAATTTTTAGATTGTAATTTTTGAAAATATCCATTATATATCTGCCGCAAATAGTGGAATGATAGTGTTTTCACAGTATTACTTACCCGCTAGTGTTGAGATTGGCTGTGATATTCACCTATTGACTTCTCCTGCCAGAGCAGCATCTGTTGTCAAACGGAAAGCTGTTCTGACTTTGTGGCTTTGTTATCTAATGAAATCGCTCATTTCCTGGTTGCAAAAATTCTACTGTTTTCTCACATGAATAGTGTAGGGAATCATTGTACCATCTAAATCGCTGTGAAATATATTTTTAATAACAGAATATCGTTTTTACAGCTGTTTGAAGCTGATGGACCAAAACGGCTGTTTGAGGCTGGTGGACCAAAACCGGAAATAACTTTTGTTTTGGTTCACCAGCTTCTAATAGCTGTAAAAACGATATTTTTTGTTATTGAAAATATATTTCACAGCGATTTAGATTGTACGATGATTCCCTAAACTATTCAGTGCTTGTTTTCTCATACAAACTGAAATTGAGCGAACAGTGTAGAATTTTAGCAACCAGGAATTGACAAGAGCTATTTCCACTAGATAACACAGCCACAAAGTCAGAATCGCTTTCCCACTTTAACACTAGATGCCGCTCCGGCGGGATAAATCAATGTGCGAATATCACAGCCAATCACAACACTGGCGAGTAAGTAATACTGTGAAACACTATCATTCAACTATTAGCAGCAGATATATTATGGACATTTTTTTTTTTAAAGACAAAAACCTGTGAGTAGCACCTCTAACAGTAGTCTGGAGCTGCTCTAGAGTAACCTCACAGGCTTCAGTATGCTACAAAGTAACCCTATCTGAGGTATTTCTATAGACTCAGACCCATTCCTTGCTGTTATGGAGACCCTTGCACCTTTTCAGAAATGTTGATGTGACTGGCACATGGTCAGAAACAGGGTAAGATGGTGACTTGGCCTTCTAAATTTAACCTGACCTCAGCGTACAATTACAAATGTGTCTGTGGCTTGAAGGGACAGAGGGAGGACACAGAAGGGGAGGGACCAGTATAGTTGGCCAAGGTCCTTCCAGTGCATTTGAAGTTATATAATGGACTAAGCTCATTACGATTTGATTGGTTTTCGACAATGTGGCAGTGTCCCTGAACGATTTTATTCACAGTAAACCCTGCATATATCGGCTCAATCGTAATTTGCCTTTAAAAGCCGCATTGTCGACAAACCACGTCTGATTGAATCACAGCCTAAATCCATGTTTTGGTTGATCTAAAGCATGAAATAGTAATGAGGCTTCTATGTCTTGAACAAATTTGTATATGGAAAATTGTCATTTCATTTTTTTCATTCCTAGCTGTGCAGACTGAGCTGTGCAGACAGTGCTGGTAGATAGATGACTGATGGATTTTAGACAGTTATAATATGATGACCTCTGATAGAGGTTGTGTGCATACGCATGACTGTGTGTTCTGACGTGTCACTGGCTGTGTGTCTACAGGTGTCCTCAGGAAACTATAAGCGCCAGGTGCATGAGATGCCTTCTGGGAAAATTGTGACAGAACAGACTGTGATTGACAGGATCACCTGGGCCACCTGGACCAGGTAGAATGATTAGTTGTAGTCACTGGAATTCAATCAAACCCACATTCTCTCTAAAATCAAAACTGAGATCAATATTTAGTAAAGAATGCAAGCACTGCACGGTAACACTATTGAGATATTGCGTCAACAACGGGAGCTACACATAACAGCTCACTCTGGTAAGGACATTGCAAAATGGCAATGCAAGCCAAAGCAATACAAATACATTGCTGGTTCAATTTGTTTGAGCTTTAGGCTAGTTGAAGCCATCTTGGCACGTTTGTGTACAGATGTTTAGTGGGCATACCCAGACATGTTGTTTTGTAGTTGTGTTTGGGTGTCTGTTATTGATCAATGGAATAATAGAGGTCAATCAATACTTCCTGCAGCACAGCTGTCACTGTCCACTTCTCATGAATAGACCCCAAACTCCCTCTAACATCAGTCTTCCCAAGGTTAATGGGTTAAAAACACAGATTCTGCATATAGGCAGTAGCATACTTATTAGGCAGCCTGGACTCAGAGCCATACGAAACATACTTATTTCTGAGCACTTCCAAGACGTATAATATCTACTAATGGGTTAGTTACTTTAGACAGAAACAAAAGTAGGGAGGTTGGTCAGAGAGGATGGGTGGGAGTAATCCGTGACCGTCTAGCAATCCAAAGGTTATGCGTTCGAGTCGCGTCGGGGACAACTGTAGCATTTTAGCTAACCCTTCCCCTAACCCTTATTCTAAACTTAACCCAATTCACCTAACATGCTACGTAATTCTAACATTTTATGGAAATTATCCTAACCTTTGCTCCACTCCCTCATTTCTACTCAGTATCCTGGGAGATGAGGTGCTGGGTATCTGGCCACGGAATGCTGATAAGGCTGACGTCAACTGTGCCTGTGTCTCCCACGCCGGACTCAATGTGGTCACCGGGGACGACTTTGGGCTGGTCAAGCTCTTTGACTTCCCCTGCACTGAGAAATTTGTGAGTGCTTCACTTCCTCTCAACAATATCACTGTGATATACACTGCTCAAAAAAATTAAGGGAACACTAAAATAACACATCCTAGATCTGAATGAATGAAATAATCTTATTAAATACTTTTTTCTTTACATAGTTGAATGTGCTGACAACAAAATCACACAAAAAGTATCAATGGAAATCAAATGTATCAACCCATGGAGGTCTGGATTTGGAGTCACCCTCAAAATTAAAGTGGAAAACCACACTACAGGCTGATCCAACTTTGATGTAATGTCCTTAAAACAAGTCAAAATGAGGCTCAGTAGTGTGTGTGGCCTCCACGTGCCTGTATGACCTCCCTACAACGCCTGGGCATGCTCCTGATGAGGTGGCGGATGGTCTCCTGAGGGATCTCCTCCCAGACCTGGACTAAAGCATCCGCCAACTCCTGGACAGTCTGTGGTGCAACGTGGCGTTGGTGGATGGAGCGAGACATGATGTCCCAGATGTGCTCAATTGGATTCAGGTCTGGGGAACGGGCGGGCCAGTCTATAGCATCAATGCCTTCCTCTTGCAGGAACTTCTGACACACTCCAGCCACATGAGGTCTAGCATTGTCTTGCATTAGGAGGAACCCAGGGCCAACCGCATCAGCATATGGTCTCACAAGGGGTCTGAGGATCTCATCTCGGTACCTAATGGCAGTCAGGCTACCTCTGGCGAGCACATGGAGGGCTGTGCGGCCCCCCCAAAGAAATGCCACCCCACACCATGACTGACCCACCGCCAAACCGGTCATGCTGGAGGATGTTGCAGGCAGCAGAACGTTCTCCACAGCGTCTCCAGACTCTGTCACGTCTGTCACGTGCTCAGTGTGAACCTGCTTTCATCTGTGAAGAGCACAGGGCGCCAGTGGCGAATTTGCCAATCTTGGTGTTCTCTGGCAAATGCCAAACGTCCTGCACGGTGTTGGGCTGTAAGCACAACCCCCACCTGTGGACGTCGGGCCCTCATACCACCCTCATGGAGTCTGTTTCTGACCGTTTGAGCAGACACATGCACATTTGTGGCCTGCTGGAGGTCATTTTGCAGGGCTCTGGCAGTGCTCCTCCTGCTCCTCCTTGCACAAAGGCGGAGGTAGCGGTCCTGCTGCTGGGTTGTTGCCCTCCTACGGCCTCCTCCACGTCTCCTGATGTACTGGCCTGTCTCCTGGTAGCGCCTCCATGCTCTGGACACTACGCTGACAGACACAGCAAACCTTCTTGCCACAGCTCGCATTGATGTGCCATCCTGGATGAGCTGCACTACCTGAGCCACTTGTGTGGGTTGTAGACTCCGTCTCATGCTACCACTAGACTGAAAGCACCGCCAGCATTCAAAAGTGACCAAAACATCAGCCAGGAAGCATAGGAACTGAGAAGTGGTCTTTGGTCACCACCTGCAAAACCAGTCCTTTATTGGGGGTGTCTTGCTAATTGCCTATAATTTCCACCTGTTGTCTATTCCATTTGCACAACAGCATGTGAAATTTATTGTCAATCAGTGTTGCTTCCTAAGTGGACAGTTTGATTTCACAGAAGTGTGATTGACTTGGAGTTACATTGTGTTGTTTAAGTGTTCCCTTAATTTTTTTGAGCAGTGTATTTTAAAGATACAGTGGGGAAAAAAAGTATTTAGTCAGCCACCAATTGTGCAAGTTCTCCCACTTAAAAAGACGAGAGAGGCCTGTAATTTTCATCATAGGTACACGTCAACTATGACAGACAAAATGAGAAGAAAAAAAATCCAGAAAATCACATTGTAGGATTTCTAATGAATTTATTTGCAAATTATGGTGGAAAATAAGTATTTGGTCAATAACAAAAGTTTCTCAATACTTTGTTATATACCCTTTGTTGGCAATGACACAGGTCAAAGGTTTTCTGTAAGTCTTCACAAGGTTTTCACACACTGTTGCTGGTATTTTGGCCCATTCCTCCATGCAGATCTCCTCTAGAGCAGTGATGTTTTGGGGCTGTCGCTGGGCAACACGGACTTTCAACTCCCTCCAAAGATTTTCTATGGGGTTGAGATCTGGAGACTGGCTAGGCCACTCCAGGACCTTGAAATGCTTCTTATGAAGCCACTCTTTGTTGCTCGGGCGGTGTGTTTGGGATCATTGTCATGCTGAAAGACCCAGCCACGTTTCATCTTCAATGCCCTTGCTGATGGAAGGAGGTTTTCACTCAAATCTCACGATACATGGCCCCATTCGTCCTGGTCCCTTTGCAGAAAAACAGCCCCAAAGCATGATGTTTCCACCCCCATGCTTCACAGTAGGTATGGTGTTCTTTGGATGCAACTCACCATTCTTTGTCCTCCAAACACGACGAGTTGAGTTTTTACCAAAAAGTTATATTTTGGTTTCATCTGACCATATGACATTCTCCCAATCCTCTTCTGGATCATCCAAATGCACTCTAGCAAACTTCAGACGGGCCTGGACATGTACTGGCTTAAGCAGGGGGACACGTCTGGCACTGCAGGATTTGAGTCCCTGGCGGCGTAGTGTGTTACTGATGGTAGGCTTTGTTACTTTGGTCCCAGCTCTCTGCAGGTCATTCACTAGGTTCCCCCGTGTGGTTCTGGGATTTTTGCTCAACGTTCTTGTGATCATTTTGACCCCACGGGGTGAGATCTTGCATGGAGCCCCAGATCGAGGGAGATTATCAGTGGTCTTGTATGTCTTCCATTTCCTAATAATTGCTCCCACAGTTGATTTCTTCAAACCAATCTGCTTACCTATTGCAGATTCAGTCTTCCCAGCCTGGTGCAGGTCTACAATTTTGTTTCTGGTGTCCTTTGACAGCTCTTTGGTCTTGGCCATAGTGGAGTTTGGAGTGTGACTGTTTGAGGTTGTGGACCGGTGTCTTTTATACTGATAACAAGTTCAAACAGGTGCCATTAATACAGGTAACGAGTGGAGGACAGGGTAGCCTCTTAAAGAAGAAGTTACAGGTCTGTGAGAGCCAGAAATCTTGCTTGTTTGTAGGTGACCAAATACTTATTTTCCACCATAATTTGCAAATACATTCATAAGAAATCCTACAATGTGATTTTCTGGAGAAAAAAAATCTCAATTTGTCTGTCATAGTTGACGTGTACCTATGATGAAAATTACAGGCCTCTCTCATCTTTTTAAGTGGGAGAACTTGCACAATTGGTGGCTGACTAAATACTTCTTTCCCCCACTCTATGTAGTTACTGAATCCATAGAACAGACATTGTTGGCTGTGGCTGCTCCAAATGTTTTGAATACTTATTTTGATCCTCTGCAGGCCAAACACAAGCGTTACTTTGGGCACTCGGCACACGTGACCAACATTCGCTTCTCCTATGATGATAAATATGTGATCAGCACTGGAGGAGATGACTGCAGGTATATAGAGCTTGTGTTACAAGGCTTAAGCACATTAATTACGTTATAGATACTCTACAATGAGTAGAAGCATTAAAAAGTGATTTCAAACAGGTCTGATTCAGAGTTTTGATTTTCTGTTTTACTGACTGCTGTATTGTCTTCCTCTTTTTCAGTGTCTTTGTGTGGAAATGCCTATAAACCAGAGTATTTTCTCCACAACCATGCATCCAGACTCCTTAGCCTAACACAGTAAGTCTTGGATTCTGACAAGAATGCAGCCAGGATCCCAACGCCTCAAGTGTCTGGCTACGGTCAACCTTTTGCCTGACATGCTGCAACTATGTCTCCCCATCCACCTGTGGGGGAGTATGGGGTGCAATACGCTGATCACTGTACTATTAATTCAAGTCTAAGCATAAGGCAGAGCAGGTAGCTCCTTTTCTAACAGGAAATCACTTTGAAGCAGATTTTCTGCCACTAGAAAATGGTAGATTTTCTGGCCTAACAAGAAATTACCATTTGTGTTTACATTCTCATCTACTTTCAATGAAGGACACATGAACAGGTTGCACGCCAGCTATTGATTTATATTTAAACCATTGATAATGGCCGGGATTCGATAAGATTGCGTATTGTCGACAATGCAGCTTTTAAAGGCCTCCTGTAGCTCAGTTGGTAGAGCTTGGCGCTTGTAACGCCAGGGTTGTGGGTTCGATTCCCACGGGGGGCCAGTATGAAATATGTATGCACTCACTAACTGTAAGACGCTCTGGATTAGTCTGCTAAATGACTAAAATGTAAAAAAATGTAAAGGCAATGTTCCCGCTGCAGATGTCAGAGCTCAATCTGAAATTACCTTTAAAACCCTCAAGAGTCTACGCCCTGTCTAAGCCGGGGGGGGGGGGGGGTTATCTAAGATAACATATGGAATTGTTTTAATATGGTCATACCAAGGATTATTTAGCTATTTGATATTGAATTTTAAGGTATCAAAAAACTGATTGGATGAAACATTGAATTTGGCATTACTGCTATTAGCCAATAGAAACACATTGATGAATTTGGCATTACTGCTATTAGCCAATAGAAAAAGCATTGAATAACAGATTCACTACATGGAACAATAGATAGTCCCCCAAAAAATCTAAAGGAAGTTTGTTTTGAGGTGTCTGTGCTATATCTGAGCAATATAAGAAATATTATTTTTTACATGTATTTATCTCCTTATTTTAGGCACTAAACTATCTCCATATATACTTCCATTCACTTTTTAAACTGGTACCGGGTCCTTCAGACGAGTCTTGTGAGCATCCTAAAGCAAAACGGAGAATACCATCGTGAGAGTCTCAGCTTTCCACAGAGGGGTCATATTAGTGTGTAGCCCAAACCGTTCGGACGCTACAGACAGAAGTTGGCAGAAGAGGTTATCCTATAGCAAAACGGAGAACACCATTGTGTTCGTGTTAGTCTCATCTTTCGATAGAGTGATCATAATAGTTTGTATGCCAAACCGTTCGGACGCTACAGACGTTTTCGTTTTGAGAGAAGACAGATTTTCGGGATGTCTCATGGTCTGACAAACACCGCTCTAGCTCTGCCACCTTTCACCGCCGATGCGGAAGGGCAATATCGGCGGATGCGGTGGATTGAGACGCAGCGAAGGCAAAAACACATCTAGTTTAAACAGACAGATTTTTATGGACATTATTTTATGTTAATTAGATTTCCACGGGGCGCTGAAATTGTAGGCTGTGTTAAATGTTGCATTGTCGACAGCGCTCCAAGGATTGAACCCCAGCCAATTTAGAGCAGAAAAATTTGTTTTCACATAATTCATTTGAAAGAGCCTTTTCCATTGTTGAACATAATCAAACTTAAGTGCCTTTATGAATATTTCTACTGGTCTTATATTTTTTTGCAATTTCAGTTGAAATAATTTTGTACACGTCTGGTGCTATTAGATTGTAAAGTTTTACTCATTCAATATGCAGAAAAGGGAATGGCTTTGCTGCTGTTTGTTAATGCATAAAACATCCAAAGTATGATGACATGATGTAACATGACATAGTAAGTTAATAGCTCTAATGAAAATATTTAAATGTTACTCAGTGATCTGACGATCAATTTTCAGCTTGTGAACATTACAAAAATAGTGAGAATTCTTAAATTATTGTGTCAAAATGTTAATGACTTAAATTTTGTGGAATATCTTGGTGAAACATCCTTCTATGTAACCATAGTGAAAATAATATGTTCATATACAGTGAGGGAAAAAAGTATTTGATCCCCTGCTGATTTTGTACATTTGCCCACTGACAAAGACATGATCAGTCTATAATTTTAATGGTAGGTTTATTTGAACAGTGAGAGACAGAATAACAACAAAAATGTTATAAATTGATTTGCATTTTAATGAGGGAAATAAGTATTTGACCCCTCAGCAAAACATGACTTAGTACTTGGTGGCAAAACCCTTGTTGGCAATCAGAGGTCAGACGTTTCTTGTAGTTGGCCACCAGGTTTGCACACATCTCAGGAGGGATTTTGTCCCACTCCTCTTTGCAGATCTTCTCCAAGTCATTAAGGTTTCGAGGCTGACGTTTGGCAACTCGAACCTTCAGCTCCCTCCACAGATTTTCTATGGGATTAAGGTCTGGAGACTGGCTAGGCCTCTCCAGGACCTTAATGTTCTGCTTCTTGAGCCACTCCTTTGTTGCCTTGGCCGTGTGTTTTGGGTCATTGTCATGCTGGAATACCCATCCACGACCCATTTTCAATGCCCTGGCTGAGGGAAGGAGGTTCTCACCCAAGATTTGACGGTACATGGCCCCGTCCATCGTCCCTTTGATGCGGTGAAGTTGTCCTGTCCCCTTAGCAGAAAAACACCCCCAAAGCATAATGTTTCCACCTCCATGTTTGACGGTGGGGATGGTGTTCTTGGGGTCATAGGCAGCATTCCTCCTCCTCCTCCAAACACGGCGAGTTGATGCCAAAGAGCTCGATTTTGGTCTCATCTGACCACACCACTTTTACCCAGTTCTCCTCTGAATCATTCAGATGTTCATTGGCAAACTTCAGACGGGCCTGTATATGTGCTTTCTTGAGCAGGGGGACCTTGCGGGCGCTGCAGGATTTCAGTCCTTCACGGCGTAGTGTGTTACCAATTGTTTTCTTGGTGACATGGTCCCAGCTGCCTTGAGATCATTGACAAGATCCTCCCGTGTAGTTCTGGGCTGATTCCTCACCGTTCTCATGATCATTGCAACTCCACGAGGTGAGATCTTGCATGGAGCCCCAGGCCGAGGGAGATTGAAATTTTTTTGGGTTTCTTCCATTTGCGAATAATCGCACCAACTGTTGTCACCTTCTCACCAAGCTGCTTGCAGCCCATTCCAGCCTTGTGTAGGTCTACAATCTTGTCCCTGACATCCTTGGAGAGCTCTTTGTTCTTGGCCATGGTGGAGAGTTTGGAATCTGATTGATTGATTGCTTGCTTCTGTGGACAGGTGTCTTTTATACAGGTAACAAACTGAGATTAGGAGCACTCCCTTTAAGAGGGTGCTCCTAATCTCAGCTCGTAACCTGTATAAAAGACACCTGGGAGCCAGAAATCTTTCTGATTGAGAGGGGGTCAAATACTTATTTCCCTCATTAAAATGCAAATCAATTTATAAAATTTTTGACATGCATTCTCCTGGATTTTTTTGTTGTTATTCTGTCTCTCACTGTTCAAATAAACCTACCATTAAAATTATAGATTGATAATTTCTTTGTCAGTCGGCAAACGTACAAAATCAGCAGGGGATCAAATACTTTTTTCCCCTCACTGTAGATCTAATAGACTGATGAAGCAATACTGTTTTGTTTGATCAAGATTCGCTTCCAGTAAGGGATTTCATGTGTACTTCAAGGGGTGGCTTTAAGGTGAAGTGAAATTAGACAGTCTAGGAGAGAGATCTCACACCAAAGCTGACTATGCAGTCTTACTCAAGCCCTGGTCATATTTCCATTCTTCTGTGTTCGTCTGCTGTTGAACTCTTAGCCTTGCTGTCTTTAGCCTGTCAATCTCACTAACATTTAGCTAGTAGTGTGGCAGCAATATTGTTACTATGTGCATTCTTTACGAAGTATGGATTCCTGTTCCCAGTTAAGTCTTTGTTCATTTCATTTTTGTACAAGACTGAGATTGTCTAGATATTGTTTCATATTATTGGTATATTGTAAATTAAAATATGCTCAAATGCATGAATTTATTTTTTAATCAAAATTACATCTTTGTGGAGTGAGGCAAGATTATTGTATGAATGACAATCATGGTTGTTTTATACCAATTTATTGTAAGTGATTAATGTGTGACAACGTATATGTACAAACGTTACGTGTATGGAAAGATTAAATGAAAATGTATACCAAATTGTAGTCATTTGTCCACAATGAAAGTTTAATAATTGGACCTCAAATGGTAAACTAAAAAGGTGTGGGTATTACTCAAAAGGTATATTGAGCTTCCCCTCCACAGCTGAACTTTGTAGTGGTTCAGACTTCCAACAGTCATTTCGCTTACGCTTTTACCTTAAGATGAATGCATGGACTAAGTCACTGAATAAGAGCGTCTGCTAAATCTCTCAAATGTACAAAACTTCATTTCAGACTAATAGTTATTTGAGACAATGACAGAATTCTTATACTTCATCAGGTACTGTAAGTATTTACAACGTACTAAAATTCCTAAATGCTATTTGGAACAGCATTGAGTATACAGTGAACTCCTATTTAACAAAAAGGTTAAGAGTGATCTCCTGGCATTTAAAACATGCCCTGGGTAGGAGGAACAAGGGGATGTTTTTAGGCAGAGCTATAGTTTGCAAGTGTATGCTTTATTAATTTTCTAAACCCTCCATCTGGCCTAATGAGAAATAAACATACAGTAATTCATCTAGAAGCTTTATTGTAATTGTTTATATTTCACAATGCATTCCACAAACAGAAGAGTTCATTACAATTGTATGAAGTAACATTCACAATAACTTGCGTAACAAACAATGCTTGAAATTTCCAAGTTACATAATTTTGCAGCTTTAGATATTGGGTCCACAGACAGCATTTCATTTTTTTCGTCTTAAGTTGATGTTTGTAAACGTGTTTAGAGTTTAACTAGGCAGCTGCATGAGGTGAAATGATCATTAAATGTTCTCATTCTAAAGTTCTAAATGTTTCTAGCTAGAAATACTCAGAAGCAAGAAGTGCTATGGAGTAGCGCCCTGCTGGCATTAGAGACAATCGTCAAGCACAATGACATGTTGTGTCAAGCACACTCAAGAGTCACTGGAGAGCTAGATGCTTTGTGAAACTACACAGTCGATCAATAAAACAGTAAAATCACAAACACCACTAACTTAATCATACCAAAAAACGACATGTACTCCGGTTTCCACAAAGGTCTCCCCCTTATAAAAAAGAGCGAGAAAGACGATGCAATTCCAATTGTCTGAACACTGCGTCAAAGAGAACAAATGAACCAGCCCATGGAGCACAATTTCCTTTCAAAATCCATCACTGGTCATGTCCAAGTGCAAGATTAAAATAATGTTTTTATTTTGTACATATTCAAACAAACTAGCATTTTAATCAAGATCGCATGGTACGGTCAAATTAGTTCATCAAAAGGTGGAAATACTTGAGCTGGTGAAAATAAATCTATAGAATACTGATAATCCAGGGTGTTTTTCAGGGAACACAAGGAATTCTGAAATGAAGAGATTGTGAAAATAACAGTGATGCATACCACCTTACACACACCCCCGCCCAGTGCCTCCCACCCTCTCAAAGGACTTCAGGGACTGACCGGCATTTCTTTCTTCAGTCAGCCTTCACACGCTTCAGTCCAGGGACTTTGGCCTGGACCCTGAAAGTGGAAAGAGCCACAGAGCATTAGTCAAACAATGTTTATATGAAGCAAAATAATATAAATAAAAAAATAAAGCGCTCATTGAGTAAAATGACCTTGTATAAACACATCAATTCAACATAGGGCCTACTTTAACATACAAGGGTCAATTGTGTAGACAGCACTGCAGATAATCACACCACCAACAGCTATAAATAAAATTACATAAATACTAATCCAGCCAAATGTTCCTAGAAGATACTACAAACAGTACATAAATACATACAGTGAGAGAAAAAAGTATTTGATCCCCTGCTGATTTTGTAGGTTTGCCAACTGACAAAGACATGATCAGTCTATAATTTTAATGGTAGGTTTATTTGAACAGTGAGACAAAATAACAGCAAAAAAATCCAGAAAAACACATGTCAAAAATGTTATTAATTGATTTGCATTTTAAATGAGGGAAATAAGTATTTGACCCCTCTGCAAAACATGACTTAGTACTTGGTGGCAAAACCCTTGTTGGCAATCACAGAGGTCAGACGTTTCTTGTAGTTGGCCACCAGGTTTGCACACATCTCAGGAGGGATTTTGTCCCACTCCTCTTTGCAGATCTTCTCCAAGTCATTAAGGTTTCGAGGCTGACGTTTGGCAACTCAAACCTTCAGCTCCCTCCACATATTTTCTATGGGATTAAGGTCTGGAGACTGGCTAGGCCACTCCAGGACCTTAATGTGCTTCTTCTTGAGCCACTCCTTTGTTGCCTTGGCCGTGTGTTTTGGGTCATTGTCATGCTGGAATACCCATCCATGACCCATTTTCAATGCCCTGGCTGAGGGAAGGAGGTTCTCATCCAAGATTTGATGGTACATGGCCCTGTCCATCGTCCCTTTGATACGGTGAAGTTGTCCTGTCCCCTTAGCAGAAAAACACCCCCAAAGCATAATGTTTCCACCTCCATGTTTGATGGTGGGGATGGTGTTCTTGGGGTCATAGGCAGCATTCCTCCTCCTCCAAACACGGCAAGTTGAGTTGATGCCAAAGAGCTCCATTTTGGTCTCATCTGACCACAACACTTTCACCCAGTTCTCCTCTGAATCATTCAGATGTTCATTGGCAAACTTCAGACGGGCCTGTATATGTGCTTTCTTGAGCAGGGGGACCTTGCGGGCGCTGCAGGATTTCAGTCCTTCACGGCGTAGTGTGCTACCAATTGTTTTCTTGGGGACTATGGTCCCAGCTGCCTTGAGATCATTGACAAGATCCTCCCGTGTAGTTCTGGGCTGATTCCTCACCGTTCGAATGATCATTGCAACTCCACGAGGTGAGATCTTGCATGGAGCCCCAGGCCGAGGGAGATTGACAGTTATTTTGAGTTTCTTCCATTTGCGAATAATCACACCAACTGTTGTCACCTTCTCACCAAGCTGCTTGGCGATGGTCTTGTAGCCCATTCCAGCCTTGTAGGTCTACAATCTTGTCCCTGATATCCTTGGAGTGCTCTTTGGTCTTGGTCATGGTGGAGAGTTTGGAATCGGATTGATTGATTGCTTCTGTGGACAGGTGTCTTTTATACAGGTAACAAGCTGAGAATAGGAGCACTCCCTTTAAGAGTGTGCTCCTAATCTCAGCTCGTTACCTGTATAAAAGACACCTGGGAGCCAGAAATCTTTCTGATTGAATGGGGGTCAAATACTTATTTCCCTCATTAAAATGCTAATCAATTTATAACATTTTTGACATGCGTTTTTCTGGATTTTATTGTTGTTATTCTGTCTCTCACTGTTCAAATAAACCTACCATTAAAATTATAGACTGATAATTTCTTTGTCAGTAGGCAAACGTACAAAATAAGCAGGGGATCAAATACTTTTTTTCCCCTCACTGTATATAAAGTGTTTAGGTAGGTCGTTTCCCACGGGGGACCAGAATGAAAAAATTTATGCACTCACTAACTAAGTCGCTCTGGATAAGAGCATCTGCTAAATGACTAAAATGTAGGTAATTACATTCTGGTTCTGAATGAAAATTCATTCTGAATACAAGGGGTGGGTTATACCTTGTGATAAACTAATCAAGGGGGAGATAATTAACACGTAAACACTGTTCAGAGTACTTCGGTCAGGTGGAATACTTGCTGTACGCATGTCTCATTTGTGTAAAATATCTATAATACAATTGAATTCTTGCAGAACCTTTTCATGGTAAAATTATGCAATATGTCAGATTAACATAAAAATGTGGATAAAATGTTTAAATCAGTGGTATAACATGGAGGGATTTCATTAATTTGTCATAAATTAGAGATTCACTTTTTTCCCAACTATTAGATAATTTCCTTGTTTTGTTGCCACAGGATTTCAAACGATCAAGTCGGATTAGTCGGCTATACAGTGCATTTGGACGGTATTCAGACCTTCCCCTTTTCCACATTTTGTTACATTTATGTTGTTCCTCAATCTACATACAATACCCCATAATGACAAAGCGAAAACAGGTTTAGAAATTTTCCAAATGTATCATTAAAAAAACAAATACCTTATTTACATAAGTATTCAGACTTTGCCATGAGACTTGAAATTTAGCTCAAGTGCATCCTGTTTCTATTGATCATCCTTGAGATGTTTCTACAACTTGGAGTCCACCTGTGGTACATTCAATTGATTGGACATGATTTAGAAAGGCACACACCTGTCTATATAAGGTCCCACAGTTGACAGTGCATGTCAGAGCAAAACCAAGCCATGAGGTCAAAGGAATTGTCCGTAGAGCTCCAAGACAGGATTGTGTCGAGGCACAGATCTGGGGAAGACTACCAAAAAACATCTGCAGCATTGAAGGGGCAAGAACACGTCGGCCTCCATCATTCTTAAATTGAAGAAGTTTGGAACCACCAAGACTCTTCCTAGAGCTGGCCGCCCGGCGGAAGGGCCTTGGTCAGGGAGGTGACCAAGAACCCGATGGTCACTCTGACAGAGCTCCAGAGCTGCTCTGCGGAGATGTGAGAACCTTCCAGAAGCACAACCATCCCTGCAGCACTCCACCAATCAAGCCTTTATGGTAGAGTGGCCAGACGGAAGCCAATCCTCAGTAAAAGGCACATGACAGTCCGCTTAGAGTCTGCCAAAAGGAACCTAAAGGACTCTCAGACCATGAGATTCTCTGGTCTGATGAAACCAAAATTCAACTCTTTGGCCTAAATACCAAGCGTCACGTCTGGAGGAAACCTGGCACCATCCCTACGCTGAAGCATGACTTTGGCAGCATCATGCTGTGTGGCTCTTTTTCAGCAGCAGGGACTGGGAGACTAGTCAGAATCGAGGGAAAGATGAACGGCGCGACTTGAGGCGTGACTACAGACCCGGGTTCGATCCCAGGCTGTGTCGCAGCCGGCCGTGACTGGGAGAACCATGAGGCGGCGCACAATTGGCCCAACGTCGTCCAGGTTAGGGGAGAGTTTGGCCGGCCGGGATGTCCTTGTCCCATCGCGCTCTAGCGACTTGAGTCTTCCCCCTCTCCATGCCGCTTTCCACACAGACCTAGCCGCGCACCCATCACACTCAAGGAGTGCAGTTGTTGCGTGACCACTAGAGGCGTTCAGCCTGCCTTATCAATGCAGCACATGCAACAAGATGTTGACTACAACGATGCAGTTTGTAGTTAGCAAATTTAGCTAGCTAATACAGCCTGATATCAGTGAATGTGTAGGCCTAAATCTCCAAAGACGACTAGGCAAAGCATGAATATGTTAGCGAGCTACATGGATTAGCTAAGAGAAAACATTTAACATGGCTCTCTCGGGATATTCTGTCGAAATCGGTCCAGCCAGATGGGTTCGCAGTTCATCGCGCAGACAGAAATAAATATCCCTCCGGGAAGCAGAAGGGCAGAGGTGTGTGTTTCATGATAAACTACTCATGGTGTGATTGTGATAACATACAGAAACCTTTTGCTCACCCGACCTAGAATACCTCAATCAAATGCAGACCGTATTATCTCCCAAGATAATTTTATTTGGTTATAGTCACGGCCGTGTATATCCCCCATCAAGCTGATACCACGACGGCCCTCAAAGAACTTCACTGGACTTTATGCAAACTGGAAAGCCGGGGATTTTTAACAAAGCAAATTTGAGGACTAGGCTGCCGAAGTTCTATCAACATATGGACTGTTGTACATGGGCTGCTAAAATTCTTGACAATTGCTATTCGAACTTCCGGGATGGTTATAAGGCCCTCCCCCGCCCTACATTCAGCAAATCTGACCACGACTCCAATTTGCTCCTCCCTTCCTATAGGCAGAAACTCAAACAGGAAGTACCCGTGCTAAGGACAATCCAATGCTGGTCTGACCAATCGGAATCCATGCTTCAAGATTGTTTTGATCACGCGGACTGGGATATGTTCAGGGTAGCTTGCGAAAATAAATTTGGACAAATACACTGAAACTGTGACTGAGTTTATCAGGAAGTGTATAGGAAATGTTGTGCTCACTGTGACTATTAAAACCCACCCTAACCAGAAACCGTGGATAGATGGCAGCATACGCGCAAAACTGAAAGCGCGAACCACCGCATTTAACCATGGCAAGGTGACTGGGAATATGGCAGAATACAAACAGTGTAGCTACGCACTCCGCAAGGCAATTAAAACAGGCAAAACGTCAGTATAGAGAAAGTCGCAATTAAACTGCTCAGACAGGAGACCTTTGTGGCAGGGTCTACAGACAAACGACGACTACAAAAGGAAAACCAGCCACGTCGCCGACGTCTTGCTTCCAGACAAGCTAAACACCTTCACCCGCTTTGAGGATAACACAGTGCCACCGACGTGAGTAAGACATTTAAGCATCCCTAGCCGCGTCTTCAGAGCATGCGCAGACCAGCTGGCTGGTGTTTACGGACATATTAAATCACTCCCTATCCCAGTCTGCTGTCCCCACATGCTTCAAGTTGGCCACTATTGTTCCTGTACCCAAGAAAGCAAAGGTAACTGAACTAAATGACTATCGCCCCATAGCACTCACCTCTGTCATCATGAAGTGCTTTGAGAGACTAGTCAAGGATCATATCGCCTCTACCTTACCGGTCACCCTAGACCCACTACAATTTGCTTACCGCCCCAATAGATGCAATCGCCATCACACTGCCCTATCCCATCTGGACAAGAGGAATACCTATGTAAGAATGCTGTTCATTGACTATAGCTCAGCATTCAACACCATAGTACCCTCCAAGCTCATCATTAAGCTTGAGGCCCCGTGTCTGAACCCGCCCTGTGCAACTGGTCCTGTACTTCCTGACAGGCCGCCCCCAGGTGGTGAAGGTAGGAAACAACATCTCAATTTTGCTGATCCTCAACACTGGGGCCCCTCAAGGGTGCGTGCTCAGCCCCCTCCTGTACTCCCTGTTCACCCATGACTGCGTGGCCAAGCACGCCTCCAACTCAATCATCAAGTTTCCAGACGACACAACAGTAGTAGGCTTAATTACCAACAATGACGAGACAGCCTACAGGGAGGTGGTGAGGGCTCTGGGAGTGTGGTGCCAGGAAAATAACCTCACTCAACGTCAACAAAAAGTAGATGATTGTGGACTTCAGGAAACAGCAGAGGGTGCACCCCCCATCCACATCGACGGGACCGCAGTGGAGACGGTGGAAAGCTTGAAGTTCCTTGGCGTACACATCACTGAGAAACTGAAATGGTCCACCCACACAGACAGTGGTGAAGAACAGAGCCTCTTCAATCTCAGGAGGCTGAAGAAATTTGACTTGGCACCTAAAACTTTTACAGATGCACAATTGAGAGCATCCTGTCGGGCTGTATCACCGCCTGGTACGGCAACGGCACTGCCCGCAACAGCAGGGCTGTACAGAGGGCGGTGCGGTCAGCCGAACACATTACCGGGGGCAAACTACCCGCCCTCCAGGACACCTACAGCACTCGATGTCACAGGAAGCCCAAAAAGATCATCAAGGACATCAACCACCCGAGCCACTGCCTGTTCACCCTGCCATCATCCAGAAGGCGAGGTCAGTACAGGTGCATCAAAGCTGGGACCGAGAGAATGAAAAACAGCTTCTATCTCAAGGCCATCAGACTGTTAAATAGCCATCACTAGCACATTAGAGACTGCTGCTGCCTATTGAAAATCACTGGCCACTTTAAGAAATTGAACACTAGTCACTTTAATAATGTTTACATATCTTGCATTACTCATCTCATATGTATATACTGTATCTTAGTCCATGCCGCTCTGTCATTGCTCGTCCATATATGTATTCTTAATTCCATTCCTTACTTAGATTTGTGTGTATTGGGTATGTTGAGAAATTGTTAGATATTACTTGTTAGATATTACACTGCACTGTCGGAGAAGCACAAGCATTTCGCTACACCGGCAATAACATCTGCTAAACACGTGTATGTGACAAATAAAATGTAATTTGAAGATTAGGGCCCCCTAGGAAACACTGACCAACACTTTGGTTCCTACCCTGTCACAATAACTTCTCCCTGGCTTTTTAATTCGTTGTCCTGTCAAACACTATTCAAAGAAGTGTTGCACGGTATACCGAAACTTGAGTACTTTTTAGATTCTAGAACAAAGTGGTTCAGTACTAGAAGGTTACTTTCAGTACTTCTGTCAAATGTGTCTTAGGTAGTCTACTGATTGAGAAAGGATCAAGTCTATCAGCGCAGCCGATGTCCCCTTACTAAGAGCAAGCACACCATGCCCATCCAGCTTGTCAAATTTCCATCAAAAGTAGATTTTTGCATTTTAGCTAACCTTTACTATCCCAACCTGCCACGTTTATTCTCCCAACCTGCTGCGTAATTTCTCCTAAACCTGCTATGAAAAGTATATTCTTAAACAAGCTGGGTCCCTTCTAGCCATAACCCAAACTTTCTCTGTGCCTGCTCCACTTACTCATTGCTAGCTCTAGCCTGTCCTGACAAACCACTGCACTCACTAGGAGTCTGGGCTGCAACACCACTCATGCTGCACAGAAGTTAACACACTTGAATAATGAAACACGGCATTTAGAAATTTTGAAACTTAAAATTACTATTCGCAAAATAATGTCCATTACAGGTTAGAACACTTTACAATGCAAGAAGATACCGGTAGTACCTTGTTTGTGATCATATGCAAATCATAACGCAACATATTGCCGATTTCAAAGCAGATCGTCACCAAAAACTAATTCACTTAGTCTACCCCGCCTCACATCTCTAATAGTCAAGATATTTCTTCGAGCGGTGTGTGTAAATGATGTCATTGGTCTTAAAGAGACAACATATACTTTTATAAAAGACTAATGATGTTCTACGCAAATGTTGATGAGTATAATAAAAGTTCCAAATGGAACGGAATTTTTTTTTATCTGTAGCCCCATGAAATCAGTCAAGCTCAATAACTCAATGCATGCACACCCTCCTATTGAATATACATTCATCTGTATTGTGAATAGGCCTAGGCTACATTGATTTACCCAGTTTATCAATAGAGATTTACCATTCAAATAAATTATCATTGTTATATAGATTGTTTTTTACAAGTCAAATTGATTGTATGATTGTATAATGGATTCATTAATGCATACATTAAAATCAAAAACGTCAAAATGTAATCATATTGAACTTTAAAAGACCTGTATGGATCAAGTGCCCTTCTGTGATTTGGCTAATACACCTTTTTTTGCAGTGGTCTTGTTTTGGTATCGAGTACAGTGACTCTAAACCTGGTATCAGTATCGAAGTAAATTCTGATATCGTGATTCCAACACTTCACCCAAGTGTTTTGATCTAAATTCTTTTTTTTTTAAATAAAGCTGCGGGGGGGAGTTTAATTGAACAGTATAAAACAATCAGAATGGAGGAAGACCATTGAAATCACTATAGCCTCCCTACTGTCACTTTATTTTACTGTATATATAGCCTCCCTACTGTCACTTTATTTTACTTCTGCTCTTTTTTTCTCAACACTTTTTTTGTTGTTGTTTATTCTTACTTTTTTTGTTTAAAATAAATGCACTGTTGGTTAAGGGCTGTAAGTAAGCATTTCACTGCAATGTCTGCACCTGTTGTATTCAGCGCATGTGACCAATAAAATTTGATTTGATACCCTAGGGTCATGAACTATTCAAAGCAAATTCATAAATTTACAGAACGGGACCGCCAAGTGCTGAAGTGCGTAAAAATCGTCTGTCCTCAGTTGAAACACTCACTACCAAGTTCCAAACCGCCTCTGGAAGCAATGTTAGCACAATAACTGTTCGTAGGGAGCTTCATGAAATGGGTTTCGATGGCCAAGCAGCAGCACACAAGCCTAAGATCACCATGTGAAATGCCAAGCGTCGGCTGGAGTGGTGTAAAGCTCGCTGCCATTGGACAAGTGGAAACGGGTTCTTTGGAGTGATGAATCACTCTTCACTATCTGGCAGTCCGACAGACAAATCTGGGTTTGGCGGATGCCAGAACGCTACCTGCCCAAATGCATAGTGCCAACTGTAAAGTTTGGTGGAGGAATAATGGTCTGGGGCTGTTTTTCATGGTTCAGTCTAGGCCCCTTACTTCCAGTGAAGGGAAATCTTAACGTTACAGCATACAATGACATTCTAGATGATTCTGTGCTTCCAACTTTGTCAACAGTTTGAGGAAGGCCCTTTCCTGTTTCAGCATGACAATGGCCCCGTGCACAACGCAAGGTCCATACAGAAATGGTTTGTCAAGATCAGTGCAGAAGAACATGACTGGCCTGCACAGAGCCCTGACCTCAACCCCATCAAACACCTTTGGGATGAATTGAAACGCTGACTGCGAGCCAGGCCTAATCGTCCAACATCAGTGCCCGAACTCACTAATGCTTGTGGCTGAATGGAATCAAGTCCCCGCAGCAATGTTGCAACATCTAGTGGAAAGCCTTCCCAGAAGAGTGGAGGCTGTTATAGTAGCAACGGGGGGACCAACTCCATATCAATGCCCATGATTTTGGAATGAGATGTTCCACAAGCAGGTGTCCACATACTTTTGGTCATGTGTGCTTTTAATATAAAAAGGCAAAATGTCTAGTCACATTCTTCTTCCATACATACTTTCAATATTTGGAAGATGCATATTTCGCTCATTACATCAACGCCAAGATATTTCAATTTCATCCACCACAATTTACTTACTTTTCAAACACCTTTTTGGGACTCGACAAACACACGATAACATATGCACTATACACACACGTACACATGGATTGTGTTATAGATATGTGGTATTAGAGGCCTGAGGAAACACACTTAATATGTTGTGAAATCTGTATGAATTTATTGTAATGTTTTTTAAATGTATAACTGCCTTACTTTTGCTGGACCCCAGGAAGAGTAGCTGCTGCCTTCGCAGGAATGAATGGGGATCCATAATAAACACAAATACCTGGTTGTTGAAAGAACGTTTTTTGGATACCTACTTCCTATACTTGGAAGACATTTTATCTTCTCATTACGACACTGCCAAGATATTTAAATGTTGTCAACCAGTATTTACTTACGTTGCAATAATGTCTTTGACCTGCTTGTTGGCCATCCCCACATAATGATCAATCTGTACCTAAAATACACAAAATCATTCTAGTGAAACACTTAGGCACAATATTAAAACTCACACTTGGCTTTGAAGTCAACTGATCATGATTTCAGTAGAGGTGTGAATATTCTATGATACCTTCGTCAGATCAACATATTTTCATACATTTATCAGCAAATAACAGCTCATACCTGGTACTTCTCATAGATGATGGGGAAGCTGAACATTCCAACCAGACCTGGAGAGAGAGAGGGGGAGGGTGTCAGACTTTAATAATAGGTTTCAGATTGACACCTCTGTCAGTCAGCCACTACGTCCGTATACAGACCAAAGTATGTGAGCAGAGCGGCGCTGGAGTGTGCCCGATTTGACTGGAGCATGGAGCGAGATTCCCAAAGGCTGGAGCGTCGGCCTTCTCGCCCGCTCCAATTTCACTCCAGTAGTGCTCACTTTATAAGGTCAGGGCATGCCCAGCATGCATTTGTAGTCTACTTGTGTGCTGCTGTAGCCCCTTGCTTTTGCTATTGTCATGTTCGCAAAATATTTTCATAAACATAACCTGATAAAACACATGGGTGCTAAATCAAGGTGACTTACAAAAGATGAGGACCAAGAGCAAGAGAGGGAGTGCAGTGATTTAGTGTCAACACCTAAAGAATCATTGTGGAATCTGAAAAGACACGTATCCCGAAAGCATTATTGTACACTTACTACAGTGCCTTAGGAAAGTATTCAGACCCCTTGACTTCTTCCACTTTGTTAGATTACAGCCTTATAATAAAATTGATAAAATTGTTTTTTCCCCCATCAATCTACACACAATACCCCATAATGACGAAGCAAAAACATGACTTTAGAAACGTTTGCTAATTTATTAAAAATAAAAGAAATAACATTTACATAAGTATTCAGACCCTTTACAATTACAGCCTCAAGTCTTCTTGGGTATGACGCTAAAAGCTTGGCACACCTGTATTTGGGGAGTTTCTCCCATTCTTCTCTGCAGATCATCTCAAGCTCTGTCAGGTTGGATGGGGAGCGTTGCTGCACAACTATTTTCAGGTCTCTCCAGAGATGTTAGATCGGGTTCAAGTCCAGGCTCTGGCTGGGCCACTCAAGGACATTCAGAGACTTGTCCCGAAGCCACTCCTGCGTTGTCTTGGCTGTGAGCTTAGGGTCGTTGTCCTGTTGGAAGGTGAACCTTAACCCCAGTCTGAGGTCCTGAGCGCTCTGGAGCAGGTTTTCATCAAGGATCTCTCTGTACTTTGCTCCGTTAATCTTTCCCTTGATCCTGACTAGTCTCCCAGTCCCTGCCCCACAGCATGATGCTGCCACCACCACCATGCTTCACCGTAGGGATGGTGCCAGGTTTCCTCTAGAAGTGAAGCTTGGCATTCAGGCCAAAGAGTTCAATCTTGGTTTCATCAAACCAGAGAATCTTGTTTCTCATGGTCTGACAGTCTTTAGGTGCCTTTTGGCAAACAGCAAGCGGGCTGTCATGTGCCTTTTACTGAGGAGTGGCTTCCGTCTGGCCACTCTACCATAAAAGGCTTGATTGGAGTACTGCAGAGATCGTTATCCTTCTGGTAGGTTCTCCCATCTCCACAGAGGAACTCTGGAGCTCCAGAGTGACCATCGGTTACAATTGAGTTTTTAAAAAATGTGTAATAGATTTACAAAAATCTATAGAAACCTGTTTTCAATGTCATTATCAGGTATTGTGTGTAGATTGCTCAGGATTTTTTTATTTCTTTTTTCATCCATTTGAGAATAAGGCAGTAACGTAACAAAATGTGGAAACAGTCAAGGGGTCTGAATACTTTCCGAAGGCACTATGTGCACATGCTAAAAGAAAGGAAAAAGAGGTGGGTAGATAACTGTCAATGAAGCATTTATAAAAATAAAAAATCAGATCTCTTAAAAAACGTTTTGTTCATTTGTGTTCTATTATTTTGGCCCAATAGGCCTGCCATATTCCCACATTCAAGGAGCATTCCGTTTTGATTGGGTTATTTTGCCTAATAACCTTTAGGCCTACCTATTTAAAAACACACACAGTTGAAGTCGGAAGTTTACATACACCTTACCCAAATACATTTAAAATCAGTTTCACAATTACTGACATTTAATCCTAGTAAATATTCCCAGTCTTAGGTCAGTTGGGATCACCACTTTATTTTAAGAATGTGAAATGTCAGAATAATAGTAGAGTGATTTATTTCAGCTTTTATTTCTTTCATCACATTCCCAGTGGGTCAGAAGTTTACATACACGCAATTAGTATTTAGTAGCATTGCCTTTAAATTGTTTAACTTGGGTCAAACATTTCGGGTAGCCTTCCACAAGCTTTCCACAATAAGTTGGGTGAATTTTGGCCCATTCCTCCTGACAGAGCTGGTGTAACTGAGTCAGGTTTGTAGGCCTCCTTGCTCGCACACGCTTTTTCAGTCCTGCTCACAAATTTTCTATAGGATTGAGGTCAGGGCTTTGTAATGGCAACTCCAATACCTTGACCTTGATGTCCTTAAACCATTTTGCCACAACTTTGGAAGTATGCTTGGGGTCCATTGTCCATTTGGAAGACCCATTTGCGACCAAGCTTTAACTTCCTGACTGATGTCTTGAAATGTTGCATCAATATATCCACATAATTTTCCTTCCTCATGATGCCATCTATTTTGTAAAGTGCACCATTCCCTCCTGCAGCAAAGCACCCCCACAGCATGATGCTGCCACCCCTGTGCTTCACGGTTGGGATGGTGTTCTTCGGCTTGCAAGTAACCCCCTTTTTCCTCCAAACATAACGATGGTCATTATATTTGTGTTTCTTCAGACCAGAGGACATTTCTCCAAAAAGTACGATCTTTGTCCCCATGTGCAGTTGCAAACCGTAGTCTGGCTTTTTTATGGCGGTTTTGGAGCAGTGGCTTCTTCCTTGCTGAGCCGCCTTTCAGGTTATGTCGATATAGGACTCGTTTTACTGTGGATATAGATAGATACTTTTGTACCTGTTTCCTCCAGCATCTTCACAAGGCCCTTTGCTGTTGTTCTGGGATTGATTTATTTAGAATTCAAGGCACACTTAACCAGCATGGCTACCACAGCATTCTGCATTGACACACCATCCCATCTGGTTTGGGCTTAGTGGGACTATAATTTGTTTTTCAAAAGGGCAATAGCCCTTACACAGCGTGGAGGTGTGTTGGGTCATTTGACCAAGAAGGAGAGTGGTGGAGTGCTGCATCAGATGACCTGGCCTCCACAATCCCCCAACCTCAACCCTATTGAGATGGTTTGTGATGAGTCGGACCACAGAGTAAAGGAAAAGCAGCCAACAAGTGCTCAGCATGTGGGAACTCCTTCAAGACTGTTGGAAAAGCATTCCAGGTGAAGCTGGTTGACATAATGCCAAGAGTGTGCAAAACTGTCATCAAGGCAAAGGGTGGCTATTTGAAGAATCTCAAATATAAAATATATTTTGATTTGTTTAACACTTTTTTCGGTTACTACATGATTCCATGTGTGTTATTTCATAGTTTTGATGTCTTCACTATTATTCTACAATGTAGAAAATAGTAAAAAAGAAAAGAAACACCCTTGAATGAGTAGGTGTTCTTAACTGTTGACTGGTGGTATGTATGTATGTATGTATGTATGTATGTATGTATGTATGTATAAAAACATCTCTGCCCAGCCAGGCAAGAGTGGCCAAAAGGGTGTTTAGCATCCCCATGGCTCTGCAAGTGTGGAGAGGATATTCTCCACTGCTGGTCTGCTCTCCAGGCACCATCGAATGAGCCTGAAGCCACAGACTGGCTAAACCTGTGTTCCTAAAAACTAATTCAAAAGGCACCAAGTCATTTTTCGTTTAATTTGTATTTAATTTTAAGTAAATCACAGCCTATATGCGCAATTTATTGACTATAATTATTTAATACAATGAAAATGTGTAGCACTCGCAAATGTTTCACAATGTACTTCTTTGTAGGCTTAAGCCTTAAAATAATAACCTAAATAAATCATTTTCATTCCTTCTTAGGCTCCCTGTCTGGCTCCTGACCTATTTAGAGTTTTCATATGATGTTTAATATGACATGTAGCCTATTTGAATGTTTACCTTCTCATGTTTATTCAAATACTTATAGTTTGGTTTCAATACTTCAAAACCAAATGGTAGGTTCAGGTAGTCACAAAAATAGATGAGTGTTGGTTAAATTGTGATTTTAATGAATGGAGCGAATTTGGAACAGCAGTTTTTTTCCCCTGTGAGCTCAGAAAGGTTTTTAGTGGAGCGGTTGGTAAGGACATGGAGCTCCGGAGTGGTGCGCAAGCACCGCTCCATGAGCGATGAGCGGGATTTCCAACCGCTCAAATGCTCTCAGACTCTCACACGGTATCCTGAAATAAAGCCAGCTTAGGGCTGTTCCTGATAGTATTACAGAGATAATCACAAGATGCTGCTTCCCTATGCTGACTAGGCACCATAGTAACAAAGCAATGTCACAAAAAGCCTTTATGCATAAGTTTCCAATGATCAACTTTAAAAAAGTATCCTACCTAGAATAAGGAGTGTGAGTCCGTTGAACAAGGCACCAACATAGGTGAGAATCCACATCAACACAGCAAACTGGATGGGAGAAGAATGACAGGTTTTATTTCAGTGTGTTCAAAACACTAGGCCTATTCATTGGTTGCATGTTTCGTCACAATATTGTTTGAACGTTCGTTTTAAGACAGATTACCAGCTGACCATTCTACTCAATAAAGTCTCAATTGGTGCTAATGAAGATTATCTTAAGTGCATTACTGTGGCTTGGAAATACAATGACATTTCAAAATGAGGCAAATAATTAGTAGGACAAGCTTTTGTAATCATTGTGATGTCTCCAGATTGACTTTAGATGCAGTTTAACTTTAGCTAGCTAAGATTGAGGGGAGAGCACTGACATTTTAGCTAGCTAACGTTAGCATTGCTAGCCATTTCTGACAAACTTTGCTAGCTCATGGCAACATTGCCATCTCTAACGTAAACTTAACTTTGCCATCATGATGTCGTCTTCTACAAATTATTAGTCTACTTCAACAATGTCATTGTATTTACAGGCCAATAGCGTAGATTTGACGAAACAGGCATTAACCATCCGTCAGACATCAATATGCTGTGGCATCTGTAGAACGTTGATAACAATGGCAACAACGCGAACGAGTGACGGAGGTGCAACCATGAAGAGGCCATCTTTCCATATATTGATTAGCAAAGCCATTATATGACAAATTCACTCAAAATGTTGCATATTCATTCCTACGGAGCTTAGGTATGTTTACATGTTAGGCACTCCGCAGTTGTAATCCAAGATCACATGCATCCTTATACGGTGATATTCAAGGTGGACAGACACACTTAAAATGATCAACTAGTAAACTGAGAATCTGACCTGGAATCAAAATATCAACAAGCATTTATAGCCTTGTCCCAAATGTATAAATAAGGCCGTGGTGTAGCCAAAGGGATTTGGTTTATTTACAACATTTGGCAGAAGTTCACCAGGTCACACTTTCAATCTGCCCACAGGGTACAGACTAAATAGATGACACTCTTGATGAACCTTAAGAATCCTAAATCAATGTAGCTGATGGCTCTTGAATGGACAGAGGTCTAATTTACTGTACCCTCTAACAAAGAGGCCGGGCTAGAACCATAGCTACCCCCACCCACAGAGGGAGGGGAGAGAGAGGAGCCATAGCATGCTGGGAGGAGGGGTCTGGAGTGGCCTTAGCAGTGGACAGGGCAAGGGTTGAACTGGAAGGTGTTGACAGACATGTAGAAACCTCATAGCTCTCAACAGCTGCTCTTCTCTACAAGGCTGTTTCCCCCTTAAGACACTGAGGGTCACCTACTTCTGCCTGACTGTACATGGACAAAATGAAAGGAAAAGCTCAAACTCACTCATTTTACATGTGAACGCAACCATAGATTTAAGGGCAAAATGTTTTCAGTAGCTATTAGGGGGTTGAACATGAACATTCCCATAAGGTTAACAATCAAATTCCCCTTTGACTAAGTAATAGCAACCAGAAAAAATAAAATTAATACCAAAATATGTAGCAATCACCATATTTCCATGCAGGAGGCTGGCCTACATGCTTAAATATTCAGTTGCATTTGCATTCTTACCTTGAGGGAATCCACCAGGTCTTCAACTAGGAAGAGGCGACGCAGCTCTATGACTGTAGTGTTGAACCGTGCCAGAGCGCAGTCGCTGTACTTATGGACAGTTTCCTCTGACAGACCCACATCTTGATCCAGGTACAGCCTGCAACACCACAACAAAACATGAGCTGGGCCTACGTATATTGCAAGACAAATCCTGAATGTAAACATGGCGTCTTTACATTCAATGAGTTTACACACTTCATATGTATACTGTAATCTAGTCAAGGCTCATCCTAAACTACTGCTGTACACACCTTTTCTATTCAGCGTCCACACATAATCATTCATATATATATACAGTGGGGAGAACAAGTATTTGATACACTGCCGATTTTGCAGGTTTTCCTACTTACAAAGCATGTAGAGGTCTGTAATTTTTATCATAGGTACACTTCAACTGTGAGAGACGGAATCAAAAACAAAAATCCAGAAAATCACATTGTATGATTTTTAAGTAATTAATTAGCATTTTATTGCATGACATAAGTATTTGATCACCTACCAACCAGTAAGAATTCCGGCTCTCACAGACCTGTTAGTTTTTCTTTAAGAAGCCCTCCTGTTCTCCACTCATTACCTGTATTAACTGCACCTGTTTGAACTCATTACCTGTATAAAAGACACCTGTCCACACAATCAAACAGACTCCAACCTCTCTACAATGGCCAAGACCAGAGAGCTGTGTAAGGATATCAGGGATAAAATTGTAGACATGCACAAGGCTGGGATGGGCTACAGGACAATAGGCAAGCAGCTTGGTGAGAAGGCAACAACTGTTGGCGCAATTATTAGAAAATGGAAGAAGTTCAAGATGACGGTCAATCACCCTCGGTCTGGGGCTCCATGCAAGAGCTCACCTCGTGGGGCATCAATGATCATGAGGAAGGTGAGGGATCAGCCCAGAACTACACAGCAGGACCTGGTCAATGACCTGAAGAGAGCTGTGACCACAGTCTCAAAGAAAACCATTAGTAACACACTATGCCGTCATGGATTAAAATCCTGCAGCGCACGCAAGGTCCCCCTGCTCAAGCCAGCGCATGTCCAGGCCCGTCTGAAGTTTGCCAATGACCATCTGGATGATCCAGAGGAGGAATGGGAGAAGGTCATGTGGTCTGATGAGACAAAAATAGAGGTTTTTGGTCTAAACTCCACTCGCCGTGTTTGGAGGAAGAAGGATGAGTACAACCCCAAGAACACCATCCCAACCGTGAAGCATGGAGGTGGAAACATCAATTCTTTGGGGATGCTTTTCTGCAAAGGGGACAGGACGACTGCACCGTATTGAGGGGAGGATGGATGGGGCCATGTATCGCGAGATCTTGGCCAACAACCTCCTTCCCTCAGTAAGAGCATTGAAGATGGGTCGTGGCTGGGTCTTCCAGCATGACAACGACCCGAAACACACAGCCAGGGCAACTAAGGAGTGGCTCCGTAAGAAGCGTCTCAAGGTCCTGGAGTGGCCTAGCCAGTCTCCAGACCTGAACCCAATAGAAAATCTTTGGAGGGAGCTGAAAGTCCGTATTGCCCAGCGACAGCCCCGAAACCTGAAGGATCTGGAGAAGGTCTGTATGAAGGAGTGGGCCAAAATCCCTGCTGCAGTGTGTGCAAACCTGGTCAAGACCTACAGGAAACGTATGATCTCTGTAATTGCAAACAAAGGTTTCTGTACCAAATATTATGTTCTGCTTTTCTGATGTATCAAATACTTATGTCATGCAATAAAATGCAAATTAATTACTTAAAAATCATACAATGTGATTTTCTGGATTTTTGTTTTAGATTCCGTCTCTCACAGTTGAAGTGTACCTATGATAAAAATTACAGACCTCTACATGCTTTGTAAGTAGGATAACCTGCATAATCGACAGTGTATCAAATACTTGTTCTCCTCTGTGTGTGTGTGTATGTATATATATATATATATATATATATATATATAGAGAGAGAGAGAGAGAGAGAGAGAGAGAGAGATCTCTGAAAAAAATTCAGAGACCACTGCAAAATTATCAGTTTCTCTGGTTTTACTATTTATAGGTATGTGTTTGGGTAAAAATAACATTTTTGTTTTATTCTATAAACTACTGACAACATTTCTCCCAAATAAAATGTCATTTAGAGCATTTATTTGCAGAAAATGACAACTGGTCAAAATAACAAAAAAAATGCAGTGTTGTCAGACCTCGAATAATGCAAAGAAAATAAGTGCATGTTCATTTTTAAACACCACAATACTAATATTTTAACTTCAGTTCAGAAATCAATATTTGGTGGAATAACCCTGATTTTCAATCACAGCTTTCATGCGTCTTGGCATGTTCTCCACCAGTCTTTCACATTGATGTTGGGTGACTTTATGCCACTCCTGGCGCAAAAATTCAAGCAGCTCGGCTTTGTTTGATGCCTTGTGACCATCCATCTTCCTCTTGATCACATTCCAGAAGTTTTCAATGGGGTTCAGGTCTGGAGATTGGGCTGGCCATGACAGGGTTTTGATCTGGTGGTCCTCCATCCACACCTTGAATGACCTGGCTGTGTGGCATGGCACATTGTCCTGCTGGAAAAACCAATCCTCAGAGTTGGGGAACAATGTCAGAGCAAAAGGAAGCAAGTTTTCTTCCAGGACAACCTTGTACATGGCTTGATTCATGCGTCCTTCACAAAGACAAATCTGCCCGATTCCAGCCTTGCTGAAGCACCCCCAGATCATCACCGATCCTCTACCAAATTTCACAGTGGGTGCGAGACACTGTGGCTTGTAGGCCTCTCCAGGTCTCTGTCTAACCATTAGACGACCAGGTGTTAGGCAAAGCTGAAAATTGGACTCATCAGAGAAGATGACCTTACTCCAATCCTCTACGGTCCAATCCTTATGGTCTTTTGCAAACCTCAGCCTGGCTCTTCTTTGCTTCTCATTGATGAAGGGCTTTTTTCTAGCTTTGCACGACTTCAGCCCTGCCCCTAGGAGCCTGTTTCGAACCGTCCTCGCCGTGCACTTCACCCCAGCTGCCGTTTGCCATTCTTTTTGTAGGTCACTTGATGTCATCCTACGGTTGTTGAGTGACATTCGAATGAGTTGGCGGTCATCCTGGTCAGTAGAGAGTCGTTTTCGCTTTCTGCCGGTCTGTAGCTTTGTTGTCCCCAATGTCTGCTGCTTGAACTTGCTATGAACCGCCGTCATAGACATTTCAAGGATGGAAGCAACCTGACGCTCCCTGTATCCCTCTGCCAGTAAAGCCAGAATTGAACCCTTCTTTTCCTCACTCAAAACTTTCCTTTTCAACTCTTTTGGCATGGTCAACAGTTCTTTTTTGATTAATATTACTTTTGAGGTACTATTAGCACTGTTTTTGCCATCCAGCTGGTCCTATTGCAAGAGGATAGTGATGAGCACAGCAGTGGTTTTTATACTTTTCCTCATTAAATAAGATTTGGTTCAGGTGATCACCTAATTCAGTAGAATGAGGTGTGCCTGTGTTGGAATTCAACAGACACTGGAATGGAAGTCATACATGTAGAGATGCAGATTTAACAAAAATTTGCAATGGATACAGTCAAAAGTTTGGACACCTACTCATTCAAGGGTTTTTATTAATTTTTTACATTGTACAATAATAGTGAAGACATCAAAACTATGAAATAACACATACCAAATCAAAATATATTTTATATTTGACATTCTTCAAATAGCCACCCTTTGCCTTGATGACAGCTTTGCACACTCTTGGCATTCTCTCAACCAGCTTCACCTGGAATGCATTTCAATTAATAGTTGTGCCTTGTTAAAAGTTAAGGAAAGAAATTCCACAAATTAATGCGTTTGAGCCAATCAGTTGTGTTGTGACAAGGTAGGGCTGGTATACAGAAGACAGCCCTATTTGGTAAAAGACCAAGTCCATATTATGGCAAGAACAGCTCAAATAAGCAAAGTGAAACGACAGTCCATCATTGCTTTAAGACATGAAGGTCAGTCAATACGGAAAATTAAGAACTTTGAAGGTTTCTTCAAGTGCAGATGCAAAAACCATCAAGCGCTATGATGAAACTGGCTCTCATGAGGACCGCCACAGGAATGGAAGACCCAGAGTTACCTCTGCTGCAGAGGATAAGTTCATTAGAGTTACCAGCCTCAGAAATTGCAGCCCAAATAAATGCTTTAGGGTTCAAGTAACAGACATCTCAACATCAACTGTTCAGAGGAGACTTCGTGAATCAGGCCTTCATGGTCGAATTGCTGCAAAGAAACCACTACAAAAGGACACCAATAAGAAGAAAAGACCTGCTTGGGTCAAGAAACACGAGCAATGAACATTAGACCAGTGGAAATGTGTCCTTTGGTCTAGAGTCCAAATTGGAGATTTTTGGTTAAACCGCCATGTCTTTGTGTGACGCAGTGTGGGTGAACGGATGATCTCTGCATGTGTAGTTCCCACTGTAAAGCATGGAGGAGGTGGTGGTATGGGGGTGCTTTGCTGGTGACACAGATCCTGTAGGTTCATGCTCTACAACATTCGGAGAGTACGACCCTGCCTTACACAGGAAGCGGCACAGGTCCTAATCCAGGCACTTGTCATCTCCCGTCTGGATTACTGCAACTCGCTGTTGGCTGGTCTCCCTGCCTGTGCCATTAGACCCCTACATCTCATCCAGAATGGCGCAGCCCGTCTGGTGTTCAACCTTCCCAAGTTCTCTCACGTCACCCCGCTCCTCCGCACACTCCACTGGCTTCCAGTTGAAGCACGCATCTGCTACAAGACCATGGTGCTTGCCTACGGAGCTGTGAGGGGAACGGCACCTCCGTACCTTCAGGCTCTGATCAGTCCCTACACCCAAACGAGGGCATTGCGTTCATCCACCTCTGGCCTGCTGGCCCCCCTACCTCTGCGGAAGCACAGTTCCCGCTCAGCCCAGTCAAAACTGTTCGCTGCTCTGGCACCCCAATGGTGGAACAAGCTCCCTCACGACGCCAGGACAGCGGAGTCACTCACCACCTTCCGGAGACACTTGAAACCCCACCTCTTTAAGGAATACCTGGGATAGGATAAAGTAATCCTTCTACCCCCCCTTACACCACTCCCCCCCCAAAAAAATTGTAAAGTGGTTATCCCACTGGCTATAAGGTGAATGCACCAATTTGTAAGTCGCTCTGGATAAGAGCGTCTGCTAAATGACGTAAATGTAAATGTATTTAGAATTCAAGGCACACTTAACCAGCATGGCTACCACAGCATTCTGCAGCGATACGCCATCCCATTTGGTTTGGGCTTAGTGGGACTATCATTTGTTTTTCAACAGGACAATGACCCAACACACCTCCAGGCTGTGTAAGGGCTATTTTAAAAAGGAGAGTGATGAGTGCTGCATCATATGAACTGGCCTCCACAATCCCCCGACCTCAACCCAATTGAGACTGTTTGGGATGAGTCGGACGGCAGAGTGAAGGAAAAGAAGCCAACAAATGCTCAGCATATGTAGGACCTCCTTCAAGACTGTTGGAAAAGCATTCCAGGTGCAGCTGATTGAGAGAACGCCAAGAGTGTGCAAAGCTGTCATCAAGGCAAATGGTGGCTATTTGAAGAATCTCAAATATAAAATATATTTGCCTTTGTTTAACACTTTTTTGGTTACTACAGGATTCCATGTGTGTTATTTCATAGTTGATGTCCTCACCATTATTCTACAATGTAAAAAAAGAGTAAAAATAAAAAAAAACTTGAAATTAGTAGGTTTCCAAACGTTTGACTGGTAATATAAATAAATAAATATATATACATACACATACAGTGGGGAGAACAAGTATTTGATACACTGCCGATTTTGCAGGTTTTCCTACTTACAAAGCATATAGAGGTCTGTCATTTTTATCATAGGTACACTTCAACTGTGAGAGACGGAATCTAAAACAAAAATCCAGAAAATCACATTGTATGATTTTTAAGTAATTAATTTGCATTTTATTGCATGACATAAGTATTTGATACATCAGAAAAGCAGAACTTAATATTTGGTACAGAAACCTTTGTTTGCAATTACAGAGATCATACGTTTCCTGTAGGTCTTGACCAGGTTTGCACACACTGCAGCAGGGATTTTGGCCCACTCCTCCACACAGACCTTCTCCAGATCCTTCAGGTTTCAGGGCTGTCGCTGGGCAATACGGACTTTCAGCTCCCTCCAAAGATTTTCTATTGGGTTCAGGTCTGGAGACTGGCTAGGCCACTCAAGGACCTTGAGATGCTTCTTACGGAGCCACTCCTTAGTTGCCCTGGCTGTGTGTTTTCGGGTCGTTGTCATGCTGGAAGACCCAGCCACGACCCATCTTCAATGCTCTTATTGAGGGAAGGAGGTTGTTGGCCAAGATCTCGTGATACATGGCCCCATCCATCCTCCCCTCAATACGGTGCAGTCGTCCTGTCCCCTTTGCAGAAAAGCATCCCCAAAGAATGATGTTTCCACCTCCATGCTTCACGGTTGGGATGGTGTTCTTGGGGTTGTACTCATCCTTCTTCTTCCTCCAAACACGGCGAGTGGAGTTTAGACCAAAAAGCTCTATTTTTGTCTCATCAGACCACATGACCTTCTCCCATTCCTCCTCTGGATCATCCAGATGGTCATTGGCAAACTTCAGACGGGCCTGGACATGCGCTGGCTTGAGCAGGGGGACCTTGCGTGCGCTGCAGGATTTTAATCCATGACGGCGTAGTGTGTTACTAATGGTTTTCTTTGAGACTGTGGTCCCAGCTCTCTTCAGGTCATTGACCAGGTCCTGCCGTGTAGTTCTGGGCTGATCCCTCACCTTCCTCATGATCATTGATGCCCCACGAGGTGAGATCTTGCATGGAGCCCCAGACCGAGGGGTGATTGACCGTCATCTTGAACTTCTTCCATTTTCTAATAATTGCGCCAACAGTTGTTGGCTTCTCACCAAGCTGCTTGCCTATTGTCCTGTAGCCCATCCCAGCCTTGTGCAGGTCTACAATTTTATCCCTGATGTCCTTACACAGCTCTCTGGTCTTGGCCATTGTGGAGAGGTTGGAGTCTGTTTGATTGAGTGTGTGGACAGGTGTCTTTTATACAGGTAACGAGTTCAAACAGGTGCAGTTAATACAGGTAATGAGTGGAGAACAGGAGGGCTTCTTAAAGAAAAACTAACAGGTCTGTGAGAGCCGGAATTCTTACTGGTTGGTAGGTGATCAAATACTCAATAAAATGCAAATTAATTACTTAAAAATCATACCATGTGATTTTCTGGATTTTTGTTTTAGATTCCGTCTCTCACAGTTGAGGTGTACCTATGATAAAAATTACAGACCTCTACATGCTTTGTAAGTAGGAAAACCTGCAAAATCGGCAGTGTATCAAATACTTGTTCTCCCCACTGTATATATATATATATATTTTCCAGACTGACATTGCTCGTTCTAATATTTCTATTTTTCTTAATTCCTTTTTTTATTTGCATGTGTTGTTAGGTATTACTGCACTGTTAGAGCTAGGAACATAAGTGTTTCGCTATACCTGCAATATCTGCAAAATGTGTATGCGACCAATAAAATTAGATTTCAACCTCAACACAAAACATGGGTGAGGGGTCTACAATAACCTCTTAAGCACATAGGTTGTCGAGGAGAGTGGTTGGCCTTCTGTTTGCACGTTAGATTGATTTCTAAGAACGCAAAGCCAAGAACCACACTTGACCGGCTTAGTTATGCTTTTCTGAGCACTAGTCACTTTCCCTGTAATCTTAAACCAAGATAATTCAATGTTAACGAGTGGTTGGTGAGAACTCATAAGAAGGCTTTGAGCCACTGCCAGGAACGGGGATAACCAGAGTAGAAGCTCTCTGTGTGACAGAGTCACAATGTTTACTCAAATAAGAGCCATGTCGCTCCTTGGCTGGGAATACATCTACTTCTGTAACCCAATCATCTAAATCAGGACAAAATTGTACTCCAACTTTATCAATTAACCAGTAGCTGGATTCATGTTCAAATTGCCTGATTCCTAAAACAGATGTGGTGTTTCAATTCAGTCAATTAGCTGCAATTCAATTCCTGAATTGACTAAATGGATACTCTTCAGGAATACTGCCTTGGTATAATGATCACTGGTCCATGATCTTACATTATTCTACTGGTCCACATGGCTGGGGTATTGGAAATGTGAGATGCCAAGATACTCCAGAGAGCAGGTGAGGAGGCAAATGCATGCATGATGTATGTAATAGATGTTTTCTGCAATACATCATGGTGTATGTTGAGCAGTGGTGTAAAGTCCTTAAGTAAAAATACTTTAAAGTATTACTTAAGTAGTTTTTGGGGGTATCTGTACTTTACCATTTTTATTTTTGAGAACTTTTACTTTACTACATTCCTAAAGAAAATAATTTTCCCTGACACCCAAAAGTACTTGTTACATTTTGAATGCTTAACAGGACAGGAAAATGGTCAAATTCACACACTTATCAAGAGAACATCCCTGGTCATCCCTACTGCCTCTGATCTGGCAGACTCAAAAAACAAATGCTTCATTTGTAAATGCTGTCTGAGTGTTGGTGTGACCTTGACTAGCCGTCAATAAGAAATAAAAATAAAATTGTGCCGTTTGGATTGCCTAATAGAAGTAATTTGAAATGATTTACACTTTTACTTTTGATACTTAAGTATATTTTTGCAATTACATTTAATACTTAAGTATATTTAAAACCAAATACTTTTACTCAAGTAGTATTTTACTGGGTGACTTTCACTTAAGTCATTTTCTATTAGTGTGACAATTGGGTAGTTTTTCAACCACTAATATTGAGAAGTGGGTTACTCACTTGAATGGGTGCCCTTCATCAGACTTCTGGATGGCCTGCAGGATCCCCTTGTATATCCTGAAGCAGATGGTGACGGAGAGGAGCGCCAGACCGATGTAGGATGAGACGCTGACGATGCTGCAAAGTGTCAGGGAGAGCAGCAGGGAGAGGCCAGCGCCAAACACCACGGCAGAGGTCTTGACATCGCGCCAGTACAGGAGCTCTACCACTGCAGGAGAGAAGGAACAGGGTCAGAAAGCTGCAGGACACAAAAAAACAATTCAGATAAGCTAGATCATGGTGGTGATGTGGAGGTGGAATGAAAAGGGGGAATTCTATGAAAAATTAAACACCCGATTGAATTTGCGTCTTAATTATTTGTCTGCAGATAATTAGCTACTAGCCACACTACTTCACTGCACTAAAAGGGAATCCCTGGTGTTCCTTGCAGCTGACATGTTTAGTTTACTGTTGGAATACCAGTATTCCACTGCAGGTAATGCAGCTAGTCCAGGTCCATTCATAGCCATGGTATAGACCTAAGACCTGTTTCTTTTTTAAGATTGAGTGACCAGGGGGTGGTGGTGGGGTGGGGTGGCTAACAGACAGCTGGGGGCAGGACAGACCCATGCTTGTGTTTCACCAGGAATTCCTAGCAGGTCAGTATACAATATTAGACGTCTCTTTTACATCGATTTCCTAATTGCAGACGCATTTCAGACATTGCTTGAGTCTTCAATGTGCAATGACTTGGCAGGCTACCAGATTTCAAATGGCTTAACAAGCAATGAATGAGCTTATAGTGGAAAACCCAAATCACATTTGACAAGTTTGTCAAATAGATAATCATATCATGTAATTCATACCAAAGCTAAGTCTGATGCATCAATGTGATTGAATTGATGATCATATAGCTGACAATTATAGACAAGTAAAATGCCTAAATGCACTGCAGGAGCAGAATCATAAGCAGCATCAGCAGTTTTAGCCAGCCTAGGGACACACTTCACTGTCAAAATCACAAGAATGCTTCTCGAGAGGAATCAAAATCAGAGGTGCAAGTCAGACCCTTTATGGACCACGCGTGGGGTGTCGTTTTTTAGGCAGTAACGCTAAGCTTTTAATTTCTCCCAAACGCCAATGTTAGCTGCTAACTTAGCTAGATAGCTCGGCTACATCTCGTTTAATATATAGCTAGCTAGCCTATTAGCCAGTTACTAGTAACTAGCGCCAACATTTACGTCACCAGGACCCTTTGTCTAGAATGTTGCTAGCAATAATAGCTCATGTGCAACCGTGAAGCGGTTATTTCAGTCCGAACGCGTGTCTACCGTACATATGGTAAGCATGAACTAGCATCTGTGGGGGAACCTAAAATAGCCCAGGCATATTAACCGCGCTGATCTCATCATATATATAGCGAATAAACACGCCATGTTTTAATCAAGTCCTTCCGTATACATCTCCACGGGGGGAGATGGATAAACAGGGAAATGGCTATGAATCGTACATGACGCCATGTGTCATCTCAGCGTAGCCCCATCACGATAAAATGTCCAGTTTGACCTAGCTGGGCCTCTGCATATGCCATGCACAGCTCAATTCCTACCCATCCGCCTCCCGCCTAGCGTTGGTCAAGCAAAGTGGTTAATTCAAATGGCGATACAATCGAATATAAATGTGATATGAAACGGCAGCATCGTACACAAGAGAATGACAGCGCTTACCCCGTTCGGCATCCATTTTGAGCCTCCTAGCATTCAGCACCTAACTAGTTCAGCTAGCGATGTGAGGTCCGATCATTATGCGCAGCTCTGCAGCGCCTCAGCCCTTTCTAATTATGTTGAAGTTTCAATACGTGCCCAATGCAAATATGTGAATGAGCTTTATTCTAGGGAAGAGTGGTAGAGCTTTGTATGAATAGTCATTTGGTTTCGAAACGGAATGAAAATATTGGAAAAGGGGGAGTAGGTGGTGTGGAAAATGTTACATAAATCATAACTGCAAATGTTGACCAGCTTTATCAAGATAACGCAACAGTGCATAGTTGTGACCGACAACTGGTCAAATCTAAAATCAGAAGTTTATTACAAAGCCATGTTTTAATAAAATACCAATTCCAACAAAAGTAGAAACTGCCCACCACAGGCAATTTGCAATGTATTGAAAATCTTGCATACAGCCCATTTGCAGCAGTGGGTCAATATTTAACCACTACAATGGTCTGGCAGTGAGTTCATAGCCATAATGCCCTAGCCAGAAACAGTCCTATTCAAACTCCTACATCAGAGCACATGTCCAATGGAAATCCATGCACCCTATCATGCCCAGTTCAAAGAAACAAACAATATGCTTACCCACTAAAACTAATTATCTCAGCCCAATACTGCTTAGTCACTGAGTGACTCAGGCTGGTAGTAGCCTACTACACTCATACCCTATCCAAGTGCCTCTTTCATGCTCAACTGATGGTGCGCAGCCAGATGGTAGAATGGATGACATACCATTTAGTCAAATAGTTGAAAGAGGCCCTTTGAGCACAATGCCCTTTCTGTTGCAATGTGTGAATTGCCATGCTGCATCCCAGAATGATGCAATGGCAGTAGCACACATGACAAATCAGCAGACGTGAGCACAGCCACAGCACCAGTGTGAGGCTCAGGCAACCAATGTCCCCGTCTGAGCTAAAGGATGGCTACAACTGGGCCTGGAAAACACCAGAAGACCTTTTCTGCCATAAGCCACATGGCTCCTCTGGTGCTTGCCATATAGGCTAAGTGTGAATCCATACATACATTTTAGTCATTTAGCAGACGCTCATATCCAGAGCGACTTACAGGAGCAATTAGGGTTACGATTTTTCACCTAGTCTGCTTTGGGATACGACCCAGCGACCTTTCGGTTACTTGCCCAACACTCTTAACCACTAGGCACACAGACTTTTTTATTGTTGTTGCACATGCTGAACAATTTACTAATACACCTTCATAAATCCTAGTCAGAAGACTAAGGCTGAAGGCTGGTCCTGAACTCAGCAGCACTTGTCAGAGGGGTTAGACACCCCTGGTGCACTGGGAGCACCGGACCAGGCAGTGGTGAGTCACCTCCAGGAATCATTAAACAACTATTACACTTGTCGCTTTTGCTCAACACCCCTCCTCCCACCATGCACCTTTGGAAAGACTTTCAACCTTTGGTCAGAGTAACGCTGACGGGTATCTGCCAGGATAGTGTATTACACATTAGAAAACCAGAGAAAATTGTAGATTTTTGTGTGTGGCTTTAACAGTCCCACTGGTTACCAACAATCTGTTATTTATTTACGGATGGCTACACATTCATTTTACATTTTAGTCATTTAGCAGACGCTCTTATCCAGAGCGACTTACAGTTAGTGAGTGCATACATATTTTTTTTTTTTTTCAAACTGGCCCCCCGTGGGAATCAAACCCAAAACCCTGGCGTTGCAAGCGCCATGCTCTACCAACTGAGCTACACGGGGCTACATTCATAGAGAAAATGGAATGCATGGCTGGATGGGACAAGCAACCCACTCAAAACTACCAAAGTCATTACCAGTAACATACTACGAATGTCAACAATACCTGTGCATTGTTTAATAACCACCCTTTAAAAACAAATGGACTACTTTTAATTTCACAAATTAAAAACATATTTGCCATCACTACTAAAAAAATTCAGAAAAGGTTACCGCAACAGTAAAATAAGTAAGAGGGATACCCTTATCTTTCCACTGTGGCGGAGGCTGGGTGTCTCCGTTTTCAGTTTTTCCGTTTTCCATGATAGAGCCGCTGTGTAGGTATCAGCAGGGCATTCCAGACAGCATGTGGTGTGTTGGGCTGGAGGCGGGTGGGGTGCGGGGACCGAGGTGGAAGATGAGGGACAACCAAACCTTCCTCCTGTGAGATGACTGCAGTACTACTGCGCTCTCCCTCCCCCCTTTTCTCTTCCTCTCAGGCTGTAGGACTGAGGTCAGCTGACTGTCTGCTGGCACGTCTAACGCACTGACGCAGCGACTATAAACTCCCCATCTAACTCACTCCCCCTTATCTCCCAGTCAGATACTCTCCCTCCCCTTGCGCAAATGTACATGTGCTTTTCCCTCCCTCTCATCACCACATGGATGACAAAGCAGTGAGTAGGTGACTCCACCCAACGGTCTCTGTAGGGACTACAAGTGCATAGATTAGATAGACTATCCCACTACCTTTAAACTACACTACAGCGTGTACTGTGACTGTTCATTTTTAATGCCCTCTGAATTGCCTCCAAAAGTTTGAAAGTTACATTAAACAATTAAAATACTCCAAAATCTAACCTCATGCTCTAGAAAGCATCGGACATCCAATCAGACCATTACTGCACTTAAATTAATGTAATATTACTCAATTATGTTGATCAGAGTCAAAGTCCATCTTAAAAACTGTGTACCATATCAAATCAGCCAAACAATGATTTGGTCATCACCAAATCAACCCTCATCAGTAGTCAGTCTTAAATCACATAAGAAAATGGTGATTGTTGTATTAGTCCACTAGAGGGCACCTCACTCATTTCACTTAAGTCTGCCTAGGTTTACTAATCTTTGTTTCAAATAATTTATAAATCACGTTGTGTTTTCAGCAAGTCTCTTAGAGAGTTGACAAAATGGGTCAGCTCCAAGTATATTCACACTCAGCACTACAGCAGGAGTCACTTAGATAAATGGGAGGTAACTTTTTCTAGCATAAGGGTGTAGTCATACTGAAGATAGACTATGGGTGACTGATTAATTCATTAATTATAGTGTGGTCGTTTACTACAGTTCTGTGGATTCAAACAACCCGCAATCTCACTAAGGGGGTTTTGCGAATGAGAGGGCAGGGGTGATGTTTCAGATGGTATTGCATTTCCAGTCGAACAAATAAGGGAACACTTGCTGACAAGCTCTATTCTTCATCGGCTGGTGTCGCAATGCAGGCAGGGCCTTTTTTACGGGCCGATTCCTCACACATTGTCTGGGGGTCCGCCAGCCTTGCTCAGAGCAATGTTCCAATCAAATAAATAAAATATCTGCACTCTACTGATATCGGTGTGAATCACAGGGTGAATAACCAGCAAGGTACGACTGAGCCATTCATATGTAAAGTCTTTAGCCTAACGGCAATCATGCAAAAAAAAAAAAAAAAAAAAGAATTAAAAAAAAAAAAAGTACTAAAATCAGAAGGCCACTGTCCCAGTGCAGTAAGCCTTCCTAAACATATGGACATTTTTTGCTAAGCTGGGTAGGGTTTATTAGGACATGTGGGCTCAAAGGCCATGGGGCCTACAAGGTGGTGTACAGTTTCATATCTCTGGTTATTTTCAGCAAGGGCTAAAACCAGACAGAGTAGAGCTGGGTGATATCAATGACACACACAATCAGGATTTCCCTAACTTTGTCCTGGGGCCCTCCCTGGGTGCACGTTTTGTTATTTGCCCTAGCGCTACACAGCTGATTCAAATAATCAAAAGCTTGATGAGCTGATTAATTCAATCAGCTGTGTAGTGCTAGGAGAAAAAATGTGCACCCGGTGAGGGGAAGCTATAGAAAATGTATACACACACTTGTTCTTGCCACATTTACTCCATTACAGATACATTAATGCATACTTGTAAATTATAGTATGTGAACTAAACATAAAAAATATACTTAAACATTTTCCTTAAAGTATAATTTTTTTAACGTTCTAATGTTACTGCCCCCACTTAAATACATGTAATTTTGTCCTTGAAACACTAGAATTCCATTCATTCCTATGGAGGACTGTTTCTTCTGGGGAGTGCCAATATGGCCAACCGGTGGCTTCAAAGCCTCTCATTGGCCAATACACAGCAATCCACGGTTTACAGAGTTAATCTAATTCCACAGAGAAAAACGCTCTGGGCAAACTAAAACCACTGTGGGGGCAAGACAGTCAGGACCGCTAACTGCCACAACCTGTTCCCATGGGAGGCAGTTCTTACCAGGCCCCATGTAGTACCATTCAAACCACTTGGCAAGAAGCAAAAATGTAATTGTAGATCAGCTCATTTTCTAACCAGGTGTATTATGAAAAATGGGTGTTCACAAGAGATACTGCATGTCTATGAATGTAATGACAGGCATTCAAATATTACTAGATGGCTGAAATGTAAGCTACAGTGCCTTTAGAACCCATTGACTTACTCCACATTTAGTTGTTACAGCCAGAATTCAAAATTGATTGAATAGATTCTCTCACCTATCTACACACAATACCCCATAATGAAAACATGTTTAGACATTTTAGCAAATGTATTGAAAATAATCTCATTTACATACACTACCGGTCAAATGTTTTAGAACACCTACTCATTCAAGGGTTTTTCTTTATTTTTACTATTTTCTACATTGTAGAATAATAGTGAAGACATAAAAACTATGAAATAACACATATGGAATCATGTAGTAACCAAAAAAAAGTAGTGTTAAACAAATCAAAATATATTTTACATTTTTCAAAATAGCCACCCTTTGCACACTCTTGGCATTCTCTCAACCAGCTGCACCTGGAATGCTTTTCCAACAGTCTTGAAGGAGTTCCCACATCTGTGGAGCACTTGTTGGCTGCTTTTCCTTTACTCTGCGGTCCAACTCATCCCAAACCATCTCAATTAGTCCCATGTAGCTCAGTTGGTAGAGCATGGTGTTTGCGACGCCAGGGTTGTGGGTTCGATTCCCACGGGGGGCCAGTATGAAAATGTATGCACTCACTAACTGTAAGTCGCTCTGGATAAGAGCGTCTGCTAAATTACTAAAATGTAAATTTGGTTGTGGTCGGGGGAGGCCAGGTCATCTGATGCAGCACTCAATCACTCGCTTTCTTGGTATAATAGCCCTTACACAGCCAGGTGGTGTGTTGGGTCATTGTCCTGTTGAAAAACAAATGATAGTGGGACTAAGTCCAAACCAGATGGGATGGCGTATCGCTGCAGAATGCTGTGGTAGCCATGCTGGTTAAGTGTGCCTTGAATTCTAAATAAATCACAGACAGTGTCACCAGCAAAGCACCTCCACACCATAACGCCACCTCCATGCTTTACAGTGGGAAATACACATGCAGAGATCATCCGTTCACCCACACCGCATCTCACAAAGACACGGCGGTTGGAACCAAAAATCTCAAATTTGGACTGCAGACCAAAGGACAAATTTCCACCGGTCTAATGTCCATTGCTTGTGTTTCTTGGCCCAAGCAAGTCTCTTCTTATTGGTGTCCTTTAGTAGTGGCTTCTTTGCAGCAATTTGACCATGAAGGCCTGATTCACAGTCTCCTCTGAACAGTTGATGTTGAGATGTGTCTGTTACTTGAACTCTGAAGCATTTATTTGGGCTGCAATTTCTGAGGCTAGTAACTAATGAACTTATCCTCTGCAGCAGAGATAACTCTGGGTCTTCCCTTCCTGTGGTGGTCATGAGAGCCAGTTTCATCATAGCGCTTTATGGTTTTTTCAACTGCACCTGAAGAAACGTCAAAGTTCTTGACATTGTATGTATTGACTGACCTTCATGTCTTAAAGTAATGATGGACTGTCGTTTCTCTGCTTATTTGAGCTGTTCTTGCCATACGGACTTGGTCTTTTACCAAATAGGGTCATCTTCTGTATTACCACCCCCCCCCCCACCTTGTCACAACACAACTGATTGGCTCAAACGCATTAAGGAGGAAAGAAATTCCACAAATGAACTTTTAAGAAGGCACCTGTTAATTGAAATGCATTCCAGGTGACTACCTCATGAAGCTGGTTGAGAGAATGCCAAGAGGATGACAGCTTTGCACAAAGGCAAAGGGTGGCTATTTTGAAAAATCTAAAATATATTTTGATTTGTTTAACACTTTTAATTTTTTTTGGTTACTACATGATTCCATATGTGTTATTTCATAGTTTTGATGTCTTCACTATTATTCTACAATGTAGAAAATAGTAAAAAATAAAATAAAAACCCTTGAATGAGTAGGTGTTCTAAAACCTTTGACCGGTAGTGTACGTATTCACACCCAGAGTCAATACTTTGTAGAAGCACCTTTGGCAGTCTAAGTCTAAGACCTTTCCACACCTGTATTGTGCAACATTTGCCCATTATGCTTTTCAAAATTCTTCAAGCTCTGTCAAATTGGTTCTTGTTCATTACGAGAACAATTTTCAGGTCTTGCCATAGATTTCAAGTAGATTTAAGTCAAAACTAACTTGGCCACTCAGGAACATTCACTGTTTTCTTGGTAAGCAACTCAAAAGTAGATTTGTCTTTGTGTTTTAGGTTATTGTCCTGCTGAAAGTGTCTGCTGGAAAGCAGACTGAACTAGGTTTACCGCTAGGATTTTGCCTGTGCTTAACTCCATAGTTTTTTTTTTATCCTGAAAAGAACTCTAGTCCTTAAATTACAAGCATACCCATAACATGATGCAGCCACCACTATGCTTGAAAATATGTAGTGGTACTCAGTAATGGGCGGCAGGTAGCTTAGTGGTTAAGAGCATTGTGCCAGTAACCGAAAGGTCGCTGGTTCTAATCCCCGAGCCAACTAGGTGAAAAATCTGTCGATGTGCCCTTGAGCAAGGCACTTAACCCTAATTGCTCCTGTAAGTCGCTCTGGATAAGAGCGTCTGCTAAATGACTAAAATGTAAAATGTAAATGTAATGCATAGTAATTGCCCTAAATAACACACTGTATTCACAACAAAAAGTTAATTGCTGTGCCACATTTTTTGCAGTATTACTTTAGTGCCTTGTTGCAAACAGGATGCATGTTTTTGAATATTTTTATTCTGTACAGGCTTCCTTCTTCTCACTCTTTCAATTAGGTTAGTATTGTGGAGTAACTACAATGTTGTTGATCCATCCTCAGTTCCATCTTATCATATCCATTAAAACTGTTAAAGTCACCATTGGCCTGATGGGGAAATCCCTGAGTGGTTTCCTTCCTCTCCGACAACAGTTAGGAAGGACGCCTGTATTTTTGTAGTGACGGTGTATTGATACTCCATCCAAAGTGTAATTAATAACTTCACCATGCTCCAGGGGATATTCAATGTCTGCTTTTTTTTTAACCCATCTACCAATAGGTACCCTTCTTTGCGAGGCATTGGAAAACCTCCCTGGTCTTTATGGTTGAATCTGTGTGATGACATTCACTGCTCAACAGAGGGACCTTACAGATAATTGTATGTATGGGGTAAAGAGAGAAGGTAGTCATTCAAAAATCATGTTAAACATGCAACTTAAGCAAAATAGTACTCCTGAACTTATTTTAGGCTTGCCATAAAGGGGTTGAATACTTACTGACTCACGACATTTCAGCCTAATTTTGTATTAATATGTACAAATTTCAAAAAGCATAATTCCACTTTGACATTCTGGGTTATTGTGTGTGTAGGTCAGTGACAAAAGAAAATCTCAATTTAATCAATTTTAAATGCAGGCTGTAACAAAATGTGGAGAAAGTCAAGGGGTGTGAATACTTTGAAGGCACTGTATATCTTCATATAAAATGGATTGTGTTGTGTCAATGTCATTTTAACAATCTCTTTGGAACATAACAACCCCCCCCCGCACATTTTTATTCAGTTTCTGCACAGAGAAGTCATGATAAATTCCTTCAGTACTTACTACATCAAGAGAATGGATTGCAAAATACAACAATTATGAGACTGACAATATACTAATCTAAATGGGGGGGCAGATGAACGACTGAATATGAAAACCAAGATCATGAAACCAACATCATGCCAACACACGCACCCAATTGTAATGGTTAATTTTAAAAAAGGGATGATGCAGAGGAGAAACTGTTATGGGAGAAAAAAAAGTGATGGAGGGAAATGACAACCAAGGAGAGTAAAATGATGCACCAATAAATAAAAAAAAAAAAAAAAACTGGTGGTGAACTTCCATGTGGAAATTACCTGCTTCGGTGCGCAGGTTGGGCATCGGAGCCATTTTGGGGCCCTCTGTGTCCTTGGCGAGCATCTCCGGTTTGCGAACAGGTGAGTGGATGAGAGGGGCCTTTGAGGCGGGACCTTTGATATCAGCCTTCTCTAGGTCTGCCTTACCCTTCTGGGTGAGTAGGAGGTAAGAGCTCTGACTAGGAGATTCTTCTTTAACTTCTGGGGCTATATTTGCAGACGCCACATCCTTCAGCCCAAAGCTCATGTCATCTTCATCCATACTAAGCGCTGTTGCCTTAGCAAACTTGGAGCTATCTAATGCTTCTAGAAACTCATCGATCACACCCCTGGGGGGCCTCTCGATGAACTCAAACTCTTCAGAGGAGACTTCCGGCTCAGAGATCTCCTCTGCTCCCTCTGGCTCTTCCACTTTCATGTCATTCTTCTCAGACTCCACCTGGAAACTTGCTGGATTCTTGGCCATTGCCTCCAGAACAGGGGACAGAGAGTCTGCTGAAGGACTCTCAGAATCAGAATCTTCAGGGGTCTTTCTAGTCTGGAAATTAAGAGGCTCTAATTTGTTCACCATTTTGGGTGAATCTTGACTGGAAAACATCCAATCTTTTTGTTCTATCTGGACAGGTGGTTTGCTCTGGGGTGTAGTCTCTGCCTCCTTTACAAGGTCAAAGGCACTAAAGCCTTTATCTTCAGTCTTCACCTTCACAGCTAATCTTGCTTCGGTCTCCTCAGTCAGCTCCTTCAGCAGTAAAGCTTTGGAATCGAAAGCAAAGGGATTTGTTGCTGACAGAGTGACGGGGACAGTGGGTGACTCAACCATCTTCCGGATAGGAGCAGGGCTCGGCTCAGTGCTTCCTTCAGAAGAGCCAGAGTCCACTTTGTCAGGGTTCAAAGGGAAGGGCTTTAAGATATCTGGAAGAGATGGTGGAAGTGCCGAGTCCTCGCTCTCTTTAGGGGTGGTTGAGAACTGATTGAATGGCTCCATGAGCGATTCCGCAGCCATCTTGACAGACTCATACATTTTTGTTTCATCATAATAGGATGGTGGGCTGCCATCTTGTGGGTCTCCAGCCTGGCCATACTGGACCAGGTCTGGGGTGGGACTCTCAGACATTTTAGTTGCCTGGCTGTCAGAGGTGATATCCCCATAATGGGAGAACCCAGCATCTGCTACAGGGGAAAAGCCCTGGAATGGATTCTTCTTCACCTCAAACAGTAAGTCACCATCATCTGATTGGCCAAGCATATCTGGCTCATACCCAGAGGAGCCTCTGGAGGCTGAGTCCTTGGAGAACGTATCCATGGAGGCCCTGGGGTCTTGAGAAGCTAAGAATGGAGAATCCCAGTGCTCTGTTGGGTTAGAGGAGGCAGGTGCAATGTCAGATTCAGGGGTCATCAGGGGATTATTAGGGGACTGGGAAGGAGTAGTAGACCTGACTGAGCTACAAAGCTGCTCTTCAGGAGAGACCACACCACTGTCTCCACACAGAGACTTGGACCCTACATCGCTCGCGGGGCATTTTTTTGTATCATGTTTACTTTCAGTGTAGGTAGCAGTTTCTAACCCTTTCACAATAGCCTCATCACTCTTACAAAAACCTAATCTGGTGTTACCCTCTTCATCCCAAGTCATATCCTTGGTCAGTATTTTGGGGGTCTCAGTAGAAGGCCAGGAGGAGAAGCCCAATGGAGCAGATGTTGGATTTGGACTCTCTGACAAAGAGAGGTCTTCCAGAGAGTCAGGAGAGTGAAGACGAGAGAGAGGGGAGATGGAAGCAGGGGACTCACCCTTCTGCCCAAGTTCTTGAGTAAAGAGGGAAAATGCAATACATCAAGACACACGCCATTCCTTCAGCGCTAGCAAGCCATGCCTGGCATGCCCTGCCAGCAGTCTGCAGAGGTGAGGTGGTGTTTCCCATCAGTGATCTCAGAGGTATACCGAAATAGTCTCTTTTTTTTTTTTTTTTTTACATGGGAGCAATCAATGAGGGGAATCATCACAAACTTTTAACTATAAAGTTAGTGTCTTCTGTCTTATCTACTGTAAGTGGACTTTGGTCACAGGGATTCACATTACAGGATCATACAAACAATGTTAGAGCCTATATTTATTTGTTAGTTACTTAAATGCAAATACTATGTAAAATATTCTTAAAGGCCCAGTGCACTCAAAATGCAGTTTTCCTGCGTTTTATACCATATTGTACAATAGTTGATAAAACACTAAAAGTGTGAACAAATTTGATCAGTGTTATTTTCTGTTAGTTGCTGGTTGAAAATACAATTTACACAGGACCTTCTAATCATGGGATGAGTGTCGGCTTGCCTGGTGACGTCCCCATGCAGTAAATTAGGTAAATGTTGCTAAAAAGCAATTTGTTTATTTTTTACCATTTTAATTGAAAACTATTACAGTGAGGTACATAATTGCTACCAAGAAATTGACATTACTATAAAAACAGCTGCATTCGGACCTTTAACAAACTTGGCATGCATATCAGACAGTCAAAATGTAATTAAGGTGTAAAGGCATGAACTGAAAAGAGAAGATGCAGGAGGACAAAGACAGCCAGGAAAAATAACTTGCCTTTTGGGAATTGCATCAGAGGTTGAAGCGGAGCAGGAGGAAGAAAATTGTCATCTGAAAAAGAGACAGTAGCACAGGGTGAAATGGACAATGCCAGTGGCTGAGAGGACAGAAAACACCAGGGTAGAAAACAAGAAACACTACAATGGTGTGAAACAGACCCTAACATTGGGCCTCTTTACACTACTTTGACAACAAACTAGGTCCAGGAGAGATACTTGTAGTGTAAGAGATGGATCTAGATTCAAATCTCTTTAAGAGCTCTGTCACACGACCTCCGGAGATAGTGTGGGGGACATCTACACCACATACAGTGGGGTCCGAAATTGACACCTTTGATAAAGCTAAACAAATATGACTATAAAATAAATAATTCAAATACTGAGCTATATTGTATGCTAAAAAAGGGGAAATTATATTTGTATACTAATACAGAGAAAGAGGTTTTGTTTTAAATACCTCCCAGTCGAGGATAACGGCACTGAGCCTTTCTAAAATGTTTTATGGAGTTGGATAACACATTGGGAAGGATCTTAGACCATTCCTCCATACAGAACCCTTCGAGATCCTTAGACTACGCTTAGACTGCCGTCTTCAGTGTTTTACTTTTCTATTGTCTCTCTGCATTGTTGGGAAGGGCCCGTAAGCATTTCGTTGTTAGCCAACACCCGTTTACGAAGCATGTGACAATTTTTTGGGGATTTGAAGTTTATGATGCCGTTGACCTGGATGCCCCAGGACCTGGATGCCCCAGGACCAGTGGAAGCAAAATAGACCCATATCATGAAAGATCCACCACCATATTTGACAGTAGGTATGGGGTTATTTTCTGCTTATATACAGTACCAGTCAAAAGTTTGACACAGCTACTCATTCAAGGGTTTCTTTATTTTTACTGTTTTCTACATAATAATAGTGAAGACATCAAAACTATGAAATAACACAAATGGAATATGTAGTAACCAACAGTGTTAAACAAATCAAAATATATTTTTCAAAATCAGCCACCCTTTGCCTTGATAACAGCTTTGCGCACTCTTGGCATGCTCTCAACCAGCTTCATGAGGTAGTCACCTCATGTCTTCACTATTATTCTACAATGTAGAAAATAGTACAAATAAAGAAAAACCCTGGAATGAGATACGTCCAAACGTTCGTTTTTTAAAATGGGTACCCAGCTACCTTCAGACTAGACCTGTGGGCGTCCTAGAGCAAAACAACCGACATGTACGTGTTCGTGAGAGACTCAGCTTTCCATACAGGGGTCATAATTAGTGTGTAGCCCAAACTTTTCGGACGCTAGACAGAAGTTTGCAGATCGGCTGTACCGACTTCAGACGAGCAAAACAGAGAACACCATAGTGTTCGTGAGAGTTCTTTCCATAGAGGGGTCATAATAGTTTGTAGGCCAAACCGTTCGGACGCTACAGACATTTCCGTTTCATGAGAAGACCGATTTTCAGGATGTCTCACGGTCTGACAAACACTGCTCTAGCTCTGCCACCTTTCACCACAGATGCGGAAGTACGACACTGCCGGATGTGGGTTAACCCCCTAGAGTCGATTGATGCACCGTTGCTTTAATCTAAATACATTTTTAAAAACGGTCAATTTAAACTAGACATGTTATTTTGTTGCATGGGCTACATCTCAAGCCACCACATCCACCAGTGTCGCACTTCCGCATCTCCGGTGAAAGAGCTATAGCGGTGTTTGTCAGCTCATGAGACATCCCGAAAAAAAAAAAAAATTGGTCTTCTCGCGTAAACGTCTGTAGCTTCCGAACGGTTTGACCGATAAACTATATGGAAAGGGGAGACTCATGAACATGATGTGTTCTCCGTTTTGCTCTATGACCCCCACAAGTGTCAGGAGACTCGGCTAAAATCGGTACTGTCAATGTGCCAACTTCTGTTTGGTAGTGTCCTAACCGTTTGGGCTATAAACTAATGGGACCCCACTGTAGAAAGAGGATTTGCTCTACGACCCCCACAACTGTCACGGGACTCGTCTGAAGGTAACGGTACAAAAAAAAACAAATGGATGTATGTAGGTAGTTTTGTGCTTACCCCCCCCCCCCCAAAAAAAAAAAAAGTGGTTAAATGTGTAAAAATAAATATATAAATTTTTTCCCCCCTGCGTTTTTTTATATCTCCTAGATTTAGGCCAGTTCAAAACCTTGTTTCTTATGATTTATGTTTGACTCTCCTTTGCCATTTATGAATGCATTATTCAATCCGTTTCTATGGGCTTCAGTAGTAAAGGCCAAAATGAATATTTTATTCAATAATGTATTTGATACCTAAAAAGGGGTCCTAAAATTCTAATAGCTAAATGATCCTTGGTATGACCATCTTAAAACAATTCCATATGTTAGCTTAGTAGAATTTAAGAGGGCAGTCCATAAGCGTAGACCAGGGATATCAAGGATCTGAAAGGATTCTTTATGGAGGAATGGTCTAAGATCCCTTCCAATGTGTTCTCCAACTCCATAAAACGTTTTAGAAAAAGCCTCAGTGCCGTTATCCTCACAAGGTGAGGTATTGAAAACAGGGGTGTAAATTTTTAGGCCAATCTTTGAGAAGCAAAAAATGACTTGTTTAACAAAATCCCGTTCTCTGAGCAATTGTATAGAGTAATTTCAAAAATATTTCAGCATACAACATAGCTCTATTTGAATTATTTATTTTAGTCATTTTTGCTCACCTTTACATCTAGACAAACTACGCCTACTCTTCGGACTGGGAGATCTGGGGCCAAATAATGTGTGCCTACTGCGCTGGCCAATCGGATAGCTCAAAATTGTGCCTACAGCTTCCACTACACCGGCCACAGCAAGTTCGATACCAGCCTACCTGAGATTTCATCACTTTTAAAACCTTGACCAGAGTGAGACTCAAAGAATACAGCAAAGAGATGCTGTTTTTATGAGTGAGTTCATGTCTGTTTTTATTCAACACTATTACAAAAGCGCATCTCCCTACTTCCACTCATGCTGCAATTAATGAGTAGCCAAGTGTATCAATAGCCCTGAGTTTTTATTATTAGCGCCTAGTCGTGTCTATTTTAATATCAAATAATATTTCACCTTCTCTGGTCAAAGGAACAACATGAATTTGTGCATGAGGCAGGTTCGGTGCGACTCGAGTTTTTCGCCATCAGGTGGAAGACCGTCGCCTCACTCTGGTCAGTCTCACCAGAGGAATGGAAGGAGAGCAGGGTCCGTGAGAGACTGAACCGTCTGCTGCGCTCTCCCTCGGCTGAGACTAACGCAGTGTTCAAAACAACTGGGAACTCTGAAATCTTCAACTTCTGACTTCAAGGAACTCGAGCTCAGATTTTCTGACCTGAAGATCACTGACATCATGACTTTAAATATAATACGGTCTGAGAATAACAATATTGGCAGACCAGGCATATTGCCAATACTCTGTGATAATGTATTAGGCCTACTGCACAAACCTTATTCCTACAGAACTGTTTTTATTGATGATAATTTTCATTGAAGTCAAGTTTCAACAACAACAAAATTGAGCGGTAGATCTCTGCTTGTTTTTGACTGCAAAAGTGATCTTGACTCTGAAAAGGTTGGTGACCATTATACTATGGTATGCTAATAGCTGCACCCATATCCAAGGCTAGTGTAAACTGAAGTTGCAAATCTGATATTGAAGAGAGATTGATCTCACTAGACATATTCTACTAAAGTAAATCGACCCAGTGTGCCACATTGCGGACACCCTCTGTAAAGACTGACAGCTTAGAGCATTCAAGATGGGAATAACTTTCAGGCATGCAACAAAGAACTCAGGGAAGAAGGTCATTAGTGTCAGAATGAAGAATTTCCTTTTTAATGTAGCAGCATGAAGATCAGCCTTAAAAAAGGAACTAGGCAAAATAACAGATACAAATTAGACCTAGCAGTCATTTCCTGATCCAAGTACAATTTTTTTTTTTTACAAAACCCCCAAAATAAACTCATAATTCCGATTGGCGACGGGTTCTCATGCAAATATTCTAGAATCGTTAAAAATAAATATCAGAATTTTCCCACCAAAATTATTGTTGCAGATAAAAATCAGTGTGTGAAGACGTAGTGCACACAAAATAAAAATTTTTGCTTCAGTGTTCATGTACCCAATAAAAATCTAAAGTTCAATATGTTTCCATCGCATTTTCAACTCTACCGATAGTCTTGTCAAAAAACAACAACACTTGTGTTAAATAGAAAATGTGCCTACTGTGGTCTTGGCACCTGCGCTTTAGCCAACAGCTTGCAGATACAGTGCGGGTAGGCTGTGCAGGTTGGCTATTTTGATTTTTTTTCAAACTGCATTCAAGCACGTCACCAGATTAAGACCCTTGTTATTTATTGGAAACCAGCATCAAGCGCACCACTGTGCATTTTCGCCACCCTGTGAAGTTCATTATAACTTATTTCATCTGTAGCCTAATAAGCTGCGTGGTTTCCCGAGTCGTAGTGGGAGGACCACACACACACACTATCACATCACTCCAAATGTAATTCCGCTATGATGGTTTTTAAATCAATATTTAATAACCAATATTATTAGTTTCCACCGCCATTTCCCACATAATTGAAAATTGTCTAACGAACAAATGATCTGTGCCCATTTTTTTTATTACGCAAACTTCCTGTTTCCATCACAACTGCCGTGATCTTTTTTCTTTTATACGATATGACTTTACTCACATAAAAACGTGGTTAGTAATCTTATTGCATTTCTAAATTAAGCAGCAAAAATTTGGTTCAGGCTTTTGTCTAGGCTATTATATCTTAGACAACATACAGTGGGGAGAACAAGTATTTGATACACTGCCGATTTTGCAGGTTTTCCTACTTACAAAGCATGTAGAGGTCTGTAATTTTTATCATAGGTACACTTCAACTGTGAGAGACGGAATCTAAAACAAAAATCCAGAAAATCACATTGTATGATTTTAAAAGTAATTAATGTGCATTTTATTGCATGACATAAGTATTTGATACATCAGAAAAGCAGAACTTAATATTTGGTACAGAAACTTTTGTTTGCAATTACAGAGATCATACGTTTCCTGTAGGTCTTGACCAGGTTTGCACACACTGCAGCAGGGATTTTGGCCCACTCCTCCATACAGACCTTCTCCAGATCCTGCAGGTTTCTGGGCTGTCGCTGGGCAATACGGACTTTCAGCTCCCTCCAAAGATTTTCTATTGGGTTCAGGTCTGGAGACTGGCTAGGCCACTCCAGGACCTTGAGATGCTTCTTACGGAGCCACTCCTTAGTTTTTACATTTACATTTAAGTCATTTAGCAGACGCTCTTATCCAGAGCGACTTACAAATTGGTGCATTCACCCTATAGCCAGTGGGTTAACCACTTTACAATAAAAAAATATATAGATATTTTTTTTATTATTTTTTGGGGGGGCGGGGGGGGTAGAAGGATTACTTCATCCTATCCCAGGTATTCCTTAAAGAGGTGGGGTTTCAAATGTCTCCGGAAGGTGGTGAGTGACTCCGCTGTCCTGGCGTCGTGAGGGAGCTTGTTCCACCATTGGGGTGCCAGAGCAGCGAACAGTTTTGACTGGGCTGAGCGGGAACTATGCTTCCGCAGAGGAAGGGGAGCCAGCAGGCCAGAGGGGGATGAACGCAATGCCCTCGTTTGGGTGTAGGGACTGATTAGAGCCTTAGTTGCCCTGGCTGTGTGTTTCGGGTCGTTGTCATGCTGGAAGACCCAGCCACGACCCATCTTCAATGCTCTTACTGAGGGAAGGAGGTTGTTGGCCAAGATCTCACGATACATGGCCCCATCCATCCTCCCCTCAATACGGTGCAGTCGTCCTGTCCCCTTTGCAGAAAAGCATCCCCAAAGAATTGATGTTTCCACCTCCATGCTTCACGGTTGGGATGGTGTTCTTGGGGTTGTACTCATCCTTCTTCTTCCTCCAAACATGGCGAGTGGAGTTTAGACCAAAAAGCTCTATTTTTGTCTCATCAGACCACATGACCTTCTCCCATTCCTCCTCTGGATCTTCCAGATGGTCATTGGCAAACTTCAGACGGGCCTGGACATGCGCTGGCTTGAGCAGGGGGACCTTGCGTGCACTGCAGGATTTTAATCCATGACGGCGTAGTGTGTTACTAATGCTTTTCTTTGAGACTGTGGTCCCAGCTCTCTTCAGGTCATTGACCAGGTCCTGCCATGTAGTTCTGGGCTGATCCCTCACCTTCCTCATGATCATTGATGCCCCACGAGGTGAGATCTTGCATGGAGCCCCAGACCGAGGGTGATTGACCGTCATCTTGAACTTCTTCCATTTTCTAATAATTGCGCCAACAGTTGTTGCCTTCTCACCAAGCTGCTTGCCTATTGTCCTGTAGCCCATCCCAGCCTTGTGCAGGTCTACAATTTTATCCCTGATGTCCTTACACAGCTCTCTGGTCTTGGCCATTGTAGAGAGGTTGGAGTCTGTTTGATTGAGTGTGTGGACAGGTGTCTTTTATACAGGTAACGAGTTCAAACAGGTGCAGTTAATACAGGTAATGAGTGGAGAACAGGAGGGCTTCTTAAAGAAAAACTAACAGGTCTGTGAGAGCCGGAATTCTTACTGGTTGGTAGGTGATCAAATACTTATGTCATGCAATAAAATGCAAATGAACTACTTAAAAATCATACAATGTGATTTTCTGGATTTTTGTTTTAGATTCAGTCTCTCACAGTTGAAGTGTACCTATGATAAAAATTACAGACCTCTACATGCTTTGTAAGTAGGAAAACCTGCAAAATCGGCAGTGTATCAAATACTTGTTCTCCCCACTGTATTTGAAAACAGTATTTCCCCCTATCAATCCTTGAGTCCATCTTTTGGGCCTAACTGGTTGAGACATATGCCTAACATCCTTGACAGACACACCTAAGCAGAGCATTAGGAGAGGGTTGTCGAAATCACAGCAAGAGCACAAATTCAAATGAAGACCATTTAATCAAAATGTGAAATGTTTAATAGCAAAAATATTTTTGTAATTTGAATGCTATGAGCTCCATTTTAGCCAAATCACCAAAATGTTACAATTTTCTCAATAACCTGTAGATTAAGATGTCTTGGAATTTTTCAATAGGACAGAAGCAAAACATGTGTTTTCAATTATTATGAATGCAACAATTGAAAATCACAAGTTGCCATCAATTTACAATGGCTCTGAATACCAATTGTCCAATCATAAAAATTAAAAAAAGAGATCACGCATCCATTCACCAAAAGCCAGAAATATCACATTACAAAATTAAATTTGTTTTGCATTGATTACTCCAATCTAATGATTATTCAGATTAGACCAGTTTAAGACCGGTTACCTCTAAACTAGGTTCCAGCGTTGAAGTACATCTAAAATTGAACCAATAGATATTTAACATTATTAGCTATAATGAAATCCAAGTTGCTTGAATTTTCTATCCACCTGTTCTGCATAGGCTAATAGTCAATGACTTGAATACTGTTGTTTTGTGGAACCTAAAAATGTAGGCCAACACCTGCTCCACTCTGACCATGAAAGAGCTGCCACATTAAATGTCATATGTCTGAGAGGAGGCAAAGAAAGCTAATGGCGGACACAGACTGCAAGGAAGCCATGTTAACTCTAGTCACAAGTCAATATGAGACATGAGAAGGGGGCATTATAGGACATTATAGTTGTGCAGTTATTAACTAGTGGGGTACAGTATTGTAGGCCTAACATTAATGATAGTCAGTGTGGCACATGATTGAGAAACTGAGGTCTAGTTAACCGGACACCATAGCAGCCAACTACAGCACTGCGTGTTAGTGTTCCAATTTAAAAAGTAGACCACTACAAAATCAGAAGTGATTCAGTGCCCTAGTAGCAGCTAAATCCAGCTGTGATGGTATTGATACACACTTAAGCATGCTCATCTAGCCCTTCCTAGGATAGCGAAAATACACATCACAGCAAATACAGAGGGAGCAAACCCACAAGGCCCGTCAGAGCTAGTACGCCCATTTCCTGGACGTTTTTAGCATCTCTCCTGCAGTAAGGTGGTAACCCAAATTATTGCAGGAAACCGAAGTAGAATATAAAGCATGTCTGCCCTTCCAAAATGAGAAGCATGTCTATATTAGTCCGAAGGCAATAGTCGGTCCTAAAGAGATTAAATGTAATGTCACTCAACCAGGTCTTTGTAATAGTCTCCCAACCCCGCCCTGCCCATCTGGCCTCGCATGTCTGGGAAAGCGCTTAGCTATTCTAACAGAAAATAACATTTGAGATTAAATTCGCGTGCGTTAACCAAGTTAAAAAATAACATTGCTCCCAAATAATGTCTGACTTCACCCGAAATTGAGATAATAAAAACACGTCATTATCCAAAAAGGTGAATGGTTGACAGAACGGGAGATTTGAGGGGTGAGAAACCAATTCCTCGTGGGATAAAAAATGTTAGCTATCATAAAAATAGTTTGCTTCCATTAGGTAGCTAACGTTACCGTTCATGGAAATAACTAAGTTATTTTGGGATAAACAACTAAAACAGGGAAGTGGACGATTTTAGATTAGATTCCTTTGTTGTGACTAATCCAAGCCATTTTGACTGAGTCAGAACAGAGCGTGCTAGCTTGGTTTGCGCAACCACAAACCAGGTCGGAGCATGACAGTCAGAATTAATCTAGTATGATTAACCATTGCATGTTATGTATTCAAACAGCACTGATGTATCCTTTTAAATGGAGTCGTTGAAATAGGTGGTGCAATTCTGCCAGTTCATTGTATCAGCTAACTAACGTTAGCTAGCTTCCTGCTGATGACTTGTGTCAAAACTGGTGGGCTGCATCATCTTTACAAAGCCAGCTATCTAGTTATCCATACATTTTTTTAATTAGGGGGGGGGGGGCGCTTCAGAAAGGTTAGCTAGCCTGCCACCTCTACCTGCCTGTGTGGAGTATCTGGTTAAATCTAGCTACCAATGCAGTGCCGAGCCGTGCGCAACAATGTCATGTTTTCCTAAAATGGTTCATGAAGGTTGCCGCATCAATCCCACATACGCTAACTAACGTTACCACACATTAGTTCGCTGGCTAGCCAGTCAACGGCGATGAAGTTAGCAAGCAAACACTGAAACATCTATTTTAATAATGCTTTACCAAGAGACAGATTTTAAAACCAGATGATGATCTTTAAAATACCTAAATTATTGACTACTCACGGAATGGTGCTGGAGGAGCCGCAATCGCTTCTTTCTCTGGAGCCTCTTCCGGGAGCACTTCCAATGGAGCTGCTTCCAATACTGGGGCCGCTTCTACTAGTACTGGACCTGCTTCTTCTGGAGCTGTTTTTGCCGGGGGATATGGTCTGATGAGTTCTGGCAAAGAGTCTGCATCCAAACAATTCAGAATCACTGGTGCTGGAATTATTTCAGCCACCGCTTCCTCTGATAGAGTTGAATCTGGAATCACCTCGTGTGTCAGTTGTGTCGTGGCATCATCTATAGTGGTCCGTGGCGCTTCCTCGTCCTTCGTAAATTCGATTATATCCTCAGGGTACGAAGCCTTGTGCCTCTCAATAGCATCATGTGCTCCGCCAACTAAGTCTACAATATCATCGTCGTCAAATGTAGCTGTGGCCTCGTTGTCATAATGATTCCCGTATTGACTGTATCTACTCATTTCGTCTTCGGTTGTGGATGATACGACTTGCTCACAGTCTTCCATCTAACTGCCGGTTGTCTGCGGATAAAGTTAGTCCTTGGGAGCAAGTTAACAAAATAACTCCCAACACTCAAAAAATCCACACACAAAAACTCCAACAAACTAAATCCCCTCAGGCTTTGTTTGGGTCCGAATAAACTACCCTTAGAAAAGTGCGACTCGACCACTGCCACCGAACAACCAAATAGCTCGCGTGCGTCGCTTACTACGCCTAGCCCCTTCACCAAAATGTTGAAATAGAGAAGCAAGAGTTGAGTGACCAATAACTACCGAATACCCCCTGAGCGATGCCACATGTGACCAATAAGGTGTTGGGGAATCGCTGCATTTGTTAACACCCCTTTCTCAAACCTGGCACAGTGAAGGGATTCGATTATCTGGACCGGGTTATGTGTGTGAGGAGTTTATACCGGGTGCAAAGTGATCGCATTCGTTTTGCCCCATTTAAAGCCCACAGCGAAAACAAAAGTGACGTGAAGCACGTGGAGTAATGAGTACAATGTTGGGGTTTCACATGCAAAAGAGATTGGTTAAAAAAATATATTAAAAAAACGCTTTATCTGCCTTCCCAATGAAAACTGTATTGGTCCGTTAATACAGGACTAGTAAATGCCAGTGCACTACTTCTGTGAGAAAGTTTTAATTTTTTAAATTAATATATATATATTGTCTGATTTTTCAGGGGGCGCTGCAGCACCCTCAGCACCCCTTCTTCCCGCAGGCTATGGTGTGATGAAGCATGGGAAGCTGTATAAAAACAGAATAAGGGACTATAACATACTTGCTGTGCGTGCATTGTGCATCTTTAAGCCATGGTTTAGATGGTGGTTTTAAGATGCACTATGCAGAAATCGGTCCGCCATTTCCTGGTTGCAAAAATTCTAATAGTTCGCTTAATTTCAGGTACTTACCATGTTTCCATCCAATCATTTCTAGCGGTTGAATTACCTGACGCATGAAAAAAAGTCACGACCGGGCTGATGGAAACATGGAATGCCTGTACAATTTTATAAATGCCAACAGACAATTTGTTAGTTTGACATGGTGGGATCTTTTTGTGTTGGTAAAATTAATAATGCGAAAAATGGCAGTGGAAACACCTTTATGTTCAAATATTGATATAATAACCATCATATCGAAGTAAACTTGGAGTCACGCGATGATATGTTGTGTGGTCCTACCACTAGGACTCGGGAAAGGATGCAGTTTGTTAGGCTACAGATGAAATAAGTTATGCACTTGACATGGTGGTGAATGTGCAAGGTGATGATGACTTTGATGCTCCTTTCCAATAAATATCGAGGGTCTTATTCTGGTGACATGATGCTCGATGCTTGGCTGCCGTTTGACAAATACAAATAAATCGCTCTTATCCATAATAATCTCATCATGTAGGTAGCCTACCAGCACTGTATCTGCGAGCTGTTGGCTTGGCTAGAACATATGTGCCAAGACAAGACGGCACATTTTCTATATACCCCAACAGCTTTTGTGACAAAACCATCAGTAAAGTTGAAAATGCGATGGAAACCCATTTAACTTGTATTTTTCATTAGGTACATGGGAATTTATCAGTACAAGTTATTTTTACGTGCACAATGTCATCGCGCACAGTTTTATATCCACAAAAAGTCAGTTTGATGCAAACATCTCTGGTGGGAAAATGCACATATTGTTTTATGCAAATTTCAAAATATTCGCATGAAAATCTGTGGAAAATTGGATGGAAACCGAGTTTATGTGACAAAATAAGCAAGAATAGTGCAGAGAATCATTGTATAATCTAAACCGATGTGAAATATATTTTACATAACCACAAATATTCTATTTTCTGCTGTTTGAAGCAGAAAACCCAAAGTAAAAGACACAAAAACGAAACTTAAGAACGGGATGCATAGAAATAGGCACATAGAATGTTATGTTATGTCTATGTTAATATGGTCTGGTCGGCCAAAAATGTACATGTTGCAGCTTTAACATAATTCAGCATCTTATCCTGCTTACAGCATTGACTGAAAATGTGCCCTCAATAGCTAGGTTTCCATCCAATTGGCGACAGATTTTCATGCAAATATTCTAAAATCCACATAAAGAAAATGGGCATTTTCCCACCAGTGGTTGTTGTTGGTAGTTGTTTCCACCAAATGGAGTTGGTGCTGATAAAAATCAGTGTGTGATGACAAAAAGTAATTTTTCGCGTACGTTTTTTATGTACCGAATAAAAATCTAAAGATCAATATGTTTCCATCACATTTTCCACTCTATCGATAGTTTTGTCACAAAAACTGTTGCGTTAAATAGAAAATGTGCCTACTCTGGTCTTGGCACATGCGCTCTAGCCAACAACAGATAGTCTACATGAGATTATTATGGATAAGAGCGATAATATTTTTACTTGTCAAACAGTAGTTAAGCATCGATTATTATGTCACCCGAATAAGACGCTCAATATTTATTAGAAAGTAGCATCAAGCTCATCACCTTGCACTTTCACCACCCTGTGAAGTTCATCATAAATTATTTAATCTGTAGCCTAATAAACTGCATGGTTTCCTCAAATGTAGTGGGAGGAGGACACACCATATCATCGCCTGACTCCAAGTTTAATTTGATATTATGGTTATTATATCAATATTTGCACATAAAGGCATTTCCACCGCCATTTATCGCATAAATAATTTTACAGACACAAAAAAGATCCCACCATGTCGAACGAACAAATTATCTGTCAGCATTTATAAAATTGTACCAAAACTTCCTGTTTCCATCATAGCTGTCGAGATTTTTTAAAATAAGGTATGACTGGATGGAAACGTGGTTATTGTGTGGTCTGTGGTCTGCGGTTGTGAGGCCAGTTGGACATACTGACAAATTCTCTAAAACGACGTTATGGTATCGAAACTAGGATTTAATTATCTAGCAACAGCTCTGGTGGACATTCCTGTAGTCAGAATGCTAATTGCACACTCCCTCAAAACTTGAGACATCTGTGGTATTGTGTTGTGTGACAAAACTGCACATTTTAGAGTGGCCTTTTATTGTCCCCAGCACAAGGTGCACCTGTGTAATGATCATGCTGTTTAATCAGCTTCTTGATATACCACACCTGTCAGGTGGATGGATTATCTTGTCAAAGGAGAAATGCTCACTAACAGGGAATTAAAAACAAATGTATGCACAACATTTTAGAGAAATAAGCTTTTTGTGTGTATGGAAAAGTTCTGGGTTGTTTTATATGAGATCGGAGACAAAATCCCCATGTCCTTGCCTACTCGGGGCGCCCGGCCATCACCTGACGATCGCTTAATGTGAGCAGTTCAGAGACGCAATCAGATGTGGACTTTGTGGCCTTTATAGCTATAGTGATTAATGGCACTGCCAAGGTGGAGAGGAAGTCCAGGAAAATAAATATCATTATGGATGCGTTGGAGCGGTTCCTGGGACTGAAAGACTTCTCAGCAGAGGAGTTGGATGGAGTATTGTCACAAGCCGTACCACCCTCTCAGGCCTTAGAGTTTGTTGGTGATGTGGACACCAAGGAACTTGAAGCTCTGAACCTGATACACTACAGCCCCGTCGATGAGAATGGGGGCATGCTCAGTCCTCTTTTTTCCCTGTAGTCCACAATCGTCTCCTTTGTCTTGATCACATTGAGGTAGAGGTTGTTATCCTGGCACCACACGGCCAGGTCTTTGACCTCCTCTATTCACATCATTGTTTTCGCGAGACAACGTGGTATCGAGAATCCTCAAGACCAAGTGAAGAATCTTGTAGTGTGTGACCCCCCATTTAGTGTGTGCACCACTACGTTGCCAAGACTGTTGTGGAAAATAACCACTATACTTTATTACAAATGAGGTCTTACAGAGTTTTTGTTGCATCAAGAAATGACTTTATTAAAGTTTTCAACAAAGCCGATACCAGTCTGCAGAGTGGCACACCCCCTTACGGTCTCCCTCCATCTTATATAGTCCTCTTAAGTTTTCCCGCTCTTTTATTGCTCCGCCCACTTCCTTTGTCTCTGAGAGTGGCTAAACTCAACTTTCATTAAGTTCAGAGTACTACAATTAATCAAGCCTTATCTTGCAAAAACACTCATGTTTATTATAAACTCTGTTCAACCCTGGCTCTTTCACTGTGTTTGAAGACAAAAACAAACGGCCCAAGCCAGTTTCAGTCTTTGATATGATAAGACAACCATGGATCTAAGTAAGAGCAAGCAATCTGACCCTAGGGCAGATTCCCTCTCTACTCACCCACACAGTGAAATTAAATGACCCAATACAATTCCTGGCCCAGTAACAAAGAATTCTAACTTTATGCTCTTGATTAACCCAGTTCTACCTCATAGTCCATTAAACTCTACAGTTCATTAATAATAATTCACCACAAGACAAAAAAAAACGACAGGAAAGACAGACTTTTAATGTGAGGTTCAGCGATGTTAGGATTTTGAAAGTCGTGTAGTGTACACCCGGCTTTACAGTGCCTTCACAATAAGTTGTATGGCCTCACTGTCTGCAATAATAGTGTTTAACATGATTTTTGAATGACTACCTCATCTCTGTACCCCATACATACAATTATCTGTAAGATCCCTCAGTCGAGCAGTGAATTTCAAACACAGATTCAACCTCAAAGACCAGGGAGGTTTTCCAATGCCTCGCAAAGAAGGGCACCTATTGGTAAAATTGGTAAAAAGAAAAAGGAAAAAATCCTAGAGGAAAACCTGGTTCAGTCAGCTTTCCACCAGACACTGGGAGATGAATTCACCTTTCAGCTAGACAATAACCTAAAACACAAGGCCAAATTTACATTTGACATTTTAGTCATTTAGCAGACGCTCTTATCCAGAGCAACTTACAGTGAGTGCATACATTTTTTTTTTTTTCATACTGGTCCCCCGTGGGAAACAAACCCACAACTATGGCGTTGCAAACGCCATGCTCTATCAACTGAGCTACACGGGACACTGGAGTTGCTTAACAAGAAGGCCGTGAATGTTCTTGAGTGGCCGATTTACAGTTTTGACCTACAGTGCATTCTGAAAGTTTTCAGACCCCTTGACTTTTTCCACATTATGTTACGTTACAGCCTTATTCTAAAATTTATTAAATTGTTTTTTCCCTCATCAATCTACACACAACACCCCATAATGACAAAACAAAAACTGGTTTTCATACATTTTGCAAATGTATTAAAATTATACATTTACATAAGTATTCAGACCCTTTACTCAGTACTTTGTTGAAGCACCTTTGGCAGCAATTACAGCCTTGAGTCTTCTTGGGTATGACGCTACAAGCTTGGCACACCTGTATTTGGGGAGTTTCTCCCATTCTTCTCTTCAGATCCTCTCAAGCTCTGTCACGTTGGATGGGGAGCATCACTGCACAGCTATTTTCAGGTCTCTACAGAGATGTTCTATCGGGTTCAAGTCCGGGATCTGGCTGGGCAACTCAAGGACATTCAGAGACTTGTCCCGAAGCCACTCCTGCGTTGTCTTGGCTGTGTGTTTAGGGTCGTTGTCCTGTTGGAAGGTGAACCTTCGCCCCAGTCTGAGGTCCTGAGCACTCTGGAGCAGGTTTTCATCAAGGATCTCTCTGTACTTTGCTCCGTTCATCTTTCCCTCGATCCTGACTAGTCTCCCAGTCCCTGCCGCTGACAAACATCCCCACAGCATGATGCTGCCACCACCATGTTTCACCATAGGGATGGTGCCAGGTTTCCTCCAGACGTGGCGCTTGGCATTCAGGCCAAAGAGTTCAATCTTGGTTTCATCAGACCAGATAATCTGCTTGGGAAACTCCAAGAGTGCTGTCATGTGCCTTTTACTGAGGAGTGGCTTCCGTCTGGCCACTACACCATAGAGGCCTGATTGGTGGAGTGATGCAGAGATGGTTGTCCTTCTGGAAGGTTCTCCCATCTCCACAGAGGAACTCTGGAGCTCTGTCAGAGTGACCATCGGGTTCATGGTCACCTCCCTGACCAAGGCCCTTCTCCCCCGATTGCTCAGTTTGGCCGGGCGGCCAGCTCTAGGAAGAGTTCCAAAATTCTTCTATTTAAAAATGATGGAGGCCACTGTGTTCTTGGGGACCTTCAATGCTGCAGAAATGTTTTGGTACCCTTCCCCAGATCTGTGCCTTGACACAATCTTGTCTCGGAGCTCTACGGACAATTCCTTCGACCTCATGGCTTGGTTTTTGCTCTGACATGGACTGTCAACTGTGGGACCTTATATAGACAGGTGTGTGCCTTTCCAAATCATTTACATTTTTAAATTTTAGTCATTTTAGCAGACGCTCTTATCCAGAGCGACTTAAAGTTAGTAAGTGCATACATTTTCATACTAAATCATGTCCAATCAATTGAATTTACCACAGGTGGACTCCAACCAAGTTGTAGAAACATCTCAAGGATGATCACTGGAAACAAGATGCACCTGAGCTCAATTTCGAGTCTCATAGCAAAGGGTCTGAATACTTATGTAAATAAGGTATTTTTTTATTTTTATTTTTTATAAATTTGCTAACAATTCTAAAAACCTGTTTTCGCTTTGTCATTATGGGGTATTGTGTGTAGATTGAGGATGGGGGAAAAAAACAATTTAATCAATTTTAGAATAAGGCTGTAACGTAACAGAAGGTGGAAAAAGTCAAGGGGTCTGAACTTTCTGAATGCACTGTAAATCTACTTAAACTATGGCAAGACCAGAAAATTGTTGTCTAGCAATGATCAACATCCAATTTGACAGATCTTTATGAATTTTGAAAATAATAATGGGCAAATGTTGCACAATCCAGGTGTGGAAAGCTCTTAGAGACTTACCCAGAAAGCCTCACAGCTGTAATCACTGCCAACGGTGCTTCAGGGGTGTGAATACTTATGTTAATGTCTGTAGTTCATTTTCAATAAATTTGCAAACATTTCTAAAAACATGTTTTCACTTTGTCATTGTGGGTTATTGTGTAGATGGGTGAGCTAAATATATTTAATATATTTTGAGTTCAGGCTGTTACACAACAAAATGTGGAATAAGTAAAGGGGTATGAATACTTTCTGAAGGTACTGTATGTACCTCCCCCGACTTTACTCCTCAACTGCCATCCAGTGTTGCCAACTTAGCGACTTTATCGCTATATTTAGCGAGTTTTCAGACCCGTCTAGCGACACATTGTCAAAAAAGCGACTAGCGACAAATCTAGCGACTTTTTCTAGTGTTATTGGAGACTTTTGGAGACTCTGACGTGAAAGCACGTATCATTCTTACTCTTCTCAACGAGCAGCGGGTGCTTTGTTACCCCCGTCCCAAAGCACTCACAGGTGGTCCAGTCCTCGTGCAGCAGTCCCTCCCAACTGCAGTCAGAGCAGGAGGCGGAGGTTCACCCCTCATTCAGGGCGGGATGTAAATGTAGGGTGTTTTTTACTCACTTTTTGTCTCTCCCACAACGTTATTCCTCTCTCCTACAGCATCCATCACAATTATATGCGCATGGCCAATTATGCAAATTATGTGATGACGTCATTCAGCGACTTTTAGGACAGCCAATAGAACCTTTCCTTACTGAGGAGTTGGCAACACTGCTGCCATCTACAGTTGGCTACTTTCGGCTTACCTCGCAAACGCGCCCAGGCTACGTTTTTGGTGGTTGCAGCTAGGGCTGGGCGGTGTACCGTATTTGACAATATACCGGTATTGATGCATGGACCGTTTTTTTTTTTTTTTACTTTACCTTCTATAACGGTATTTGAATGTTTGGTTTGTTAAACGTGAAACGCCGTGTGTAACGTCCATTTTTATTGTTTACTTTTCTACTTGAGTCATCTCTATCCGCTCTCTCTCTCCATGCCGCTTTCCACATAGACCTAGCCCCTGTCACTCAAGTTGACCACAAGACACTTGCGTTCAGTCTGCATGGTCAATGCAGAACATGCAATAATGTTGTTGACAAGGATGCTGTTTTCTATGGAGGACTAAAAGTGCCACAATTAAATAAATAAATACACCATTAAATAATTACTTAAATGTGTCATTAATTAATTCAAATTAGAATTAAATACATAAATGTGTTATTAAATGTGTCATTAATTAATTCAAATACCGATTCATTTTATGTAAAATACATATATAATAATTTCACTATTTACATTTACATTTCATGGTCCTGCGTTGGAGTGCTTCCTGAATTACTTAAAACTGTCAAACTGACCCATCAAAAGTTGGTAGGCGGAACCTAACGCCTGATTGGTTACCCTCTGCATCAAGCCAAGACAAATCAATTCCGGATAATGTCAGCAGGTCCTGCTTCTACATCCTCTGCTAAGTTTAAAATGTCTCTAACCAACTCCCTGGAAAGTTCACGGAGATCCTCCATTGTCTCTATCCAGGTTGGCCTACTCTACTTCAGACCAAAGCAATGGATCAGACTAGATTCGCGTTAGCCCCGCCCACTGACTTTGATGGGTCAGTTTGACAGTTTTAAGTAATTCATGAATCACTGCAATGCAGGATCATGAAATGTAAATGTAAATAGTGAAATTATTATATATGTATTTTACATAAAATGAATCGGTATTTGAATTAATTAATGACACATTTAATTACACATTTATGTATTTAATTCTAATTTGAATTAATTAATGACACATTTAAGTAATTATTTAATGGTGTATTTATTTATTTAATTGTGGCACTTTTAGTCCTCCATAGTTTGTCTTTCCTTAGCAACTTGGGTTTGAATCTTGTTAGCCGCTAATGCTAATCGCTAGCTAGCTAATAAATGTACTGAGTCAGAGCAAACGTAATTCACTATACAGCCTGATAATACCAGTGATGGTGTGGACCTAAAACAGCATGTTGTTTGTGCAACTGTATTTTCTAAATCAAAGAGGAATACTCGAAGCAAGAATGTTAGCTACATGAAGTAGCTAAGAGAAACATTCAATGTAGCCAAAGATTATAGGGTCCCCCAGGAAACACACTAACTCCTCCCTGGCATTTTCATTAGTTGTCATGTCTAACAACACTGTATTCAGAGTGCCCACTATTATATTCTAACTATAGAATTTGAATAATCATTCTATTTCCATGATTCCAACAGTTTACCCAAGTGTTTTGCTCTAAATTGCAAGTCAAATCGCAATTGCAACATTTGGTAAAAAATAAGGCCTAGATTGTTAGCCTATGTGCAGCCATATGTGGCAGTGTGTTAATGAACTCAAATGTTTTTTTTTAAACAATCAGAATGGAGAAAGACCCATTGAAATAACTTAATGTATGTGTTGCCACCCTAGGGTCACACACTACTCATTAAGCACATTTTTAACTTTTATTATTCAAAAACATAAAATACCGTCATACCGCCATTTTTTAAATTTATACCTTGATATGATATTTGGGCCATATCGCCTATCCCTACTTGCAGCCCTGTCCCAACCCTTTATGTTAATTTAGTCATATATGCAAATACACAATTATATGTGCCTAATTTGCATAAATACACCATATGTATATTGTCTTTATTTTAACACAAAATATAAACAAATCGCTGATACAATAAGAAACTGTATATATGTGTGCATTCTAAGAAAAAATAGTGAAATTTGACAAATGTAATACCTGAATTCCCACCAGAACCCCTGAACTGTGCCAGTAAAATGTTTTATATGCTATAATTCAGTCAACTTCTGATGGATTATAACAATTCTAAAAGTTTGGAGTGTCTTCATCCATTGTCCAACTTTCATTTATTAAAATTGTTTTTAAAACCTTTTAACAGTTTCAATGACCGTTGCTAGGGACTCCCACTTGTAAAAAAAATTAAACTTCCATGTAACATAGCCCATGCTACAATATTTTAAACCACCCTGCCCACTACTTCCTATTAATTTACAACAGTCCTGGGCTTCAAAAAGGTTCTGACATCTCTTTAATTGTGTGACAGATCCCAAAAACGACAAAACTTTCCCAGCAAGATTGTGCACAGTCATAGAGTGTGATGAAGTAGCTTCTTCGTTAGACAATCCATCAAACAACAAGAGGTGCTAAAATACAGACATAAACTACGATCTTGTGAAGCAAACTGCAATAATAATGTAGTAATAGCCTGTCATATGGGTAATTTGGCACACAATGGCTGAATAAATCCCCCAATGGCAGAATAAATCCCCTCTCTTTCCAGTCTGGCGGTGAGAGTGAATAGGTGGCTGTCCATGCCAGGGCTCAGGCATGTACAATGCCTTCAGAAAGTATTCATACCCTTCAACGTATTCCATATTTTTGTTCTGTTACAGCCTGAATTCAAAATGGATTAAATACAGTGCATTCGGATACTATTCAGACCTCTTCCCTTTTTCCACATTTTGTTATGTTACAGCCTTATTCTAAAATGGATTAATGTTTTTGCTCATCAATCTACACACAATACCCCATAATGACAAAGTGAAAACATGTTTTTAGACATTTATGCAAATGTTTTGAAAATTAAATACAGAAATATCTAATTCACACCCCTGAGTCAATACACGTTAGAATCCCCTTTGGCAGTGATGACAGCTGTGAGTCTTTCTGGGTAAGTCTCAAAGAGCTTTGCACACGTGGATTGTACAATATTTGCACATTATTCTTTTTACAATTCTTCAAGCTCTGTCAAGTTGGTTGTTGATCGTTGCTAGACAGCCATAATCAAGTCTTGCCATAGATTTTCAAGCCGTCGCTGATTTAAGTCAGAACTGTAATTAGGCCACTCAGGAACATTCAATGTCCTCTTGGTAAGCAAGTCCAGTATATATTTGGCCTTGTATTTTAGGTTAATGTTGAATTTGTCTACCAGTGTCGTTGAAAAACAGACTGAACCAGGTTTTCCTCTAGGACTTTGCCTGTGCTTAGCTCTATTCCGTTTATTTTTATCCTAAAAAACTCCCTAGTCCTTGCCCATGACAAGCACACCCAGAACATGATGCAGCCACCATCATGCTTGAAAATCTGAAGAGTGGCACTCAGTGATGTGCCTTGTAAGGATCCGACTGCGAGCGAGTAAACTGCCTCTTCCATCAATCCTATTAGCCTATGTTAAATCATTTGAGAATAAATTAGATGACCTAAGATTACGGTTATCCTACCAACAGAACATTAAAAACTGTAATATCTTATGTTTCACAGAGTCATGGCTGAACGACGACATGGACAACATACAGCTAGCGGGCTATACGCTACATCGGCAGGATAGAACGGCTGACTCCGGTAAGACAAGGGGTGGCGGTCTGTGTATATTTGTAAACAACAGCTTGTGCACAAAATCAAATACTAAGGAAGTCTTAAGGTTTTGCTCGCCTGAGGTAGAGTATTTTATGATAAACTGTAGACCACATTATTTACCAAGAGAGTTTTCATCTATATTTTTCATAGCTGTCTATTTACCACCACAAACCAATGCTGGCATTAAGATTGCACTGAATGAGCTGTATAAGACCATAAGTGAACAGGAAAACGCTCATCCAGAGGCAGCGCTCCTAGTGGCCGGGGACTTTAATGCAGGGAAACTTAAATCTGTTTTACCTAATTTCTACCAGCATGTTAAATGTGCAAACAGAGGGAAAAAAACTACTCCACACACTGAGACGCGTACAAAGCTCTCCCTCGCCCTCCATTTGGCAAATCTGACCATAACTCTATCCTCCTGATTCCCAATTACAAGCAAAAACTAAAGCAGGAAGCACCAGTGACTCGGTCAATAAAGTAGTCAGATGACGGAGATGCTAAGCTACAGGACTGTTTTGCTAGCACAGACTGGAATATGTTCCGGGATTCTTACGATGGCATTGAGGAGTACACCACATCAGTCACTGGCTTCATCAATAAGTGCATCAATGACGTCGTCCCCACAGTGACCAGATTAGCTAAATTACTTATATGGTCGCTTCGAGGCAAGCAACACTGAAGCATGCATGAGAGCATCAGCTGTTCCGGACGACTGTGTGATCACGCTCTCTGTAGCCGATATGAGTAAGACCTTTTAAACAGGTCAAAAGTCAGACAGATTACCAGGACGTGTACTCCGAGCAAGCGCTGACCAACTGGCAAGTGTCTTCACTGACATTTTCAACATGTCCCTGACTGAGTCTGTAATACCAACATGTTTCAAGCAGACCACCATAGTCCCCGTGCCCAAGGACACTAAGATAACCTGCCTAAATGACTACCGACCCTTAGCGCTGACATCTGTAGCCATGAAGTGCTTTGAAAGGCTGGTCATGGCTCACATCAACACCATTATCCCAGAAACCCTAGACCCACTCAATTTGCATACCGCCCCAACAGATCCACAGATGATGCAATCTCTATTGCACTCCACACTGCCCTTTCCCACCTGGACAAGAGGAACACATACGTGAGAATGCTATTCATTGACTACAGCTCAGCATTCAACACCATAGTGCCCTCAAAGCTCATCACTAAGCTAAGGACCCTGGGACTAAACACCTCCCTCTGCAACTGGACCCTGGACTTCCTGACGGGACGCCCCCAGGTGGTAAGGGTAGGTAACAACACATCTGACACGCTGATCCTCAACACGGGGGCCCCTCAGGGGTGCGTGCTCAGTTCCCTCCTGTACTCCCTGTTCACCCATGACTGAATGGCCAGGCACAACTCCAAAACCATCATTAAGTTTGCCGACGACACAACAGTGGTAGACCTGATCACCGACAACGATAAGACAGCCTATAGGGAGGAGGTCAGAGACCTGGCCGCGTGGTGCCAGGATAACAACCTCTCCCTCAACATGATCAAGACAAAGGAGATGATTGTGGACTACAGGAAAAAGAAGAGGACCGAGCACGCCCCCATTCTCATTGACGGGGCTGTAGTGGAGCAGGTTGAGAGCTTTTTTAAAATGTATTTATTTAACCTTTATTTAACCAGGTAAGCCAGTTGAGAACAAGTTCTCATTTACAACTGCGACCTGGCCAAGATAAAGCAAAGCAATGCGATAAAAACAACAACACAGAGTTATATATGGGGTAAACAAAACATAAAGTCAAAAATACAACAGAAAATATATATACAGTGTGTGCAAATGTAGCAAGTTATGGAGGTAAGGCAATAAATAGGCCATAGTGCAAAATAATTAGAATTTAGTATTAACACTGGAATGATAGATGTGCAAGAGATGATGTGCAAATAGAGATACTGGGGTGCAAATTAGCAAAATAAATAACAATATGGGGATGAGGTAGTTGGGTGGGCTAATTTCAGATGGGCTGTGTACAGGTGCAGTGATCGGTAAGGTGCTCTGACAACTGATGCTTAAAGTTAGTGAGGTAGATTAAGAGTCTCCAGCTTCAGAGATTTTTGCAGTTCGTTCCAGTCATTGGCAGCAGAGAACTGGAAGGAATGGCGGCCAAAGGAGGTGTTGGCTTTGGGGATGACCAGTGAGATATACCTGCTGGAGCGCATACTACGGGTGGGTGTTGCTATGGTGACCAATGAGCTAAGATAAGGCGGGGATTTGCCTAGCAGTGATTTATAGATGACCTGGAGCCAGTGGGTTTGGCGACTAATATGTAGTGAGGACCAGCCAACAAGAGCGTACAGGTCACAGTGGTGGGTAGTATATGGGGCTTTGGTGACAAAACAGATGGCACTGTGATAGACTACATCCAATTTGCTGAGTAGAGTGTTGGAGGCTATTTTGTAAATGACATCGCCGAAGTCAAGGATCGGTAGGATGTTCAGTTTTACGAGGGCATGTTTGGCAGCATGAGTGAAGGAGGCTTTGTTGCGAAATAGGAAGCCGATTCTAGATTTAACTTTGGATTGGAGATGCTTAATGTGAGTCTGGAAGGAGAGTTTACAGTCTAACCAGACACCTAGGTATTTGTAGTCCACATACTCTAGGTCAGACCCGCCGAGAGTAGTGATTCTAGTCGGGTGGGCGGGTGCCAGCAGCGTTCGATTGAAGAGCATGCATTTAGTTTTACTAGTGTTTAAGAGCAGTTGGTGGCTACGGAAGGAGTGTTGTATGGCATTGAAGCTCATTTGGAGATTTGTTAACACAGTGTCCAATGAAGGGCCAGATGTATACAAAATGGTGTCGTCTGCGTAGAGGTGGATCTGAGAGTCACTAGCAGCAAGAGCGACATCATTGATATACACAGAGAAAAGAGTCGGCCCGAGAATTGAATCATGTGGCACCCCCATAGAGACTGCCATAGGTCCAGACAACAGGCCCTCCGATTTGACACATTGAACTCTATCTGAGAAGTAGTTGGTGAACCAGGCGAGGCAGTCATTTGAGAAACCAAGGCTATTTAGTCTGCCAATAAGAATGCGGTGGTTGACAGAGTCGAAAGCCTTGGCCAGGTCGATGAAGACGGCTGCACAGTACTGTCTATTATCGATCGCGGTTATAATATCGTTTAGGACCTTGAGCGTGGCTGAGGTGCACCCATGACCAGCTCGGAAACCAGATTGCATAGCGGAAAAGGTACAGTGGGATTGGAAATGGTCGGTGATCTGTTTGTTAACTTAGCTTTCAAAAACTTTCGAAAGGCAGAGCAGGATGGGTATAGGTCTGTAACAATTTGGATCTAGAGTGTCACCCCCTTTGAAGAGGGGGATGACCGAGGCAGCTTTCCAATCTCTGGGGATCTCAGACGTTACGAAAGAGAGGTTGAACAGGCTAGTAATAGGGGTTGCGACAATTTCGGCGGCTAATTTTAGAAAGAAAGGGTCCAGATTGTCTAGCCCAGATGATTTGTAGGGGTCCAGATTTTGCAGCTCTTTCAGAACATCAGCTGTCGGAATTTGTGTGAAGGAGAAGCGGGGGAGGCATGGGCAAGTTGCAGCGGAGGGTGCAGAGCTGGTGGCCGGGGTAGTGGTAGCCAGGTGGAAAGCATGGCCAGCCGTAGCAAAATGCTTGTTGAAATTCTCGATTATTGTAGATTTATCGGTGGTGATAGTGTTTCCTAGCCTCAGTGCAGTGGGCAGCTGGGAGGAGGTGCTCTTATTCTCCATGGACTTTACAGTGTCCCAAAACTTTTTGGAGTTAGTGCTACAGGATGCAAATTTCTGTTTGAAAAAGCTAGCCTTTGCTTTCCTAACTGCTTGTGTATATTGGTTCCTAACTTCCCTGAAAAGTTGCATATCGCGGGGGCTATTCGATGCTAATGCAGTACACCACAGGATGTTTTTGTGCTGGTCAAGGGCAGTCAAGTCTGAGGAGAACCAGGGGCTATATCTGTTCTTAGTTCTGCATTTTTTGAATGGGGCATGCTTATTTAAGATTGAGAGGAAAGCACTTTTAAAGAACAACCAGGCATCCTCTACTGACGGAATGAGATTGATATTCATCCAGGATACCTGGGCCAGGTCAATTAGGAAGGCCTGCTCGCTAAAGTGTTTTAGGGAGCGTTTGACAGTGATGAGGGGTGGTCGTTTGACCGCGGACCCTTTACGGATGCAGGCAATAAGGCAGTGATCGCTGAGATCCTGGTTGAAGACAGCGGAGGTGTATTTAGAGGGTAAGGATGATAAGGATGGTAAGGATGATATCTATGAGGGTGCCCATGTTTACGGATTTAGGGTTGTACTTGGTAGGTTCCTTGATAATTTGTGTGAGATTGAGGGCATCTAGTTTGGATTGTAGGATGGTCGGGGTGTTAAGCATATAAACAGGACAGGGTACCGTGTAAAGGAACAGTCCAGCAGGCATCAGCTGTGCAGCTGAGTGATCATAAGGTCCAGTGAACAGCAATATGTGAGTCCGAGAGCAGTTCGAATTGGTGCTACAGCACAGGCGAGCAGGAAGCACGGCTGTTGAATTGCGTGTGCTAGCGGGCCGGGGCTAGCAGATGGATCTTCGTGGTCGTCGCAACGGGAAGCCTGTTGAAACCACAGACGATTACGTCGGCATACCAGTCGTGATGGATCGGCGGGGCTCCGTGTCGACACTAGGAGGTCCCGTCCGGTTGACAGAGAGGTAGATAGCTGGGAGATAGGCCTGACTCGAGGCTAGCTCAAGGCTGATTAGCCAACAACAACATCCATTTGGTTGCAGCTAGCTAGTTGCGATGATCCGGTGTTAAAGGTCCAGTGATTCAGTGATTCCGGCAGAAAATCCGATATGTTCTGGGTTGATAACGCGCTGTGCAGACAGTGCAGACTGGCCGATAATAGTCCAGGCTAGAGCTGGCTGGTAGGTAGTGCAGGCCACGGACAATGGTGAAAAACCGCTAACGGTGGCTAATAGCAAGTAGCTAGTTAGCTGGCTAGCTAGTTTCAACTGGAGATTCTAGATAAAAGGTAAGTAAATAATAGAATCCATTCCACATTGAGTGAGGCGGGTTGCAGGAAAGTAGAAGGATGAAAAGTGTGATAGGGAAATATAGACGAAAAAGACACAAACAGGCTATTTATACGGACACACTACAGAGTATACTTCAAGCTTCAAGTTCCTTGGTGTCCACATCACCAACAAACTATCATGGTCCAAACACACCAAGACAGTCGTGAAGAGGGCTTGACAAAGCCTATTCCTCCTCAAAAAGTTATACAGCTGCACCATCGAGAGCATCCTGACCGGTTGCATCACTGCCTGGTATGGCAACTGCTCGGCCTCCGACTGTAAGACACCTCTATCCAGGACCTCTATACCAGGCGGTGTTAGAGGAAGGCCCTAAAAATTGTCAAAGACTCCAGCCACCCTTGTCATAGACTGTTCACTCTGCTACCGCACGGAAAGCGGTACCGGAGCGCCAAGTCTAGGTCCAAAAGGCTTCTTAACAGCTTCTACCCCCAAGCCATAAGACTCCTGAACAGCTAATCAAATGGCTACCCGGACTATTTGCATTGTCCCCCCCCCCTCTTTTACACTGCTGCTACTCTGTGCATAGACTACTATCTATGCATAGTCACATTAACTCTACCTACATGTACATATTACCTCAATTACCTCGACTAACCTGTGCCCCCACACATTGACTCTGTACCAGTACCCCCTGTATATAGCCTCGCTGCTGTTATTGTACTGTTGCTCTTTAATTATTTGTTACTAATCTATTTCTTTTTACTTAACACTTATTTTTCTTAAAACTGCATTGTTGGTTAAGGGCTTGTAGGTGAGCATTTCACCTGTTGTATTCAGTGCGTGTGACAAATAAAATGTATTTGATTTAAATAGGTGCCCTTCTTTGCGAGGCATTGGAAAAACTCCCTGGTCTTTGTGGTTGAATCTGTGTTTGAAATGTGTTAAACATTATTATTGCACACAGAATGAGTCCATGCAACTTATTATGTGACTTGTTAAGCACATTTTTACTCCTGAACTTGCCATAACGAAGGGGTTGAACATTGACTGAAGACATTTCAGATTTTCATTTTTATTAATTTGTGAAAAAAAATCTAAAAACATAATTCCACTTTGACATTATGGGGTATTGTGTGTAGGCCAGTGACACATCTCAATTTAATCCATTTTAAATTCAGGCTGTAAAAACAAAATGTGGAAACAGTCAAGGGGTGTGAATACTTTCTGAAGGCACTGTATGTGGAATATGTAATTATACCTCAAGACAGGGCAAACATAAATAATTTACTCATGTGGGTCTTGAATATGACCCTGCCCTGTGATATGGCCATTTGCCAAACTAGTAATGTGTATAGTCATGGCAGGGCAAGCATGGAGGCTGAAGAGGGGCATTGACCTGGTATAGCAGCATGAGGATGAATCCTCAATAGAACAGGTGTGCAAGAGAAGGGTGCCAGCACCATTGGCATGGCTAGATTTGAGTCTTGGTATTAAATGGGACAGGCATGTGGCACCTCATTCCATCCAACAAACTCTGGGATATGCAGGACTAAGGTGGCAAACTTTCATTCAAAATGAGAGAGAATTTACAACTAAAAGGTTTGTTTAATCCATAGTTGTATTCAAGTAATGTAAATAGAAAAGGTAACACAGTGTCACAGTTGTTGTTAGTGCCTGGCACTGAAAGGTCGGTTGTTATTCTCATTGGACTCGCCAGGGGTGATGGCAGTTGCTCTGCTTAGTTGTGTTGCCTGGTAACCACTTAACTTGTTGGACATGTGTATTGTGGTTGCAAAATACCTTTATCTGGTGGGACTCCATCTCTTGTGAATGTCTTTGTTACAGTATTTTACCTCATTGTTATAAACTATGGCCTGAAGCGGCTTTAGAGGTGAAGTCATCAGCAGACTCACAGACAGCTTAGTCATACCTCCCTGATATATAGAGATAGCCATCTTGAAGCTTGACCATGAAGATTACAGAAATGAAACACAGAAAGAGGAAATAATATGGCATTTAAACAGCTCAAGGTGAATAAATAAGTATATTAGTAACACAATCGGATATAAGAGAATATCCCTTACGAAAAAAGATTGCAGTCAGAGTTAGGGCTGTGGCGGTCATGAAATTTAATCAGCCGGTGATTGTCAAGCAAATAACTGTTGGTCTCACGGTAATTGACCTTTAATTAACATAAACACTTGTAGCATCTCCTGGCATCCACACATAGCCTACAAGCCATTTTAAAAAGTCTAATAAATCCATGTAATATAGCCTACACCTTCACAATAAATCCATTATTTATTTTAGACAGGTCTAAAGAAGCATGATATGAAGAAAATGTATATTTCAGAAGAAAATAATAGCATACTCTGCGTTGTCCTTATGTTAGGTCCTGATGTGTGTCACATCTCCTCCCGTTGCTCCCCTCCTGCGCTCTGATTCGCCGGTCTACTGAGCCACCGGTCTGAGCGCACCACCTCGGAATGGAAATCCAACGCACCTGCATCTCATCATCTCATCACCACCCCTATTTAGCCATGGACTGTTCCTTATTATGTTGTGTGTGATTGTTTAGCTTCGTGTACTCTTATCTTTGTTATTACTCTTTGTCATTGTTTAAGTAAACCTTGACCTTGTTAATTCTTGTGTCTGCGTCCTGCCTCTTCGTGTACTCAGTACTCGTCACAGAATCACACACCAAATGAAAATGGATGCAACAGGAGTATCCCAGTGCCTCGACCAGCACCTGCAGCAGCTTGCCCAGTTGAACGCCGCCATGCAGGAAGTGCTCCAAACTCTGCATCATCTGCCCAGCGCTCCGGTTCCACCTCAGGGAGCGGCGAGTGCCCCCAATCCACCTGTTCCCAGGCTATCACCCACTTCTGCGGGAACCCTCGCCCAACCGGAGCGCTTTGACGGTAAAACTACTAAATGTAGCGGCTTCCTGCTACAGGTTTAATTGTATCTGGCGCGTCAGCCTGGGGCATATCCATCTGACCAAGCCAGGATAGCGCTGGTGATTTCGCAACTTAAAGGGAAGGGGCTGGATTGGCCACGGCAGTCTGGGAAGGAGAGGAGGCAGTGGCACTACCCTACCCCACCTTCCTCGCTCGGTTCAGGGCCGCCCTGCTTCCGAGTCCTCACCCATGGAGGTGGGCAGCACCCCCTACACCACCACGGACCACAGATCTCCTGGCGGCTCCCTATCTAGGCGGTATGACTCCCGTCACCGCTCCGTGAGTGTTACGTCAGCTCCTATCACAAAACCATTGTTTTTAGTTCCCATAACGGTGTCTGGTTATTCCTTCTCTTCCATTTCTACTGCTATGATAGATTCCGGAACAGCGGGGAACCTTATAGATAGGGAGCTGGTCTCTGAATGGGGGTTGCCCACCGTGCCACTGCCATCTCCGCTACACGTCACCTCACTGGACAATAAACCCCTTGGATCAGGCACCATTACGCACGTCACTCTCCCCATCACTATCACCATTCCCACACTACCGGAGCACCACGAGGAGCTGTCATTCCACATCGTCACGTCACCCCTTCACCGGATCGTCTTGGGATTGCCCTGGCTCAGACTACACAACCCCAGTATCACAGTCTGGTCTACCTCATGCCGGAAGACCTGCCTGCCGGTGGTTTGTTGTTCCATGTCAGTGGAGAGTCCGGAGTCCGCCCTCCAGCCCAACATTCCACGTGAGTACGCAGATCTCTCCGATGTCTTCTCTTCAGTAAAGGCTACGTGTCTCCCTCCTCACAGGCCCTGGGACTGCGCCATTGACCTGCTGGAGGGACAACACCCCCCGACGAGTCGCATTTACCCCCTTTCCATGGCGGAGACTGAGGCCATGGAGAAGTATGTGGCGGAGACCCTGAAACAGGGGTTCATCAGACGCTCTACCTCTCCTGCCTCCGCCAGCTTCTTCTTCGTGGCCAAAAAGGATGGAGGACTGAGACCATGCATTGACTACAGGGGGCTGAACTCAGTCACCACCAAGTACCGGTACCCCCTCCCTCTGGATCCGTTGGCCATCGAGCAGCTATGAGGGGCCCGGTACTTTACCAAGTTGGACCTGAGGAGTGCCTACAACCTGATCCGAATCCGGGAAGGAGACGAGTGGAAGACGGTATTCAGCACTACCTCAGGCCACTATGAATCCTGCGTCTTGCCCTACGGCCTCGCCAACGCACCTTCTGTGTTCCAGTCCTTCATCAATGACGTGTTCCGGGACATGCTGAGTAGACAGGTGGTGGTGTACATCGACGATATCCTGATCTACTCGGCTACGTTTGAGGAGCACGTCAGGGACGTCCGAGCTGTCCTACTCCGCCTCCGGGAACACAGCCTGTTGGTGAAGGGGGAGAAATGCGAATTCCACCAACAGGCCATCTGTTCATGGAAGGAGTGAAGACGGACGCCATCAGGTCATGGCCAGTTCCCACCACCATCAAGGACCTACAGAGCTTCCTGAGCTTCGCTAATTTCTATCGGCGTTTCATCAGGTCCTTCAGCTCCATAGCCGCCCCGCTCACCTCTCTCCTTAAGGGTGGGCCTCAGAAGCTGGCCTGGAACCCTGAGGCTGATGCTGCCTTCAAGAGGATGAAGGAGAGGTTCACCACAGCGCCCATCCTAAAACACCCAGATCCATCTCGTCCTTTCATCCTGGAGGTGGACGCATCGGAGGAGGGTGTGGGTGCGGTCCTCTCCCAGCGGCACGGTAAGCCAGATAAAATGTATCCCTGTGCCTTTTTCTCTAAAAAGCTTAACCCCACAGAGAGGAACTATGGAGTTGGAGACAGGGAGCTGTTGGCAGTGATCCTCACTCTGGAGGAATGGAAACACTGGCTGGAGGGCGCAGTCCATCCATTCCGGCTTCTTACTGACCACCAGAATTTGGAGCACATACGGGCAGCGAAACGGATTAACTCTTGTCAAGCCAGGTGGGCCCAATTTCTCACTCACTTCCAATTCATTCTGTCTTACCGACCAGGATTCCAGAATGTAAAGGCCGACGCACTCTCCAGGATGCACCATACTGGAGAAAGGAAGGATCTGGGGGGTCCTATCCTGACCTCGTCTCTCATCGTTGCACCTGTCGTTTGGGATGTGGACGAAGACAACCGCCTGCCGGCTCAGGAGGACCCAGCACCTGCCAACGCCCCTCCGGGGCACGTGTATGTACCCACCAGTGTCCGTGACCGCCTACTGATCTGGGCACACACTACCCTTATGGCAGGTCACTCTGGTATTACGCGCACCCTGCATTCTCTAACCCCAAAATACTGGTGGCCCACCTTGGCTTCTGATGTCTCCCGCTACGTCAACTCCTGTTCCATATGTGCCCAAACAAAGACACCTCGGAACGCCCCGGCAGGCAAACTAGTCTTCTAGTGACCTTGGTCACACCTGTCCATAGACTTTGTCACCAACCTTCCACGTTCTGATGGCTTCACCACAGTCATGGTGGTCGTAGATCGGTTCTCCAAATCATGCAGTTTTTTTCCACTAACTGGTCTTCCTTCTGTTCTCCAGGTCGCTGAGGTCCTGCTCCAACAGGTCTTCCGGCATTATGGACTTCCGGAGGACATCGTCTCGGACTGTGGCCCCCAATTCACCTCCCGAGTGTGGAAGGCTTTCCTGGAGAAGATAGGGGCCACGGCCAGCCTCCCTTCTGGGTATAGGCCTCAGTCGAATGGGCAGGTGGGGCGCATGAACCAGGAGCTGGGAAGGTTTCTTCGTTGCCACTGTCAGGACCGGCAGGGTGAGTGGGCAAAGTTTCTTCCCTGGGCAAAATATGCCCAGAACTCCCTCGTTCATTCCTCCACTGGGCTCACTCCCTTCCAGAGCGTCCTGGGGTACCAGCCGGCCCTGGCCCCTTGGACACCCAGCTTGACCGATGCGCCCGCTGTCGAAGAGTGGTTCCACAGGGCCAGACAGGTCTGGGACGCCGCCCATGTCCATCTCCAGAGGGCCATTCGTTGGCAGAAGGACCAAGCCGACCGCCACCGCAGTGAGGCCCCTGTATTCCAGCCTGGGGATCGTGTCTGGCTGTCCACAAAAAACCTTCCTCTCCACCTGCCCTGCAAGAAACTGAGCCCCCGGTTTGTGGGGCCGTTTAAGGTCCTCCGGCGGCTAAATGAGGTATCATACCGGCTGCTCCTTCCCCCTCACTACAGTGTCTCACCCACTTTTCATGTGTCTCTCCTCAGACCGGTGGTTCCTGGTCCTCTGGCAGATGCCGTCCCACGGGGAACGCCTCCTCCGCCCCTGGACATTGATGGGAGTCCAGCGTATGCGGTGAGGGACCTGCTGGACTCCAGGTTCCGTGGGGGACGGCTCCATTACCTGGTGGACTGGGAGGGGTATGGTCCTGAGGAGAGGAGCTGGGTTCCGGCTGGGGACGTTCTGGACCCCAACCTAATTCGGGACTTCCACTGTCGCCGCCCTGACCGGCCCGCTCCTCGTCCTCGGGGTCGTCCTCCTGGCCGGCGACATCCAGCGGCTGGAGCCGCGCGTCCGGGGGGTGGGGGGGGTTACTGTCACGTCTCCTCCCGTTGCTCCCCTCCGGCGCTCTGATTCGGCGGTCTACTGAGCCACCGGTCTGAACACACCACCTCGGCAACACCGGAATGGAAACCCAACGCACCCTAATCACCTCCAGCGCACCTGCACCTCATCATCTCATCACCACCCCTATTTAGCCCTGGACTGTTCCTTATGATGTTGTGTGTGATTGTTTAGCTTCGTGTCATGTACTCTCTTTGTTATTACTCTTTGTCATTGTTTAAGTGAACCTTGACCTTGTTAATACCTTGGCCACTTTTGTTGTGATACTATGATTCGAAAAAGTTACAAAAAAAGTGATAATATATATAAAATAAATATTTTACTAGGCAAGTCAATTAAGAACTATTTCTTATTTACAATGACGGCCTACACCGGCCAAACCCAGACGACGCTGGGCCAATTGTGCGCTGCCCTATGGGACTCCCAATCACGACCGGTTGTGATACAGCCTGGAAACGAACCAGGGAGTCTGTAGTGACGCCTCAAGCACTGAGCTGCAGTGCCTTAGACCACTGCGCCACTCGGGAGCCCACAAGTGATAGGCTAATATTGTCACCCATCAGACTATTCTTGATTTAATCTTATCTTTACATATACTAAATAATATATGTGACATTTGTTTTGATTTAGAATGGACAATTATCATGCACCTGTATCGAAACAGGGGCAGCGGGGAATAAAATACATCCATGCACTTAAATAGCGAATGGAGGACGCTTTTCCCCGTGGTTTATTTTCATGCCAGCCAGGTAGGCTATACTCCTGTTGTAAATATAAGCAATGTGCTTAATATTAGGAAAGTAGACAAATAAATGTAGTAGGCCTAGCCTATAGAAAGCTGATGGGATCCTCGTCTTTTTATTAGCTGCCATCACTCCATTTTTTCACGCAATTGCATAGAAATGTTACCACACGTGCTCATGGGCTCTCATGAAGTGTTTGATTTGATTTTCGAACACATTTGCATTGATGTCAGAGTTATTAGAGGGACAATAGAGTGCTGAGTACCAGGCAGTTAGCAAGTTTGGTAGGCTACTAATGACCAGCAGCAGCATCAGAGCTTGGAGAAGTCTAATTAACATGACTAAACGGTCATGTGGAATTTGACTGCCTTCATGACTCGTGACTGCCGATGTGGCAGTAATATGGTCACCGCTACAGCCCTAGTCAGAGTGCAGTATAACTGCAGTTAGAGTGCAGTTTAACTGCAGTACGCTACAAATACTGTGTCCAAAATATCATTTTTATTTTTTTACTGTAGTACTTTTGCAGTGTAACTGCAGTTCAACAGCAGTACACTGCAGTTATTCTGCAATTACTGCATCCAAAATAACACAGTTGACTGCAGTTATTGCGCTTTTATTGCAGTTTCAAAACTGCAATGTTTTTTTGTAAGGGATTAGACACCAGCTCAATATAATACATAATGTATACTCATGACACTAGTGTTTGAGTAGATTAATGAAGGGCACTGTGCAGCACTTTCACTGTTGTTTTGGTCTGGTACAGGATCATGGCACAGAGGGTGTTAATGTCTGTCTCTGCTCCAGCTGGCGCGGTATAGTAACACCACCATGTTTTTTTTATTGATGAGTCGGCTGAAGTGGCTCACATAAGAGGCCTGATTAGAATAGCTCAATTTCTTATCACATGGCTTTGCTACAGGAGGGAGAACAGGAATCGCCCCATTGTAAGGCTCCTTGGTTCAGAACCAGGAATAACTCCAACTGTTCTACTCTCACAATAACTCTGAAGACACAGTTACAGTACACTGGTACTGCGTCAGAAATGCCAGGAATGTTCTCCTATTATAGCTGCTTCAATGGCATCTGATCATTTCGAATAATCTGTTAGTTAGTTGTCTTTTTGAAATTTCAAAGGGATTTTATTTTGCGTTTGTCAATATGTGGTATGATTATATGATTTAAAGCAAACACAATAAGAGGAGAGCTTTGCTTGAATAATGTTTCACTCAAGAATTTGACCCCGTTTTCTGTTGCAGTTCATGTTAGACAGTTTTCCATTTCTGTTCTCAGCAATGAGACTGAGACTCTACAGCCTCATCCTGTAGGTTTGTGATAGCGAGTGAGAGAAAGACAAAGAAGAGGGGCAGTGGTATTAGTCCTTCTAGAAGTGTGAAATAAAGGCTGAGCCCATGAGACAGCAAATATGACAGAATGCTATGTTCATAACAGAGGAAGTGACTGACTATTGTGTGCGTGTGTGTGTGTGTGTGTGAACAAGGGACTGAAGGTCAGTGGTGAATGCCTTGAATTGCCTCATCAATAATTCTGATGTTTCTTGGCCTACACTTTGTGTCTCTCCAAGCAAAATGCGGAATACCCATAATTCCATGAACTCTGGCTGCTGCATTGAGCAGGCTACTGGCCAAGTGAAACCTGCGATAGGATGCAATAAATAGTCTTCCAACTACCTGAGGCACCACCGGGCAGACCCCGCACAGACCAGTGATTATACATCAGTAACATTACCAGTATAACAACCTGTATGAGCACCAGTGACCAGCACTTTTCATGAACCTTTAATCATTACACAAAACCATTGACAATGTCATCTATAGTATAGTTACAAGTATGATGTCAGCCATAGTAATTGATACACATGCACATTCAGCTTTAAAAATACACTGCTCAAAAAAATAAAGGGAACGCTTAAACAACACAATGTAACTCCAAGTCAATCACACTTCTGTGAAATCAAACTGTCCACTTCGGAAGCAACACTGATTGACAATAAATTTCACATGCTGTTGTGCAAATGGAATAGACAACAGGTGGAAATTATAGGCAATAAGCAAGACACCCCCAATAAAGGACTGGTTTTGCAGGTGGTGACCACAGACCACTTCTCAGTTCCTATGCTTCCTGGCTGATGTTTTGGTCACTTTTGAATGCTGGCGGTGCTTTCACTCTAGTGGTAGCATGAGACGGAGTCTACAACCCACACAAGTGGCTCAGGTAGTGCAGCTCATCCAGGATGGCACATCAATGCAAGCTGTGGCAAGAAGGTTTGCTGTGTCTGTCAGCGTAGTGTCCAGAGCATGGAAGCACTACCAGGAGACAGGCCAGTACATCAGGAGACGTGGAGGAGGCCGTAGGAGGGCAACAACCCAGCAGCAGGACTTCTACCTCCGCCTTTGTGCAAGGAGGAGCAGGAGGAGCACTACCAGAGCCCTGCAAAATGACCTCCAGCAGGCCACAAATGTGCATGTGTCTGCTCAAACGGTCAGAAACAGACTCCATGAGGGTGGTATGAGGGCCCAACGTCCACAGGTGGGGGTTGTGCTTACAGCCCAACACCGTGCAGGACGTTTGGCATTTGCCAGAGAACACCAAGATTGGCAAATTCGCCACTGGCGCCCTGTGCTCTTCACAGATGAAAGCAGGTTCACACTGAGCACATGTGACAGACGTGACAGAGTCTGGAGACGCCGTGGAGAACGTTCTGCTGCCTGCAACATCCTCCAGCATGACCGGTTTGGCGGTGGGTCAGTCATGGTGTGGGGTGGCATTTCTTTGGGGGGCCGCACAGCCCTCCTTGTGCTCGCCAGAGGTAGCCTGACTGCCATTAGGTACCGAGATGAGATCCTCAGACCCCTTGTGAGACCATATGCTGGTGCGGTTGGCCCTGGGTTCCTCCTAATGCAAGACAATGCTAGACCTCATGTGGCTGGAGTGTGTCAGCAGTTCCTGCAAGAGGAAGGCATTGATGCTATGGACTGGCCCGCCCGTTCCCCAGACCTGAATCCAATTGAGCACATCTGGGACATCATGTCTCGCTCCATCCACCAACGCCATGTTGCACCACAGACTGTCCAGGAGTTGGCGGATGCTTTAGTCCAGGTCTGGGAGGAGATCCCTCAGGAGACCATCCGCCACCTCATCAGGAGCATGCCCAGGCGTTGTAGGGAGGTCATACAGGCACGTGGAGGCCACACACACTACTGAGCCTCATTTTGACTTGTTTTAAGGACATTACATCAAAGTTGGATCAGCCTGTAGTGTGGTTTTCCACTTTAATTTTGATGGTGACTCCAAATCCAGACCTCCATGGGTTGATACATTTGATTTCCATTGATAATTTTTGTGTAATTTTGTTGTCAGCACATTCAACTATGTAAGGAAAAAAGTATTTAATAAGATTATTTCATTCATTCAGATCTAGGATGTGTTATTTTAGTGTTCCCTTTATTTTTTTGAGCAGTGTAGTTGGCAATGGGAGGATATAATGTAGCAAACGGATCACATGCTTCCTTATTTCATTTATCTGGAAGGAAAGTGAGAAAGTGATAAGGCCTGTAAAGACTATCATCACTGGATAGGGTTGCAAAAATCCAGGATTTCTGGAAAACCTGGGAATTTTGGGAAAGTTACTGGAATTTTGCAACCCTATCACTGAATAAGAAAATAAACTATATTTGATGCTAGTGGAAAGTGAAGGCTGTAGGGGTAACGGTTTGCGACAATTTTTTTGCTTGTTTTGAAAAGGTTATCTCAACCTACTTTCTACATTATTCATTGATTATCTTAAATCCCTATAGAGAATACCCAGCTAGCAAACTTTCTGAGAATCATATGTTTCTTAGAGCTTAGTGAGAGTGTGGTTGTCCTATGGTTATTTTGCATATAACCTTGCCACAACTTTCTGGGAATGGTGCAGGATAGTGGCTTGGCTTTGGAACATTCTCAGAATATTTAAGGAACTAAACAAAAACACAATCTTCTTGGTATTTCATTACTTTAACAGAACGTTTCCTAAAAGTGTTCTAGGAACGTTCTCCAACTGGTTTGACATTGGGAATGTTCTCATATAGTTCAGAGAATGTTAAGAAACAATGTTCTTCTTTGGGAATTTCAGTACTTCAGCATAACGTTTCCTACAGGTTTCCTCATGGTTCGATTTAAAGTCCTTCTTAAAACATGTCATGAGAATTTCTATCTCTAATTCAACCTAAGCTTGAATCATTACCAGGGGTTGTAAGGCTCTGGTTATAATCATAAATGATTCAAGGTCCACAACCAGCAAGAATGATCTGTATTTTTAATCATGGAGAGCTCTGGCGCCAAAAAACATACATACAGCTTTATACCCCTTGACACACAAAGGCACTTTGCTCCGCCCACCTTTAGGAGGCTTTTTTTAACCAGTTTTCTCAGTCCCCTTCACCCTGGAATGTTTAGTCCCGCCCCCCTCTGTTAGTGGGTTGCCACTACATTATAACTCTAACACCGTTCACACATTTATACTGTATTTGGGGTGAAATCCTTTAGTCATTATTCTTAAAATACAAATTAATCTATCAATCCACCCCTTTGACTAAACGTTTTCACATTCAGGATAAATGTATTTTACAAGCATGATTAATCTCAGAGATTACGTCAGAGCTAATAAACATTTCATTCAATGGCGGTCTTTCAGAGTCAAAATCCTCGTCATCCACCAAGCCTGGAGAATCGTTTTTCACATTCCCCTGGTCAGAGTCCGGAGTCGGTCCATCTCTCATCATTGTTGAGATACTGCATTTCACCAACGCCTGACTCACCAATCCTCGGACACAGGGAACAGGACAACAACCACATAATACAAGAATACCCATACAAATACTGACCGCCCTTTAAGATGGTGGCTGCTATGGTTTTCCATTTACCAAACATTTCATCAAACCACCCTATCCACGATGTACTAACTTCTGAGTTCTCAGTTCATTCTTCACTTAGTGCAGTTAATTCTGCAAGAGCTCTGGTGACTGTCCCACCCAGTGTGGTGTTGTTAGGGATAAATGTGCAACAATGGCTTATCATTCTATAGACACCGGCCCTTTCTGCCTGATCTAGAGCCAACCTCTTACTAAGTCATAAGAGTGAGATGGCGGATAATTGTTCAAAAGATCCCTTCTGTTGCATCCCTAGTCCAGCCAATAAATCGTTGTTGGTCGTAATCGATATCATTAATCCAATTCACAATTTTGTTTATTGTCACCCACCAGAAAAATGTTGTGGTAAAACCCTCCCATATTTGATTCATAGCTTTGTATTCGTCTGGAACACCCCTGGGGATGCCTATACCATCTATCCAAATTGGGCTATTTCCTTCCTGACCTATATTTCTTCTCCTCCTGATTATTCTTCCTGTCACGGGTCTTTGATGACTAATTCTTAATGGTTTGGACCAACAATACTGGGGCACAAGTACCCACCCATCCTTCTGGTAATGTCTGTCGAATGCTCCCTTTGTTAGTATATGCCCACCACACATCAGTCAGAGGGATGGTAAGGTCAATTATCTCCTTATAAAATTACCCAAGTTACGGGTGCCATTTCTATGTCTGTAACACTGGTATTCACCAGGAGTTAAAGTGAACCTAGGTGGGTTGGCCGAGTAAGTCAACTTTGCTAGCCCAATCCCTGTTCAATTGGCCTCTTTAGTGACCTTTACTATTGTTACTACCATCTCTGTGTGGATGTCGTTATACCTTCTTATCCTCCATCTGGACGTCCAGCCCTGTATCTAAAAAAATGTTGTTGTTTTTTAAAAGTATTTCGTCCTCTCCTTCGTATATTATTTAATCCTACCATTAGCCTCTTTCCCCCTCTTGACACATAGTTCTGCTCATGTGTCAATCCTACCACCTACCTAAACAATCACTTAGGTAATTTATCATCCAATTGCCATCCCTTATTTATTTTTGAGACTGTCCCTTGCTTCTTTATTGCTCCTCCCACTTCCTTTGTCTTTTATGGCGGCCAAATTCGACTTTCATTCAGTTCAGAATCAATTAGTAATCCAATCAATCAATCTTGTAAAAACACTTATGTTTAGTTCAAACTCTGTTCTACCCCGGCTCTCCCGGGCTTGACCTGAAGACTGATGGTTGGACATGACAGGTCCATATTTAAATCCTTCAAACCTAACACAAACCCCCCCCCCCCCTTCATGCTGTAATCAATCAAGAAGATAGCAAAGGAGAGACAGGTTTTAGCCTGAACTCTGCTTAACCCTGGTGCCGCTCCCTTCACAATGTTTGAAGAGAGACAAAAGACAGCCATGGATTGAAGTAAGAGCAAGCACTTCGACCCTAGGTCACCTAAGTCTTCTGCCTAGCAACAAAGAATAAAAAACTCTATGTTCGTGATTAACCCAGTTATATCTAATAGCCCACCAAAAAAAAAACATCACCATCTTTAAATCACGACCAATGTCATATCCCTCTTTACTCTCTACCATTTGGGTAAAATCCCTGATATATGTAGGAAAAGCTAAGACTGTTTGGGAAGTGCGCAACAACATAAATTGTTCTTCCTCCTCAGAGTTCCAAATGATTTTACCATGGGCTGCCATTGCCTTCCCATAGATAAGATCACCCAAGCTTTACAGCAGTCTATCATTCCCAAAAAGTTCATCATTCTTCATCTATTTCTGGACAGCTAGTCCCTATTCTAAAATTATCCTATCCAGCTTCCTATTACTACTATCTTCCTGATCTTATTACTAAATCAATGATCTAGGCAATAGCTGTTTCGCATTAGATTGTGCCTTCCTCTGATTACTGCAGCTCGTTGCATTAATTTAGTTTCAAATACCAACTTGTTGTTTATTAAAGCCTAATAAAAATTAAATGTAAATGACAACATTTGATAATATCTCAACTTACTTCTATCCCGTAAAAGTAATCCAAGATTAGTACAATTGACTAGCAACAGGTATCTTTCATTCAGGGAAAGCTCTCTCCCTCTTCTGTTATTTTAATATTTCAAATATCACCCAACAAACCGTTCCATCCCACAGCATAGTAAACCCCACCAATGAACTGTTGAAAAATCCCTAAATTCAACATAGCAACCCTTTATAAACATCATACTGGGTGTGTTGTTTTTTATTTGAAAAACCCAATTGAAAAACAACAATCAAAGATAGCCAGGCTCAACTTAATTTGGTAGCTCACTTTTATAACCTAAATACTGCCTAACTTCACTACTGCTCCCCCTCGCCCTGGGCAACATTCCAATGAGATAAGCTAATCTCTTTCTCCTGGTTATACATTTTGTTAACCTTCAATTACCATCAGTAATCTAAAGATGGTAGTACACACAAAACATGATACAGATATCCCCAGTCCTAACACATCAATAATTGTTTGTATCAATCTAATTCCTCATAACTAATCCATAAAACCACTCAACATTCCTAGAGTATACAATGATTATTTAATTGATTACCCTAAATCTGCTACATGTGATCTCATCTCAAATGATCCATTATCAATTATTTGATCAACCCCCTAGGAAAATCTGTCTCCCCTTCTATTGTTCCTGTTGAAGTGCTAAGTCAATAGTAGCCAATTCAAACACCTCACAATTTGGATCAAAGGGTTCTACTCTTTCTCCCTCAAGGACTAGTCACGCCTTATCTTCCTCACGCTCAAAGCTGGGAAATAGACGTCTGTTAGGCTTCTCTCTCTTTTCTTTCTTTCCTGGCTCTGTCCTGTCTGTTATTCTGCTCATGATGGATTGCATGTCTCTCTGAGGCTATTCAGTTATTTTCCCAACATACTCTCCGTGATCGGCCCATGGCAAAAGTGTCCTCTGGGCATCCCCTGAAACCCATTGCCCTCTAACGGCAGCCCAAATCTTACTATTCCTGTTTTGGGGTGGGTCATTCCTTCTACCGCTCTGGCCACGTCCTCTGTGTTCATGGCCTGTCTGCTAAATGGCATATTATTATTATTACTGTATATTCCCAATGTACTATTACTTTAATCATTGCAACCTGTTGCATTGATGTTTTAAAAATATAAACCTATTGTTTAATAACTTCATACTTATAACCAATGTTTATTCAATCCATCATCCTAATAGCAAAAACGATATCCCATTGTTCACGTAACGAAACCAAATTATCGTTTTAGAATTGACCAATTATTTTCATACACCACTGGTGTTACCCAACCTATACAATAAAGTAATAACCATTAGACTTCGTCAAAGAAATGCTTTTCATTCAACTATTAAAACTTCTGCTTGATCTAGTCAAGCAAGTACAACCCTTTTACCCGGGAACTAGAATCATAAATGATTTTCCTTTGTCCTCAACTTAAATAATTTTCACAGCTCTATTGCCATTCCAGTTCGCTATTCAATTTCTTTAACTGTTCTCTCTGATTCGGCCCTAATTAATAAAACAAATACTTGATATCGTTGATAAGCATACATTTAATGATATTCCTATCATCTGAACTATGTACTGTCTCTCACCCCTCCCCCCCACCCCCCTGCTCCTTCCTACATAACGGTGGAGGCTCGGGGACCTTCCCTAATAATCTTCCTTCTTAGGAAATAATGTCATTCGTACTTGTAACATATTTTCATAGACCTATCTAGAATACTTCTAAAGCTATCTAATGCAACTTTTAATACATGTAAAAACTCTCTCTCCCTACACCCATTCCCTATTGAATAAGTGAGTCTTTCTATTTAACCCCCAACTACGCTTCAAATCTTCCATTCAACATCAACAAACCCAATACTAAGTAGTATCCAGTTACCATTCATACCAGCCGTTGAATTCCCTCATACACACGGATTTCACCTTATGCCATTCAAATGCCCAACAAAACATAATAGTTCAATGGAACCCTCTATTGGCTCTCTACTATTTATACATTACTTCTATAACCACATTAGTTATGGTCCGATTACCCATTAAACCTTATCACATAACCTTAATACATAATCAAACAACGGCACAACCTTAAACTCATATCGGCCGGCTGGTAGCCCAGTAACCAAGAGCACCGTGTCAGCAACCGAGAGGTCAACGGTTTTAATCCCCGAGCCGACCAGGCGAAAAATCTGCCGATGTGCCCCCGAACAAGGCACCCAACCCCAATTGCTCCTGCAAGTCGCTCCGGACAAGAGCGTCAGCTAAATGACCAAAAATGCAAATGTAAATATTCTCTACTTTCTCACCCATGACGTACGTCTACGTTTGGGTGAGAAAGTTCATACGTATATATCATTAGAAATGTATAGGTACCTCTCAAATAATCGCTTTGTGGTGTTTCTAGCCAATTCTTAATCGACACAAATTACTTCTTCAAACATTTTACCCGTGGAACCAAAAAATAGACTGTCATTTCCCGGACATTGCCCTTTCGCTTAGCTCTGCAGTCGCGATGGTTATGACCTGTTTTGTTACAGTATTTACACGGGGCCTTACACTCCCTGGCAAAATGTCCCTCTTTGTTACAGTTAAAGCACTTCCTCTTATCTCCTCCCCTATTCTTCAAATCCGTTCCACAGTTTAGCCTCTAATTTCTCCACATCGAGATGCCCAATAAATCCATACCTCTTCTCCCAAATGGATCCATAAAACATATTTCTTCGATCCCTCCCTAACATATATCTTTCATCCCCCGTTAATTCTCGGACCTCTTTAGAATATTTATTCCCCATGGTAGCAAAATAAGAAATCCCCCCCTTTAGTAATAATTCAATCAATAATTATTTCCTTTGGGACTTATTAATAGTGCGACTTTTGAAAAATTGTATGATCTGCTTTTGTAATCAACCATTTAAATTATTCAACTCGTAACCCAGAGTTTTTTAAGACCCCAGTTTTAAACGGATGGGACAACCATTTTTTCTCACGCGACTTATTTTAGTCACTCCCTTGAAACAATTATCACTTATTTCGATGGATCATTAGGTCTCACATATACAACCTTATACGATTTTTTGCTAACACTATCCGTAACCTAGAGGTCGTAACTGCTCCAGTTTTATGAAATAGACAGAGTTAGAGCAAATCCCCAGCTGCTTCTGACTTTCGACTTGTTTAATGTATCTATCTCACACGACAATAATTATCCCCCTTCCTGTTTATATTGTAAAGACTGTATCTCGTACAATCTCAATATTAACTAGTTTATTTTGGTAATAGCTATTCACCTAGGGTCAATTCCGGACCCCCCTTCCTTCCTTTATAATTCTCTTATGAGATTTTGGTAACTATTCTCTGCCCTTCACAATAATTATTATTCTCATACAAGTTCAAATAATTTCACCAAAATCCATGAATAAAAATTACTGACCTCCTCCTTGCAGTCGGGATTAAATACTTTTTCAATCTCGTTAACGTCTTTATCGTTCATAAGATTCATCACCGGCCTGTTTATAACCTTAACGTTGAAGGCCAGGACTATTCTTCACGGATGCTATCATCCGCCCGTGCACGGTTTCGGTGTCCTTAGAACGACAAAGACGTCTTGTCATTATGGGGTATTGTGTGTAGATTGACGAGGGGAAAAAAACAATGTAATCAATTTTAGAATAAGGCTGTAATCTAACAAATGTGGAAAAAGTAAAGGGGTCTGAATACTTTCCGAATGCACTGCACATTCCGTTCTCAGCCTCAACAAAATTATCTCTATCCTCTATCTTCTACCTGGACCACACCTGATCTTAATGAGTGCTTGTTTCCTTTGAAATGGGGTCTGTGTGAATAGACTAAAATGAACAGCTTTGTATGCTAGCTCCAATCTGGTGGCGCAGTGGACTTATTCCATGGATAGAGAACAGAAGATTAAGGGTTTGAATCTCACTGATGCCGTGTCACAATAAAAAATAAATTTGTTTGCATGATTAATTGCTAAGGAAATTAATTTCCATGTGTCCTATCTGTGCTTGGAGTTCAAGAAAGTTAGCCCAAAATAAGCTAGCAGTGTCTTATTGAAACATTCAGTTAAAGTTTTAAGGAAGTTATTCAAAACCTCCCAATAACCTATAATTTCCATTCTCAGAACTTTAATAAAACCTCCCAGGAAAACTATCAATGAACCAGAGTAAAACGTTCTCAGAAGCTCCCTGCAACCTAAAAAAGAAACGTTCCCAGAACAGGAAAAATGTTAGCTTCTGTTCTCAAAACAGTAAACGTTTTACCTGTCAGAAAGCTTCATTTCTACAACCAATGTGAAACCAAAAACATACTTTCCCACAACTTCCAAGGAACCATATGTGCTTGCTGGGGAATACATTCTTAAAAACCTAAAGATTGTGTTGATGAGTGTCATTATACTGACCGACCAAGGCATAGTGGGTGAGCAACACCTATTCTGCCAAACGGAACTCACATACAACACCCTAAATATGTTTATTCATTATACAGGAGGATTTTTATTTTTTATTTATTTATGTGCATCGATATGCTGTCCTAAAAGCATCCTGTTCTTGTTTTGACTGGAGCAGACCACTGGACCTCCCAGCAACATTAATTAAAAGAGGAAACACTTATGTAATATGTTCCCGAAAAAAAACAACCGCCTCTTCTGGGACATAAAACAAAGGCTTCTATGTGTTTATTTGGGAGTCCCCCCCTTAATTGGAGATTGTTATGACTCATATATGCCAATTCCCCACATCTTTATTATAAAACGTTGTTGGTGTGCTATACCTGTGTCACGTTCGTTGATGAACGGGTCAGACCAAGGCGCAGCGTGATATGCATACATGTTTATTTGCACCGAATAAACAACGACAAAAACAATAAACTAACGACACGTGAAGTCCAAGGTACACAAACAACATACCTCACATGGAACAAGATCCCACAACTCAATAGTGCCCATAGTATGGTCCCCAATCAGAGACAACGAGCGACAGCTGCCTCTGATTGGGAACCACACCGGCCAACATAGAAATACACATACTAGAAAACCAACATAGAAATACACAACATAGAACATACACACCCTGACTCAACATATACGAGTCCCCTGAGTCAGGGCGTGACAGCACCACCCCCCCCCCAAAGGTGCGGACTCCGACTGCGCAACATAAACATAACAGAGTAGGGGCCGGGTGGGCATTCCACCTCGGAGGCGGATCCGGCTCCGGGCGTGACGACCTCTTACTCTCCGCGTCCCTGTTGCGCCCCTGGTCTGGTCTGGACCTCGGCGCGCTGCTTCCCCTCTCCTTCCTCCCACAAAGTACCAAGCCCTGTCTGGACCCTGGTGTGGGAGACCCCGAACCTGGAGAGGGGCTGACGTCTGGGTCTGGACTGGAACCGCTGACTGGAGCTGGACCCGACGACGGTGGAGCGAACTGCTCTGGCTCCGGAGTGGAGCCACTGACCGGAGCTGGACTGGACCCCGGTGGAGCGGATTGCTCTGGCTCCGGAGTGGAGCAGCTAACCGGAGCTGGATCAGGCACCGGTGGAGCGGACTGCTCTGGCTCCGGAGTGGAGCAGCTGACCGGTGCCGGATCAGGCACCGGTGGAACAGGCACGGGCCGTGCCGGACACACGCACCACTGGTCTGGTGCGAGGAGCAGGCACGGGCCGGACCAGACTAGGAACACGCACCACTGGCTTGATGCGAGGAGCAGGAACGGGCCGGGCTGGCGACGTGCACCACTGTCTTGGTGCGAGGAGCAGGAACAGGCCGGGCCGGACTGGCGACGCGCACCACTGGCTTGGTGCGAGGGACAGGAACAGGCCGGACCGGGCTGGCGACGCGCACCACTGGCTTAGTGCGGGGAGCAGGAACGGGCCGGACCGGACTGGCGACACGCACCACTTTCTTGGTGCGAGGAGCGGGACTGGGTTCCTTTATTAACCCCCGCTCCTTCTGCTGCCTAACCAGCTCCTCTCGCCGTGCCTCTACACTTTCCTTCTCCCTTTTAGCCTCCTGTAGCCTCGTCATCCACCCCGTGTGCCCCCCCCCCCCAAACATTTTCTTGGGGTTGCCTCTCGGGTCTCCGTCGTCGGCACGGTTGGCGCCGTTTCACCTCTCCTGCCTGGGCATCTACCTTCGCCCATGGCCCTTTCCCCGCAAATATCTCCTCCCATGACCACCATTTGCCCACCTGTGACATGGCTATTCGCTCTTCCTGGGCACGCTGCTTGGTCCTCGTTTGGTGGGATCTTCTGTCATGTTCGTTGATGAACGGGTCAGACCAAGGCGCAGCGTGATATGCATACATGTTTATTTGCACCGAATAAACAACGACAAAAACAATGAACTAACGACACGTGAAGTCCAAGGTACACAAACAACATACCTCACACGGAACAAGATCCCACAACTCAATAGTGCCCATAGGCTGCCTAAGTATGGTCCCCAATCAGAGACAACGAGCGACAGCTGCCTCTGATTGGGAACCACACCGACCAACATAGAAATACACATACTAGAAAACCAACATAGAAATACACAACATAGAACATACACACCCTGACTCAACATATACGAGTCCCCTGAGTCAGGGCGTGACAACCTGACAAAGCCCTCTCCACACAAAAAGTGATGATTAATTGAAAATTGTCTTTGAAGCCTTGGGGCCATTTTAATTATGTAGCACAGAATGGTTGGCTGTCATTCCCCTGAGATTAAACCCATAATGTAATTACAAGTCAGATAGCTCTCTGTTCTCTCTAAACACAGAAACACAGCTTCACTCTGATGATGGAGAAAATAGTTGTTGTCAAAGTTGCGTCAATTCAAATCTGGCATTAGGAACAAAAGAGGTCAACACGACTTCTAAGATATACTAGTATTTTAATTAATATAAAACCTTCAATGGTAAATATGATGTTTCGTATATACGGGCTCTTTGAAATACCTCGCAGGGCACTTCAGAGAACTAAATCCATTGTTTCAGATTGTTCTTCAAATACTCTTACAGAGAGAGTTTCCCACCTCTCTGCTGGTCAATCAGAGTAGAGACTTGAGCGTGGTTTAGACTTACTCAGCCTATCCGTTGGCGCACCTGCTGTTCCCCGCCTCTTCTGTTACCAGGCATACGTTTATCATAACAACCTGTCATAGTGAGAAGAGCCAGCTCCCCTAGACACCATTCCTACGTCCAAGGATGGTTCACAGATCACAAAGAACCAGTATAGTCTAGCATTTGGAGACACAAATCCTTATCTCATTTTACCCCCTAAAACAGCTCTTCACATCAATCACAGCTTGCCAGGTGACACAACCTACATTAGCCCAGTCAAGAATGCATTCTTTCTAAGTTAGTCATCCCATCAATTAGGAGAATAATAAATCCCCCATAATCCCCCTTTTCACACCCACTAGGGTGTGATTCAAAATAAGAAAACACAGGGTGTCATTCATTAAAATACAATACAAACAAAAAGAATCACACTTTTATTAATAGTCCCTAATGATATTAAAAAATAAAAACCCTCAGTCCATCTACACCCAACTTGCAAATTGTTACCAGTCATCAAAGAACTTCAAACCATCACATAAGGAAAGACAAACATTCACATGGTTAACTTGATTAATAAAGCATAAAACACAGGATTAATAGAACACAAAACATAAGATTATTAAAACATAAAACACAAACAGAGAAGTAAATTTTGGCCCCCTTTAGACACCCTCTAGTGTCACTCCACCAAGCCTGGTAGGTCATATCCTCAATTCCTTAGGTCGGAGTCCAGGATTGGGCCGTATCTCACCATCTGTTGGGAAACCACCTTCCCCATCTCCTTTCTCACCAAACCTCAGACACAGGAAATAAGACAACATCCACAAAGAACAAGTATACCCATAGAAGCTATAACTTCACCCAGAATAGTTACAACAATAGTTTTCCATTTATCAAATATATTATCAAACCAACCGTTTATGGAGCTATCAATACCAGAGTTCTCAGCCAGTTCGTTCGTCAGCGTAGTTACTCCCCTGAAGCTCTTTTGTCACGGACCCGTCCGGTGCTATGTTGTTTGAGGATGAAAATACAGCACATATATCCAAACAGAACACAAACTCCGCCCCGCTCAGCCAAAAGCATATCTAAAGCTATTCTATTCTGCCATGTCATTGAGCTAGTTGCCGCTGACTGTTCAGCTAATCCCTTTATTACATCACGAGTGTGGTTTATAAATCTTTGCTGGTTATAGTAAATATAATTCATCCAATCTACGTTTTTATTAATTGTTGACCACCAAAAAAGACTTGATTCAAACTCAGCTGCGATCTGATTCCTAGCTTTGAATTGTTCTGGAACCCCTTCGAGGTACTCCTATCCCATCAATATATATATCCTTTCATCAAAGGATCCCGGGAGGAGGTCCTACTTTCTACGTGACAACTCACCAGTCTCTGACACGTTTGATTGTTTACATATGTAGGTGAATTCACAATCAGTTATCACCACACAACCATCAGATGTCAGCATGGGCCTGGTTTTGGTTCCTAAAATCCTCTGGCTGCAACAAAGAGGAGAGATTAGTCATGGTCTCTTTTAGTTGTGATATTCTCTGTGTAGGAGCAGGAGCTAAGATGCCCTACTCTGTATCCTATCTTACTAGTCCTAGAAAAACCATTAGAATCCCCTGAGACTTCAAACGTAGGCAACCTAGGTCGGAATGACTTTGTTATCGGGGGATACAGATAGTTCAAGTTACTACAAGACTCTTTCACCACATTCCCAGGTGGCTTGCATGGAGGATAAACCTGTTTTTACGTACTTCAGACTTTCAGACAGTACCTACCCTTCTATGGGTCGCACTGCCATTTCTGGTAATTCCCTACTTTCACAATACTACACCTGTCCCTAAACTGTGTATGGAGATTTACATATCCCCCCGCTCGGTATGAGCAACTACATAGTCCCAGGATGTACATGGTGACATTCATATGGTGATGTCCTTCCCTAAAGTCCCTAGTACTTCCCCTTTCCCTACGTCTAGCTGTCTCCTATGCCTTCGTAGACTGTGCTCAGGTATTATTTTATCAACTTGTGTTAGGTTAACTACTACTTCTGGCTGATCAGGAGGGTTTGAGTGTGTTAGGAATATGGCCCCCACAATCAGACAGCTACCTACCATCGGGAGACCTGTGAATCCACACCCTCGCCCTGAGAACATGTCAGACTCCAACCCATTGCTTCACCTTCTACCGAACTCACACAGGGATGATCAGACAGGGTAAGGGAATCTTCGTTAAGGAGCCAACCCCCGAGCCCTAGTGGTGATCGGTTCTTTCTCCTAACTCTGTGTTTGTTCATCAGGTGTAACTGGGTTTACCTTTTTGCAGTGTGTGACATGCACCCAGGTGGATCTAATAGGACTTGGTAGGGCCCTTCCCAACAGGCCTGCTTCCAGTTTTTCTTCTTTTAGGGACTGGATCCACACCCAGTCTCCTGGTGAGATAGAGTGGGTCACCTTCTCCTTTAGTTCACCTGTGGGGCACAAAACCTCTGACATACGGGTGTGGTTAATAAACTATCTTCACACATACATGTTGAGCTCTCAATTTCTATTTTTTTTTTTTTTTTTTTTTTTTAGTATTTTGTCCTCTCCTTCGTATATATTTATTATTTAATCCTATCACTCCCACTTTTTGACACATGATTTACCCATGTGTCAATATTACCACCTTCCTAAACCATCCCTTAGGTAATTTATCATCCAATTGCCATGCCTTTCATTTTTGAGATTGTCTTTTGCTTGTTTATTGCTCCTCCCACTTCCTTTGTCTTTTATGGCAGCTAAATTCGACTTTCATCCAGTTCAGAATCAATTAGTAATCCAATCATCAATCTCTTATCTTGTAAAAACACTCATGTTTAGTTCAAACTCTGTTCTACCCAGGCTCTCCCGGGCTTGACCTGAAGACTGATTGTTGGACATGACAAGTCCATATTTAGGTCACCTAAGTCTTCTGCCTAGCAACAAAGAATAAAAACCTCTATGTTCATGATTAACCCAGTTATATCTAATAGCCCACCAAAAAACCTCATCATCTTTAAATCACGACCAATGTCATATCCCTCTTTACTCTCTACCATTTGGATAACATCCCTGATGTATGTATGCCTCCTTAGAGTTCCAAATTATTTTACCATGGGCTGCCATTGCCTTCCCATAGTTAAGATCACTTAATTTACCCGTATGCAGTACATAATGGAGTACCCAAGCTTTACAGCAGTTTATCATTACCAAAAAGCTCATCATTTGTTTTTTGTTTAACGGTTTTGGCGCTTCATGTATAGCAGTTTTCCTGGATGAGTTTAACATTCGCCCCTCCTGAGTTATAGTGTGTCCTAGGTAAATGACCTCGCTCTGCCAAAGTTGAAGTTTCTTTTTGCTCACTTTGTGTCACTGTTCTGCCAGGAAGGTTAACAATTGGATTGTATCTCTCTTACATCCCTCCTGAGTGGGATTAGCCAATATAATATCATCTACATAAACTAACATTTGGCTTCCTTCCCTAGGTTCAAACTTTCCCAAATTCCTAGTTATAGCCTGGGCAAAGATTGTAAGACTTTCCGAGTAGCCTTGAGGCATCCTAGCGTAAGTCCATTTCCTTCCCTGAAAAGTAAAGCCAAACCACCCCTGACTATCCGGATGAACTGGGATACTAAAGAAAGCATTAGCTAAATCTATCACTGTAAAATAGGAGTTCTCTGGTTTCAATTGGTTCAGCAATGTATGTGGATCTGGTACACATGGAGCTCTGGGAATTATATTTCTATTAACCCCCTGCAAGTCCATGACCATCCTCCAGTCGGCGCTATGTGCCGCCTTTTTAACAGGAAATACTGGAGAGTTGCATTGTGCCTCATCTCCAGGAATTATCACCCCTCCCTTAAGTAAATGCTGAAATGTAGGTGTTATCCCTTTTATTGCTTCTGGTTTCATAGGGTATTGCTTTTGGTATGGTCTATTATCGGATCGAGGAATCACTTGTACTGGAGCTACCCCCTTAATTAGTCCTACATCGACTGGTCCTTGTGACCATAATTTGAACGGAATTGCTGCTAACTCAGCCTCCTGTTCCTGAGTTAAGAAAATCTCTTCCTGTCATCCGTTAAAACTTGTCTCCAAGTGGACCCCGGGCAGGGTTTTTGCTCTCCAATTTAACTTTCTTCTATATCTCCCAGTGGAGTGGCCATACTGATCCCCATTTGGTGTATTCTGCCAGTCAGTAATGTTTTTCCCCTGTTTTATCCATTTACCTAGTGATAACCATTCCTCTGAATGTTCTTTCACTAGGGCAACATGGGGGCTCCACCTTTCTCTGTACAGCCTCTGGCTCTGTGAACCCATTTTAACCCAATTTGAAAAACAACAACCACAAATAGCCAGGCCTCACTTAATTTGGTAGCTCACTTTTATGACCTAAATACTGCCTAACTGAGATGAGCTAATCTCTTTCTCCTGGTTATAATCTAAAGATGGTAGGATACACAAAACATGATACAGATATCCCCAGTCTTAACCCATCAATAATTGTTTGTATCAATCTAATTCCTCATAACTAATCCATTAAACCACTCAAAATTCCTCGAGTATACAATGATTATTTAATTGATTACCCTATCTCTGCTACATGTGATCTCATCTCAAATGATCCATTATCAATTATTTGTTCAACCCCCTAGGAAAATCTGTCTCCCCTTCTATTGTTCCTGTCCCCCCAATTTCACCAATCCATAACCCACTACAGGCTGGCGCTATTCCCCCAGCACAACAGCCAATGCATACTTGCATCCCCGTAACCAAAATAAATTATCGTTCTAGAATGTACCAACAATTTTGTATTTTCCCGCTAACCCATTTCAGTTCGCTATTCAATTTCTTTAACCGTTCTCTCTGATTAGGCCCTAATTAATAAAACAAATACTTGCTATCGTTGATAAGCATACATTTAATGATGTTCCTATCATTTGAACTATGTACTGTCTCTTACCTCTCCTCCCCCTCTCCTGCTCCTTCCTACATTATGGGGGAGGCGCGGGAAATGTCCCTACAATCTTCCTTCTTAGGAAATAATGTCATTCGTACTTATAACATATTTTCATAGACCTATCTAGAATACTACTAAAGCTATCTTATGCAACTTTTAATACACGTAAAAACTCTCTCTCCCTCTACCCATTCCCTATTGAATAAGTGAGTCTTTCTATTTAACCCCAAAACACGCTACAAATAGTGCATTTAGCATTAACCAACCGTTTACTCCATCGTACCCATTCAATCAACACATCAGCAGTGGAACACTCATAAATGCAGATTGTTACTCCATGCCTTGAAATGATAAATAGATTTCCACCAATAGCACCATTAATGATTTCTCATCTTACCCTCTGACACAAAATGAAGTTCCCTCACTGTACTACGTTAGCTCTACCATGATAATTAGTTCAATTGAACCCTCTATTTGCTTTGTACTATATTATACATTACGTCTAAAACAACATTAGTTATGGTCAGTGTATTCCACCATCACATGATCCAACAACGCCACAACCTTAAACTCATATGGGGCGGCAGGCAGCTTAGTGACCAATAGCGCCGCTCCAACAACCGAGAGGTCGCCGGTTCCAATCCCCGAGCCGACCAGGCGAAAAATCTGCCGATGTGCCCTCGAGCAAGGCACTCAACCCCAATTGCTCCCATAAATCGCTCTGGACAAGAGCGTCCGCCAAATTACCAAAAATGCAAATGTAAATGTTCTCTACTTTCTCACCCATGACGTACGTCTACGTTCGGGTGAGCAAGTTTAGAACATCTCTCGTCAGAAACCCACATGCACCTCTCAAATAATCACCCCGTGTGGCGTTCCCAGACAACTCCCAGTCTTTCCTGGCTCCAAAAGCCACACTTTCGCTCTCTCCAGCCCCTCCCCTCGCAACTCTACCTCTTTCTTGTCCAGGGGGAACAGGCTTTGTGAGGAGCTGTGAGGAGCTGTTTCTCGTTTTAGCGCATTTCCAATATTCTGCCGTTATTCAAAGTACTCCAGTCCATTCATCCAAATCAAATTATTCCCACCTAATTAGTCAAAGTCGGTGCATATCTATATCTCAACCATAAACCAAATTATTTCAGTCTAATTGTTTGAAAGCAGTATTCTTACAGTGCCACACATCAAATGGTAAATCAAAACAAATAAACCAAAGTGTTTCAATTATTTAACCAATGGTTGTTATGTCAAATCAAGCGCCACACATCAAATGATAAATCAAACGAATAAACCCAAGTGTTTCAATTATTTAACCAATGGTTGTTATCTCAAATCAAGCGCTACACATCAAATGGTAAATCAAACGAATAAACCCAAGTGTTTCAATTATTTAACCAATGGTTGTTATATCAAATCAAGCGCCACACCATATCACTTCAATTTACATATTTAAAACCAGTATTATGCTATGTCAAACATCAAATGTTATATTTCAAATATATCAGTTCAAACGTTTTAGTTCAGTCACACTCATTCATCACTTTTCATTTCATGTTTTCGATTGTCACTGACGGGTTATATGGTTTGAGTAACCACAAATCCAACATTTATTCCCAAATTATACCGTTTGGACAGCCACAGACGTCTTTTGATTCCCAATTTGTTTTCTATCAAGGTATACAGGTTTATCATTCACACTCTCATGCACACGACAACACTCGCACTGTCTAACTTTTTATAGTACCTCCTATGGGTGTCTTTTGTTAACGTTTGCACAATTTAAACCTTATTTCCTAATTGTAATTCTCATTATTTACTGTTTTAAAATATTCTTTGTATTCACAGCCAAAAATGGTACACAGTTAAACGTAGTATACAGTTATCACACAGCAAAAATAGTACACAGTTATCGCACTCACTCACAATACACAGTCATAATCCTATCACACAGTCAAATATGTCACACAGTCATAAATGACACACTTATATTCCACACACAATCTATTTGGGCACACAGCCTCGTCTATTTTATTCAAAATACTCTGATGAACCTAGCCGCAACCCTTAGTTACGGACCTTGCCAGTCACCAGTATTATCTAAAATTTACAGAACCCAGCCATATCCTTAAAGTTATGGACCTTGCCGGTGTAATTCTTCGAACCTAGTCGTACTGTCGTAGTTACGAACCTTGCCGATAGCAATTACTTAAATCAATTATTCCCTATATCTCCGAACCTTAGCCGTATTGTCGCAATTACGGACCTTGCCGGTAGATGTCAGTATTGTCTCCTGAACCTAGCCGTATCCCAGTTACGGACCTTGCCGGTAGAACCAATACTCTCTGGTACCATGGTTTAACATCACATTTACCAAAGGTTTATTTGTCACAATATTGTGCTTATCTACTCATAATAGTTTCATCATTTAGTTCACTTACATCAACCAGTTGTTTCACAAAATTAATTTGAATAAAGCCAATGTGCAGATCTTTAGTTATTTAACAATAGGTATCTGCTTACCTTCTTTAAGTAGTCCGGACTTTTTGTGAAACACACAGTCCAATGAAAGAGGTGACCAAATGGGCCGGACAATACCCAGCAAAGTCCCTTCTACCAGATCACGTCGGAAGTCACCAATTGTCAAAGTTGCGTCAATTCAAATCTGGCATTAGGAACAAAAGAGGTCAACACGACTTCTAAGATATACTAGTATTTTAATTAATATAAAACCTTCAATGGTAAATATGATGTTTCGTATATACGGGCTCTTTGAAATACCTTGCAGGGCACTTCAGAGAACTAAATCCATTGTTTCAGATTGTTCTTCAAATACTCTTACAGAGAGAGTTTCCCACCTCTCTGCTGGCCAATCAGAGTAGAGACTTGAGCGTGGTTTAGACTTACTCAGCCTATCCGTTGGCGCACCTGCTGTTCCCCGCCTCTTCTGTTACCAGGCATACGTTTATTATAACAACCTGTCATAGTGAGAAGAGCCAGCTCCCCTAGACACCATTCCTACGTCCAGGGATGGTTCACAGATCACAAAGAACCAGTATAGTCTAGCATTTGGAGACACAAATCCTTATCTCATTTTACCCCCTAAAACAGCTCTTCACATCAATCACAGCTTGCCAGGTGACACAACCTACATTAGCCCAGTCAAGAATGAATTCTTTCTAAGTTAGTCATCCCATCAATTAGGAGAATAATAAATCCCCCATATTGTTTAAGCTGTTAAACAGACTGGGAGAAGGAGATGATGTTAAGAGGAAGATCAAAGAACACAAAGTTCCAGAGCTGGCAGCGGACAAAAGTTTGTTTATCAGGTTTAGCAACAGTTTTTAACAATCCAAGAGAGTCACCAGTGATACGGCAAAATTAGATATTCCCTCCTGATCCTGTGCCAAACAGTGTTTTTCTTTTATGTGAATGTCCCCTCTCCGACCCCAGTCTGTTTACTTAGTGTGTCACATAAGCTAACCCTGGAGAGGAGATATTTGCTGCCAATATAATAATGACAGCTGCACAACAAAGCACTCCCTCTGCCCATCTGTCCATCTGCCATGCTGGAAATCAATGAACTATTTTCCATTCCCATTGCAAACCTAATGTGGCACTGCTTTAATCCATGGAAATCTCAACAAAATGGACAGGATACAACCACAGTGACTAAATATACAGTCAAACCAGGAGACATCAATACAAAGTGCGAGAGAGGCGCTGTGTAATCCAGAGATTCTCCTTCCCACCCCAGTACAAATGTGCATAAATCTGCTTCACAGCTCAGAAATAGAAGGCTTGACAAAGCTATTTATTCTGGACCATGTTCCTTCCAAAACTGTAGCCACATCCCACAAGTGATAGCATTAAAGCAGGATCAAACGCTCTATCAAAGAAAAGCCTGGAAGTAAGTCAAACCTCTGTGGACATTGTCTGGACAAAAGCATGTGAGACGTCAGGGCCAACGCCCCCCTCGCTCTCTTTCTCTGCTGGTCTGCTGCACTGAGCTCTATCTAGACCAGAGGCTGTGTGTGCTAGACACGGCTGTCAGTTCACATAACGCTGCCGGACTGAGGAGAGGGCCGATATCTGTGCCACACTCTGGGAGACGAGAAACCCGCTGGAGCTGGAATACAGAGGGAAAACCCTGAGCTGTTAAACAGGTTCTGACAGGCATGCTGGCGCAGGGAAATACCTCCTCTTTAAAGGGCCATTCAAGACAGTATGATACTACACTTGTGTTTTTTTCTGTACTAGTAAATACTACCATCAATATTTTAACATCTTCCAAAAGTGCTATCCAAGGACACTACATGCATCCTGTTATAAACTGGATCCTGACTAATAGGCAGTTTGCAAAACACAACTCTTGATTGCATCGCTTTGGGAAGATGGATTGCAATGCTTTTTCTTGTTGATAATAGTTTTAGCATAGGAAACAAAAGATGTGAGAGAAGGCAGAACTCAACACCCTTTTCACCCTTTACCCTTTATTAACACAAAGACATGAGGTTATACAGCACCCTTTGACACAGATACCCAGGGCTGAGGTAGGCCTCAAGGCAGGGCACTGGGGCTGCTCTGAGCTGTGGAGTAAGAGGGCAGGGAGGTAGAGTCTCTGGGGAGCTGCGTTGGGGCCATCAGCAGGCCAGCTCCAGCTCCTCTTACTGCAGGAGATCAATAACCGCAGCAGGGGTGGAGCCATGCTGCGCTGATTCAGCATCATCTCTCACTCCCCCGCTAACATTTCTGCCTTTCACAGTCTCCCTCGCTCTCTTTGTTCCTCTTTTTCATAGCACACTGTCTCTTTGGTCCTTACTCTCTGTAATAGAAATGCTATATCAGCATGTCGATCTTACTCTCTCTCCATCTTTGCCTCACATATTGTCAACCCACTCTTTTCTCCTCTCTCCATCTCCGCTGCAAAATGCCTCCCTTGGATACCAGCTGCCCCCACAATCTGCAGTCTGACAACACAGTGTGCTAGCGTCATTGTGCTAACACTACAAGTATTGATGTTCAAAGACCTAACAGCACATATTGTGGGGGCTAAACTGCTCTGGTGCCTGGAGAGCAGCCAGCATCAATTGATAATCACAACACTGATGCGAAATGTTGCATGGGTGGTATTTGTAGCAAATACGAATAAAAGTCTATATAAGAGCCCAGTTTGTTAGTTGATAGTTGATCCGCTCTAGGTTTAAATTGGTATATATTTTACATTTTAGTCATTTACAGTTAGAGGCCATCAACTACACACGTCCATTCACTAACCCATTAACGGATCAAACAGATATACAAAGCAATGCGCCAAACAACATCAGCAGAATTGATTAACTGTGGGGATCATAGACACACAGCTCAGTGTGGCTTCATGTCTCTAAGGCGGAGGCAAAGGAAACTGGAGACTGTGTTTATTGATGGTGGGCATTGTTTGTGCTGTGTGGAAGCTTCACTCACTCTAATATGGCTGGGTGACTGAGACTGGCCCTGCACTGGGACAATGGGTCCACTGTGTGAGGGGGAGGCCACTGAGATGCCTGCTATCTGCCACTGTGTCCTCTTCGTATTTCTGTTTACATAATTGTGCGCCACTCAGGGATTGGCCATAATTTCTCATCTCTGTGGGGATAATGACTCATACCACCAAGGGTTGGTCAGTGGTGTTCTGGAGACAGGAAACAGGAAATGTATTAAAAGAAAATGCAATATTCTGCAGAGCTTGTCACCATTAATGATTTTGGATGTAGTAGATCCCATCGATCCAAATCTAAATGTATAGTACGTAGTGATGATTTTCTAAGATTAAGTTGTTTCATCTTACTGTTTGAGTCCAGTTAAGAGTAAATTATATTGAGGAATAACTAAAACTGATAAACCAACTATTAGGTGACACTGTTCATGTATTGTCAATTTAATAACATGGCACTGCTTTCTAATAAAGATGGAACTTGGAATGCTTTTCCAACAGTCTTGAAGGAGTTCCCACATATGCTGAGCACTTGTTGGCTGCTTTTCCTTCACTTTGCGGTCCAACTCATCCCAAACCATCTCAATTGGGTTGAGGTCGGGTGATTGTGGAGGCCAGGTCATCTGATGTAGCACTCCATCACTCTCCTTCTTGGTCAAATAGAGCAAGAATGACCCAAAACACAGCCTGGAGGTGTGTTTTGGGTCATTGTCCTGTTGAATAACAAATTATAGTCCCAATAAGCGCAAACCAGATGGGATAGCGTATCGCTGCAGAATGCTGTGGTAGCCATGCTGGTTAAGTGTGACTTGAATTCTAAATAAATCACAGACAGTGTCACCAGCAAAGCACCCCCACACCATCACACCTCCTCCTCCATGCTTCACGATGGGAACTACACATGCGGAGATCATCCGTTCACCTACACTGCGTCTCACAAAGACACGGCGGTTGGAACCAAAAATCTCCAATTTGGACCAAAGGACAGATTTCCACCGGTTTAATGTCCATTGCTCGTGTTTCTTGGCCCAAGCAAGTCTCTTCTTCTTATTGGTGTCCTTTAGAAGTGGTTTCTTTGCAGCAATTCGACCATGAAGGCCTGATTCACGCAGTCTCCTCTGAACAGTTGATGTTGGATTGTGTCTGTTACTTGAACTCTGTGAAGCATTTATTTGGGCTGCAATTTCTGAGGCTGGTAACTCTAATGAACTTATCCTCTGCAGCAGAGGTAACTCTGGGTCTTCCTTTCCTGTGGCGGTCCTCATGAGTGCCAGTTTCATCATAGCGCTTGGTTTTTGCGACTGCACTTGAAGAAACTTTAAAAGTTCTTGAAATGTTCCGTATTGACTGACTTTCATGTCTTAAAGTAATGATGGACTGTCATTTCTCTTTGCTTATTTGAGCTGTTCTTGCCAGAATATGGACTTGGTCTTTTACCAAATAGGCTATGTTCTGTATACCACCCCTACCTTGTCACAACACAACTGATTGGCTCAAACGCATTAAGGAGGAAAGAAATTCCACAAATTAACTTTTAACAAGGCACACCTGTTAATTGAAATGCATTCCAGGTGACTACCTCAAGAAGCTGGTTGAGAGAATGCCAAGAGTGTGCAAAGCTATCATCAAGGCAAAGGGTGGCTACTTTGAAGAATCTCAAATATAAAATATATTTTGATTTGTTTAAAAAAAAATTGATTACTACATGATTCCATATGTGTTATTTCGTAGTTTTGATGTCTTCACTATTATTCTACAATGTAGAAAATAGTAAAAATAAAGAAAAACCCTTGAATGAGTATGTGTGTCCAACTTTTGACTGGTACTGTACATGCAAATGATTTAATGATCTGGACTCTGGAGGACCTGTGTGGATGACTGTGCATCTCTCTGTGCGCACTGAGCAGGATGACACAGAGGTATAAATGGGCTTGCTTTGTTGGGAGGCCTCTTGGATTGGTTCAGATCAGTCCCATGGGCACCCTCTGGTGGCTGTCTCCCTACATGAACACGTGTGCCATCAGCCTGGAGCTCTCTATGCCAGGGGAGAGGTACATGGTCCCTGACTGAGACAGCAGGATGAAGAGGATCTCCTGGGCCAGCAGGGCCCTTTCTTCTGGCCACAGCGACCCGCTATCTCACCCCAGTCCACTGCAGAACACCTAGTATCATCCAGAATCACCTTCTCCAAAGTACCTGAAAATCACGGCAGCACAGGTCACTTCAACTTGTCCGTGTGTGCGACCATATGTGCTTGCCCTGCTGATTAGTGCGTGTAGCCTACATATCTTCCCCACCATCTGCAGTGCCAGGACCTCCAGATCAGAGTTGAGCAGAGCATGGCAGGCAAAGCCCAGAGAAATCACTCCAGGCTGACCCTGATACTCCTGAGTCAATGCCTGGAGCAGGGCCAAACTGGGACAGCCAAACAGACAGTAATCTGCACACAAACATACACACAGAGAACAATACACATTTACTTAAAAACACACTGCACACACTGAGTCACTCACACATACACTACATAGGATGTGTGTGAATAGTATCTGTAAATGAGTGAGAGTGTGTTCCCCACCTGCAGTAAAGCCTTTGCTTCGATAGATGAACTCCATAGCATTGCTGGTCATGCCTCTCTTGCACATGCTCAGTGTGGCCTTCCTGAGCACGCCGCAGGCCTTGTAGACTATATCGGCCAGAGCCAGGCATGTGTTGGCCATTCGCGGCTTCCTGTCTCTATGCTCACATCCCCCAGAGCCTTGCTGTATGTTAGTCTGAGAGGGTTATGGAGAAAGCTGTAACATAGAGCTCAATAACATAGAGCTCTAAACACTCACACTTTTGTCTTATACTCTCATACACTCTTAGAAAAAAGTGTTCCAAAAGGGTTCTTCGGCTGTCCCCATAGGAGAGCCCTTTTGGGTTCCAGGTAGAATCATTTTGGTTCCAGGTAGAACCCTTTTGGGTTCCATGTAGAACCCTCTGTGGAAAGGGTTTAACGTCGAACCCAAAAGGGTTCTACCTGGAACCAAAAAGGGTTCTCCTATGGCAGGGTGCCCCAACTGGCGGCCCGCGGGCTGGTTTTATTTGGCCTCCCAAGTTTTCTCAGCAAAAATAATATATATTGTTGATTATGTGTTGTTGAATTTTCATTGTTGGACATATAAGACTGTAAAAACACCAGGAAATCAGCACCAAGTGATTTTAATTTAAGAAAGCTGTTCCCAAGTATTCCCACGCATAATAGAGAGACACGTGATCATATACAAATGTAAGCAAGGTTTGAAATGATTGTTTTAGTCAAACATATCTGTTTGGGCTTCTTGTGGTCAATTTGCAGTCTACACATTATTTGTAATTATGTTCTGGCCCCCCGACCATCCGCTCAAGAAAATCTAGTTGATGATCCCTGTCCTATGGGGACAGTCGGAGAACACTTTTAGGTTCTAGATAGCACCTTTTTTCTAAGAGTTTACTAATACTGTATTTCTCTTGATTATTCTATATTTGCTACAACAATGCCCAGCTATACCATTCAAACCCTACACCAAAAAGACTGATAATCCCTAACACTCATATTATACACAATTATATGCTAACCTCTTCTGGATGACCCAGTGTGTGACCAGCTCTACAAAGTTGTGCTGTATGGCACACTGGACCCCCTAGGGTCTCCCAGGGCAGATGTTTCCCAGCATGCACTGATATCATGAGGGCCTGGAAGAAAAGGAGCAGAGGGGGCAGCTCCCCCTGTACACTGTGACTGCTATAGGGGAAACAGAGAACAGTTCAAACAGTTCATACAGACTCATATGTGCTGTGTGCCTGTACAAGATGCAGAGTTACTTTATGGTTGAGACTTCACAATAACCCACATTATGTGTGTATAGGGATCACAACACTATATGACCTCTGTGTAAGATAGACAATAAAGAGATCCACCTTTTAACCTTTCCATTGTCTCCATGTTTCCCAAGACTCTATGATGGGATTTGGCAGCATGGAAAGCAGCTGCCTCATATTCACCCCGTCATAGGTCAATGAACCTGCAGGAAGTCAAAACACATAGAACAATGATCTATACCAGTGGTCACCAACCTTTTCTGAGTCAAGATCACTTTCGCAATCAAAAAGCAAGCCGAGATCTACCACTCAGAATTTTTTTTTTACATTACTTAAAAAATGTACAATTAAGCTAATAAAAACAGGTCTGTATGAATGTGGTTTGTGCAGTAGGCCTAATACATTATCACAGCATATTGGCTATATGCCTTGTCTGCCAAGATTGTTCTTCTCAGACCATTTTATATTTCAAAACTCGAGCTTTGATAACAATATACAGTAGATCAGTTGGTGTAGCACTTGCGAGGCCAGCTGAGCAAAAACTGAAATAATTTGCAAATATTTTACTGGACTGATGGTACCTGCATCTGATGGTCAATACAACTGGGAACTCTGGAAATAAAACAAGGTCAAATCATGACGTCAATGCTCTCTCCTTTCCTCCGACTGACCAGAGAGGCAACACCGTCTTCCACCTGATGGCGAAACTCGAGTCGCAACACATCTGCCTCGTGCACAAATTAATGTTGTTCCTATGACCAGAGAATGTGAAATATTCCTCAATATTAAAATAGACACGAGCTGCTAATAATAATAATAAGAAGAAGAACACAGGGCTATCGATACACTTTCATTCATTGCAGCCGTGTGAGTTGAAGTAGGGAGAAGCACATTATGTTTTGTAATAGTGTTGAATAAAAACTTAAACAAGAACTCACTGATAAAAACAGCAGCTCTTTGCTGTATTCAATGTGTCTCTCTCTGATCATGGTTTTAAAAGTTATGAAATCTCAGGTAGGCTAGCATCAAACTTTGCTGTAGCCGGCGTGGAAGCTGTAGCCATGGTGATTTGAGATATCCGATTGGCACTCTATTTAGCCACAGATCTCCTGGTCTGCCAGGTAGGCGGAGTTTGTATTTTCAGACAAATGAAATTGTTCAAAATGGGAACACTTTGCCTACCCGATGGGCTGGGCTTCTGAATCAAGTGCACCGACCGCCAACAGCGCAACACGAAAAATAAAATAAAGTAGCATCTTTATGACTTTTATTATAGGCTTTTCTACATAAATGTTTGGTGATCGACTAGGAATGCCTTGAAGATCGACCAGTCGATCAACCGGTTGGTGACCACTGATCTATACATATGCATTGGTTGAAAGCATAGCACTAGAACTCAGAAAAAACTATAGTACCTTTCAATGTAATCCACCAAGAGCTCCGATTCATTGACCTTGCTGGGATCATCATCTTCAAACACTACTGCACTGATGCCAGGGGATTTCAGTGTCGCTCACTGAAATCCCCTGGCATCAAGTTCAGTGAGCGGGTAGCTACTGGCATCAAGTTACCAGTAGCTAGCGGGTAGCTACTGGTAACTTTTAGCAACTGTGGTTAGTTGTTTCCAATGTTATTTCACGCTTAAGAGTACCTGGGTCATTCTACAGATTCGGTGACATTTCAGTATTGTCAGTGTCCCAAGATGTACTAGTGTTATAACTTGTCAGAACATTTATCAAACTACACTTAAATTACAACATTTCAAAGTTTTACATGTTTTTAATATGGAGTAGAGAATATGATTTTAAACAGAGATGAATTTCAATACTTATATGTTTGCTTTTCTTAGGAGTATTAAGAATTTCGGCTGTCCCTATTGACCATCATGCAAATGGCGTGACTCATTTTGAGTACACAGTGTTAAATAATAATGCTTTTTTTTTGTTAAATTAATTGTATATGCCCCCTTATTATGCATAATCCATTTTCTCAGCATAAGACATTTTATTTTCTGAGAAATTCAGGCTTTTACCCCTGTCCTTGTATTTCTTTCAACCCCGTAACACAACAATACCCCCACTCACAATTAAATAATGGTTTGATCCTGTGGACATCATTTATGAGGAAGTGACATCATACAAGTCTTCAGAGAAGCCTGGTGTGACAAGTGGTGAGCTGCTCTCTCACTTTTTATAAATATTTCATGTTTTTTTAAGCACATATGGGCTTTGTCAATCTCAGGTATTCAACTCTGTTGGGGGGGGGAATTCATAGTTAAGATTTTACCAATAATTGTTTTTATAGCTATGAAGTATAACAATGTATTTTGTTGAATAAGGCCATGTGGCACACTGCTAGCTGCTAGCATCCCGAATTAGCAACAGATTAGCACAAAATCTTCAACCCTGTCACATTCAACCCCATCACATTTTTCAATGTTACGGGGTTGAATGGCTGTTACAGGGTTGAATAGCTGTTAAATCTTAGCAATATTTAATGTATATTGCTTAATACCAATCATATTTTCTTGTTGAATGTTTGTTGTTTACGGTTTTACAGTATCAACTAAAAGTACGAGGAATTTTTGAAAATAATAACTTTAAAAAAGTGACAATTAATTTGTTCTCTCTCCTATATACATTGACATATTTAGGAGTATTATCTGCAAGTTCATGTTCATTTTACTACATAGTGATTAAAAGGATACAATATTTAGTCTTGAAGAGTAAGCAGGTCATTGACTTGACCTTGACCTACAATTTCAGATTCAACAATGGAAAAAACAGCAGCAGAAAGGAAACACACATAGAGAGGAAGGTGAGGGACATCCGCGCGCCGGTGGTCAGGTAATTCTCCTGGACATGGGAAGGGAGCACCAGATGGTGTTGGTGCAACCCTAAAAAGAACCGCAGACAGGCTGATAAGTCAAGGATGTGACATCCCAAATGCTCATACTCTGTACAGGGTCTTAGAGGAGAACAACACTGCCATCAAGCTTTACTTCATTGAAGACGAGGCCATCGAGAAAGCCGTCCAAGGTATGCCAGCCAATTTACCAGTAGTTCCATCCACAATGCGGATCCACCAAGTTGTTTGTGTGGCTGCAAGGCAAATTGCCTACCGTGATGTAAGCTGTATGTGCACAGTCCACAACAAGAAACTGGAATGCCAGTGTTTCAATACACAACATTTCACATTTACCCCTAAAGTTACATCAGTCGTGTCACAGAGGGAGGTTGATTGGGCAAATCCAGACATATGAGGGAAATGGTGCGTGGCCAAATATGATGACGATTTCTATCCCGGAATAATTCTAGCCACAGATGAATCCCATGTGCAGGTCAAATGCATGTGCTGTGCTGGACCAAATAGGTACTTCTGGCCACTTCTTTATGATATCCAGTGGTATCCATTTGAGGACATCTTGGAACACATTGATCCCCCTAAACCGGTGACTTCTAGGCACATGGAAATACAGAAGGAAGTGTGGGCTAGGCTCTCTCAGTAAAAATGGTGAACAAACTGTAGGCTTACCTATAGGTTATTAATGTTAAGATGTTTGCTTAATGTTCAAACATTCAAACAACACAGACATTCCTGCCATTACTCTGGATATTTCTATGAAATCAATGAAAATGTTGTAACTGTTGTTAGTTTATTAATGTGTTTTAATCTGTCTAGATTTCATCTTGATTGTTTAAACTTTAAAAGCTATGTTGACAGTAGTTTAAAATGTTAAAAAATGGCAACATGTGACCTATATAGGTTATCAATGTTAAGATGTTTGCTCAATGTTCAAACAGACTCCTGCCATTATCAGATGGATATTTTTATGAAATCAATGAAATGTTGTTACTGTTATTAGTTCATTAATGTGTTTTACTCTGTCTAGCTTTCATCTAGATTCTTTAGATTTTAAAAGCTATGTTGACAGTAGGTTTAAAAATGTTTAAAATGTTTAAAAAATGGCAACATGTTAGTGATCTCAAAAGATAAAACATATGACACGTGATGCTTTTCACTCAACCCTGTTACATGATTTTCAAACCTGTTGCGGTGCATTCATCCCTGTTACGAGATTATTTTTTTACATTTTTGTATTAAATACACAAAATATAACATCAATAGTGTTTTTATTGTGTGTATTAAATCAGGGTAAATAAGGCTATTTCAATTTTGTCAGGAATTACGCAGCATTCTTGCACATTTCTTGCGAAAATGTGGAGTTAGATTAGACATTTCTTCATCGTAAACTGGAAAGGATGGTGCTGGTCAGTTTTTCTTGATTTTCTCTTTAATTACAATATGCCATTATTTACAAGGGACATCTAAACTGTGAGATTATGCCAGAAGCTGATCTCAAGCTTATTGGAAAAATGAATAGTTGAATAACAAAATGACTGTGACGGGGTTGAATTAAATTTGGACTTGTTTGAGAAAATAATACAGAATAATAACTTAATACTCTACATTGAGATGGGAAAATGTATTTTCTATCAAGTACACACATTACTTTGTCACATCAAATAAAAAAAAGCTTAAGATTTTAATGTTCATTGTTTCATCCTCCTCAATCACAAAAGGCACCGAATCTGTAGAATGACCCACCTGTGGTTGAGCCAGCTAGCTACCTACCATTCAGCTGTAGGTAGCTAGCTGGCCAGACAGCTGGCGTCGGGTACATTTTACATTTTACATTTTAGTCATTTAGCAGACGCTCTTATCCAGAGCGACTTACAGTTAGTGAATACATATTTGTTTTATACTGGCCCCCCGTGGGAAACGAACCCACAACCCTGGCGTTGCAAACGCCATGCTCTATCAACTGAGCTACATCCCTGCCGGCCATTCCCTCCCCTACCCTGGACGACGCTGGGCCAATTGTGCGCCGCCCATGAGTCTCCCGGTCGCGGCCGGCTGCGACAGAGCCTGGATTCGAACCAGGATCTAGTGGCACAGTTAGCACTGCGATGCAGTGCCTTAGACCACTGCGCCACTCAGGAGACTTTAGGGTAAGTTTGGCTTTATACATAGCTTGGGCTTTGTCGAGTAAGGCTTAAACTATGTATTTAGATTGTAGTTAGGTATTATAGGTAGGCATCGTGGGCTGTATATTATTAGGTATTGTAGGTAGGCATCGTGGGCTGTTGTGGGTAGTTGTTGTATGTAGTTATTGTAGGTTACTTTTGTATTCGGCGGTGCCGGGTGTAGCATGAAGCTAGCTAGCTAACTCACCTCCTGGACTGGCTGGCGAGTAGCTATTAGCAACGGTAGCAACTAAATACAATATCCTTTTAGCCAGCTACATTCGTTCGCAGCGACGCCGTTTTTCAAACAAAGTCAACACAGCAGCCATTGCTAGCTAGCCAACACTACCAGCTAGCTGTACTGTGGTAGCTAAATACAATATCTTTGTGCTAGCTAGCCAACGTTTAATTATTGCTGCGTTATGAAAGAACTAGACACGGACACGAATTATCTGTTTAGTGTGTTAACACACTATTGGTAGTTTGTTGTAACCAAGTATTGGTGCTAAACTGTGTGTTATTGGATGCTAGCATGCTAGTTAGCTATGGCGTCATAGTTAGCTAGCTGAATAAAGTAAGTTGAGTCTATTCCTTGAAACATTGAACCGCTGTAGTTTACAACAATTCTAATTTCTAAAGTGGAAGTTGGGAGAGTTTTATTCGGGTGGTTCAGTGAAACAATTATAGTTTCTGAGGTGGAAGTTGGGAGAGTTATATTTTTTTTTGGTGAGGGAGGCCCTGCTCTCTCCTTTCCCAGATGTTTAGTTCATTTCATTCCGATCTCCTCTGCATTATTGTAGCCATCTGCTACAGCCTGTCAACTATGCCTCTGCCTATCCCTGTTCTCTCCTCTCCGCACAGGCTACACAAACGCCTCACACCGCGTGGCTGCTGCCTCTCTAACCTGGTGGTCCCTGCACGCACCACACACCTGGAGTTCCAGGTCTCAGGCAGCCTCTGGAACTGCCGTTCTGCTGCCAACAAGGCTGACTTCATCCCAGCCTATGCTACCCTCCAGTCCCTCGACTTCCTGGCGCTGACGGAAACATGGATTACCACTGAAAACACTGCTACTCCTACTGCTCTCTCCTCGTCTGACCATGTGTTCTCGCATACCCCGAGAGCATCTGGTCAGAGGGGTGGTGGCACAGGAATCCTCATCTCTCCCAAGTGGTCATTCTCAATTTTTCCCCTAACCCATCTGTCTATCTCCTCATTTGAATTCCACGCTGTCACAGTCACTAGCCCATTTAAGCTTAATATCCTTGTCATCTATCGCCCTCCAGGTTCCCTTGGAGAGTTCATCAATGAGCTTGACGCCTTGATAAGTTCCTTTCCTGAGGATGGCTCACCCTTCACAGTTTTGGGGGATTTCAACCTCCCTACGTCTACATTTGACTCATTTCTCTCTGCCTCCTTCTTTCCACTCCTCTCCTCTTTTGACCTCACCCTCTCACCGTCCCCCCCTACTCACAAGGCAGGCAATACGCTTGACTTCATCTTTACTAGATGTTGCTCTTCTACTAATCTCACTGCAACTCCCCTCCATGTCTCCGACCACTACTTTGTATCCTTTTCTCTCTCGCTCTCCTCCAACACTACTCACTCTGCCCCTACACAGATGGTAACGCGCCGCCGCAACCTTCGCTCTCTCTCTCCCACTACTCTCTCCTCTTCCATCCTATCATCTCTTCCCTCTGCTCAATCCTTCTCCCTCCAATCTCCTGATTCTGCCTCCTCAACCCTCCTCTCCTCCCTTTCTGCATCCTTTGACTCCCTGTGTCCCCTATCCTCCCGGCCGGCTCGGTCCTCCCTTCCAGCTCCTGACTCATTGCGAGCTCACAGAACAGAGCTCCGGGCAGCTGAGCGGAAATGGAAGAAAACTAAACTCCCTGCCGACCTGGCATCTTTTCATTCCCTCCTCTCTACATTTTCTTCATCTGTTTCTGCTGCTAAGGCCACTTTCTACCACTCTAAATTCCAAGCATCTGCCTCTAACCCTAGGAAGCTCTTTGCCACATTCTCCTCACTGCTGAATCCTCCCCCCCACCCCCACCCCTCCTCCCTCTCTGTGGATGACTTCGTCAACCACTTTGAAAAGAAGGTTGATGACATCCGATCCTCGTTTGTTAAGTCTAATGACACTGCTGGTCCTGCTCACACTGCCCTACCCTATGCTTTGACTTCTTTCTCCCCTCTCTCTCCAGATAAAATCTTGCGACTAGTGACTGCAGGCCGCCCAACAACCTGCCCGCTTGAACCCATCCCCTCCTCTCTTCTCCAGACCATCTCCGGTGACCTTCTCCCCTACCTCACCTCGCTGATCAACTCATCCTTGACCGCTGGCTATGTCCCTTCCGTCTTCAAGAGAGCGAGAGTTGCACCCCTTCTCAAAAAACCAACACTCGATCCCACTGATGTCAACAACTACAGACCAGTATCCCTTCTTTCTTTTCTTTCCAAACCTATTGAGCGTGCCGTCTTTAGCCAACTCTCTTGCTATCTCTCTCAGAATTACCTTCTTGATCCAAACCAGTCAGGTTTCAGGACTGGTCATTCAACTGAGACTGCTCTTCTCTGTGTCACGGAGGCTCTCCGCACTGCTAAAGCTAACTCTCTCTCCTCTGCTCTTGTCCTTCTAGACCTGTCTGCTTGTCGGCTCGGTCCTCCCTTCCAGCTCCGTGGCTTGATGACTCATTGCGAGCTCACAGAACAGAGCTCCGGGCAGCTGAGCGGAAATGGAAGAAAACTAAACTCCCTGCCGACCTGGCATCTTTTCATTCCCTCCTCTCTACATTTTCTTCATCTGTTTCTGCTGCTAAGGCCACTTTCTACCACTCTAAATTCCAAGCATCTGCCTCTAACCCTAGGAAGCTCTTTGCCACATTCTCCGCACTGCTAAAGCTAACTCTCTCTCCTCTGCTCTTGTCCTTCTAGACCTGTCTGCTGCCTTTGATACTGTGAACCATCAGATCCTCCTCTCCACCCTCTCCGAGCTGGGCATCTCCGGCGCGGCTCACTCCTGGATTGCGTCCTACCTGACCGGTCGCTCCTACCAAGTGGCGTGGCGAGAAGCTGTCTCCGCACCACGTGCTCTCACCACTGGTGTCCCCCAGGGCTCAGTTCTAGGCCCTCTCCTTTTCTCCCTATACACCAAGTCACTTGGCTCTGTCATATCCTCACATGGCCTCTCCTATCATTGCTACGCTGACGATACACAACTAATCTTCTCCTTTCCCCCTTCTGATAACCAGGTGGCGAATCGCATCTTTGCATGTCTGGCAGACATATCAGTATGGATGACGGATCACCACCTCAAGCTGAACCCTGGCAAGACGGAGCTGCTCTTCCTCCCGGGGAAGGACTGCCCGTTCCATGATCTCGCCATCACGGTTGACAACTCCGTTGTGTCCTCCTCCCAGAGTGCGAAGAGCCTTGGCGTGACCCTGGACAACACCCTGTCGTTCTCCGCTAACATCAAGGCGGTGACCCGATCCTGCAGGTTCATGCTCTACAACATTCGTAGAGTACGACCCTGCCTTACACAGGAAGCGGCACAGGTCCTAATCCAGGCACTTGTCATCTCCCGTCTGGATTACTGCAACTCGCTGTTGGCTGGGCTCCCTGCCTGTGCCATTAAACCCCTACAACTCATCCAGAATGCCGCAGCCCGTCTGGTGTTCAACCTTCCCAAGTTCTCTCACGTCACCCCCCTCCTCCGCACACTCCACTGGCTTCCAGTTGAAGCTCGCATCCGTTACAAGACCATGGTGCTTGCCTATGGAGCAGTGAGGGGAACGGCACCTCCGTACCTTCAGGCTCTGATCAGTCCCTACACCCAAACGAGGGCATTGCGTTCATCCACCTCTGGCCTGCTGGCTCCCCTTCCTCTGCGGAAGCATAGTTCCCGCTCAGCCCAGTCAAAACTGTTCGCTGTTTTGTAAAGTGGTTATCCCACTGGCTATAGGGTGAATGCACCAATTTGTAAGTCGCTCTGGATAAGAGCGTCTGCTAAATGACGTAAATGTAATGTAATGTACTTTATTGCTGCTGTATCATAATCCTTCTCATAGTTACAAAACACACAAAAGCTCTCGAGGTTTATAGGCCTCCCATATCATAAGTAGAATAACTGTATTCACTGTCAGTGTCACTAATACTAACATACACTGTATGCTAAAGTAGAAGTGTAAAATACTTTTCAGATCAAATATATTCTCCAGTTATGAGGTGAGGAACTCCAGCAAAGGGACTTCTCTTCCTGTCTTTTCCCAGTTAATGAGGGAGTCATTCAGAAACTTCCTTTGTTTGTATCTAGAAAACCAGAAGAACTGATAACAACATAGGCCTTTTCAATGGTATTCTATTAACACTCATGCCAGTGAGTATTGAGACAAGTGAGACAGTCTCACCGGAGTTGGAGTCTCTCATTCTCTACTGCCAGCTCATCGCTCTGGTCCAGGGCAGACCGCATTTTATTGTCCAGGTCAGCCTTGACGGAAACAGACACATACAGGCTCTTCCTCTTAATCTGCAGGTTGTCTCGCTTTCACTCAAGGTACTCCAAATGCTTTGCAAGAACTGCTGGGTTCATCGACTCATCAAATGTCAGAACTGGGAAAGAACTGGGAAAAACTATACTGTAAGCACTGCTCATGAATGACATATTGTTGTGTCTACATACATTGTGTCTATGGTAGAAGATTGAAGTGACTCGCTTGCATTTCCTGAAGCTGCACAGCTTTTCTCTGACAGTACATAAGGGAGGTGGGCTGGGCCACCACCGCCTTCAGTTTCCCATGCGCCAGCTTGGCATCATGGTCACTCTTATTTATGGCACAGATTAACTCATCAAACTCTTTCTTGATGGTGGTGAGAACTGTTTTGTATGCAGTTGCATACTCAATTATCTGAGAAAATCAAACAAGCAAGAGATAGGCATAGCTAGTTATGCAACAAGCCCAGGCATTCTAAACAGGTGAGGTGTATAGGCCTACAAAAATGCTTGAGTGATGATGCTGAAACAAGGCGAAAGGGTATGGTGCTTCATTTTGATACCTTATCAAATGCAGAACTGTAAATGATGTAACGTTGCTCATCAGTCCCTCATCTGGACACATCAGATGTTCCTTCTCACATGTACTATTCACCAAGAGATTCTAGGAAATTATTGTCACTGGCAGATTTGATAGGTGGCAAAGTTCTTCTTCCAAATTCTTCTGTTGAGTGATGGAAGTTTCCAGCTCCAAACATGATTTTCTTATGTTTTTTCACTCTCCTTTCTTGGACATGGTTTAATTAATCCAACACGAGACATTTTGCAGAGAAGTGTCTCCAATGTGCCCAAAAGGTAAACGGGAAGGTTGCTATGGACATAAGGGTACGTTGGGTAGTTTTAAAATCGTATGTTTCTCCCCTTATTTTGGGGTGGAATTTCTCTCACAATATCTTATATTTTCAGAAAAAAAACTAAACCAAATCTGGTTTTGGGAAAATACCCCGCAAAGCATGATGTCTTATGAATTCTTCTGAGAGAGGTGTTTTGAACAGGCATTTTATTTGACGCCTACTCCCTGCAGACGAGGCCAGAAAACCCCGTCGCACGCTTGGAAAGCCCTCTTCTCATGATCCGCCATTAGTTGGAGACCTGTGGTAAGATCGTGCTCTCTATTTTATGCAATTATTTACCATAATAACGACATTGTAGATCGTGTTTGAGCTAATATAGTTGTACATACAACACTGTCGTTCTTGTGTGCAGGTGGATTGAACGCCAAGATGCAGATTTTCGTCAAAACCCTCACGGGGAAGACTATAACCCTCGAGGTGGGTACTTCGGACTTGAAGGGCTTCCTGCCTCTAATAGCGGCGCATGCATTCTTTAGCAAACTAGCTGGCTAGGTAACTAGCTAGCTAACACAGTTAAATGAGCATAGAGTGCGTTATAACAATTAATCAGCCATAAACACTTTTGCAAGTTCACTCATCTTTATTGGACAGTAGTTGTTAATAGCCTGCTAGTACTTGCCGACTTCGTTACCGGTTTTAATGCTGAACTGCTAGCTAGTTGGCTACCAGTAGCTAACTACATTTTAGTAGCATGGCCCGCGTATACACGTGTAAATGACCGGAACAGCTCGGCAACTTATCTTAGCTATATAATAACATCCTTCTGCTTTAATGTAGATTAAGTTATGAGTAATATTTGTTATTGCCATTTTGGCTTGTAGTTAGTTAACCAATACCTTGGGAATGAGTTGTCTTGGAACTGTTTAGTCTTTTTGCTAGCCACGTTAGCAACTGTTTGAAGACTGACAGGTTCTGTTATTTCCAGGTTGAGCCTTCAGATACCATTGAAAATGTCAAGGCCAAAATCCAAGACAAAGAAGGTAATTGCACACATTTGAAATCCTTGTCATTCTTTGAATTGAATTGTTGCATGAAGTGGCTGCCTGAAAGATTGAACTCATTGCCCCCTGTCTCTCTCCAGGTATCCCTCCTGATCAGCAGAGGTTGATCTTTGCTGGTAAGCAGCTGGAGGATGGACGCACACTGTCCGACTACAACATTCAGAAGGTGAGTTGACATTTTCACCTTGGTAAACGATTGACAATACTACACTTTGGTAAAGGTGTTGCAGGAGGTAGATTACATTACATCACTGAAGTGCACAACACCATTCCCTTAGACCAGGGGTTCTCAGCCTAGCTTTTTTGTTAAAATGTATCAGATCTAATAGTAATGCGTGCTGAATATTCTAAGTATGACATTTCAGAATGTTTTAATGTAACATTTATTGCCATCAGGAATTGTTGGTGGTAGATTAGATAATGAAGCCATCGTTGTTTCTCAGCAGTGATTAATTTAAATTTGGCAGATGCTCTTATCCAGAGTGATATACAGGAGCAATTATGGTTGTGCCTTACTCAAGGCCACATCAACATTTTTCGCCTAGTTGACTAAGGGATTCAAACCAGCGACCTTTCGGTTACTGGCCCACCGCTCTTAACAACTAGGTTACCTGCCGACTCATTGTATTGCTATTTTCTCTGTATTTGAGTTAATTCTGGGACAGCTGTGAATAATCCTTAAGTTTTTATTTGAATTTCTCACTACAATCATACAGCCCAAATAAGTATTTATTCTTACTGTCATATGCAGCATTGACCACTGAAGCTATAGCCATTTGTTGGTCTTTCTGGTTGAACTGAATTGTGTTGTCCTGCAGGAGTCTACTCTGCACTTGGTGCTGAGACTGCGAGGGGGTGCCAAGAAGAGGAAGAAGAAGTCCTACACCACTCCCAAAAAGAACAAGCACAAGAGGAAGAAGGTCAAGCTCGCAGTGCTCAAGTACTACAAGGTAAACGCACTGGATCACAACTTGACCCATTCCTTGATTGAAGATAACAGCTAGTCTAATAGATGTAAAAAAAAAAATGTATATGTCTGGTAGTATGCCAATTTGCTGTCTACTGCCTCTAGGCTCTAGTGCAGTGGATCTTAAACTTTTTCAGCTCAAGACCCAAAATAGAAATTGACCGGCCTTCCGTAACCCATATTTTCCTTCAACTACCTAAATTAAGTAATGTTAAAAATATGTATTCTCATAACTCACGACCCACCTCGCATGCCCAGGGCACACTTTGGGTCCTGACCCATTGTTAAAAAATCCACAGTCTAGTGAATGGATCCAGAAGTCCATGAAATCTGACTGTTGCAAAAAGTTTATTAGGCACAAACAAAGCTCATTTTTGGCTGATTTTAAATTAATATTGAGACCTCCTGTGGTGTCAAGAATTCCTTGTCAATGAGGCCTGTCATAAGAGGGAATTTGTTTTCTGTTTCGCTCTACTGAATGCAGCCACTGTCGTGTGTTCCGTTGCTATACTTATGGCTTCCATGGGGTTGTTTCAGGTTGATGAAAACGGCAAGATCCACCGTCTGCGTCGTGAGTGTCCAGCTGAAGAGTGTGGCGCTGGCGTGTTCATGGCCAGCCACTTCGATAGGCACTACTGTGGCAAGTGCTGCCTCACTTACTGCTTCAACAAGCCTGAGGACAAGTAAACTAATGGACTGGACTAAATAAAATGTTTTCACCAATCACTGATTTCTTGATTCCTATAGTTTCACACAATATGAGATTGGTTTACCAATCTGACATTTCCGGAGGATTATTATTAGCAGGGCTACATGTAGTTCTGGCTTTTTTAGGCTTAAACGTCTTCTAAAAATTTTTTTTACAGAATCGTGTAAGGTATAAAGTAAATACACTTCAAACTACTGCTCATACTGACAGTGCCTTCAGAAAGTATTAATACCCCTTGACTTATTCCACAATTTGTTAGTCTGAATTCAAAATGGATTACGTTTTTTTTCTTCACCCATCTACACACCGTAGTACCCCATAATGAAAAGGTGAAAATGTTTGCAAATGTATTAAATAGATCCAATTTACATAAGTATTCACATCCCTTTGCTATGACATTCCAAATTGAGCTCTGGTGCATCCAATTTCATTTAATTGTCCTTGATGTCACTACAACATGATTGGAGTCCATCTGTGGCCAATTCAATTGTTTTGACATGATTTAAAAAGAAACACCTGTCTATATAAGGTCCCACAGTTGACAGTGCATGTCAGAGCAGAAACTACAATGAAGTCGAAGGAACTGTGTAGATATGAGAGAATTGTGATGAGGCATATCTGGGGAAGGGTATAAAACAATTTCTAGAGTGAAAGTTTCCAATAGTACAGTGGTCTCCATCATTGGGGGAAAAAAACATTTTATCCATTTTGAAACCAGCCTGTATGCAACACAACAAAATGTGGAATAAGTCAAGGGTTATGAATACTTTCTGAATGCACTGTATGTTTTGGCACTAAGATGTCTAAGGAGGTTTGGATTGATTCTGTTCTAATTATCACTTATGTCAATCACTTCAGGGAAATAATTAATTTACCCCTGGGCGGCCTTATATTAATGCAATGTGAGAATTGATGTGCATCTACAGCAAGTCACTAATAGTTGACAAATATACTTACAGAATGTGGTCTACACACCATGACTGACCAACCTCATCCTAGGGTTTAGGTATTTCTAATCTCCACCTTGCCCACACATCAGATATTGTTTGCCCACTCACGTTTACTAGGGGGTTGTCAGAATCCTTGGTGGACTGTCTCTGGTTTGTTTGTTCCTACACTGCGCTTGCCCAGTCATGTAAACACCGGTTTTGGAATGCACAGAGGCGTATGCTACGTGGAAGTGTTCCGATTTGTCCTCTTTCCTTTCCAAAAACAAACGACTGCAACACCTGAGCTCCAGCCTGAGTTGGATAAGTATTTGGAGAGTCTGAATATCCAGACAGTCTGCGTGGACCATCCACCGGTAAGGAGCAATAGTCAGCTTCGCTAGCCATCTAGCTATAGCTAGCTAGCACAATAAGGGTTATAATATTTGTTAAGGAGGTCCAGCTCGTTTGAGTTGTTTATTAATATTGGACAATACTCCAATGCACTAGATTGAAGAGCCAGTGCATAGCTCCACGACCCCTTCTAGAATAAGAATGTTACCGAGTGTATTGTTTGCTGTTTTGAACAACCACTAGGTGTCGCCTGATGATCGTCCCATCAAGGGATGGGGATAAGACGTTTTGAGCTATAGTTCGAATCAGAGTAAGACTATTTGTTGTATTCTTTTCATTTGGTCCGGTTGTATTTGTATTTATTATGGATCCCCATTAGCTATAGCTAGCTAGCACAATAAGGGTTATAATATTTGTTAAGGAGGTCCAGCTCATTACTACTCTTCCTGGGGTCCAGCAAAATTAAGGCAGTTCATACAATTTTAAAAACATTACAATACATTCACAGATTTCACAACACACTGTGTGCCCTCAGGCCCCTACACCACCACATATCTATAGTACAAGATCCATGTGTGTATAGTGCATATGTTATTGTGTGTGTATGCATGTGCCTGTGCCTATGTTTGTCTTGCTTCACAGTCCACTCTGTTCCATAAGGTGTTTTTTTTATCTTTTAGAGCAGCGCTTTATTATGGACATACTTCTCCCCATCTTAGCTACTGTTGTATCAATATGTTTTGACATTGACAGTTTACAATCCAGGGTTACTCCAAGCAGTTTAGTCACCTCAACTTGCTCAATTTCCACATTATTTAGTACAATATTTAGTTGAGGTTTAGGGTTTAGTGAATGCTTTGTCTCAAATACAATGCTTTTAGTTTTAGTCCTAAATATTTATAACTTATTCCTTGACACCCACTCTGAAACTAACTGCAACTCTTTATGTGTTGCAGGCATTTCAGTCACTGTAGTAGCTGACATGTATAGTGTTGAGTCATCCGCATACATAGACACTCTGGCTTTACTCAAAGCCAGTGGCATGTCATTAGTAAAGATTGAAAAAAGTAAATGGGCCTAGACAGCTGCCCTGGGGAATTCCTGATTCTACCTGGATTATGTTGGAGAGGCTTCCAAGCTTTTTACTATCATTCTTTATGTTATTTATCTTTGTTTCATAGTGTAGTTTCTTCTTATTTTTATTCAGTTTAGTCACATGATTTCTCAATTTGCAATATGTTTGCCAATCGGTTGTGCAGCCAGACTTATTTGCCATTCCTTTTGCCTCATCCCTCTCAACCATAACATTTTAAAATTCCTCATCAATCCACTGGGATTTAACCGTTTTTACAATCATTTTCTTAATGGGTGCATTCTTATTAGTAACTGGAATAAGCAATTTCATGTGCAGTGTCTGTTTTCTCCTCATTACACACACGGACCAACATATTCTTTACATCAACAACATAGGAATCACTACAAAACGTATTGTATGACCTCTTATACACAATATTAGGCCCAGCCTTAGGAACTTTGGTTTTCCTAGATATGGCTACAATATTGTGATCACTACATCCAATGGATTTGGATACTGCTTTCAAACAAATCTCTGCAGCATTAGTAAAGATATGATCAATACATGTTGATGATTTAATTCCTGTACTGTTTGTAACTACCCTGGTAGGTTGACTGATAACCTGAACCAGGTTGCAGGCACTGGTTACAGTTTGAAGCTTTCTCTTGAGTGGGCAGCCTGATGAAAGCCAGTCAATATTTATATCACTCAGAAAATATACCTCTGTTGATATCACATACATTATCATGCATTTCACACGTTATCCAGATACTGACTGTTAGCACTTGGTGGTCTATAGCAGCTTCCCACCAGAATGGGCTTTAGGTGAGGCAGATGAACCTGTAGCCATTTTACTTGAACAGTATTTAACATGAGATCCTCTCTAATCTTCACAGGAATGTGGTTCTGAATATAAACAGCAACACCTCCACCATTGGCATTTCTATATTTTCTGTAAATGTTATATCCTTGTATTGCTACCACTGTATCAAAGGTATTATCTAAGTGAGTTTCAGAGATAGTCAGCATATGAATGTAATCTGTTACTAGCAAATTATTTTCATGATCCTTGTTTCTTAAGCTACATATGTTAGTGGGTTGGTTTCACATTGCCAACTAACAAACATTTTGTGCAAGTAATTTGTTTATTGGGCAAAAATACTCACGTTAAATTAATTTATGATTATCAGAAAGCATCACTTGTGTGTCCCAATCTCCATATACTGTCCATATTGTCTATACATCCCATCACACACACACTACATGACCAAAAGTATGTGGACACCTGCTCATCGAACATCTCATTACAAAATCATGTGCATTAATATGGAATTGGTCCCCCCTTTGATACTATAACAGCCTCAGACTAGGGCGAAGGTTCACCTTCCAACAGGACAACGACCCTAAGCACACAGCCAAGACAACGTAGGAGTGGCTTCGGGACAAGTCTCTGAATATCCTTGAGTGGCCCAGCCAGAGCCCGGACTTGACCAGATCGAACATCTCTCGAGAGATCTGAAAATAGCTGTGCAGCGACACTACCCATCCAACCTGACAGAGCTTGAGAGGATCTTCAGAGAAAAATGGGAGAAACTCCCCAAATACAGGTGTGCCAAGCCTGTAGCATCATACCCAAGAAGACTCAAGGCTGTAATCGCTGCCAAAGGTGCTTCAACAAAGTACTAAGCAAAGGGTCTGAATACTTATGTAAATATGATATTTCCATATTTTTTTATTTTGAACACATTTGCTAAAATGTCTCGAACCTGTTTTCTCTTTGTCATTATGGGGTATTGTGTGTAGATTGATGAGGGAAAAAATAATTTAATCAATTTTAGAATAAGGCTGTAACGTAACAAAATGTGGAAAAAGTCAAGGGGTCTGAATACTTTCCGAATACAGTGTATGTATGTGTATATATATATATACTGCTCAAAAAAATAAAGGGAACACTAAAATAACACATCCTAGATCTGAATGAATGAAATAATCTTAAATACTTTTTTCTTTACATAGTTGAATGTGCTGACAACAAAATCACACAAAAATTATCAATGGAAATCAAATGTATCAACCCATGGAGGTCTGGATTTGGAGTCACCCTCAAAATTAAAGTGGAAAAACACACTACAGGCTGATCCAACTTTGATGTAATGTCCTTAAAACAAGTCAAAATGAGGCTCAGTAGTGTGTGTGGCCTCCACGTGCCTGTATGACCTCCCTACAATGCCTGGGCATGCTCCTGATGAGGTGGCGGATGGTCTCCTGAGGGATCTCCGCCAACTCCTGGACAGTCTGTGGTGCAACGTGGCGTTGGTGGATGGAGCGAGACATGATGTCCCAGATGTGCTCAATTGGATTCAGGTCTGGGTAACGGGCGGGCCAGTCCATAGCATCAATGCCTTCCTCTTGCAGGAACTGCTGACACACTCCTGCCACATGAGATCTAGCATTGTCTTGCATTAGGAGGAACCCAGGGCCAACCGCACCAGCATATGGTCTCACAAGGGGTCTGAGGATCTCATCTCGGTACCTAATGGCAGTCAGGCTACCTCTGGCGAGCACATGGAGGGCTGTGCGGCCCCCCAAAGAAATGCCACCCCACACCATGACTGACCCACCGCCAAACCGGTCATGCTGTCATCTGTCACGTGCTCAGTGTGAACCTGCTTTCATCTGTGAAGAGCACAGGGCGCCAGTGGCGAATTTGCCAATCTTGGTGTTCTCTGGCAAATGCCAAACGTCCTGCACGGTGTTGGGCTGTAAGCCCAACCCCCACCTGTGGACGTCGGGCCCTCATACCACCCTCATGGAGTCTGTTTCTGACCGTTTGAGCAGACACATGCACATTTGTGGCCTACTGGAGGTCATTTTGCAGGGCTCTGGCAGTGCTCCTCCTGCTCCTCCTTGCACAAAGGCGGAGGTAGCAGTCCTGCTGCTGGGTTGTTGCCCTCCTACGGCCTCCTCCACGTCTCCTGATGTACTGGCCTGTCTCCTGGTAGCGCCTCCATGCTCTGGACACTACGCTGACAGACACAGCAAACCTTCTTGCCACAGCTCGCATTGATGTGCCATCCTGGATGAGCTGCACTACCTGAGCCACTTGTGTGGGTTGTAGACTCCGTCTCATGCTACCACTAGAGTGAAAGCACCGCCAGCATTCAAAAGTGACCAAAACATCAGCCAGGAAGCATAGGAACTGAGAAGTGGTCTGTGGTCACCACCTGCAAAACCAGTCCTTTATTGGGGGTGTCTTGCTATTTGCCTATAATTTCCACCTGTTGTCTATTCCATTTGCACACAGCATGTGACATTTATTGTCAATCAGTGTTGCTTCCTAAGTGGACAGTTTGATTTCACAGAAGTGTGATTGACTTGGAGTTACATTGTGTTGTTTAAGTGTTCCCTTTATTTTTTTGAGCAGTGTATATAAGTACCAGTCAAAAGTTTGGACACACCTACTCATTCAAGGACTTTTCTTTATTTTTTACTATTTTCTACATTGTAGAATAATAGTGAAGACATCAAAACTATGAAATAGAATCATGTAGTAACGAACAAAGTGTTAAACAAATTAAAATATATTTGCACACTCTTGGCATTCTCTCAACCAGCTTCACCTGGAATGCTATTCCAACAGTCTTGAAGGAGTTCCCACATATGCTGAGCATTTGTTGGCTGCTTTTCCTATTTTTTTTTTTGTCATTTAGCAGACGCTCTTATCCAGAGCGACTTACAGTTAGTGAGTGCATACATAATTTTTATTTTTCATACTGGCCCCCCTTGGGAATCGAACCCACAACCCTGGCGTTGCAAACGCCATGCTCTACCAACTGAGCTACATCCTTGCCGGCCATTTCCTCCCCTACCCTGGATGGGCCAATTGTGTGCCGCCCCATGGGTCTCCCGGTCGCGGCCGGCTACGACAGAGCCTGGATTCGAACCAGGATCTCTAGTGGCACAGCTAGCACTGCGATGCAGTGCCTTAGACCACTGCGCCACTCTGCCGTCTGACTCATCCCAAACCATCTCAATTGGGTTGAGGTCGAGGAATTGTGGAGGCCAGGTCATCTGATGCAGCACTCCATCACGCTCTTTCTTGGTAAAATAGCCCTTACACAGCCTGGAGGTGTGTTGGGTCATTGTCCTGTTGAAAAACAAATGATAGTCCCACTAAGCCCAAACCAGATGGGATGGCGTATCGCAGCAGAATGCTGTGGTAGCCATGCTGGTTAAGTGTGCCTTGAATTCTAAATAAATAACAGACAGTGTCACCAGAAAAGCACTCCCACACCATAACTCCTCCTCCATGCTTTACGGTGGGAACTACACATGCGGAGATCATCCGTTCACCCACACCGCGTCTCACAAAGACACGGCGGTTGGAACCAAAAATCTCCAATTTGGACTCCAGACCAAAGGACAAATTTCCACCTGTATAATGTCCATTGCTTGTGTTTCTTGGCCCAAGCAAGTCTCTTCTTCTTATTGGTGTCCTTTAGTAGTGGTTTCTTTGCAGCAATTCGACCACGAAGGCCTGATTCACACAGTTGATGTTGAGATGTGTCTGTTACTTGAACTCTGTGAAGCATTTATTTGGGCTGCAATTTCTGAGGCTGGTAACTCTAATGAACGTATCCTCTGCAGCAGAGGTAATTTTGGGTCTTCCATTCCTGTGGCGGTCCTCATGAGAGCCAGTTTCATCATAGCGCTTGTGAGTTTTTGCGACTGCACTTGAATAAACTTTCAAAGTTCTTGAAATGTTCCGTATAGACTGACCTTCATGTCTTAAAGTAATGATGGACTATTGTTTCTCTTTGCTTATTTGAGCTGTTCTTGCCATTATATGGACTTGGTTTTTTACAAAATAGGGCTATCTTCTGTATACCCCCCTACCTTGTCACAACACAACTGATTGGCTTAAACACATTAATAACGAAATAAATTCCATAAATTAACTTTTAAGAAGGCACACCTGTTAATTGAAATGCATTCCAGGTGACTACCTCATGAAGCTGGTTGAGAGAATGCCAAGAGTGTGCAAAGCTGTCATCAAGGGAAAGGGTGGCTATTTGAAGAATCTCAAATATAAAATATTTTGATTTGTTTAACACTTTTTTGGTTACTACATGATTCCATGTGTTATTTCATAGTTTTATTCTACAATGTAAAAAATTGTGTAAAAAAAGAAAAACCCTTGAATGAGTAGGTGTGTCCAAACATTTGACCCTGTAGTGTGTGTGTGTGTATACATATACAGTTGAAGTAGGAAGTTTACATGCACTTATGTTGGAGTCATTAAAACTCGTTTTTCAACCACTCCACAAATTTCTTGTTAACAAACTATAGTTTTGGCAAGTCGGTTAGGACATCTACTTTGTGCATGACACAAGTAATTCTTCCAACAATTGTTTACAGACAGATTATTTCACATATAATTCACTGTATCACAATTCCAGTGGGTCAGAAGTTCACATACACTAAGTTGACTGTATCTTTAAACAGCTCGGAAAATTCCAGAAAATGATGCTATGGCTTTAGAAGCTTCTGATAGGCTAATTGACATCATTTGAGTCAATTGGAGGTGTACCTGTGGATGTATTTCAAGGCCTACTTTCAAATGCAGTGCCTCTTTGCTTGACATCATGGGAAAATCAAAAGAAATCAGCCAAGACCTCAGAAAAAGAATTGTAGACGACCACAAGTCTGGTTCATCCTTGGGAGCAATTTCCAAACGCCTGAAGGTACCACGTTCATCTGTACAAACAATAGTATGCAAGGATAAACACCATGGGACCACGCAGCCGCCATACCGCTCAGGAAGGAGATGCGTTCTGTCTCCTAGAGATGAACGTACTTTGGTGCGAAAAGTGCAAATCAATCCCAGAACAGCAAAGGACCTTGTGAAGATGCTGGAGGAAACAGGTACACAAGTATCTATATCCACAGTAAAATGAGTCCTATATCGACATAACCTGAAAGGCCGCTCAGCAAGGAAGAAGCCACTGATCCAAAACCGCCATAAAAAAGCCAGACTACGGTTTGCAACTGCACATGGGGACAAAAATCGTACTTTTTGGAGAAATGTCCTCTGGTCTGTTGAAACAAAAATATAACTGTTTGGCCATAATGACCATTGTTATGTTTGGAGGAAAAAGGGTGTCACTTGCAAGCCGAAGAACACCATCCCAACCGTGAAGCACGGGGGTGGCAGCATCATGCTGTTGGGGTGCTTTGCTGCAGGAGGGACTGGTGCACTTCACAAAATAGATGGCATCATGAGGAAGGAAAATTGTGTGGATATATTGAAGCAACATCTCAAGACATCAGTCAGGAAGTTAAAGCTTGGTCGCAAATGGGTCTTCCAAATGGACAATGACCCCAAGCATACTTCCAAAGTTGTGGCAAAATGGCTTAAGGACAACAAAGTCAAGGTATTGGAGTGGCCATCACAAAGCCCTGACCTCAATCCTATAGAAAAATGTGTGTGCAGAACTGAAAATGCGTGTGCGAGCAAGGAGGCCTACAAACCTGACTCAGTTACACCAGCTCTGTCAGGAGGAATGGGCCACAATTCACCCAACTTATTGTGGGAAGCTTGTGGAAGGCTACCCGAAACATTTGACCCAAGTTAAACAATTTAAAGGCAATGCTACCAAATACTAATTGAGTGTATGTAAACTTCTGACCCACTGGGAATGTGATGAAATAAATAAAAGCTGAAATAAATCTCTCTCTACTATTATTCTGACATTTCACATTCTTAAAATAAAGTGGTGATCCTAACTGACCTAAGACAGGGAATTTTTACTAGGATTAAATGTCAGGAATTGTGAAAAACTGAGTTTAAATGTATTTGGCTAAGGTGTATGTAAACTTCCGACTTCAACTGTAGCTCAGTTGGTAGAGCATGGCGCTTGCAACGCCAGGGTTGTGGGTTCGATTCCCACGGGGGGCCAGTATAAAAAAAAATATATGCACTCACTAACTGTAAGTTGCTCTGGATAAGAGCGTCTGCTAAATGACTAAAATGTTAAATGTAAATGTATATATATTTACAAAAGTCAAGTATGTGGACACCCCTTCAAATTAGTGGATTTGGCTATTTCAGCCACACCCGCTGCTGACAGGTGTATACAATTTAGCACACAGCCATGCAATCTCCATAGACAAACATTAGCAGTAGAATGGCCTTACTGAAGAGCTCAGTGACTTTCAACGTGGCACCGTCATAGGATGCCACTTTTCCAACAAAAGTTCGTAAAATTTCTGCTCTGCTAGAGCTGCCCTGGTCAACTGTAAGTGCAGTTATTGTGAAGTGGAAATGTCTAGGAGCAACAACTGTTCAGCCACGGAGTGGTAGGCCTCACACGCTCACAGAACCGGACCGCCGATTGCTGTAGCACGTAAAAATCGTAGGCCTCGGTTGCAACACTCACTACAGAGTTCCAAACTGCCTCTGGAGGCAACGTCAGCACAATAACATTTAGTCGGGAGCTTCATGAAATGGGTTTCCATGGCCGAGCAGCCGCACACACGCCTAAGATCACCATGCGCAATGCCAAGCGTCGGCTGGAGTGGTGTAAAGCTTGCCGCCATTGGACCCTGGAGTAGTGGAAATTAGTTATTTGACTTCCCTTTGACTCAGCGGTTATATAAATTTGCTTGACGACTCTGCTCTTTGTAGACATGGTCCTCAGCAACAACCATGACCTCCTGAAGGACTTTGGTCAGAAAAACTACGTAGCTTTCATAAGTACTAATCTCTGGGTCATTCAGGATGTTTTTGAGCAACACATCAACAGGGAGACGTGGGATCCTACCATACATCAAATAAAATGGAGGATAACCAGTGGTCTCGTGTACTGTACAGTTATACATGAACGTCAAGTTCTGAAGGTGTTGTTGCCAGTTGTGCTTCGCATTAGACAGAGAGCACGGATCATGTTTCCCAGCGTTCTGTTAAAACGCTCGATGCTGCAGTTACCCATGGGGTGATAAGGCGTTGTGTGGGACTTCTTGACACCAGCCACTTTCAAGAGCTGACTTATCAACTGAACCTCAAACGAAGCGCCTTGGTCAGAATGAATTATCTTAGGGAACCCATAAATGCAGAAGTACTTGTCCCAAAGTTGCTTTGCCACTTGTTTTGCAGACTGGTCACAGCAAGGGAATGCTTGGGCTAACCTGGTGAAATTATCTGTGACAACTAGTACATCAACTGACTTGTTGTTAGAATCTTCTGCAGACCAGAAGTCAATGCACATAATCTCTAAAGGCGCAGAGGTGTTGATACTCTCTAGAGGGGCTCTTCCTTCAGGATCAGCTGTTTTACTGATGACACGTAGGGGACACTGACGCACATAGTCCTTGATCTCTGTCGTTGATGGGCCAGACTCAAGCTCCTTAACTGCCCTTGATGACCTGCACTGTCATGGATGCCTTTTAAGACCTCAGACTTGAAGGAGTCAGGGATGACAAACTGGTGTCTCTTCTTCTTCGAGATTTGATCTTTTGACACTCGATAGAGAATACCATTACATTTACATTTAAGTCATTTAGCAGACGCTCTTATCCAGAGCGACTTACAGGAGCAATTAGGGTTAAGTGCCTTGCTCAAGGGCACATTTACGTCATTTAGCAGACGCTCTTATCCAGAGCGACTTACAAATTGGTGCATTCACCCTATAGCCAGTGGGATAACCACTTTACAATTTTTATTTGTTTTATATTTATATTTTTTATTTTTATTTTTTATTTTTATTTTTATATTTTTTTTGGGGGGGCGTCGTGAGGGAGCTTGTTCCACCATTGGGGTGCCAGAGCAGCGAACAGTTTTGACTGGGCTGAGCGGGAACTATGCTTCCGCAGAGGAAGGGGAGCCAGCAGGCCAGAGGTGGATGAACGCAATGCCCTCGTTTGGGTGTAGGGACTGATCAGAGCCTGAAGGTACGGAGGTGCCGTTCCCCTCACTGCTCCATAGGCAAGCACCATGGTCTTGTAACGGATGCGAGCTTCAACTGGAAGCCAGTGGAGTGTGCGGAGGAGGGGGGTGACGTGAGAGAACTTGGGAAGGTTGAACACCAGACGGGCTGCGGCATTCTGGATGAGTTGTAGGGGTTTAATGGCACAGGCAGGGAGCCCAGCCAACAGCGAGTTGCAGTAATCCAGACGGGAGATGACAAGTGCCTGGATTAGGACCTGTGCCGCTTCCTGTGTAAGGCAGGGTCGTACTCTCCGAATGTTGTAGAGCATGAACCTGCAGGATCGGGTCACCGCCTTGATGTTAGCGGAGAACGACAGGGTGTTGTCCAGGGTCACGCCAAGGCTCTTCGCACTCTGGGAGGAGGACACAACGGAGTTGTCAACCGTGATGGCGAGATCATGGAACGGGCAGTCCTTCCCCGGGAGGAAGAGCAGCTCCGTCTTGCCAGGGTTCAGCTTGAGGTGGTGATCCGTCATCCATACTGATATGTCTGCCAGACATGCAGAGATGCGATTCGCCACCTGGTTATCAGAAGGGGGAAAGGAGAAGATTAGTTGTGTATCGTCAGCGTAGCAATGATAGGAGAGGCCATGTGAGGATATGACAGAGCCAAGTGACTTGGTGTATAGGGAGAAAAGGAGAGGGCCTAGAACTGAGCCATTTCCGCTCAGCTGCCCGGAGCTCTGTTCTGTGAGCTCGCAATGAGTCATCAAGCCACGGAGCTGGAGGGGAGGACCGAGCCGGCCGGGAGGATAGGGGACACAGGGAGTCAAAGGATGCAGAAAGGGAGGAGAGGAGGGTTGAGGAGGCAGAATCAGGAGATTGGAGGGAGAAGGATTGAGCAGAGGGAAGAGATGATAGGATGGAAGAGGAGAGAGTAGTGGGAGAGAGAGAGCGAAGGTTGCGGCGGCGCGTTACCATCTGTGTAGGGGCAGAGTGAGTAGTGTTGGAGGAGAGCGAGAGAGAAAAGGATACAAAGTAGTGGTCGGAGACATGGAGGGGAGTTGCAGTGAGATTAGTAGAAGAGCAACATCTAGTAAAGATGAAGTCAAGCGTATTGCCTGCCTTGTGAGTAGGGGGGGACGGTGAGAGGGTGAGGTCAAAAGAGGAGAGGAGTGGAAAGAAGGAGGCAGAGAGAAATGAGTCAAATGTAGACGTAGGGAGGTTGAAATCCCCCAAAACTGTGAAGGGTGAGCCATCCTCAGGAAAGGAACTTATCAAGGCGTCAAGCTCATTGATGAACTCTCCAAGGGAACCTGGAGGGCGATAGATGACAAGGATATTAAGCTTAAATGGGCTAGTGACTGTGACAGCGTGGAATTCATTTACGTCATTTAGCAGACGCTCTTATCCAGAGCGACTTACAGTTAGTGAATACATATTTTTTTTATACTGGCCCCCCGTGGGAATCGAACCCACAACCCTGGCGTTGCAAACGCCACTGAGCTACATCCCTGCCGGCCATTCCCTCCCCTACCCTGGACGACGCTGGGCCAATTGTGCGCCGCCCATGAGTCTCCCGGTCGCGGCCGGCTGCGACAGAGCCTGGATTCGAACCAGGATCTAGTGGCACAGTTAGCACTGCGATGCAGTGCCTTAGACCACTGCGCCACTCAGGAGTTTATTCAAATGAGGAGATAGACAGATGGGTTAGGGGAAAAATTGAGAATGACCACTTGGGAGAGATGAGGATTCCTGTGCCACCGCCCCTCTGACCAGATGCTCTCGGGGTATGCGAGAACACATGGTCAGACGAGGAGAGAGCAGTAGGAGTAGCAGTGTTTTCAGTGGTAATCCATGTTTCCGTAAGCGCCAGGAAGTCGAGGGACTGGAGGGTAGCATAGGCTGGGATGAAGTCAGCCTTGTTGGCAGCAGAACGGCAGTTCCAGAGGCTGCCTGAGACCTGGAACTCCAGGTGTGTGGTGCGTGCAGGGACCACCAGGTTAGAGAGGCAGCAGCCACGCGGTGTGAGGTGTTTGTGTAGCCTGTGCGGAGAGGAGAGAACAGGGATAGGCAGAGGCATAGTTGACAGGCTGTAGCAGATGGCTACAATAATGCAGAGGAGATCGGAATGAAATGAACTAAACATCTGGGAAAGGAGAGAGCAAGGCCTCCCTCACCAAAAAAAATATAACTCTCCCAACTTCCACCTCAGAAACTATAATTGTTTCACTGAACCACCCGAATAAAACTCTCCCAACTTCCACTTTAGAAATTAGATTTGTTGTAAACTACAGCGGTTCAATGTTTCAAGGACTAGACTCAACTTACTTTATTCAGCTAGCTAACTATGACTCCATAGCTAACTAGCATGCTAGCATCCAATAACACACAGTTTAGCACCAATACTTGGTTACAACAAACTACCAATAGTGTGTTAACACACTAAACAGATAATTTGTGTCTGTGTCTAGTTCTTTCATAACGCAGCAATGATTAAACGTTGGCTAGCTAGCACAAAGATATTGTATTTAGCTACTACAGTACAGCTAGCTGGTAGTGTTGGCTAGCTAGCAATGGCTGCTGTGTTGACTTTGTTTGAAAAACGGCGTCGCTGCGAACGAATGTAGCTGGCTAAAAGGATATTGTATTTAGTTGCTACCGTTGCTAATAGCTACTAGCCAGCTAGTCCAGGAGGTGAGTTAGCTAGCTAGCTTCGTGCTACACCCGGCACCGCCGAATACAAAAGTAACCTACAATAACTACATACAACAACTACCCACAACAGCCCACGATGCCTACCTATAATACCTAATAATATACAGCCCACGATGCCTACCTATAATACCTAACTACAATCTAAATACATAGTTTAAGCCTTACTCGACAAAGCCCAAGCTATGTATAAAGCCAAACTTACCCAACGCCAGCTATCTGGGTGGCAGACTGCAATCAGTAGCTGTAACTAAGTACAGCAGCTACCAACCACCTAACGTTAATGCCTCGGATAATGAGGTTAGAAAAACAGCTGAATGGTAGGTAGCTAGCTGGCTCAATTACAGGTACTCTTAAGCGTGAAATAACATTGGAAACAACTAACCACAGTTGCTAAAAGTTACCAGTAGCTACCCGCTAGCTAGCTAGCTTTGTTGGTCCAAGTAGTGGGTTAGCTAGCACTCGTGCTAGCACACAGTGCTTGAGGTACCGAAGGACCGCTTTTTTCAATGTGTACAATCTTTCAGCAGGGCCGGCTCCAGCCTTTTGGGGCCCTAAGCAAGATTTGGTTGGGGGGCCCCCACCTCGGGGCAAAAAACATGTCCCCCCTCCCCCCCAGTATATTTCCTGCAATTCTACACAATTTGCCATGGGGCAGATATTTTTTTGCCAGTTTTCCAGCTAACTTCTTGCAATTCTACCCATTTTGTAGTGACTTATGCCATGTTAATATGATATGAGAATAACTAACAAAATCAATGGGTTCCCCCTGGAGGTCCCCTGGGCTAGACGAACTACCAATCAAACAATTGTTAGCTGGCATGGCTAATTGAGTGACTGTCAGTGACTGACATAACAAGAGAGAACTGCTGATGCAAAACCACATTTTGAGACCCAGACGGAGTTCCACTAAAAATAAATACAAAATGGTTGGGGGCCTTAAGTGACTGCTTATGCCTGGAACCGGCCCTGGGTTTAAGGTAGAAAATATAACAATTATCCTGCATGACAGAGAATCAGCTCTTCAACTTCATACATTTATCATATGTTCTCTCATATCTCTTATATTAGGCTTCAGTTCATTGTTCCCTCTGATTTCTGCTAGGGTTGCATTACATTTTTTTAGTCTAAAGTGGCCTCTCCTGTGCTGATCTATAAACGGTTAAATTTTTTACATTTACGTCATTTAGCAGACGCTCTTATCCAGAGCGACTTACAGTTAGTGAGTGCATACATTATTATTAATATATTTTTTTTATATATTGGCTCCCCGTGGGAATCAAACCCACAACCCTGGCGTTGCAAACGCCATGCTCTACCAACTGAGCTACATCCCTGCCGGCCATTCCCTGTCATACCCTAGACGACGCTGGGCCAATTGTGCGCCGCCCCATGGGTCTCCCGGTCGCGGCCGGCTACGACAGAGCCTGAATTCGAACCAGGATCTCTAGTGGCACAGCTAGCACTGTGATGCAGTGCCTTAGACCACTGCGCCACTCGCCACAACGGTCTAGGTGAAAGCAGTAGGATAGATGCCAACTGGGAATATTATTTTACATGTCCAGATGTTTCAGTGCAGATGAAATGAGACAAGGCTATGAAGCCATTTTAGACTTGAGATGCCAGAGTAACGTGATGTACTCTGACCTGGTGTAATTTATTTTTCTCCCTTAAGTATTCACCGTGAAAGAGATGATGCCTCACCTGCAAGACCTCAAGAGTGGAGAAGTCGCCAGGAACCTCTTCCTGATAGAAGGGCCTGTAGCTAGTCTCTGTCCTCCTGATGATCATCCAGTCAACCTCAACGGCCTGGCTAAGAATCTAGGCTTGGGCAGTGGCAACCTGCGCTATGCTGAGGAGGCACCCATGATGGAGAAACTAAAAGGTGGGCCAAGGCTGTGCCACTGCCCTGGCACTACTCTGTGACAAGGACCAGAGCATCAAATTGTCCTGGACAGCGACCTGGTCAACGTAGGCCATGAGCGTGTACTTCTATCCCATTACAAATGCTGCCATTATGGCACTAAAGCCAGAGGATCACATGACATTTTTAAAGGAGAAAGGACATGAACCAGTTCTTCAGAGCTTTGACTAGTAAATACCTTGAAATTAATATAATATCATGTCAGACTGTGTTTTGGCTTGGTACAATGATTTATTTCTAAGTTATTTACCTTTGTGCCTTTTTACCATAACATTTTGTTTACTTTTGGGACGGAATAAGGTCTGGAGAGCCCTTATTTTCAATGGGCAAGAGAGCAGTCTTGATTGTTGGTTATATGTGCATGGTTGATAGACAATGTAGTAGTAATTATGGTGGTTGCATCCTCGTATCTCCCTCGGCAAGATCTAGTAATTTACACCGTTCTGACACTATTACTGCTGTGTAATAATGCAGATCATGGAACATTGATTATCCACTACTATCTTCTGGGAGTATACGCTATCTCCCCAAAAAATGTAGTGGGTATATGCTGGCTTATACCTCCTTATCGCCCAGACTACACCACTGAGAGAGAGTGGCCATAGTATACGTTAGATGTAGGCTAATAGTTAACTCAAGCTTTGTCTATCCAGTAAATGGATGTCATCTGCACAACCCCCATTCATCACTTGTGTCCTATAAAAGCTTTGACTGGAATATTTGTATCCTTTCTCTATATAATAGCAATACAATATTAATTTAGAGATTATCTTAAAAGAGCCTTACATTAATCTGTCCATAGAAATCATGACATTACTTTGGTCCAATATCCCAACAACTTTAGCTGGTGAGATTTTTATTATATAAATGATGTAAATGAAGACAAATCAATCATTCATCAGAGGAAGAATAGATTACCTGGAATTTTAATCACATCAAATGGATTTATGTAAAAGTGGAAAAGGAAATGAACACTAGGTCATCACAGACAGATATCTGATAGTGGGCACATACATACTGTACACACATATACAAAGCTGTGCCATTCAGCTCACACAACCTTCGTCTTGATTAGATTCTCTGTCAATCACAGTTGGCATGGCTTCCCACGATAGTCATTTTGGCATTTCAGAGGAACAACTTAAAACATCGTCCATTCTGATTGGAAGAAAAGTGTGTTGATTGCTCCATGCACATTGTGGTTGACCTTGTTCTGTGCCCACATGCAGATTTTTTGTTCTGTGCAGATTGTTGAATGTAGACATCTGTTGTTCCACAGTAGAAAGACGTTGCATGTGCATGCTCATTTACAAAGAGTATCGTTAGCATCAATTGGCAGAGAGCAAATATCCAGCTGATTCAAAGTCACACAGAGGACAACAAGGAGTCTTCAGGGTCTAGTTTAAGCTCACCCATTTGGCTTTGCGTGAACATTGGCACCAACAGTATGTCTGTGTATGGTGCATGTTAGCAGTCTGTCACACCATAGCAGTGCAATTTGCCAGAAAGTCAGTTATAGAAAAACTACTGTCGCCACATACTGTATGTCTTAGAGTTTTATTTCCTTGATTCAAGGATAAAAAAAAGATTACCTTTACTTTCTTTATTGAAGCATTGTTGATTTTTTGTTTTTTTAAAAATGTATTTTTTTATATTTTTGCTTTTCACAATCTTTTTTTCTCACTGAAGACCAACTTTTAACGGCTTCAGAGTCAGCCAGACAGCTTGAAGGTCACTTTTCTCTCTGAGTTGGAGGCAGACAGAAGAGTGAAGAGAGAAGGAGAAGAGGACAGAAAAAGAGGTTAGAGGCAGATGACATCAGAGAAGAGGATGAACATATATGGACGCACCAGAAAGCAGTCTACATGCATTGACAGGGGAGGGGTTTCAGCTGCGTGAGACAAAATCCATGCAGCACTGCAGATAAGCTCACAAAGGGATCACAACCTCATATAGAGCCAGCAGTGTTTCTTCCTGAATTCCAACAGAGAAAAGTAAAAGAAAAGCCAGCTATGGACACGTTACACTGAGGAACAGGGAGGGGGGGGGTGCATGTAGGTGTAGCAGGTCAGGACTTCCTGTTATTAGGGGTTGGGCATAAAAAAAAAAAAGGGCAAAGTGTGTTCCACCAGACGCCATGCAGAAAAGGCTCAATTCATGTACCCTTTACTGGGTTCCACCCAGACTGGGGGGGAGGGGGGACACCAGCATAGCATAAGCAAGCACGAACAGGATGGTACATCTGTTATGCCACTTTGGGTTACCATGGAGACCCCCCACCACTGGTCTCAGAGAGCAGCACTCACCACTTGAGCTCATAATGGTAGCCGATGAGTAATGTTTAGGAGCTTTGTTGCTCCCCACTGCTTTTTGACTTTCTGCGCTCTTGTAACACTTCCACATCTGCAGAACAAAGGCATGTCATATTACATCAGAATTAAGGCCGAAGTTAAGTTCATACACAAGATAAATACAATAAAACAATTTCAAATGGCAAATGCATAAAGCAGAAATAAAAATCTAACTAACAACGACATTACTACTCCTACTGCTGGTGCATACAGGAGTGCTTTCTGTCCTTGAATATAAGTTAATATGGTTAAAAATATGTTTGTACAAGTTGTACTCAGTCAGTCTACAATAATACATAACCTAAAATGTGTTATTGTGCAATTGGAATTTGTATTGTGGCCATGAGCATTCGAGACTTTACCCAGATCCAATACAACCAAGAGTAGAAGAACTTTCATTCACAAAATAATCTGCCCATCATATTTGTCTCACATGCAAATTTCTCTCACCACTACTAACACTGTCTTACAGCAACAAAAACACAAGACTCAACTATCTTTAAAACATTCTCTCTCAAACGCTTAACATTCCTCTCAGATCATTTTGTGAATGACGTTTCTTCCAAAACAATCCCTTATCCCCAATTCACCCATACACCAATTCAGAATCACCACATTGAGTGATTTGGTCAGACAAAGAAATGGAACAGAAAAATATGTCATATGCACAAAACAGAAAAACAACACCAAAGAAAACAAAGACAAAACCATTTTGATCGCAACAATCAAAATGAGAGGTTCTGAACAAACCAAGACAGAATAAAGCCATGCAGTTCAGTGAATATGTATTGAGATTGGTACAGTAGAATTAGACTGGTAATGCAATGTGATACAGTACTTTAGAGAGGACAGAATTCTCCCACATACCAAACACCCAATAAGACAGAGAGGAAACAGAATATTATCTCATTTTAATAGATGTGAAACTGCTTTCCTCTGAAGGGCTAGATTACATAATGACTCCATAAATCTACAAGCCTCATTGCGTTATTATTAAACAGAGCTCCATTCTAATTCTGGAGGACTTCTGACATGGAGATGTTTTAAAGATGAACTGAATGTCCAAATCATAGTTAATGTAGCTTTGCAGCATGTTTTCTGAAGATGTATTTGTGATTAGAAAAGAAATAGCAAATGTTGATTAAAATAAATAGAACAGCTATTGATGTCCCCCATAAAGCAGTCATGTACTAGCTTTATAATGTGAGCCAAACATCAGAGGTTTGATTAATGAATACAGTGTGAACAGACCTTTGAAGCAAAGACATCCAGAGAACCCCACTTCCATAAGACGGAGGGAAAGAATAAACCAGGGATTTACAAATCAGCCATGAAAACCCCCCCCATAAAAGCTCAACGGAAAACATAGCATGATAGGGCTTTGATAATGCATGCAGAGAGTTCCTTCTTTCTCCCCGAACATCACTGGTCCTTATGCAGGTCCCAGATCAGTAGCTGACCAGGGCACCACACATTCAGACACAGCCATACTCATACCACAACGATTGTTGATCCTCTGGGCTAAGGGGTGGAGATTGGTCAGCATCAAGCACATGATTGGTGTCAATGACCTCATGTTCCCCATTCTGGTCAGGTGGGCTGGGCTTTAGCACATTTGGTTGGTTCTGGGTGGTTTGGGCAGGGTTGGGCAAGAGGTGGGTTTTGACTGGGGGGCCGCTGATGCTACTGACCAGGGAGGTGTTGAGGGCAAGGAAGGTGTGGCTCTTGCCACTGCCCCCTGTGAAGGCTGGCTCGCTGAAGATGGAGTCCATAAACACTGACTCTACTGTGAAGGATGAGCCAAAGAAAGACTCTAGGCTGGAGAGGTCAGTTTCCCTACAACTGGGTGGGTGCTGACTGCCTGTGCTAGGCATACTGACTGACTTCAACAGGGGCATGGGGTCTGGGGCTAGGGGGATGGACTGGTGGTTGGGATGTTGGGACTGGGAGGGGTTGTTGGTTGGGGGGTACTCACTGGGCGTGGTGTAGGCGCGAGGCAAGGCCTTTGAGGAGGGTGTGGGGTCCACAGACACGGGCTGCCGGGTGTCTTTGGACAACATGTCGTGGATGCTGGTCCGACGTGTGGAGCCCTCGGCTGTGGATATGACGCTGCTGGCCCGGGGCAGCGTGGAGGAGGAGATGTCCAGACGCTCAGACACAGACATGGCTTTACTTTGGGAGGAGAGGCTGACCCGTGGCTGGACCATGCCCTTCACACGCGTACTCTCTGCCTTTCGTAGGCTGGGACGACCTGGTTGGGCAGCCCTGGAGGGGCGGCCATCTGAGTTCACTGGCGCTGCCTTCCCACTGGCTGAGCGCAGGATGCCCCGCCCCTTAGTGCCAGTGGAGCCTCGCTCTGTCCGGTCTCTCTGCACGTGCTCAGTGCCTCCAGAGAGGCGGGGAGCATCAATGGTCAGATTCTCTTGGCTGCCCGACTATTGATGGAGAAGAGACATTACAGTTACCATACCATGATATTACCTGGGTTTTATAGCAGACTTGAGTGGTGAAATAACTTCTACTTGTTTCTTATCATAGCACATCTGAAACCTATGAATAAAACAGTACTCCTATCTAAAAAATAGTATATTAAAGTCTTAATCTAGTGTTCCTGTGTGTTCCAGGCTGTCACCTCTGCAGGGTCGATGCTCTCCTCTAGGAACTGCTGTAGAGAGACCACCTCGCTGGCGCTGCCATTCTTCTTCTTGGCCTGTGTGGCCTGGGGGTCCAGGGACCTCCGCAGCAGCATGGGGCTCTGGTGAGAGGAGCGGGACAGGAGGTGCTGGACAGGGCTGCTCCCACTGGACCACTCCTCCTGGTCCAGACTGAGGCTGAACTCCCCACTGCTCTCACTGTGGGGCCTGCTGAGGTTTCCATTCAACGTGCCTGAAGAGAAACACACTACTGTAGGTGAGTTCTGCTCTAACAGTGTATGACTAACTCAGGTACTAACATACAAGTATCACCCCAAGGTGATGACAGACTCTGGATATAAACCAGCATAGCTCAGAAACCTGCTTTTTTGTGACAACGCAAATAAATAAAAAATATGCAAGAACCTAGCCTGGACCCTTCCAGAACATATCTCAGATAGAGAGGGGAAGCCATTCCGAAAAGAGTTACCGTATCAATGTTAATAGATTACAAAAGGGTTCTGTAGGTTTTTTCTCTCTCTCTTTTTATCTATTGTGTGTGTATGTGTGTGTGAGAATCAAGAGAGAGTACAATGAAGGAGGTGTCGTATGCAGGAGCGTGGGAGAGAAGGGGTGTTCTGGTTAGTGGTGTGACTGTACCTTTGGCCTCGAGCGGAGAGGAGTGGGAGTTATTATTGCTATTACTACTGATGGTCTTGATACTATGGAGGCTGGAGGGTCTGGAGTCTGGATAGGGATAAGAGGGCACACAGATTGAGAGGACACGTCACACGGGGCAGCAGATGGTGTATGCAGGCAGGAGGGGTGGCACGGTGCCATGCAACTCCAACAACATGCCCAATCACACAAAGGGAGTGGAGAGGGGAGGGGCACACAAACTCGAAGGGAGGAATCATTCACGAGGAAAAACCTATTGTAAAACCTGATTGGAGGAAAGAGGGGCCTTGTGATTGACATGACCCAGAGGCCAACACGGGAGGGGCTCAGGTAATTGAGAGGAGTAGGAGAGGAGGAGACCCGGGGCAGAGGAATGTACCAAAAGATAGGTGGGCTGTATGTGAATGTGTGGGATGCAAATTGATACGTTGTTGCTGTTATTAGTGGTCTTCAAGTTGGTTCAGGTTTGGTGTGGTTGGTACAGTAGTAGTATTGGGGAAGTGATGTCAGCAGGTAATCATTGATAGCAGTAGCAGTCTTGAGTAAAGTGGCACTGTTAGTGGTCTTAGACAGATGTACACAGGTGTGTCACTTACAACAGATGCTACAGGGGACTCTGCACATAGTGGATGGGTAGAGGGCAGAGGGCGACAGAGCCTGAGCACTGCTAAAGACCTGTAGGCCTGGCACATTCAACACACACAGCTAACTGGGTTAACCTGCTCCCACAGATGTTATACACTCCACTGGGCTACAGTGGTGCAGTTCACTTATACTGAGCTACTGGTAGTTTTGCTCACTTTAGGAAATAATGCATTGTACTAGGCTATCTGCCATTATATTAGCTAACTCACCAACATTACAGAACATTGTAACAAAGTGCAATAAAACAGACAGTTCTCGTAAAGTTCATGCAATAATAAAAATAGGTACATTACTGTATAACACAATGTACATGATAGTGGGAGGACATTTTAGCTAGCCAAGAGTGCACAGAAAATTTAGATAATGGACACCAATTGTGATATGTGTGTGTAAGTTGGAGAATGGAGTAGGCAGACAGCCTGATCTACTAGCTAATGGAGGAATGCTGCTTAAGACCATTTGTTAGGCAGAGTTTACTGTTAATGATAGCATGCCAAATCTAGTAATTTAGGCAGATCTACTCTAATGCAGGGCTCTACAACCCTGTTCCTGGAGCGGTACCGTCCTGTAGGTTTTCCCTCCAACCCTAATCTAGCACCTGATTTTAATAATTAGCTGGTTGATCAGCTGCATCAGGTTAGTTACAACTGGAATGGAGCAAAAACCTACAGGAGGGTATCTCTCCAGGAACAGGGTTATAGAACCCTGCTCTAATGGTAGCAAACTGAAATGTAGAGATATGGACCAAGCTTCTAGTGGCACGACATTTACACTTATTGTTGCCTATTTTTTGCCATTTGATATTTTATTCTTTTGTCTCCCAGTAATAAACTGGTGTAAAGCACTGTGGTTAAATAATACTAATGGGAGTTTATCCTAAAGGTCAACAGTTCTCTTACCTTGACCTCTGACCCCAATGGGGTCGTCTGAGGATGCTGGAACGTCTTCACAGGAAGCGTTGTCTGGAGGAGACAAAGAGATGTGGAAATATGAGTTATGGCTGGAGGGATGGAGAGACTACAGGAGAATAGGGCTTATGAGGGAAGCAAAGTATGTGGCAGCCAATCTTCTGAAATCTAGAGTATGATGGTAGGCATTCACAGGTGTCAAAATCACAAGGGAAAAATGGAAATGATGAAAGAAAAAAATACATTTACAATGGACTAAACAATGACTTAATTCTGAAACACAGTAAGACCGGTAGTAAATACACATCCTAGATGATAGTTCACCACATCACCACACAGAAGGAGGGGGGGGGGGGGTCGACTAGTGGTCCTGTAGTCTCTACCTTTGATCTTCAGGCTGCTCTTGGCCCTGTTGCCAGAGGGCAGGGTGAGGGTGGTGTAGTTGATAGCGTTGGTGGAGTAGGCCATGGAGCCCAGCTCCTTCATGCGCCGACTACTGCTGCCCCCGTTGGCCTCCACGGGCCCTTCCAGGTTCTCTGTGCTGCCCGCCCACTGGCCCCCTGCCACGGCAATGGTCTGCAGCAGGTCGTTCATGGCTGGGTTGGAGATGAAGATGAATTAGCCGATACCTCCTTAGCTTATGTGGTGGCCCTAGTGGGAGGGCACAGGGAGCAGCGCTAGGCTAGGCTAAGCATGCAGTGGCTGCTAAGAGTCTGAGCAGCAGCATTCAGAGATGTGCCACTGTCAGTGTGTGCAAGCCCATGTCGGCAAGGCATGCACAAGAGCTGAAATGCAGCCAAACTGAAAAAGACTCCGAAAAAATAGCAGAGAGTGACAGATAAAAAAGGCAGGGAAGGTAAGAAAGAAAAAAGGGAAAAAGAGCGAAAGCTATATAGAGAAAGAGAAAAAAAGCACTGGAAGGCTCTATTTCAATTCCTACATGGTGGCTGTGAGTGAGAGGTGGCGAGAGAGACAGAGAGAGAGCGCAGTGCAGTTCTGCTAAGTCATGCCTGCAGCAGCGCTGTAGTGAGAGACGAGTGAGTGAGATGGCAGGCTGCGCTCACACTTCAGGCAGAGATATATAGATGGGATGGGGAGTCACACAGTGCAGGCCACACACATCCACAGACCACACCACACTATACAGTACAGTAGAGAACAGTGGAATGGCATACGGTACCGCCCGACTGCACTGTCACATATACATGGACTAGACCTAGACCAGGAATGGGCAACTTTGATGAGGGTGGGGGCCACAAAAAATCTGAACTCATCATGAGGGGCCGCAGTTGCCCACATTGCGAGCAAGACATTTTAGTGGCCCCCCTCTTGACAGCGGAGAGAAAATGTTTAAGTTTTAGAGTAAATTTTGTGCAATTCCACACATTTTGCCATGGGGTGTAGAGAAAATGGTGCAGTTTTCAACCAAGTTTGCTGCAATTGTACACATTTTGCCATTGGGCGAAGAGAAGATTTTGCAATTTTATAACTAATATCATATAATTCTACACATTTTGCCATAGGGTGGAGAAAAATGTTTGAAGTTTTTAATTTGATATCTGAGTGAGACTGACTAACAAAATCAATGGGGCCCCCCCGGCCGGTAATTCGACCATGATAACAAGTTTAGATAGCTGGGCGTTAAATAGCGATAAAAACTTTTTTTGCTGACATGGGCTAATTGACTGACTATCAGTGACTGACATAACAAGAAAACTGCTGATGCACAACCAAATTTTTGAAATTGCACCTTGTGAATTCTACTATTCTAACTCGCAACAGTAAGTTGAGACCCGATTGAGTTCCCCCCCCAAAAATTATAACCTAGACTAAAACTAACCTAGAGCGCATCTACAGATACAACACAAAACTACAGTGAAAAAAAATACAGAAAGAGAACTACAGTTCACAGAACACCACTACTACCACTCACATTACCTCACATTAGTGTTGTTAATCATTGAAGAGCGTTAGTTTGAACTAATATCTACATTTGTTAGTTCTTGTATGTCATTACTTCGACTGTACACAAATGTAACCCAACAAAATGAGTTGTTAAGATATATGTATCTACTATTGGTGATAAATTAGTGTATTTCAGTTTTGTTTATTCCTAGAAAGGAAGGAAAGAAACCAGCTAGAAGCTATGAGAAGAGAAGCTAGGTGAGGGAAGCAGGCAGGCGCAGGCCAGAGGAGGTGAAGGGAGGGAGGTGGTATGACGCCAGGCTATCGGAGGTCTTACACATGGACCGGCGGTAGATGGCCTTCGCTTTGTCTTTCTCCTTCGATTTGTTCCTCATAAAGGGCAACCTTTTCAGAGCTGTCAGTTTACAGCCAAAGCAGAGAGGGGAGAAACAGAAAGACCAGGGGAGATGGAGAGGAAAAGAAAGGAGGGGGAAAAGAAAGGAGGGGAAAAACAGATGGATGTTAACGCTGAGAACCAGGAGGGAACCAGTGTACCGCCCTGAAGACTCAACTGGTAATAAAACAAACACAGAGTGTTACATAAATATTGGGGCAAATGCAGTGACACACTTTAACGCTCACTCACTGTTCAAACACATTCATACACAAAACGCCACGCACACAGCAAAGTGGGATGGCTGTAAAGAGGTTTGCCACATCGAAGACAACAGGCTGCCAGCAGATACTACAAACACACAGAACACCACACATAGGGTGACGTTTATTAAAGGGTGCAATTAAGAGGGTATAACAGTGAGACCAGGGGAACGGCACTGCAGTGGAAGGAATGTCCACAGGGATCCCATTACTAATGCAAGAAACAGAGTAGATTCTGGGACTGTACAGGAGACACCATTTTAGATTTCCAGCTCCACAGAAACCTCCGTGTGTTCTATAGACTGTCTACATTTTACAGAAATTTAAAGGCGAAACTTTTATAGACATTTGTCATATTGTGTGTGTGTGTGTGTTACATAAAAGGTTCTTTAGTATAGCGATTAAAAGACAAAACAAATGTGGTTACATAAAAGGTTGTCTTTAGTATAGCTAAAAAGTATTGTCAGAAGTATTACAATGTAAATTTACTTCTGCATATTTCAAGACATGTCATATGAGGGGGCAGTGAGATAACTGATGGGTTGGACGATACTTTTTTCGTCAATTATCTTGAAAAAGCGTATACTTAACCGGAAATCAACCAATCATCCATCGTTAAGTCAATGGAAAAATCATATGCTTCATAATCTAAATATTGAAAGAATGTGGACGACGGAAAGGAAGAAAATTGTGTGATTTGAGGATGTGGCAGAGAGTAGTGCAGGCACTGGAGATAGAGGTGAGAACAGGTGGGTCTGTTGATGTTGATGTTTGTGTGCATCTGTATGTTGTGTGTGTGTGTATATATATATATATATATATATATATATATATATATATATATATATATATATATATATATATATATATATATACACACACACACACACACACACACACACACATATATATATATATATATATATACACACATATATATATACACATACATACATACAGTTGAAGTCAGAAGTTTACATACACTTAGGTTGCAATCATTAAAACTCGTTTTTCAACCACCCCACACATTTCTTGTTAACAAACTATAGTTTTGGCAAGTCGGTTAGGACATCTACTTTGTGCATGACACAAGTAATTTTTCCAACAATTGTTTACAGACAGATTATTTCACTTATAATTCACTGTATCACAATTCCAGTGGGTCAGAAGTTTACATACACTAAGTTGACTGTGCCTTTAAACAGCTTGGAAAATTCCAGAAAATGATGTCATGGCTTTAGAAGCTTCTGATAGGCTAATTGACATCATTTGAGTCAATTGGAGGTGTACCTGTGGATATGTTTCAAGGCCTACCTTCAAGAACTACAGGAAACGTATGATCTCTGTAATTGCAAACAAAGGTTTCTGTACCAAATATTAAGTTCTGCTTTTCTGATGTATCAAATACTTATGTCATGCAATAAAATGCAAATTAATTATTTAAAAATCATACAATGTGATTTTCTGGATTTTTGTTTTAGATTCCGTCTCTCACAATTGAAGTGTACCTAAGATAAAAATTACAGACCTCTACATGCTTTGTAAGTAGGAAAACCTGCAAAATCGGCAGTGTATCAAATACTTGTTCTCTCCACTGTATATACACATACACAAACACACAGTGCCTTGCAAAAGTATTCATCCCCCTTGGCGTTTTTCCTATTTTGTTGCATTACAACCGGTAATTTAAATTGATTTTTATTTGGATTTCATGTAATAGACATACACAAAATAGTCCAAATTGGTTAAGTGAAATGAAAAAAATTACTTGTTTCAAATAATTCTAAAAAATTAATATCGGAAAAGTGGTGCATGCATATGTATTCACCCCCTTTGCTATGAAGCCCCTAAATAAGATCTGGTGCAACCAATCACTTTCAGAAGTCACATAATTAGTTAAATAAAGTCCACCTGTGTGCAATCTAAGTGTCACATGATCTGTCACATCATCTCAGATATATAGATATATACACGCCTGTTCTGAAAGGCCCCAGAGTCTGCCACACTACTAAATAAGGGGCACCAGCAAACAAGCGGCACCATGAAGACCAAGGAGCTCTCCAAACAGGTCAGGGACAAAGTTGTGGAGAAGTACAGATCAGGGTTGGGTTATAAAAAAATATCAGAAACTTTGAACATCCCACGGAGCACCATTAAATCCATTATTAAAAAATTTAAAGAATATGGCACCACAACAAACCTGCCAAGAGAGGGCCGCCCACCAAAACTCACAGACCAGGCAAGGAGGGCATTAATCAGAGAGGCAACAAAAATACCAAAGATAACCCTGAAGGAGCTGCAAAGCTCCACAGCGGAGATTGGAATATCTGTTCATAGGACCACTTTAAGCCGAACAATCCACAGAGCTGGGCTTTACGGAAGAGTGGCAAGAAAAAAGGCATTGCTTAAATAAAAAAATAAGCAATCACATTTGGTGTTCGCCAAAAGGCATGTGGGAGACTCCCCAAACATATGGAAGAAGGTACTCTGGTCAGATGAGACTAAAATTGAGCTTTTTGGCCATCAAGAAAAACGATATGTCTGGCGCAAACCGAACACCTCTCATCACCCCGAGAACACCATCCCCACAGTGAAGCATGGTGGTGGCAGCATCACGCTGTGGGGATGTTTTTCATCGGCAGGGACTGGGAAACTGGTCAGAATTGAAGGAATGATGGATGGCGCTAAATACAGGGAAATTGAGGGAAACCTGTTTCAGTCTTCCAGAGATTTGAGACTGGGACAGAGGTTCACCTTCCAGCAGGACAATGACCCTAAGCATACTGCTAAAGCAACACTAGAGTGGTTTAAGGAGAAACATTTAAATGTCTTGGAATAGTCAAAGCCCAGACCTCAATCCAATTGCGATTCTGTGGTATGATTAAAGATTGCTGTACACCAGTGGAACCCATCCAATTTGAAGGAGCTGGAGCAGTTTTGCCTTGAAGAATGGGCAAAAATCCCAGTGGCTAGATGTGCCAAGCTTATAGAGACATACCCCAAGAGACTTGCAGCTGTAATTGCTGCAAAAGGTGGCTCTACAAAGTATTGACTTTCGGGGGGTGAATAGTTATGTAGGCTCAAGTTTTCTGTTTTATTGTCTTATTTCTTGTTTGTTTCACAAGAAAACATATTTTGCATCTTCAAAGTGGTAGGCATGTTGTGTAAATCAAATGATACAAATCCCCCAAAAATCCATTTTAATTCCAGATTGTAAGGCAACAAAATAGGAAAAATGCCAAGGGGGGTGAATACTTTCGCAAGACACTGTGTGCGCATGCACGCACACGTCAAAAGTTTGGACACACCTACTCATTCCAAGGTTTTTCTTTATTTTTGCTATTTTCTACATTGTAGAATATTAGTGAAGACATCAAAACTATGAAATAACACATGGAATCATGTAGTAACCAAAAAAGTGTTAAACAAATATATTTTCGATTTGAGATTCTTCAAAGTAGCCACCCTTTGCCTTAATGCTAGCTTTGCACACTCTTGGCATTCTCTCAACCAGCTTCATAAGGTAGTCACCTGGAATGCATTTCAATTAACAGGTGTGCCTTCTTAAAAGTTAATTTGTGGAATTTATTTTCTTCTTAATGCGTTTGAGCCAATCAGTTGTGTTGTGACAAGGTAGGGGTGGTATACAGAAGATAGCCCTATTTGGTAAAACACCAAGTCCATATTATGGCAAGAACAGCTCAAAAAGCAAAGAGAAATTACAGTCCATCATTACTTTAAGACATGAAGGTCAGTCAATCCGGAAAAGTTCAATAACTTTTAAAGTTTCTTCAAGTGCAGTAGCAAAAACCATCAAGCGCTATGATGAAACTGGCTCTCATGAGGACCGCCACAGGAAAGGAAGACCCAGAGTTACCTCTGCTGCAGAGGATACGTTCATTAGAGTTAACTGCACTTCAGATTGCAGCCCAAATAAATGCTTCACAGAGTTCAAGTAACAGACACATCTCAACATCAACTGTTCAGAGGAGACTGCGTGAATCAGGCCTTCATGGTCAAATTGCTGCAAAGAAACCATTACTAAAGGACACCAATAAGAAGAATACACTTGCTTGTGCCAAGAAACACGAGCAATGGACATTAGACCGGTGGAAATCTGTCCTTTGGTCTGATGAGTCCAAATTTGAGATTTTTGGTTCCAACCGCTGTGTCTTTGTGAGATGCAGAGTAGGTGAACGGATGATCTCCGCATGTGTGGTTCCCACCGTGAAGCATGGAGGAGGTGCTGTGATGGTGTGAGGGTGCTTTGCTGGTGACACTGTCTGTGATTTATTTAGAATTCAAGGCACACTTAACAAGCATGGCTACCACAGCATTCTGCAGCGATACGCCATCCCATCTGGTTTGCGCTTAGTGGGACTATCATTTGTTTTTCAACAGGACAATGACCCAAAACACACCTCCAGGCTGTGTATGGGCTATTTGACCAAGAAGGAGAGTGATTGAGTGCTGCATCACCCGACCTCAACCCAATTGAGATGGTTTGGGATGAGTTGGACATCAGAGTGAAGGAAAAACAGCCAACAAGTGCTCAGCATATGTGGGAACTCCTTCAAGACTGTTGGAAAAGTATTCCAGTTGAAGCTGGTTGAGAGAATGCCAAGAGTGTACAAAGCTGTCATCAAGGCACAGGGTGGCTATTTTGAAGAATCTACAATCTAAAATATATTTTGATTTGTTTAACACTTTTTTGGTTACTACAGTGAGGGAAAAAAGTATTTGTTCCCCTGCTGATTTTGTACGTTTGCCCACTGACAAAGAAATGATCAGTCTATAATTTTAATGGTAGGTTTATTTGAACAGTGAGACAGAATAACAACAAAATAATCCAGAGAAACGCATGTCATAAATTTTATAAATTGATTTGCATTTTAATGAGGGAAATAAGTATTTGACCCCCTCTCAATCAGAAAGATTTCTGGCTCCCAGGTGTCTTTTATACACGTAATGATCTGAGATTAGGAGCACACTCTTAAAGGGAGTGCTCCTAATCTCAGTTTGTTACCTGTATAAAAGACACCTGTCCACAGAAGCAATCAATCAATCAATCAGATTCCAAACTCTCCACCATGGCCAAGAACAAAGAGCTCTCCAAGGATGTCAGGGACAAGATTGTAGACCTACACAAGGCTGGAATGGGCTACAAGACCATTGCCAAGCAGCTTGGTGAGAAGGTGACAACAGTTGGTGCGATTATTCGCAAATGGAAGAAACACAAAATAAATGTCAATCTCCCTCGGCCTGTGGCTCCATGCAAGATCTCACATCGTGGAGTTGCAATGATCATGAGAACGGTGAGGAATCAGCCCAGAACTACACGGGAGGATCTTGTCAATGATCTCAAGGCAGCTGGGACCATAGTCACCGAGAAAACAATTGGTAACACACTACGCCGTGAAGGACTGAAATCCTGCAGCGCCCGCAAGGTCCCCCTGCTCAAGAAAGCACATATACAGACCTGTCTGAAGTTTGCCAATGAACATCTGACTGATTCAGAGGAGAACTGGGTGAAAGTGTTGTGGTCAGATGAGACCAAAATAGAGCTCTTTGGCATCAACTAAATTCGCCATGTTTGGAGGAGGAGGAATGCTGCCTATGACCCCAAGAACACCATCCCCACCGTCAAACATGGAGGTGAAAACATTATGCTTTGGGGGTGTTTTTCTGCTAAGGGGACAGGACAACCTCACCGCATCAAAGGGACAATTGAACGGGGCCATGTACCGTCAAATCTTGGGTGAGAACCTCCTTCCCTCACCCAGGGCATTGAAAATGGGTCGTGGATGGGTATTCCAGCATGACAATGACCCAAAACACACGGCCAAGGCAACAAAGGAGTGGCTCAAGAAGAAGCACATTAAGGTCCTGGAGTGGCCTAGCCAGTCTCCAGACCTTAATCCTATAGAAAATCTGTGGAGGGAGCTGAAGGTTCGAGTTGCCAAACGTCAGCCTCGAAACCTTAATGACTTGGAGAAGATCTGCAAAGAGGAGTGGGACAAAATCCCTCCTGAGATGTGTGCAAACCTGGTGGCCAACTACAAGAAACGTCTGACCTCTGTGATTGCCAACAAGGGTTTTGCCACCAAGTACTAAGTCATGTTTTGCAGAGGGGTCAAATACTTATTTCCCTCATGAAAATGCAAATCAATTTATAACATTTTTGACATGCGTTTTTCTGGATTTTTTTGTTGTTATTCTGTCTCTCACTGTTCAAATAAACCTACCAATAAAATTATAGACTGATCATGTCTTTGTCAGTGGGCAAACGTACAAAATCAGCAGGGGATCAAATACTTTTTTCTCCTCACTGTACATGATTCCATATGTGTTATTTCATAGTTTTGATGTCTTCACTATTATTCTACAATGTAGAAAATAGTAAAAATAAAGAAAAATCCTTGAATGAGTAGGTGTGTCCTAACTTTTGACTGGTACTGTATAGATAGATAGATATATATAGCTGGTGCATTGAGCACAGGTGACCTATAATGCATTGCACCGTTTAATAGGTATGGAATGTGGGAGCGTTCCTTTGCCCAGGCGTTGCTGACGCCTGCCAGATCTTACAACGCCTGGATAGGTATTTTATGTATCAGCTAACCACATCATATGTTATAGCAATCTATCAGTCGATGACGTGGCACGCAAGCATTGGTTGATGCATGCAACATCTGAGTAGGGGAACGCGACCATTGACTGAAGGATGAGTCACGACATGTTGACGTGCCTTGAGTGACAGGACAGCTCGACTACAAGCCCCGCCCAGCCCTCCCCTCTCAGCATACCATTAGAGGAACCTTGGTTGCCCTGGTTACTCTGCACATGGGAGTGCTGCACTCTCTGAGAGTCTTTCTTCCCTATCGTTCAGAGAGAGAAAAACAAGCACAGCAAGCATTAGGCCCACACAACCAGCCACCACACAGCAACAAGCAGCTACTGTCCTGGTGTCTCCCGCCCTGCATACCTCACTGTCTGCAAATGACCCCTGCTCATGTTCTAGTGTCTGTGTCAGCGTGTACTTTCCTGTCTGACCCAGTGTACTTCGGTTTCTCTGTCTGCGTGCATCATATTACCTGTCTCTGCCTGAACATGCATTTCCTGTGTGTAACCCCACATGTATTTATTAACATGTGCTCTGCTCCCCGTGTCTTATTTAGCTAATATGTGATCTAGTCCTTCTTCCTGTGTGTTAGTCCCTCTGGTCAGAGGAAGGGACATATTGAGTGAGAGGAAGACCTAGTACTAGACTGTCTGGTCAGGAGCGGACTCTCTTAAAATATAGTTATATTACTTCCTTCTATTGTGTCTATTTTACTGTGAAGTATATTAATGTGTTTTATTGCACTTCAAATAAGGCTTGATTGATCTGATCAGTAGGGTGTTTTCCATGCAGGCCTGAGAGAGTGTCTACTCACTGCTGCTCCTCTTGTGTGTCAGCGTGTCATCCAGGGAGTTGGAGCCAGAGCCTATGGAGGAGGAGTCCTGGCTGTCCAGAGGAAGCCCCAGGAAGCCCTCGCTGGACTCGGAGCGTGTGGGCGTCAGTGTCAGGGAACGCATCCGCTCCCGACTCCTCGGCTTGATCAGCTTCTTCATCTTCAGGGTGATCCAATTCCCTCGTCTGAGACGAGAGAGAGAGGGGGAGTAGGAGGGGTTTGTAATTTGGGGTACATTATTTGACTCTGGGTAGTGTTCAGTAGGCACGAAAAGGGGGGCAATGTTTTGAAATGAAGGGAATTAATTTTTTTGTATTCCCATTTTGTGCCTTATTGAAACAGGGGAGTTCTTGTAAACCACAGCCTTCCAATTCACCAGAGACAGCTATGATGATGTTGGTTAGGCATAAACATGAACCAGAGCTTCTTCGTTAGGTAGACATTTTAACCATATGCAGGAGTTGGTTAGGTTCAGACTTCAACCATATGCATTTAGTAAGGCATGGAAATGAATCAGAACTGAATGGTTAGGCACACACGAGCTAAGGCAGTCGATTAGGCAATGGAATGAACCATAACCAGACAACTGCAGCAATCTACTGCAGTTATATATTTCATTTTCATGTGGGGGGTGTCAGCTTTGTCTCAGTCAGCTGTTTACTATAACAGAGGCTGATATATGGTCACAGCACCAACCACAATGACAGCAGTGGACTCCTCCAAGCTACTTACCTCCGTGGAGGTGAGGGGTCGTAGAACTTGTACTGGTCCATGATCTTCTCTTCCAGCTTCTCCTTCTGTCTCCTCAACACGTTCAGCTTGTCACTGTGAAGGACGGAAAGACCAGTTAGGGACAGGCACAAATGACATCTAGCTACATAGCCAAGAAACGGACATTTATCCTATTGAAATGTTAAAGTTAACACTGGTTACAGGGTTGCAAAACGTAATAGTGGGGTCATCTCTCACATGTACTGTCTCTGTTCTACGTGGTACAGGTCCTTGCTCTCCATGGTCTGTTCTAGCAGGGAGCGGTTCTGCAGCATCAGGGTCTGGATCTGGTCCAACAGGTGACGGTTCTCCTCCTCCAGGTTTCCCTTCAACTGACTCAGCAACTAGGGAGAGAGAAATATACTATTTTTGTTACCTCCATTTTGAATGGGAAATACTCATTGAGCAACGTGGATGGTGTCCAAGTTTCTTTCACATTGTTGTATGTATGTATTACACGTGGGCTGTGCCTTCCCTTCACAGTGGGTGAATACATGTCAGACACTTGTTAAGCCTCATAGAGCATGGTATTGAGAAACCAGCTGTGTGTCCCCAGGCACATCTACTCTATCAGCCTTCCTTTCCAACAGACAGATGTCAGGCAAACATAAGCATGTCTGGACCGAGGCCACATATCGGCTTTGAACACTTACATAACATATGACTACATTTACCAAGAGTTAACTGTGATAGAGTTGGGAAATATGTGGAACATGAAAATTACAACCTAGTGGTCAGTCTATGGGAAGGGGGTACAGATATTGTAGTACCTCACACTGGTTAGTGAGTGGGAGGGAGTGAAGGGGGACTGCGGGGAGTGTAACCGTACCTCACACTGGTTGGTGAGCTTGGTGGAGGTGATGTCCAGCTGCTGGTACTGCTCTTTGAGTTTGGAGAACTCCGCCTCCAGGCGGGTCTGTTCCAGCTTGGCACCGTTCATCTGGCTCTTCATGTTCTTATGGTCAACCTGCAGTCCCTCATTATCCTTCACCAGCTGGCAGTGTGCCATGTTCAGCCTACACACAGAAACACACACAGAGACGTCATCATGTGTTTTTAAACAGCACATTCTTTACTCATAGCCCCTGTCACATGTCAAACCGTGGTTTGAGGGACTGACCTTTCAAGACGAGGGAAAAACACACTTATTAACATTTCAGTTTGAAAATAACAACCAAATGGTTAGTTCTCTAATTGCAACCACTTAAAATGTCTGCATACTGCCACTCAAAACATGCAGACTTTATTTTCCCTCTCTCTCTAAAGATCTTCTTGCACAGATTTCTCTGCACCTGGATTGACAGTTTAAGGATGTTCCCTTGCACCTCAAAGTAACCCTCAGGGCAAATTCCCCTCCTCCACTCTCTCATACAAACAGACACACACACACACAGAACTCAGTCCCTGAAACACTCACCTTTCATTCTCCTCCTTCAGTTTGTAGTAGTCTACAGCCGTGGCCTCGTGGCTCATGTTCTCAGACAGCATCTTCTCCTGCTGTGCCTTCAGCTGTTTCTCCAGCTCCTCCAGCTGATCCTTCTGCCTCAGCAGCTGGTTATACCTGCAACACATTACCACCAGTTAGTGGATGGCAGCTGTGTGTGTATATGTGTCTCTGACTTGAGTACTGTGTAATGGTAGTGTGGAACTGAGTGCATAGTAAGACTGTCATGCATGTGTATTTGGCCGTGTGTGGTTAAGTGTGTGATCGATGCCAGCTGTGCTACAGTATACTGTAAGCACATAACAGCACCAGTAGAAACCCCACCTGTCCTCCAGGTCTCTGTGCTGTGATTCCAGGCTCTTGTGGGCACTTTTCAGGCCTCCGTGTTTGCCGATGAGGCCCTCATACTCAGAGGCCTGCCTCTCATGCAGGGCAGCCAACTTCTCATGGTCCCTCAGTAGCATCTCATAGGTGGACCTCAGGTCCTCCCTCTCCCTCACCGCCCCCTCCTTCTCGTTCTCCATGCTGGACTGCTGTGTCGCAAGCTGGGCATTTTGGGCCATGAGAGCACCACTCTGGGAGTTCAGGGTGGAGTTCTCCACCTAAAGGGGAAACAAGACATCTGATTGGACATCTGTGCTGTCTGAACTCATTTACTCAGAAATGCCCTTAACTAGATCTGTTTATTCAAGGCTTTTGTCATGTCCTTCTAGGCATTGCATTGGATTAGATTATTCAGTTATGTGAAAAAAAAACAGGGTGAGAACCACACCAAATAATTTGAATAGGTGTAGGTGTCAGTTCTGAGCAATAGGGGGCACTGTGTACACAGACAGCCTGTCCATCCAGTAAACAGTGATGGTTGAGACATCGCATGTCCTTGTCTGATTTGGATAAACATCAGTGGTCAAATGTTAGATGTGGCTTATGAGATGGGAATTCTCTCTAGCCATGTGGCAGAGTGGAGAGAGACTACAATACTACCTGTCCCAGACCTGCTGTTTTCAACTCTTAATGATCGGCTATGAAAAGCCAACTGAGATTTATTCCTGATTATTATTTGACCATGCTTGTCACTTATGAACATTTTTGAACATCTTGGCATGGTTCTGTTATAATCTCCACCCGGCACAGCCAGAAGAGGACTGGCCACCCCTCATAGCCTGGTTCCTCTCTAGGTTTCTTCCTAGGTTTTCGCCTTTCTAGGGAGTTTTTCCTAGCCACCGTGCTTCTACACCTGCATTACTAGCTGTTTGGGGTTTTAGGCTGGGTTTCTGTACAGCACTTCGAGATATTAGCTGATGTAAGAAGGGCTATATAAAATAAAATTGATTGAATATAGGCTATGGATGCAGTGTAGACAAGGCCAACGTATAGGGTGCATGGGAACGGCAGTGAAGGAGCAACAGAGGGAACCAGGTCTTACCTGTAGTTTGGCGTTCTGGGTCTGTAGGGTGGTGTTGTTCTCCTGTAGAGATGCAGTCTGTCTCTGTAGAGCCAGAATCTGAGCCTGCAGGTTACTGCTCTGGGTCTCCAGCTGCTTCAGGTTGGTATGCAGGGCCTGCTTCTCTGCCTGGAGGGTGGCGTTCTGAAAATGACAGAGAGACACACAAGATTCACGCATGCATTAATTATATACAGAGGCCCTTCACACTTCAGTGACACATCACTGTCACATACTGTATCTAAGATTGCTGTTTTTGTTTTGAGTTGTTGATTAGATGGAGTTTACTCACGTTCCTCTCCACTTCGATGAGGCGGTCTTTGACCTTCAGCAGTTCCCGGGTGGTCTCGTGGCTCTCCTTCTCCCACTTGTTGACCACCTGAGAGTCCTCCCTGTCCCCTCCTCTGGGGGGTGAGCTCTGCACCATCCTCTCCTCCTCCTCCCTTTGTCGCAGGGCCTCGTAGTTCTTCTTCACCTGGAGAGGTCAAAGGTGAAATGGTTAAACCTCCACCCCCCAAAATATGCCCATGCTATGAGTTCCATTACTAACACTGTTCTCTGTTCTGGCACCCCAGCGGCAAGAGTTCTAGTTTTCGTCACAGAGTTAAACATATGCTGCGGAAACTATTCTCTGTGTTTTCTAGGCTCCTGGTGCCTCATGAATAGATAACACAATGAAAAAGGAATTAATAAATAATGAATTGCCTCTGAGAAGCATTTGAGCATTTCTCTGAGTCATGTGTTAAAGAAGCATAACACAGAACCTCTCTGGGATAATGTTTTGGTACAGAATTTTCACTGGGCTGCTGTTCTGTATTGTTTTAGGACTCAACAGTTTTGAGCTCCTGGCGCAGTTGTTGGTTGAGGTTGGAGGACTCCTGCAGTCTTGCTTCCAAGGCAGCTATCTTCTCCTCCTTGATCTCCAGAGAAGACTTGAGAGTGGACTCTAGCTTGAACTCCAGCAGCTTGTACCTGCACATAAGGGACATTCACAATCATTAAAAGACAAAGGATCTTTCCTGGACAGAATTCAATGTCTTGACACTGTATTGTTGGCAGAGTGCCTAATATGAACCTTCATTGATGTGATTAGAATTCTTTATGGGGGGATGGGTACCTTTGAGCAGCAGCATAGTGGTGTGTGTGTGTGTTACCTGTCGTCGTCAGAGCTCTGCTCGTCCTGCAGCAGCCTCTCCTTGTTGAGGCCTATCTTCTCCAGCTCGTGGGTCAGTTTCTCCAGGTCATTGTTCATCTGCTGAGTCCGCAGTTTCTCACTCACCAGTTCCTGGAACATCAAACGCCAATCCAGAGTCACGGTTGGGTTAAATGCGGAAGACACATTTCAGTTGAATGCATTCAGTTGTACAACTGACTAGGTACCCCCTTTCCTTTCCCTTTCTACATTCATAATCCCTAGAACTTAATCCTTTATTCATGAATAATCCAATCTTAATGGCCTTAATGGAACATAGTGGAGTTCCAAGTTTGAGAAAAAGTGTTGGCATAGTGCTCTGGTTTTATTACTTCTCGCATAATGCGGGTGCAATGATTATAGCTGAACCTAAAGGTCAGTCCCAAAATGTTTTGCATGTCAGCAATCAAGTTTTCAAGATATCTTACTTTCAAAATACATCTTGAAAACTTGATTGCTGACATGCAAAACATGTTGGGACTATATCAACAATGGACTAATGAAACAAATACCAAAAGATAGTTTTGGGTGGAGTTTTCCTTTAATCAATCTTCTAAATGCACATTTGAAGTCCTATGGGCATTCACCCAATGCATTACCATAACAATATATCTCCTACCATTACACCATGCATTTCTAAGGTAGTAGCTACATCATTACCTCTCGCAGAGTGACCAGGGTCTTCTTATCGATGGTGGCCTGTTTGACCAGCTCCTTGTTCGCCTTCTCCAGGTCTTTGAGGCGGTTGCAGGAGTCCTTGAATGAGGTCATCTCCTTGCCCAGGGAGCGATTCTCCTTCTCCAGGTGGCTGATCCTCAGGTTGTCCTCGTCCATCTTGGAGTCCCTGATCTCCGCCTGCTGTCTCAGCCTCTTGTTGTCCTTCTCCAGCTGCTTCTTGTCCTTCTCCAGCTGAGAGCTCTCCTGCTCCAGAGTCTTATTCTCCTGCTCCAGCTGCTCCAGACGTTTGCTGGAGATCTTCAGTTCCTCCAGGCTCCTCTGCAGGCTCTGGTTCTCCTGCTCCACGTCCTGCAGCTCCCCCTCCAGCTGCTGCATCTTGCGGCTGCTGTTCTCCAGGGCCTTCTGCAGCCGCTGGTTTTCTGTATCCAGGCCCTGGTTGCTCACCTCGAGCCTCTCAGTTTTCTTGGAGGAGGCCTTGAGCAGCTCCAGGCTCCTTTTCAGCTGGCTCCTCTCACTCTCCAGCTCACGGTTTTCCAGCTCCAGCTGAGCCGCCTTGTTCCCAGCCGAGCGGAGCACCTCAGCAGCCCTGCGAAGCTGCAGGTTCTCCTCGTCCAGCTGGGAGTTCTCCTTCTCCAGGGCCTCCAGCTGGAAGGATGTGCTCCGCAGGCCGTCCACCAACTTCTTTAAACGACGGCCCTCTGCCTCCAGCTCGGAGTTCTCCTTCTCCAGAGACACCACCTGAAGATTTGGGAGAATATGGGAACATTTATCAATAAAGCACTTTTCCTCATTCAAACTCCCATCTACTGTATACAATGGGAGCTGCACAACAAAGTAAGAAATAAGTGACTAATTTGGCACACAATAGACACCAGGTACACCGACAAATATAAGTGAAGTTTACAGCCACCAATGCATGCAGGGGCAGACCTTATCACAGGCGATGCCCAGACTGGCTACTCGTTTCTGCAGGGCCTCGTTCTCCCTCTCCAGCCGCTGCGCCTCCACCTCCAGCTCCTCCGCCCTCTCGCCCTTCTCCTTGTACACCTCAAGGTCCTTACGTAGCTGCTTGTGCTCAAACTCCAACTTGTTGAGCTTGGAGCTGGTCTCCCGGATGGACTCGTGTAGCACGCGATTCTCCTTCTCCACGTCTTTGACCCGCGCCTCAGCGCCCACCTGGGAGCGTTGCCTCAGCGACGAGACGGTCTGGGTCAGATGCTCGTTCTCCTGCTCCAGGCCTTTCACCTGGAACATGGAGGACGTCTGAGTGGCGGTATGGGACAGCTTCAACTCCAGTCATGTTTCAATATGGTGTTAATATCAACAGAGCCCCAGAGATTATTTGACCATGAAAAACTATTTGTTCTAATAATACCCTAGGGTCCTGAATCTTTCCTAATCAGGTCGAGTGGTCATGAAAAGCTCCTGGCCCTAGCTCTGAACGCTGTAGTGTAGGTCCACCAGAGATCTGGCTTGTGTCCCTGTTCTTCTACTGTAAACATCATCAATCTAAACTCCCTGTGTCTGGTGCCTCATTAGATTCTGTCTGCTTTCATTACCCCCCAAGCCACACAGAGCTCTTCAAACTCACTGGGAGAATGCAAGCACAAATACTGCTCTCTCCTAAGAAAACTCAATCCAGATACATAATGATTAAATTGTAATGTCATTTTGAGTTTCTTGGAACAAGACCAGAACAACATCAAATCAGTCCTTTGACCCACCTAAAATGAAGGGCTGCTTGTGTCTTGAGCATGGACATGCATGCCTGTGTACCTGTCTATCTGAGTTCTCTCTCAGTGTCTCCAGGGTTTTCTCCAACAGAGCCTTCTCCTTCATCAGGTCGGTGCTGAGGCTCTCTGCACTGTGCAGACTCTCCCGGTCTGTGTTCAGCTCACTCTCCATCTGCTCCAGCTGCAGGCACACACAGAGGATGCACTGTTACCATGGCACCCAGTCACTTAGATCACAGACACAATGACAGTATGCAGTACCACATCATTACCCATCACGATTGGACTCAATTACATTGTAATCCGGTCACTTAAATTGAAGAACCCATTGTTCTCAAATTCATTTCCTGATTTGCCAAAGTAAAACTGAATTTATGCACAGACATTGTTATTTATATTTCTCTAATAGTTGTGATGCATGTCCTATATTAAAGAGATGCGTAAGCGACTCCATATAGAACTCTTCCGATGAACACTGGCTCCAATCTCAGTTGTCTCCTCTCCCCTCCAGTAGCTGCTTTGTCTGACTGCACTAGATAGTTACCACTCACTTCACTCACACCCTCTACAAAGGGAAAGGCAGGGGGCTGAATTATCTACAAATAAAAGCTTTTCACTGCAGCCATTTCATCCTCTATCTATTCTCTCCCACTCCCCTTCCTGTACACCACATAACGCACAAACACTGTGGCACCAACAGCAACTACAAGGGCACTGTATACACATACACACCACACTTGTGGAGTAAATTCTTCAAAAGGCAGGCTGATTATTACTAATCATATCATAGATATACTCACAAGCACTTAATTATGTCAAAGCAGCTTAACTCAAAATGGCCTTCTTATTGCCTGTCTACAGGCAGCCAGTTAAACGGCTGTTATTGTGCAAGAGCTCCTGCTTGGATTCACTTTTAAATGGGCTCTGTTACAGACAGAGTGCTGTTGCCTAACTCAGTTTTGCCTGAGAAATGCACATTTCATGCATTTTATGTGGAGAGCACAGAGAAGGTTTAAGTATCTGAAAATAGCTGAGAGAGTTAGCTTAGAGAGGGGCCTTCAAGTGTCAAGTCTGAGAAATAATAGGAAATGGACTTCAGGATTTACTCAGTTCTTTCAACTCCCTCTGTTGTCATGGATCTAAGAGTCCTGAAAGCCAAGTCCTGGGGTGAAATATAGGGGGCTGGAGAAAGATGCTAATGTACTGTAGGGTTACAGAGCAGGCAGCCATTGTTATGTTGTTGATGCAATAAAGAGCCAATGTGGGGTGGGCAGATGAGGGCACATGTTTAGGCAGCAAGTGTGAAGACGTAGGGGACAAGTGTAAAAGCTGCTCTGACCCTCTGGGTGAGCCTCTGGTTCTCCTTGTCGGCCTTGAGGCGGCGTGCAGGGGCACCTTCGCTGGCAGAGCCCCTCAACGCCTCCACGGTTTTCAGCAGGCCCTGGTTCTCTTTCTCCAGCTTCAGCAGGCGGCTGGACGTCAGCTCATTCACCTCGTGGCCCAGAGACATCTGAGGCACTGCACAATGAAACCAACTATGTTAGACACACAACAACATACTGCACCCGAATACTAAAGGCTCTGTTATAGTGTTGAGGAACTTCCTAAAGGGGAAGAGGAAGTATGGGACATCCCTAATGTAGATCTATATCAGCGCTGTAGTTACTGAGGAAACACACAGGGTTTATCCTGATCCAAGACCAGTTAAACCCATAAACATTGTTCCAAATCCAGGCCCGTTGCTAATCTGGGTCTTGGATTCATTAAATATTAATTACAGGAGCTAATCATGTGTAAATAAACCCTGTCCAATCTGTTGTGTGTGTATGGTGGGCCAGGGCCGGGGTTGGAGCCAGAGCCCCAGTAGGCCTACTGTAGGCTGCTGCTCCAAGCTGCTCACCCTCTGTCAGATCAGGGGTCTTGGAGAGCTGCTCCAGCTCCCAGCCCAGGTGGAGAGACTCGTCCATGCTCTGTTTCTGGGCCATCTCTAGCACCAGGTTCTCCTCTAGCAGCTCCTCAATACGCTTCCTGTCCATGTCCCGCTCCTGATGCACACAGACAGACAAACACACAACGTACTGTCAGGATGGCTATACAGTTACTAAATCTTAAAGCCGATTTAAGGTCATTCCGGCGTTTGCATTGACAGTACAGCATTTACGGCGATGCGGCCTCTGTAGAAGTCAGGGCATTCATACTTATTGCGCTTCGTGGAGCTGAGCTGTTGTAAAGGAAGTTTTCAAGGAAGGGAGTTTGTGTTTTTACATGACGTACCGCCTCCACATATCGTCAACCAATCATGTCAATGCAGAGCTATATGGAGCCCTCCGTATTGTACAACATTTGGGAAGCGCACGATAATGCAGTACGTAGCTTGATTTGGCCTCTGCAAGCCTCTGGATCGCATATAACTGGATCAAGCATAAATTGTATTTTACAGTGAGAACCTATTCAGCACAGTATATGGGATTTTATTCAGAGAGAACCTACAAAATGTTTCCATAAAGAGAAAATATACAAATATACCAGCATGTCTGTTAACCTTTAATCCCACACACACAAAACACAGACTTTCATTCTCAATCTCTCCCTCACCATTTCCATGTCGTGGATCTTGGATTTGAGCTGCAGGCTCTCTTTCTCCAGCTCATGGAGTTTGTCAGACCGAGTCCTGGTTCCTTCTAGCTGGTCCTCTAGCATGGCCTTGGTCTCCAGCAGAACCTGGTTGTCCTCCTTTAGCTCCTGTAGGGCCCAGTACAGATCAACATCAGCCACAGCCCTATCACTTCTAATTCACAGGGCTCACAACATTCAACAAACATTGTCAATACATTTATGTTCCACCCAATGGATGCTTAATTGACAGGTCAAGCTTGTTGGGTGCTGAACTGCTATTTGTTTGTTGGGTGTACCTCTACTCTAGCTTTATAGAACTCAATGTCATGGAGCCTCTCCTTGTAGCGTCCCACTTCACTTTCCAGCTTGTCCACTCTGATGGCCTTCTCTCTGAGAACGTCCAGCTCGTCACGATAGGCCCTGGCAGAACGCGCGTCTGACAACAACTGCAGGCTCTGGAGGGAACAAACAAAAGATTTAATGTCAGTGTCACACACATACAATATATTTGTTTTCACACAGACTCATTCCCACTATATACACTGAGTGTACAAAACGAAAGAACACCTTTCTAATATTGAGTTGCAACCCATGTTGCCCTCAGAACAGCCTCAATTCGTCGGGGCACGGACTCTACAAGGTGTTGAAAGCATTCCACAAAGATGCTGGCCCATGTTGACGCCAATGCTTCCTAAGTTGGCTGGATATCCTCTGGGTGGTGAACCATTCTTGATACACACGGGAAACCGTTGAGCGTGAAAAACCCAGCAGCGTTGCAGTTCTTTACACAAACCAATGCGCCTGGCACCTACTATCATACCTCGTTCAAAGGCACTTAAATATTTTGTCTTGCCCATTCACCCTCTGAATGGCACACATACACAATCCATGTCTCAAGGCTTAAAAATCCTTCTTCAACCTGTCTCCTCCCCTTCATCTACACTGATTGAAGTGGATTTAACAGGTGACATAAATAAAATATCATAGCTTTCACCTAGTCAGTCTATGTCATGGAAAGAGCAGGTACTCCTAATGTTTTGTACACTCTGTGTACATGCATTGCACACAGGCATAATTCATATTGGTAAACAAACACATTCACACACTCAGGTGGTAGACACCATAGACTGAGTAGGTAAACGCATGCACGTACACACACATGGCAGTCATACACAGGGAAAGGCTAAAGCTCCCCTTAGTCAATAGGGTCATTAGCCAGTAATGTTCTCTGGAAGGGGGATTTGAAATGACCCAACACACACAATAACAAGCACCTCTGCCACGCTGTTGCTGTGGTCCCTACTTTCTAGCGCTGCAAATCATGTTTACAGCAAAGACTATAAATAAAAGAACATCTTTGCCTACATCTAAGGAGTTAGCCAAACTATAGATAGCTCAGCCACTAATTGGTTAAGGGCATTAACCTAATGATTAAGCATTTACAATAGGAGGTGGTGGAGATGGTTTGATGTGTTGTATAACCCTGAGAGCAGTCAGGGCACCACTGGTGACATGATGTCTTATAGGTGGAGCTTTTGTCTAGTAGTCGGTGGGCCAGCTTTGTGTGGCAGGCTTGTAAAGCTGGACTGATGCCTAGCATAGCTCAGCAGCATGGTCAGTGCATAGTTTCTGTGTAAAAGTGTGTAGCTGGAGATCAGAAGAGACATGTTGGTCCAAGGCAGACTGTGTGTATTAGTGTATTAAGTGGAGTCATGCTGGTGCTAAGTCGTGTAATGTGACGTGGACTGGGAACTCTGACATCAGCTGTAATTGACTCCCGGTGATTACTCAGCTGTGTTGACCTATTCTGTGCCACACTAGTGAGGTCTCAGTCTGCTCTGGGGTTGAACGGTAATGTGTTATGTCGGGCTATATGTTGTACTAGTTTCTTCTTTCTAATGCTGAGTTGGAAATCTGTTCTATATTTCTCTGTGCTGTAGTAGCTAGGTTTGTTTTGTCCAGTACCTCTTGCTGAATCCTCTTGTTCTCAGTCTCCATATTGTCCAGCTCCTGTCTACAGTCCAGCAGCTGCTCACTCTTCTCCTCCCTGAGAGAGAGAGAGAGAAGGAAAAGAGAGAGAGAGAGAGAGAGAGAGAGAGAGAGAGAGAGAGAGAGAGAGAGAGAAGGAAAAGAGAGAGGGAGAGAAAGAGACATATCTGTAAAACATCCTTCATCACAAACAAAGACCAAAGCTGTGAAATCTATTGTTATTCTTATGATAATTTTTTTCTTGACATATTTCTAATTTGGCCATGAGTAACTTGGTCAAAAAGGCACTGATTGGCCTATAGGTGGCGCTGTTATAAGCAGTCTCACTTAAACCCTCATATCCGCCGTCCGTTTGACTTAGACTTGAAACTTGGTATGTAGGTGTCTTTCCTCATTCTGAACAAATCTGCCTCAAGGACCCATAAGGTCTGTCAGGATAGATTTTCCTCCATTTTGGAAAACCTTCACATGAACCATAAAGTCCAAATCACAACAAATTAGTTATGTAGGCTCATGGTTAGGGTTGCAAACGGAGGGTATATTACTGGAAACTTTTGACGTTTACCAGTAAACTACCAGAATTCTGGTATCTTTCAAGGGTTTTATGTAATCTATCACAAGACATTTAGTGGCACTTTTGGGTACTACAGATTATTACAGGTGTCGGTCCCTCTGTGTGGCATTACCACATGTAAAATATATGAAATAATTAAATAATATTGCACAAGAATTATACACTACATGGCCAAAAGTATCTGCTCATCGAACATCTCATTCCAAAATCATGGGCATTAATATGGAGTTGGTTCCCCCATTTACTGCTATAACAGCTTCCACTCTTCTGGGAAGGCGTTCCACTAGATGTTGAAACATTGCTACATTCAGCCACAAGAGCATTAATGATGTTGGTGTTCCAATTCATCCCAAAGGTGTTCGATGGGGTTGAGGTCAGGGCTCTGTGCAGGCCAGTCAAGTTCTTCCACACCGATCTCGACAAACTAACCATTTCTGTACGGACCTCGCTTTGTGCACGGGGGCATTGTCCGACTGAAACAGGAAAGGCCCTTCCCCAAACTGTTGCCACAAAGTTGGAAGCACAGAATCGTCTAGAACGCCATTGTACGCTGTAGCGTTAAGTTTTCCCTTCACTGGAACTAAGGGGCCTAGCCCGAACCATGAAAAACAGCCCCAGAACATTATTCCTCCTCCACCAAAATGTACAGTTCTCACTATGCATTGGGGCATGTAGCGTTCTCCTGGCATCCACCAAACCCAGATTAGTCCGTCAGACTGCTAGAAGGTGAGCAGTCGGAAAAATTAAGTCTGCTCCGTGGTTGCCCGATAAAGCAAGTTAAAAGTTTTACAAAAAGACAACCTAAAAAAGCTCAATGTGCCTCGTGACTGAATGCAACAAAAAAAAGAATCATCATAGCGACATGATCACAGTTACCTCTCCGCCTCTCAGTCACTCACGTAGTTTAGCTGTGTGATTTTTATCACTGAAGGTAATTGGTTGTCTATTTCAGCAGAGGACGGACATGCATGACTTTCTGGCTCTCCTCCCTGGTGAGACCGATCCGATCTGCATTCTTTCAATGGAAGTTGAAGGTCTTGAAACAGAGGCAGTGAGGAAGGAGCAATCAGAGGAAAGAAAATCCTCAGAGCAGCATCCCTCCGGCCGTCTGTACAGGTTCTGCCACCAGCCACGGAAAGGCCCTCACACACATACCGGCTTTCCTGGAGTGGCAGGAAAATATCTACTGCCTAGCCAAAGTGTACATGGCATTGGAGGGAGCTTCAACAGTCTGCCTTTTATAAGACTGTAAAGCAGAGATGGATGATGGAGAAGGGAGAGTGATTCTACAGACACACAGAAATAAATAGGAGCTGAAAATCTATTTCCATTGATGGAAGTGGTTTGGACTCGTTTGATTTGTATTTATTTGACAGGTACTGTTCATTCTATTACATTAATGTACATGCAGTGCCTTCAGAAAGTATTCATACCCCTTGACTTATTCCACATTTTGTTGCGTTACAGCCTGAATAAAACAAATAAAAAATAAAAATACTGAAATATATAAGTATTCACACCCCTGAGTCGATACAGGTTAGAATCACCTTTGGCAGCGATTACAGCTGTGAGTCTTTCTGGGTAAGTCTCTAAGAGCTTTGCACACCTGGGATTGTAATATATTTGCACATTCTTAAAAAAATTATTCAAGCTCTTTCAAGTTGATTGTTGATCATTGCTAGACAGCCATTTTCAAGTTTTGCCATAGATTTTCAAGCCGATTTAAGTCAAATCTGTAACTAGGCCACTCAGCAACATCCAACTCCAGTGTATCCTTGGCCTTGTGTTTTAGGTTATTGTCCTGCTCAAAGGTGAATTTGTCTCCCAGTGTCTGTTGGAAAGCAGACTGAACCAGGTTTTCCTCTAGGACTTTGCCTGTACTTAGCTTATTCCATTTCTTTTTATCAAAAAAAAAAACCTAGTCCTTGCCGATGACAAGCTTGAAAATATGAAAAGTGGTACTCAGTGATGTGTGTTGGATTTGCCCCAAAACATAACGCTTTGTATTCAGGACATGAATTTCTTTGCCACATTTTTTGCAGTTTTACTTTAGTGCCTTATTGCAAACAGGATGCATGTTTTGGAATATTTGTATTCTGTACAGGCTTCCTTCTTTTCACTCTGTCAATTAGGTTAGTATTGTGGAGTAACTACAACGTTGCTGATCCATCCTCAGTTTTTCCTATCACAGCCATTAAATTCTGTAACTGTTTTTAAGTCACCATTGGCCTCATTGTGAAACCCCTGAGCGGTTTCCTTCCTCTCCGGCAACTGAGTTAGATAGGACGCCTGTATCTTTGTAGTGACTGGATGTATTGATACACCATCCAAAGTGTGATTAATAAATTCATCATGCTCAAGGGGACATTCAATGTCTGCTTTAAAAAAACATGTTTTACCCACCTACCAATAGGTTCCCTTCTTTGCGAGGCATTGGAAAACCTCCCAGGTCTTTGTGGTTGAATCTGTGTTCGAAATTCACTGCTTGACTAAGGGACCTTACAGATAATTGCATACAATGCATTCTGAAAATATTCAGACACCTTGACTTTTTCCACTTTGTTACGTTAATGCCTTATTCTAAAATGGATTAAATAGTTTTTTCCCCTCATCAAGATACACACAGTACCCCATAATGATGAAGCAAAAACCGTTTTTTTGAAAATGTTGCAAATGTATTAAAAACACAGAAATATTAAATTTACATAAATATTCAGACCCTTCACTCAGTACTTTATTGAAACACCTTTGGCAGCGATTACAGCCTCAAGTCTTCTTGGGTATGACGCTAGAAGCTTGGCACACCTGTATTTGGGGAGTTTCTCCCATTCCTCTCTGCAGATCATCTCAAGCTCTGTTGGATGGGTTGGATGGGGAGTGTCGATGCACAGCTATTTTCAGATCTCTCCAGAGATGTTCGATCGGGTTCCTGACTAGTCTCCCAGTCTCTGCCGCTGAAAAACATCCCCACAGCATGATGCTGCCACCACCATGCTTCACCGTAAGGATGGTGCCAGGTTTCCTCCAGACATGACGCTTGGCATTCAGGCCAAAGAGTTCAATCTTGGTTTCATCAGACCAGAGAATCTTGTTTCTCATGGTCTGAGAGTCCTTTAGATGCCTTTTGGCAAACTCCAAGCGGGCTGTCATGTGCCTTTTACTGAGGAGTGCCTTTCGTCTGGCCACTCTACCATGAAGGCCTGATTGGTGAAGTGCTGCAGAGATGGGAGAACCGTCCAGAAGGACAACCATCTCCACAGAGGAACTCTGGAGCTCTGTCAGAGTGATCATCGGGTTCTTGGTCATCTCCCTGACAAAGGCCCTTCTCCCCGATTGCTCAGTTTGGCCAGCGGCCAGCTCTAGGAAGAGTATTGGTGGTTCCAAACTTCTTCCATTTAAGAATGATGGAGGCCACGGTGTTCTTGGGGACCTTCAATCCTGCAGAAATGTTTTGGTACCCTTCCCCAGATCTGTGCCTCGACACAGTCCTGTCTCGGAGCTCTACAGACACGCTTGGTTTTTGCTCTAACATGCACTGTCAACTGTGGGACCTTATATAGATGTGTGTGTGCCTTTCCAAATCATGTCTAATCAATTGAATTCACAACAGGTGGACTCCAATCAAGTTGTAGCAACATCAAGGATGATCAATGGAAACAGGATGCACCTGAGCTCAATTTCTAGTCTCATAGCAAAGGCTCTGAATACTTAGGTAAATAGGGTCTGTTTTAGATTTTTAATACATTTGCAAAAATTTCTACAAACCTGTCTTTGCTTTGTCATTATGGGGTATTGTGTGTAGATTGAGGAGGATAAAAAAAACCAAAAAACATCAATTTTAGAATAAGGCTGTAACGTAACAAAATGTGGAAAAAGGTGTCTGAATACTTTCCGAATGCACTGTATGTGGGGTACAGAGGTAGTCATTTAAAAATCATGTTAAACACTATTATTGCACACAGAGCCCATGCAATTTATGTGACTTGTTAACCTCTACGGGATCATACGGGACGGTTGAGCTAACGTGCGCTAATGAGATTAGCATGACTGTTGTAAGTAACAGCAAACTTTCCAGGACATAGACATGTCTTATATGGGCAGAAAGCTTAAATTCTTGTTAATCTAACTGCACTATCCAATTTACAGTAGCTATTACAGTGAAAAAATACCATGCTATTGTTTGAGGAGAGTGCACAACAACAAAAAACGTATCACGGCAACTGGTTTGATACATTCACCTCTGAAGGTAAATACAGTGAGGGAAAAAGGTATTTGATCCCCTGCTGATTTTGTACGTTTGCCCACTGAAAAAGAAATGATCAGTCTATAATTTTAATGGTCGTTTTATTTGAACAGTGAGAGACAGAATAACAACAACAAAATCCAGCAAAACGCATGTCAAAAATGTTATAAATTGATTTGCATTTTAATGAGGGAAATAAGTATTTGACCCCTCTGCAAAACATGACTTAGTACTTGGTGGCAAAACCCTTGTTGGCAATCACAGAGGTCAGACATTTTTTGTAGTTGGCCACCAGGTTTGCACACATCTCAGGAGGGATTTTGTCCCACTCCTCTTCGCAGATCTTCTCCAAGTCATTAAGGTTTCGAGGCTGACGTTTGGCAACTCGAACCTTCAGCTCCCTCCACAGATTTTCTATGGGATTAAGGTCTGGAGACTGGCTAGGCCACTCCAGGACCTTAATGTGCTTCTTCTTGAGCCACTCATTTGTTGCCTTGGCCGTGTGTTTTGGGTCATTGTCATGCTGGAATACCCATCCATGACCCATTTTCAATGCCCTGGCTGAGGGAAGGAGGTTCTCACCCAAGATTTGACGGTACATGGCCCCGTCCATCGTCCCTTTGATGCGGTGAAGTTGTCCTGTCCCCTTAGCAGAAAAACACCCCCAAAGCATAATGTTTCCACCTCCATGTTTGATGGTGGGGATGGTGTTCTTGGGGTCATAGGGAGCACTTTCACCCAGTTCTCCTCTGAATCATTCAGATGTTCATTGGCAAACTTCAGACGGGCCTGTATATGTGCTTTTTTGAGCAGGGGGACCTTGCGGGCGCTGCAGGATTTCAGAGTTTCACAGCGTAGTGTGTTACCAATTGTTTTCTTGGTGACTATGGTCCCAGCTGCCTTGAGATCATTGACAAGATCCTCCCGTGTAGCTCTGGGCTGATTCCTCATCGTTCTCATGATCATTGCAACTCCACCAGGTGAGATCTTGCATGGAGCCACAGGCCGAGGGAGATTGACAGTTATTTTGTGTTTCTTCCATTTGCGAATAATTGCACCAACTGTTGTCACCTTCTCACCAAGCTGCTTGGCGATGGTCTTGTAGCCCATTCTAGCCTTGTGTAGGTCTACAATCTTGTCCCTGACATCCTTGGAGAGCTCTTTGGTCTTGGTCATGGTTGAGAGTTTGGAATCTGATTGATTGATTGCTTCTGTGGACAGGTGTCTTTTATACAGGTAAGAAGCTGAGATTAGGAGCACTCCCTTTAAGAGTGTGCTCCTAATCTCAGCTCGTTACCTGTATAAAAGACACCTGGGAGCCAGAAATCTTTCTGATTGAGAGGGGGTCAAATACTTATTTCCCTCATTAAAATGCAAATCAATTTATAACATTTTTGACATGCGTTTCTCTGGATTTTTTTGTTATTATTTTGTCTCTCACTGTTCAAATAAACCTACCATTAAAATGATAGACTGGTCATTTCTTTGTCAGTGGGCAAACGTACAAAATCAGCAGGGGATCAAATACTTTTTTCCCCTCACTGTACATTCTAATTTTTTTGGGTCATTTAGCAGACACTCTTATCCAGAGCGACTTACAGTTAGTAATAATGTACTTACATTCAGTAATCTTGCTCTGATTTGTCATCCTGAGGGTCCCAGAGATAAAATGTAGCATAGTTTTGTTTGATAAAATCAATTTTTATATTCAAATGTAGGAACTGGGTTCTACAGTTTGAACCTTTGCTGTCTCTGGCTCCACACCCACCCCTCTGGGCCATCTAGATGTGTGAAAGTTAGTGTATAAGCTAATGAACCATCATGTATGACATTCCTGGGAGTGTGTAAACTAAAATGTTGTATTACCATATCATTTTTGTATGTTCTCTATAGATACGTACTTGAAAATGTATCAATTGACCAATTCGGCACATTTGGGCAGACTTTATAAAAAATAGTCCAGCATTGCAATGCTTCACTGGATCAATCTGAAACATTGCACACACTGCTTCCATCTAGTGGCCAAAATCGAAATTGCGCCTAAACTGCAATATTATATTGTGGCCTTTCTCTTGCATTTCAAAGATGATAAAAAAATTTAAAAAACGAAACAAAACGCATGTTTTTTGTTTGTATTATCCTTTAACAGATCTAATGTGTTATATTCTCCTACATTAATTTCACATTTCCACAATCTTCAAAGTGTTTCCTTTCAAATGGTATCAAGAATATGCATATCCTTGCTTCAGGTCCTGAGCTACAGGCAGTTAGATTTGGGTATGTCATTTTAGGCGAAAATTGAAAAAAAGGGTCAGATCCTTTAGAGGTTAAGAAACGTTTTACTCCTGAAATGATTTAGGCTTGCCATAACAAAGGGGATGAATAGTTATTGACAAGACATTTCAGCTTTTCATTTTGTATTAATTTGTAAAAAATAATAAAAACATAATTTCACTTTGACATTATGGGGTATTGTGTGTAGTCCAATGACACAACATCTCAATTTAATCCATTTTAAATTCAGACTAACAACAAAATGTGGAAAAAGTCAAGGGGTGTGAATACTTTCTGTATATATTAGTTTATTGCTAGTTTGTGTAAATGATGAACAAAGACCAACAATTTATTCTAAATCGCTGTGAATGTCTTGAATAAATCAATTGCTATAGATAGTGGGTGAATAAGTTTGTTGTACAATGGATTGTGCTCCAACACTATCATAAATATGCTTTTGATTTCAATAACGTAAACCTCAAAGTAAAGCAATCTTCGCGGAGCTTTTTTTGTATTGTCTTTATAAGATAGACCTATATGCATTACGATTGTACTCTAACACTATCACAAATACGCCTTTGATTTCAGTAAAGTAAACCTCAACAATTTGAGAGATAAACATGGTAATGCCTTCACTGATTGCACATAAAGGAAGATAGTTCCTACATGATAAAGTGCTGACTTTGTTATACAACTGAACTTGTGTCCTTTCTGTCATCCTGTGAACCCAGTTTATTGCTGCTCACAGCTATATTTATTTCTGTTTTCTCTAAAGTAGTCTTGAAAAACTGGAATTTTTACTTAGGCAATGTAACTCTCATTGGTTAGCATAAACCAAGTTGTTTACCCAGCAGATAGGAATCCATGGACCTCTGTCCTTACCGGGTCAGGTCAGTTTGTTTACTAGTGCGTGTGTGGGTTGGGCAGGGGCCGGGGATGTGATTATTTACCAAATTATAAACAGTAGATAGTGAATTATATTTAACATTCAGACTCTGCAGGTGAGGATAATTCATTTATATGTGTAATGAACAATTGAGATAACAGCAGAAGTGAGTGTGTGAGTATGTCTTCTGTCTTTTTGATCATATGAAAACAACCTAATTTGTACTTGAAAAAAGAATCAAGCAAGTCATTGATCTTGAGTGAAAAAAACAACACCTTTCTTGTGTTATTATATAACTTCAACTGTGACAGAGCAGCTCTTTCCTTAGGACAACAAACATAGCTCAACTGAAAATATACAAAGTAGGACCACAAAGACAACCTACAAATGACCTCATGACAATCTCCCCCTATGGCATGCAAATCTCTAACTGTAGAGCTGCCTTGCTTTGGTTCCACCAGCTCTTTATAATAGAGCAAATCCAGATAACATCTGGTTAAGTGAGCAACAGGCCAACAGATTCCTTTCCTTGCTCTGTCTCTAACTAGACTGACTTCAAACCCCCTCAACCCAGCATTAGCAACAAAAAGATCTCATCTGACAACATCATATTCTACTGTTAATGGGTTTGCGCGATTGTAACACCACAGACAATGCAATGCAACCCAAATGCATTTTTAACTAGGCAAGTCAGTTAAGAACAAATTCTTATTTACAATGACTGCCTACTTCTAAATCCCACCCGGCCAAACCCTCCCCTAACCCGGACGACGCTGGGCCAATTGTGCGCCACCCTATGGGACTCCCGATCACGGCCTCTCGGGAGAACTAGGGCTGAGGGAGGCCAGTCCTGCAGGCTCCCGGTCGGTGAGGAATTAAGAAAGCGTCACACAAAGCTTTGAAGAGGACTGTGCATTCTTCAGATGAGTGGAGATGCTTTCCAGTCTCCTTGGTCCACTGAACATACTTTACGATGGCCTGCTAGATTAGTGATCTGTACTGGCTTTGCTGCTTGTAGGAATTATTATCACTGTTCTGTTCCATGCTTCCTGTGATGTGCATGTTGAAATCAGAGGCTGGAGCAGCTAGCTTCGTGCCTGGAATAAAACTCACGTTCTGCTGCTGTTGCTACAGCTGCTTTTGGTGAGCACACACACACACACACACACACACACACACAAATTCCAAGTGTGTACCTCTTCTGTTTGGAGCCCTTTCATCTCATCCCACCATAGATCCTGTCAACAGACATTCAGCCTCAGCAGCAAAACAACTTTTCAACACCTTTCACTGTATTCCACGTTTCGTTAAGGCCCTAACAAAGAGTAGTTGACAGCCTAGGCCGAACAAAAAGCTGCTCATCCACTGTGAGTCTGTGTGGGTGACAGCATTGAGCCTGCAGCAGCTCTGAGTCACACTAACAACCATGGTACCATGGTCTACCTGCATTTTACAGTCTAACATTCACAATAGAAAATGCACCATACTGTAGTTCCACAGAACCTGACAGGATTGAGATGGAGATTGGGCCTTTAGGGGCTACATCATCATCTATTTCTACACAATCTATTCCTGCATTCCTCTTAACACCAGGTTTCGTACTTAAGGTCAAAAATAACATGAACATTAAGCCATATTTTCTTAAGACATTCTGCTGGAGGTATGGTCACTTTACTGGGCCCTCAAAAGGACCCCCTGGCAACCATTAAAGACAGTAGAACTGAATCTCTATTGATTGAGTTTTACAGCATGCCTTTGGCAGAGAATGGTCAGCTCCCCTTCCCTCTAGTGTTGGTGAGCCAGAGTCAACAACGGGCAGAAATCGGAGCAAAGAAAGTGGAATTCAATAGGTTTTGTGATCTGAGGAACTGCGTAAGTAGGTCAAAAACTCATAAAGAATATCGATCATGCCTCGGCACGGCATCATCTGATCTGGGCCAAATCCTCAGACATCAGCATCAGGCCTGGGTGACTGGAGGTGTCTGTGGCTTCTATGGAAATACCATCTCCACACGAGACTAAAGTATATGTACTCCTACAGAAAAACAGTCTGCCGCTTTACTCTTATATTTTGGAATTATATATACATATATACACACACATATACAGTGGGGAAAAAAAGTATTTAGTCAGCCACCAATTGTGCAAGTTCTCCCACTTAAAAAGATGAGAGAGGCCTGTAATTTTCATCATAGGTACACGTCAACTATGACAGACAAAATGAGAATTTTTTTTCCAGAAAATCACATTGTAGGATTTTTAATGAATTTATTAGCAAATGATGGTGGAAAATAAGTGTTTGGTCAATAACAAAAGTTTCTCAAAACTTTGTTATATACCCTTTGTTGGCAATGACACAGGTCAAACGTTTTCTGTAAGTCTTCACAAGGTTTTCACACACTGTTGCTGGTATTTTGGCCCATTCCTCCATGCAGATCTCCTCTAGAGCAGTGATGTTTTGGGGCTGTCGCTGGCCAACACGGATTTCAAATCCCTCCAAAGATTTTCTATGGGGTTGAGATCTGGAGACTGGCTAGGCCACTCCAGGACCTTGAAATGCTTCTTACGAAGCCACTCCTTCGTTGCCCGGGCGGTGTGTTTGGGATCATTGTCATGCTGAAAGACCCAGCCACGTTTCATCTTCAATGCCCTTGCTGATGGAAGGAGGTTTTCACTCAAAATCTCACGATACATGGCCCCATTCATTCTTTCCTTTACACGGATCAGTCGTCCTGGTCCCTTTGCAGAAAAACAGCCCCAAAGCATGATGTTTCCACCCCCATGCTTCACAGTAGGTATGGTGTTCTTTGGATGCAACTCAGCATTCTTTGTCCTCCAAACACGACGAGTTGAGTTTTTACCAAAAAGTTATATTTTGGTTTCATCTGACCATATGACATTCTCCCAATCCTCTTCTGGATCATCCAAATGCACTCTAGCAAACTTCAGACAGGCCTGGACATTTACTGGCTTAAGCAGGGGGACACGTCTGGCACTGCAGGATTTGAGTCCCTGGCGGCGTAGTGTGTTACTGATGGTAGGCTTTGTTACTTTGGTCCCAGCTCTCTGCAGGTCATTCACTAGGTCCCCCCATGTGGTTCTGGGATTTTTGCTCACCGTTCTTGTGATCATTTTGACCCCACGGGGTGAGATCTTGCGTGGAGCCCCAGATCGAGGGAGATTATCAGTGGTCTTGTATGTCTTCCATTTCCTAATAATTGCTCCCACAGTTGATTTCTTCAAACCAAGCTGCTTACCTATACACAAGTTTTTGAGCCGTTTCCGCTCTACTTCCTGAACTCCTCCCGTCGATGAAATCCACTTCCGTTCTGCCGGGCTGGGTTTGTTTTGCTAGCTAGCTCCGTTGTGCCGACAAAGCACTGATATCGCAGTGACAAAGAGGATATAAAAATTACAATTACAACATGAAAAAAAATGGTTGGGGAACGACGTGTGCGGTAGTTGGTTGCAAAAACTAGAGAAAGCACCTGAACGAGTGGTTAGATAGAGAGTGCTACGACCACAAACCAGCTACGAAGAGGCAATGTCCATGCGCTCCATTGTTTACATTTTTTCGCAAGCCTGATACCGACTCGGAATCAAGGACCTGGCTGAAGGCATTGAATCTAAAGAAACCAGCCCTCAACGTTTTTGTTTGTTCCTATCACTTTGTTGACCAAAAACCTACCAAGGATAATCCTTTCCCAGAGTTGTGGTTGGGATACAATCGCCCTCCCCAGCCAAAGAGGCGTCAACTCACCCAGCGGACCACTGCCTCCCCCCAGATAAAGAAACGCAGACTTGAATCTGAGGGTAAGTTCAGCAACTTTAGCTATGAAGCTGACAATACTGTTAATTATGAAGAAGTTGTCATACATTAACATTGCTACCGGTATTTTGCTAAGGCAGTTGATTGTTTTGGAGATGGGACAAACAATGCCCACGATAGCTACATCATTAATTGTGTGTGTGTGTGTGTGTGTGTGCCTGCCTGCGTGTGCCTTAGTCTACATCATAAATACAATGCAAGGTGGCAGGCTGTTGTGATGATGATTGTGTGTGTGCGTGTGAGTGCAATGTTGTAGTACACATTTTTCCATTGTGATGTTTGTAGTGAGAGGACTCTATGCCTGCATTAATTTTGCTCCATCCATGTTTTCTCTTCCCCTTTTTAGATGCTCCAGAAACCTGTCAGCCTGTCTGTGAGGCCGAGCCTGCTACACCAACATTTCGAGATGCCCAGACCCAATGGGAGGATCCGTCACATATTGATCACATTTACTGTTCAACAACACAGTCTGTTAAAGTAGACAAGGCCACACAGTGCGAGGCAGAAATGGGTCCTACTGTGACCAGCACCACGGTCATTGATGATGCTAGGTCCCGGCTGTATACAGGAGTGCTTATGGTTCAATTCTTCACCCTGGTGACGGTGTTGTTGCCTTTCAGTAAGCCATCAATTACCCTTCCTGTTGTTGACCAAATACTTATGACGTTGATGAAACTAAAACTAAACCTAATATTAGGAGATATTGCTCACCGCTTCAATGTGTCTACATCCATGGCAAGCATTGTGATTAGTCACTGGATTGACGTGATGGGTGAACAGTTCAAAGTCCTGATCCCCTGGCTTCCAAGAGAGACCATTCGTGCCACCATGCCCTTGTCGTTTCAGAGGAACTACCCTCGAACCACCTGCATCATTGACTGTGCCGAAAGTGCCATGCAGAGAGCCACAAACCACGACTCAAGGAGTGACACTTTCAGCCAGTATAAATCACGCAACACTGTGAAATATCTCGTCGCTGTGGCCCCTAATGGGCTAATCATGTTTATATCTGATGCCTATGCTGGCAGAAGCAGCGATAAGTTTATCACCATGGACAGTGGGTTCCTAGACTATCTGAGGGCTGGTGATGAGGTCATGGCGGACCGTGGGTTCACCATTCGAGACTTGCTTGATGAGAGAAGGGTCAGTTTGAACATCCCTGCTTTCACCTACAGGCGCAATCAGTTGACCAATGAGGAGACGACACGCACCAGGCGAGTAGCCAATGTCCGCATACATGTGGAAAGAGCAATCCAGAGACTGAAGGTGTTTAAGATTTTATCCCAGAATGTTCCCATCAGCATGGCACCGAAACTGGACAACATCTTAACCATCTGTGCTGGCCTAGTTAACCTGAAGAGTCCACTGATCAGTGAGGTTTAGAATCTTGCCCTGTGTCCCTGTCTACCAACACCCAGCCATGTTGTTCATTAAATACAGATAAACACAACAAATACTGCGTGCATTGTATTTTTTAATATTATATATGAATATTTTCATAGTGATGTAATTGTGTGGGCTGCTTTTGTATTTTACTTTTTAATACCTGTTAAGATTAAACACGCAATCTTTCTTGTTGAAGCCATTTGTTTAGTTTCCTCAAAACAATTAATTAATCCAGTGTTATTTATGTACAGTATGAGCTTACTATGAATTATGAACTGTTTTAAAATAAATTGTAGCACTCTAAGGCTGGAAATTACATCAAACTTTATTTTCACTCAAACAGTAGGCACACTGATATATTGCACAGCATAAAGAGATCATGTAAACAATGGACATCTGTTGGCTCCTGTGGGCATGACCTAAATAAGGCAGTTTATTTAGGTTTTAAAATGCTGAGATATTTACTGCAGAACTGTAACCTTCCCTCAACAAAATCATCAACAATTTTCGGGAGCATGTGGGCAAAGTAGAATGTGCGCAGCCTTATGATATGCCCCTGGACAAAGCCTTGGTCGTAGGGTACTTCGATTTCTAGGTGCTCAGTTTTGTTCCAGATCACCAACTTGGAGTGCTGAAGCCCTGTGCAGTGCATCCCAATTTGTACCTGCATGTAGTAGCCTTTTGGACCATTGCAGGCAATATGATAATCTACCCTATCTCCGTTTGCCACAGTTGTGATTTCGCAGTTCTTTGTTGCCAAAAATTCTGCAACCGTGTTCCCAAGCTAGCGTCGACATCGCTGTGTTTACACCGGCAGACGTTGTGCAAACAACTTCCGGCGGAAATGAAATGCATTTGTGTAGAGTTATGGCGCCACCCGGGATACAGCGCATAAACTTGTGTATTGCAGATTCAGTCTTCCCAGCCTGGTGCAGGTCTACAATTTTGTTTCTGGTGTCCTTTGACAGCTCTTTGGTCTTGGCCATAGTGGAGTTTGGAGTGTGACTGTTTGACGTTGTGGACAGGTGTCTTTTATACTGATAACAAGTTCAAACAGGTGCCATTAATACAGGTAACGAGTGGAGGACAGAGGAGCCTCTTAAATAAGAAGTTACAGGTCTGTGAGAGCCAGAAATCTTGCTTGTTTGTAGGTGACCAAATACTTATTTTCCACCATAATTTGCAAATAAATTCATTAAAAATCCTACAATGTGATTTTCTGGAAATAAAATTCTCAATTTGTCTGTCATAGTTGACGTGTACCTATGATGAAAATTACAGGCCTCTCTCATCTTTTTAAGTGGGAGAACTTGCACAATTGGTGGCTGACTAAATACTTTTTTTCCCCACTGTACATTTACACACATATATACACATACATACATACATACATACATACATACATATATACAGTGAGGGAAAAAAGTATTTGATCCCCTGCTGATTTTGTACGTTTGCCCACTGACAAAGAAATGATCAGTCTATAATTTTAAATGGTCGTTTTATTTGAACAGTGAGAGACAGAATAACAACAAAAAAATCCAGAAAAACTAATGTAAAAAATGTTATAAATTGATTTGCATTTTAATGAGGGAAATAAATATTTGACCCCCTCTCAATCAGAAAGATTTCTGGCTCCCAGGTGTCTTTTATACAGGTAACGAGCTGAGATTAGGAGCACACTCTTAAAGGGAGTATCTCCTAATCTCAGCTTCTTACCTGTATAAAAGACACCTGTCCACAGAAGCAATCAATCAATCAGATTCCAAACTCTCAACCATGACCAAGACCAAAGAGCTCTCCAAGGATGTCAGGGACAAGACTGTAGACCTACACAAGGCTAGAATGGGCTACAAGACCATCGCCAAGCAGCTTGGTGAGAAGGTGACAACAGTTGGTGCAATTATTCGCAAATGGAAGAAATACAAAATAACTGTCAATCTCCCTCGGCCTGGGGCTCCATGCAAGATCTCACCTCGTGGAGTTGCAATAATCATGAGAACGGTGAGGAACTTCACCGCATCAAAGGGACGATGGACGGGGCCATGTACCGTCAAATCTTGGGTGAGAACCTCCTTCCCTCACCCAGGGCATTGAAAATGGGTTGTGGATGGGTATTCCAGCATGACAATGACCCAAAACACACGGCCAAGGCAACAAAGGAGTGGCTCAAGATGAAGCACATTAAGGTCCTGGAGTGGCCTAGCCAGTCTCCAGACCTTAATCCCATAGAACATCTGTGGAGGGAGCTGAAGGTTCTAGTTGCCAAACGTCAGGCTCGAAACCTTAATGACTTGGAGAAGATCTGCAAAGAGGAGTGGGACAAAATCCCTCCTGAGATGTGTGCAAACCTGGTGGCCAACTACAAGAAACGTCTGACCTCTGTGATTGCCAACAAGGGTTTTGCCACCAAGTACTAAGTCATGTTTTGCAGAGGGGTCAAATACTTATTTCCCTCACTGTATATATACAGATATATACGTGTGTGTGTGTATGTGTATACACACACACACACACGTATATATGCTGCTATTCCAGTTTCAACTGTTCTGCCTGCGGCTACGAAACCCCTACCTGTCCCAGACCTGCTGTTTTCAACTCTAAATGATCGGCTATGAAAAGCCAACTGAGAGACCTGAGCCCTAGGACCATACGTCGGGACTACCGGCCGTGGTGACTCCTTGCTGTCCCCAGTCCGCCTGGCCTTGCTGCTATTCCAGTTTAAACTGTTCTGCCTGCGGTTATGGAACCCCTACCTGTCCCAGACCTGCTGTTTTAAACTCTAATGATCGGCTATGAAAAGCCAACTGAGATTTATTCCTGATTATTATTTGACCATGCTTGTCACTTATGAACATTTTTGAACATCTTGGCATGGTTCTGTTATAATCTCCACCCGGCACAGCCAGAAGAGGACTGGCCACCCCTCATAGCCTGGTTCCTCTCTAGGTTTCTTCCTAGGTTTTGCCTTTCTAGGGAGTTTTTCCTAGCCACCGTGCTTCTACACCTGCATTACTAGCTGTTTGGGGTTTTAGGCTGGGTTTCTGTACAGCACTTCGAGATATTAGCTGATGTAAGAAGGGCTATATAAAATAAAATTGATTGATTGATTGATTGATTGATATATCTGTATATATACAGTGAGGGGAAAAAAGTATTTGATCCCCTGCTGTTTTTGTACGTTTGCCCACTGACAAAGACATGATCAGTCTATACTTTTAATGGTAGGTTTATTTGAACAGTGAGAGACAGAACAACAACATATACATACACACACAAATATACACACACACACACACATATATATATGTATATATACAGTTGAAGTCGGAAGTTCACATACACCTTAGCCAAATACATTTAAACTCAGTTTCACAATTCCTGACATTTAATCCTAGTAAAAATTCCCTGTTTTAGGTTAGTTAGGATCACCACTTTATTTTAAGAATGTGAAATGTAGTAGAGAGAATGATTATTAGTAGAGAGAATGATTTATTTCAGCTTTTATTTCTTTCATCACATTCCCAGTGGGTCAGAAGTTGACATACACTCAATTAGTATTTGGTAGCATTGCCTTTAAATTGTTTAACTTGGGTCAAACATTTCAGGTAGCCTCCCACAAGCTTCCCACAATAAGTTGGGTGAATTTTGGCCCATTCCTCCTGACAGAGCTGGTGTAATTGAGTCAGGTTTGTAGGCCTCCTTGCTCGCACACGCTTTTTCAGTTCTGCCCACACATTTTTTTTGGAAATTGCTCCCAAGGATGAACCAGACTTGTGGAGGCCTACAATTTTTTTGTCCACATACTTTTGGTCATGTAGTGTACCTTAGAACCGGTTCGACCCAGCACTCAGAAGCCTGCATTACAGAACCCCAACCATATCACTGGACAAACCACTTCAATGTTATGATGGACTTGATGAAGAGATTCCACAGAGTCAGCAGCTCAATTTCTTGCATCCTAGAAAACACTTCCGCCCGAAACGGAGAAAGCTTCTCGTAACAACCCCTCCCTTTGATAAACTGACAACTGGCCTTTGTCTCTGCCCAGGGTTAATGGACTCTGAAGAGGATGTTCAATTATTTATGACAACAATAAAAAAGGTCTAGCACTATGGCATCAGAACAGTAGTGTAGAACCATTTGTTTCCTACTGAGAGGCTAGAGGAAATGTATTCTTCTTTAACAATATCACTGACATAAAACTTTTAGTTCCGTAATTAGTTTCCTGCTTTTGCAGTTCTCTCCGGTCAGCGTTAGAGTGCTCCATGAACTGGAGAACAAAGAATGGGATACTCCTCAAAGACAGACAGAGAGCTGAGTCACGGTTCCTAACTCCAATGACACACCGTACTAGGTTGTTTTTCATTACTAGACAGTCACGAGACAGCAGTAGATGAATGCAGTGTCACATTTAGACACTCTGCTAGACAGCACGAAGCACACACAGTACTCTTAGGATACTTGTAGGAAGCTTATAAAACTTGTGAGAACCAATGGTGTGTTAAGAGATCATGTGAGGGCCAACAGTGTTTGCAGTCTACCACAGACTTACTCAGAAGGGCCAATGGGGTATATACAGAGCTGGTGAAAGGCCAAATGGGGTACTTACAGCTCCTGGCGCAGGCGTCTGATCTTGGCCTTGGCGTCGGCCAGCTCCACAGACAGGTGCTGGCGGCTCTCTGTGCGGCGCATGCTTGGCGAGTCGTTGGGCGACTGGGCAAAGAGGAGCGGGGGAGAGTACTGTCCACAGTCCCTCTCCAGGGTCAGCTCCACAATGGTCTGGAAGGACACAACACCACAACACTTAGACCAGGGATGCAAACTGGTGAAGGCCCAAGAAGGTGACAAAACATTTTCTGTGTAAACTGCCTATTTTCAGAGTGGGGTTGTCACTACACCAACATTTTACTAACGATGGCCAATTTTCACGATACTGAGTAGTATCGTGATACCACACAGGGTTTGTGGTAGGAGCAAACTGAGGATGGATCAACAACATTGTAGTTACTCCACAATACTAACCTAATTGACAGAGTGAAAAGAAGGAAGCCTGTACAGAATACAAATATTCCAAAACATGCATCCTGTTTGCAATAAGGCACTAAAGTAAAATTGCCAAAAAATGTGGCTAAGAAATGTCCTGAATACAAAGCGTATTCATGCATTTTGTGCTCAGTCATTAATTTCGATATGAGAAACATACACCATTATTTAGTGATCACACAGGGAGAAACTCTTTTCGCGCCCCTCTTTTATAGCTCAATGATCTCAATATTTTAAGATCAAAACAAAGAATATTGCCAAAAAGTAACAAGTTTGCATCCCTGTAGACAACTCACAGACCAGGACCCTGATCATGTATCCTACACACATCTTCTATACTTAACACATGTATCCGTCCCTCCTTACTTGAAATTATCAGCCCAAGTAATCTAACAGATTTAGATGGGTGAAAAAAAGACTCTCACCAAATTGCATTTAACCGTGTTAGATCATTGATCACAATGAGGGACAAAGCAGTTGTCAGACAGGGTATTGAAGATTGAGGATAATGCAGTCTATATATAGTCTACCGTGACACCTTGTTATTGAACAGTAGCACCTATGTTGCGTCAGGCTCCCCTGCTGTTCTGTCTGCTTAGTCTGGGAGGTGTGAGCTTAGGGAGATGACTCCAATTAGGACGGACCTCTGAGGGGAGGAGCAGCAGCACCTAGCCACCGGGATCAGTCACATAAATGGAAACCCCAAACATAATGAAAAGCCCAATGCAGTTAAGGCTTAAGTATCGGCACACAACATGAGTATATTAGGCTGGGTTCGGAGATAAGAGTAGCAAAAGGCATTGGGTTTAAAATGGTCTGTGACAACAACGTATTCCCATCATCGTCATTGTAGTTCACCCCGCATCCCTACTCTCTCGTCCTCCGTTCATAACCCAGTGGCCATGCAAGGAAATGGGCTTTTAATGAAGAGCGTCTGGCCTCCAGTGGAGATCTGGAGATCATTATCATCCCCCCTCCTTCTCCCCGCCCCCCTAGCCCATAGGATGCTGGGACTGCTGCTACACCAGTCATTGGCAACCGTATGGGTGGGCACACACCATACACACATACACACACAAATTGACGAACATGCCATGAAAATGCACAGACACACCATTGCACCATACAGACTTTACACAGGCCGTTAACAAATTCCCACTCTCTTTCATTGAGACAACATTTTACGTACTCTCTTGAGCAGAGTTATAAAGGCACCAATGTGCCCTGTTTCAGACATGTACCTCCAGCTGGTCGTCTCTCTCGTCCACCAGGCGTTTGAGATGGAAGGCCATGTTCCTGGAGAAGGAGTCCAGGTCCTCTGGGGGCAGCTCACCCCCCTCCAGCCACTGCAGGTCCACAACATTCTCCTGGTTGTGGGTCACCTTCAAAACAACAGCATAGAGTCATCTCACTCTGCCAGCCAATGTACCAGCCAATACACAGAACAAATGTGTTGACAGCAATGGGAAGCCAACTAATTTACTTGAACTCAAACTGCTGTGAAGGGCAGTGCCATACATTTGGCTGATAAACTCACAGATCTATCCTACAATAACTTAAGTGTCCTTACACAAAAAGCTGGCCCAAAATAGACACACGAGGTCCCAGGGTTTATGTTTGAACTGGATGCCCTCACAAAAAAAATAAACGCTCATACCTCTTGGATGTGAGATGCTATGGCAGCTTTTGTGTCAAAGTCTAGGGTCTGGATCCTCTCGATGTACTCTTCTTTCTTCTCACACTGAAAACAAAAGGAGGCAGTTTGGGGTTAGGATGACAGTCTGGAGAGTGGAATGTTAGAGAGGTCTTTGTGAGGTCAGCTTCCTAAAGACAGGCTAGGTTGAAGATGGGAAGTTAAGACAATAGCGTCACAATAATGCAGAGGTTCTACCGCTCTGAATCAACCATGGGACCAGCTAAAGCATTGTAGCTTCGCTGCCTAGGCAGAAGGCAAGCAGTCTGAAGCAGATATTATAACGTTGGTGGGGGAAAAAAGTATTTTAAGCGAATGCCAGAAAAAAGATCTAGCCAGCTAGCTAACGTCGAGGTTGAAGATTACAAAGTTAAGACAACAGGGTTCTAATATCCCATAACTCTTTGCAATTCATGGGACTAGCGTTGCTAGTTAGTAACGGCACTAGTAGTTATCAACGGCGCTGGTCCCATTAATTTGTTTATTTTCGAATGCTTCCGCATGGAATTATTACGTTTTCTTAACAGGAGAATGGCCTGGGTTCTGATTGGTTGGCTTTGAGGAAAGATGCCTGTGAAGGAATGTGTAGGTCAGGGGTCGGTAACAGGCGGCCCCCAGGCCATAACCGGCCCGCGCCTGATTTTTTGGTCAAACAAGACTAAAACCACCAGGAATTCAGCTAAAAATTAGTTAGCCTGTAATAGAACATTGTCACCTACCAATTATGATCTAGAAAACAACATTTAATCAACACTGACTTCACACATAAAGATGAGATGGATACATATTTCCCTTTCAGGAGTCTTTGAAGAAGTATCCTATGTCAGAACTCCCAAAACAGTGAACGAAGTATGAACGAGAATGACTGTGTGAGGTTAGCGTCTCTCTGGCCAGGGGTTAAGTATGATGCATCATCAGTGCTACTCCAGCCAGGCCCAGGGCAAAGACAGAGACAAGGGTCGGGTCAGGGCATACAGAGCCTCCCATGGAGCAGACACACCCTCTGACAGCCCCTCTGACCCTTCTCTGGCCTGCTGCCAGGACAGAAGACAGACCACCTGTCACAGTGCCAACTCTGCTGAGGAAGTAGGAATGGGGAACTAATGCTAGTCTGAGTGAGAATGACTCATTTTACTCACATTACTCATACAACTGTAGCTGTGTTAAAACTTGTCTGAACAATAGAGCTGAAGGTTATTGATGTTCAGGAACTAGTGTGTAAGAGCTACCCATAACAGTAGACGAGTGAGTGCTTATCCTACAGGAAAGGTATGGTAATGGTAGACTACTGACAGTAGATGATTAAGGGGGTGATGAGTGTAGGACTTACCTGGACGGCACAGCCAAGCAACAGCAACAACAGCTTCCTCATCTCCTCCAGACCTTGCTCTGCAGACACAGAGATTGTCAATTAGTGTTTTACTACCATTGATTTGACTACATATTTTCATTGACTGTGGTTCTTATTGTCCCAGGCATTTTGCCTTGTTTCAAATCCATTTCATAATCACAACCAAATCCCATAAGCTTTTGCAGCATCATATTGCAAGAAGCTAAAAAGATATCTGCCCGGTCACACAGACAGGATACTTACTACAGCCATGAGATGAGCCATTCAAGTAACCCTATTACATACAGTGCATTCGGAAAGTATTCAGACACCTTCCCCTTTTCCACATTTTGTTACGTTACAGCCTTATTATAAAATTGATTATAAAAAAAATTAAATCTCAATCTACACACAATAACCCATAATGACGAAGCGAAAAAAAGGTCTAGAATTTTTTGCTAATTTATTAAAATTAAAAAACAGAAATACCTTAATTACAGAAGTGTTCAAACCCTTTGCTATGAGACTCGAAATTGAGCTCAGGTGCATCCTGTTTCCATTGATCATCCTTGAGATGTTTCTACAACTTGATTGGAGTCCACCTGTGGTAAATTCAATTGATTGGACAGAATTTGAAAAGGCACACACCGGTCTATATAAGTTCCCACAGTTGACAGTGCATGTCAGAACAAAAACCAAGAAGGGCCTTGGTCAGGGAGGTGACCAAGAAACCAATGGTCACTCTGACAAAGCTCCAGAGTTCCTCTGTGGAGATGGGAGAACCTTCCAGAAGGACAACCATCTCTGCAGCACTCCACCAATCAGGTCTTTATGGTAGAGTGGCCAGACGGAAGCCACTCCTCAGTAAAAGGCACATGATAGCCCGCTTGGAGTTTGCCAAAAGGCACCTAAAAGGACTCTCAGACCATGAGAAACAAGATTCTCTGGTCTGATGAAACAAAGATTGAACTCTTTGGCCTGAATGCCAAGTGTCACGTCTGGAGGAAACCTGGCACCATCCCTACGGTGAAGCATAGTGGTGGCAGCATCATGCTGTGGAGTTGTTTTTCAGCGGCAGGGACTGGGAGACTAGTCAGGATTGAGGGAAAGATGAACGGAGCAAAGAACAGAGAGATCCTTGATGAAAACCTGCTCCAGAGCGCTCAGGACCTCAGACTGGGGCGAAGGTTCACCTTCCAACAGGACAACGACCCTAAGCACACAGCCAAGACAACACAGGAGTAGCTTCGAGACAAGTCTCTGAATGTCCTTGAGTGGCCCAGCTACAGCCTGGACTTGAACCCGATCGAACATCTCTGGAGAGACCTGAAAATAGCTGTGCAGCGACGCTCCCTATCCAACCTGACAGAGCTTGAGAGGATCTGCAGAGAAGAATGGGAGGAACTCACCATATATACAGATGTGCCAAGCTTGTAGCGTCATATCCAAGAAGACTCAACGCTGTAATCGCTGCCAAAGGTGCTTCAACAAATAACTGAGCAAAGGGTCTGAATCCTTATGTAAATTTGATATTTCCGTTTTTTATTTTGTATAAAAACCTGTTTTTGCTTTGTCATTATGAGGTATTGTGTGTAGATTGATGAGCCAAAAAAACTATTTAATCCATTTTAGAATAAGGCTGCAACGTAACAAAATGTGGAAAAAGTCAAGCGGTCTGAATACCTGCTATTGCTTGCTTATAATGCGATGTCCTTAACCAAAAAGATTGTACTGTATTTTGCAGCATCCAATCAGCTAGGTACAGTATGATGCCATGCCACATGTAAATTAAATGATAAAACAGCTGCTCGGAAGCGCAACAAGGCTGAGCTAATCTGTAGAATTGCACTGTAAAATAATGAGCCAGGTGGTTTCTCTCTCTCTGTGTGTGTGTGTGTGTGTGTGTGTATGTGTGTGTGTCTGTGTGTGTTAAGCCAGCTCATCAGCACCAGGGGTAGAGAGCCCGCGCTGGGCCATAAACACAGATTACTAACAGGCTTAGACAACCAGGCATGTCTATTCAGAAAAAAGGGCCACACAGCAATTATACCTACTGTACAGTGGCTTGCGAAAGTATTCAACCCCCTTGGCATTTTTCCTATTTTGTTGCCTTACAACCTGGAATTAAAATTGATTTGGAGGGGGGGTTTGTATTATTTGATTTACACAACATGCCTACCACTTTGAAGATGCAAAATATTTTTTATTGTGAAACAAGAAATAAGACAAAAAAACAGAAAACTTGAGCGTGCATAACTATTCACCCCCCCAAAGTCAATACTTTGTAGAGCCACCTTTTGCAGCAATTACAGCTGCAAGTCTCTTGGGGTATGTCTCTATAAGCTTGGCACATCTAGCCAATGGGATTTTTGCCCATTCCTCAAGGCAAAACTGCTCCAGCTCCTTCAAGTTGGATGGGTTCCGCTGGTGTACAGCAATATTTAAGTCATACCACAGATTCTCAATTGGATTGAGGTCTGGGCTTTGACTAGGCCATTCCAAGACATTTAAATGTTTCCCCTTGAACCACTCGAGTGGTATGCTTAGGGTCATTGTCCTGCTGGAAGGTGAACCTCTGTCCCAGTCTCAAATCTCAGGAAGACAAACAGGTTTACCTCAAGAATTTCCCTGTATTTAGCGTCATCCATCATTCCTTCAATTCTGACCAGTTTCCCAGTCCCTGCCGATGGAAAACATCCCCACAGCATGATGATGCCACCACCATGCTTCACTGTGGGAATGGTGTTCTCGGGGTCATGAGAGGTGTTGGGTTTGCACCAGTCATAGCGTTTTCCTTGATGGCCAAAAAGCTCAATTTTAGTCTCATCTGACCAGAGTACTTTCTTCCATTTGTTTGGGGAGTCTCCCACATGCCTTTTGGCGAACACCAAATGTGTTTGCTTATTCTTTTCTTTAAGCAATGGCTTTTTTCTGGCCACTCTTCCGTAAAGCCCAGCTCTGTGGAGCGTATGGCTTAAAGTGGTCCTATGGACAGATACTCCAATCTCCGCTGTGGAGCTTTGCAGCTCCTTCAGGGTTATCTTTGGTCTCTTTGTTGCCCCTCTGATTAATGCCCTCCTTGCCTGGTCCGTGAGTTTTGGTGGGCGGCCCTCTCTTGGCAGGTTTGTTGTGGTGCCATATTCTTTAAAATTTTTAATAATGGATTTAATGGTGCTCCGTTGGATGTTCAAAGTTTCTGATATTTTTTTATAACCCAACCCTGATCTGTACTTCTCCACAACTTTGTCCCTGACCTGTTTGGAGAGCTCCTTGGTCTTCATGGTGCCGTTTGCTTGGTGGTGCCCCTTGCTTAGTGGTGTTGCAGACTCTGGGGCCTTTCAGAACAGTTGTATATATACTGAGATCATGTGACACTTAGATTGCACACAGGTGGACTTTATTTAACTAATTGTGTGACTTCTGAAGGTAATTGGTTCCACCAGATCTTATTTAGGGGCTTCATAGCAAAGGGGGTGAATACATATGCACGCACCACTTTTCCGTTATTAATTTTTTAGAATTTCTTGAAACAAGTTATTTTTTTCATTTCACTTCACCAATTTGGACTATTTTGTGTATGTCCATAACATGAAATCCAAATAAAAATCAATTTAAATTACAGGTTGTAATGCAACAAAATGGGGAAAACGCCAAGGGGGGTGAATACTTTTGCAAGGCACTGTAAATCCCCACCAGTAGGTACAACATCTTTATGGACAGCCATAATATCAATGGCAATATTTTGTTCTTAGTGTATGTTATGGTGCATCCATTTCCTCCATGTGGGTGCAGATTGTGGGTGTGTAGTGACAGAGGAGGTAGTGGGTTTGGAAGGTTGAACTATTGGATGTAGCCTATACAATGCAATATGCTTCTAAGGGGCATTTGGTGTTAAATGTACTGCTATAGTGTCAATTCAACTGATTATAAAAGCCATGATAAAAATTATGACTCGCAACACTTCAGCTGAGCTAGCCTATATATGTAGCTAATCAACAACTGATAGTGACAGTGTTTTTTTTTCACAAATCCTAATGACACCATCCTTGAAGAGAAGATTATTGCTATTCCATCTGGAATCCTTACAAAATGTCCACACAGGACATCCAGAGGATCAAACACAGGTCTCAGCTAAACTAACATAACTTTTTTGGCCCAGACTGAAGCACCATCAGTAAGAAAAATAACTACTGGCCTATATTCACAACCTCCTCGGTCCAGAACAGGAACAGCCTCAGAATCTAAATTGAGAGAAGTACTGTAGGTCTGTTATGAGTGCATACCAATTGCGAGACGTGAAAATGCCTGACATAAGCGTTGCTCTGTGGGGGGGTCGTTCCACCAATTCTGTGCCTTTGGAGAAGTATAACTTGCCCAAAAAACTTCTGATTTCACCCATTTTTTAAATTCTGTCATAAAGAGCACATGTTCAACTTCATAAAAAAACATGTTTTCCCATAAAAGGTTGACGATTTCATCTTAAATCAGCCATAAATCTCATTTTGACAGAGGGAATGGAAGCTTGTAGTGTGCAACAGGAAATGGTAATTGAATGCAAACTTCAAAAACATTTACATTGTTAAAACATTTCTAGCCCATCTAGCTGTGAGTAACAGGGTTGACATGTTATGCTCGACCTGCTCAGTTTTCCAGCACAAAACACCAGAAAATGGCCAAAAAGAGTAGAACCAACCCACCTGCTTTTACACTATGATTTAATAAGATGTTCAATGTTTCTTTAGAAAAAAATATTTAAAAAGGAATAGTTTCACCATATTAAAACAAGAGTTCAGTTCAAGTAACTGGGTTGACCTTAAAATGAGGGCCAGATAAATAAATCACACAAAATAAATAATCTTCAGAAATGACTGTCAAAGTAACAAAATAACTAGGGCTTTACAATGATGGTGAAAACTTAAGAGAAATGTTGGGGTTAAAAATCTTCCTAGAAAGTGATAGAGGGTGCACTGAGGGACATGTCAAAATGCTGAATTTTGGCACTTTAGCAAGTTTACTCATATAAAAAAAACTAAACTGACCTTTAAGTGTTAAGGTCGCAGTGAATAACTCAATATAATATTCTGATAGGACATGGGCGTAATGGACGACGATTAGATGGTTTTGAGGCCCATCCTCACAATACGTCATCAAAGCTAAACAACATCTATAAAGGCTAGGACACACAATAGCGTTTGCCGGCCGAGAGTACTTAGCACCTCTCAACAGAGTGCCAACCGTAATTTGCAAACCAAGTGCAAACCGATTGTTCATGTAGAATTGCGCGAAAATGTTGGCAGTCAGATGTCCATCAGCGGGTGGTGGGACCACGCCGAAAAAGCGGTGGTGTGTGTGGTCCTTTCGGGAATATGAGAGTAGTCTGTTCTAGATTATATTCTGAGTACAGAAGGCCAGCTGTTACGAATGCCTTCTAAATGCTATTTCTTCTAACTGAAAGCCTTAAGAAGGATTCATACACACACAGAGCCTACACAAAGAAGCCTGTGCAGTGATTTAGAAAGCAAATCTTGTTGAGCGCTGTAGATAATGAGCAGGCAGGCGCTGGATAAATAATTTAAGAAGCTGACTGAACCAAGCATGTCTGGAGAGAAGGAGAGATGACGGAGAGAGATGAAAAAGCGAGAGACAGAAGGAAAGAGATGGGGGAGAGAGTGGAAGAGGAGGAGGTTTAAAATAGATGGAAATTTCCCTTCAGCAGCCTTGGCTCTGCTGAGGTTTGGCTCCGCAGGCTTTGTTATGATAGTGCTGTATGTGCCTAGTGTGGCTCCTTTCCTCGGTCGCTACACTCCGCTCTTCCTGGCAGGAAACTCACAGGGGCGCACAGACAGTGACCATCCCCTCTGCTGCAACCCTTCCTGCCCAGCCATTGTTCACAGGAACCTGGCGAGGGGGGTCCTACCAGGGAGAAGGGGCCCAAGGCCTCTGAGTAACGCTGGGGGATACAGGTGAAAAACCCAGAAGCGTTGCAGTTCTTGACACTCTCAAACCGGTGCGCCTGGCACCTACTACCATACCCCGTTCAAAGGCACTTGAATATTTTGTCTTGCCCATTCACCCTCTGAAAGGCACACATACACAATCCATGTCTCAATTGTCTCAAGGCTTAAAAACCCTTCTTTAACCGGTCTCCTCCCCTTCATCTACACTGATTGAAGTGGATTTAACAAGTGTCATCAGTAAGGGATCATAGCTTTCACATGGTCAGTCTATGTCATGGAAAGAGCAGGTGTTCCTAATGTTTTGTACACAGCGTATTTTGTCAATTGGCCCAATAATTGTTATTCATTATATCTATAATGTGGGTCAGGGACTACTCATGGTTCCTCTGATGAGAAAGAAAAGACCAGACTTTTGCTCATTTCACTGAAACTGATTTCATAAATCACTTATTTCCACTACTCCCCAGGGGCCTCATTTATAAACATTGCATATGCACAAAATATGCCTCAAAATATGTGTGTGCCAGTTCACGCAAAACTTGGCATTTATAAAAACTAAACTTGACGTGAGAATATGCTTATCCTCCCACAAACTTTATAGACCATGTCTACGCAGTTTCTAGTGGTTGAAGTATTGCATTGCAAGAGGCAAAGTAGTAGCCTTGTGCAAATGTTATTCATAAAAATAAATACAACTAGTAGCCTAACTAAATATAATAACAAGATGCAAACATTTGCCATTAGTGCGAAGAGCGACATTTTACTTTTTTCTTATCTTTGCATTCTAAAATAATTAGAAATAGGCATACATTTCCTATTATTTATTTTATTTCCATGATCATTGCAGAATAGATTCCTCACCTTTTCTGACCAAAAGTTTCATAGGCTACTCGTGTCGCCAAATAGCCTATAGGCCTACAAGTTAGTATAGGCTAACATTCGTCCCATCTCTCATTTAATTGGACCCATGTCACAGTTGTAAATAGAGTATTTTGCTCTGTGATCTAATCTGAAGCGCAGTTTAACGGTAGAACAGACGGTTCACCTTTTCCATTGACATTTGTAGGCTACATCTGAATAATGCAATGTCGAATTTCTCAAGTAGACAATATTTCATTTATAAACATATATTTCATTTATAAACACATATACATACATACATACATATAACCATTGCATGTTGAGACAGCGGAGTTCATATTCCCGATGTAGCTATACAACAAATTACTATGCACATCTCTCGTTTAAATTGGGCCTATTAGATAATTTTAAGTCTTTGCTCTATGCATCCGACAGGGAGCACGGTTCATAAGATGAACAGGTGAACATACAGTTGATATTTTGCATTGAAGTGTGTAGGCTACCACTGTAAGTAGGCCTACTGTAGTTTTCATTTTTTCCCCCGAGTAAACAACGTCAGTGCGGAATATTTAGGTTTGAGAAAATGTGAATGCAAAACATTATTGCATTCAAACGATCTGTTTACAGGTCCACAACAATTTGCTATTGTTTTTGCCCTTCAGAAACTGGTCAGATACAGTAAATGTCACTGCAAAAGAAAACATTCTGCCAATCCCTCCAAAGACATTTGATCAAGGTCGCCATCGCTATTTCCTTTAGATACTGTCTTGGACTAATTCCAATACTTCCAATCTACAGCAAATAAATGCGTTATCTTCACCACAAAAGGTGAATGATGGGCGTTTTTCAGGCGTAGTTACAGTGGGGAGAACAAGTATTTGATACACTGCCGATTTTACAGGTTTTCCTACATACAAAGCATGTAGAGGTCTGTCATTTTTATCATAGGTACACTTCAACTGTGAGAGACGGAATCTAAAACAAAAATCCAGAAAATCACATTGTATGATTTTAAAGTAATTAATTTGCATTTTATTGCATGACATAAGAATTTGATCACCGACCAACCAGTAAGAATTCCGGCTCTCACAGACCTGTTAGTTTTTCTTTAAGAAGCCCTCCTGTTCTCCACTTATTACCTGTATTAACTGCACCTGTTTGAACTCGTTACCTGTAAAAAAGACACCTGTCCACACACTCAATCAAACAGACTCCAACCTCTCCACAATGGCCAAGACCAGAGAGCTGTGTAAGGACATCTGGGATAAAATTGTAGACCTGCACAAGGCTGGGATGGGCAACAGGACAATAGGCAAGCAGCTTGGTGAGAAGGCAACAACTGTTGGCGCAATTATTAGAAAATGGAAGAAGTTCAAGATGACGGTCAATCACCCTCGGTCTGGGGCTCCATGCAAGATCTCACCTCGTGGGGCATCAATGATCATGAGGAAGGTGAGGGATCAGCCCAGAACTACACGGCAGGACATGGTCAATGACCTGAAGAGAGCTGGGACCACAGTCTCAAAGAAAACCATTAGTAACACACTACGCCATCATGGATTAAAATCCTGCAGTGCACGCAAGGTCCCCCTGCTCAAGCCAGCGCATGTCCAGGCCCGTCTGAAGTTTGCCAATGACCATCAGGATGATCCAGAGGAGGAATGGGAGAAGGTCATGTGGTCTGATGAGACAAAAATATAGCTTTTTGGTCTAATCTCCACTCGCTGTGTTTGGAGGAAGAAGAAGGATGAGTACAACCCCAAGAACACCATCCCAACCGTGAAGCATGGAGGTGGAAACATCAATTCTTTGGGGATGCTTTCTGCAAAGGGGACAGGACGACTGCACCGTATTGAGGGGAGGATGGATGGGGCCATGTATCGCGAGATCTTGGCCAACAACCTCCTTCCCTCAGTAAGAGCATTGAAGATGGGTCGTGGCTGGGTCTTCCAGCATGACAATGACCCGAAACACACAGCCAGGGCAACTAAGGAGTGGCTCCGTAAGAAGCATCTCAAGGTCCTGGAGTGGCCTAGCCAGTCTCCAGACCTGAACCCAATTGAAAATCTTTGGAGGGAGCTGAAAGTCCATATTGCCCAGCGACAGCCCCGAAACTTGAAGGATCTGGAGGAGGTCTGTATGGAGGAGTGGGCCAAAATCCCTGCTGCAGTGTGTGCAAACCTGGTCAAGACCTACAGGAAACGTATGATCTCTGTAATTGCAAACAAAGGTTTCTGTACCAAATATTAAGTTCTGCTTTTCTGATGTATCAAATACTTATGTCATGCAATAAAATGCAAATTAATTACTTAAAAATCATACAATGTGATTTTCTGGATTTTTGTCTTAGATTCCGTCTGTCACAGTGTACCTATGATAAAAATTACAGACCTCTACATGCTTTGTAAGTAGGAAAACCTGCAAAATCGGCAGTGTATCAAATACTTGTTCTCCCCACTGTATAATGCTCGTTCACGCACACACTTTTTTACGACAGGTTTGATTTATAACAGGAAACATGCATATGTATGGCGTGCGCCAAGTTGATAAATCTCAATATTTTGGTGCGTGTGCAGTCTTTTCAGAAATGGCACACGCAGATATTTAGTGTTACATTTACGTAACGGTTATAAATGAGGCCCCAGGTGTTCTAACCATCTTCAGGATTCTAAATGTGACTTCAGGTTTCCTGACCTTCCCAGAACCCCACATAGCATTGCTGATGACTGCCACTCTGGCCTGCCTCCACCTGTCATTGGAGAGCACTTATACATTTTACAATTTAGTCATTCAGCAGACGCTCTTATCCAGAGCGACTTACAGTTAGTGAGTGCATACATTTGTGCATACATCTCCTTACAATTGTCATTGTTCCTGAAAAGGGACACTTCTCTGGCATCTAAATGACCACACTTACAATGTCAGCAATACAAAGTAGGTACAAACTGCTCTCTACGTGGCAGGAAACTGACACTCATGCCCAGTCTCTGAAATAAAGGCTTGATCGTTGGACCCAAGGAGAAGTAGTTTCACTATAAAGACACAGACATGGCATGACTGTCCACATTGAACAGGAGATTAGCCTTCAGGAGCACATTGTGTTCTAGCTGGTCTAAGTGCTTTCCATTTTGAAGCTGGATTAGACTGAATCAAAGTGATATTGAGTGTGGAAGTTGCATCTGATTTCAACAGACAGTCTGGGGTAGGGGGGCAGGAGGGGAGAGGGAACCAGATGAGTTAGTGGGCTCAGAGGAGCAGGGTTTTTTAGTGTTTAGTACAGAGTGGGTTAATAAATCAGAGCCCGGGGTGGATTCTGGATTCCCAGTGCTGATAATAGGCCCATAACCCACTGAGCCTTAATGACTGCATAATAAAAGCCACATGGTCAATCACTTTCAGATGGCTCCAGATACCAGCACCCCTGCACACAACTAGGGTCAAAGGTCACAGGAAAGAGACCGGAATGCCACATTTTGGTTCAGGACTTTGAGTTGGTCTGATAATACTTTGCACATAGGAGTATCAAATGACATGGCTGTGTTGTCTAGGTCTTGACTCTAGACGCAGATACTAGCTAAGTTTCACAGTAGCAGAATGATTCAAGATTCAATAAACCAGCATAGTGTTTTCCAAATCACAGTATTTTGACAATACAATCAATGGCTGGTTTGATCTTGATTTTATTTAGCCAGCCAATATGCCAATATTGTACCATGAAGAAAACCGAGACTAATTCTAGCTGTGGGAATTTAAATCTACACACAAGGTTTGACGTGAGGAAAACTGATTTCAAGATGAAAAGGGGACTGTGAAATGCAACAAACCTACATGTACGTTGCATAATAATGAAGTAATAAAGGGTTCAAAAAGCACATTATATCCCAGTGTAACAGAGTGTGTATTATACACACTAACATTTGATGGCTGATCAGTGTAACAGTGTGTATTGTTGGCAGATCAGTCAGATGACAGACGTACCACTGAGAGGGTTCCTGCCCAGCACAAGCACGTTGGGAAGAGGCATCATCACCAGCTGCTGGAGGGTCTCCTGGAAGAACAAAACATAAAATACTTATTATTACAGTATTAGTTATTATTACAGATGTTCACAGGATGTTATACATCCTGACAAGTGTACATATTGTTTTCACGGAACATCAGAATGAGTAGTGATTGCATGAAGAGAAGCAATCTTTAAAAGGATCACTGCAGAATCATGCATGAATACTCCCCTTCTTCCACAATGCGATAGCTATAGGCTAAGCTAGAGAGTTTCAGGCAGGTCGTGTACAGAGACAGTACAGACAGAGGGATGCCCAGTGGGGATGTTATATAAAGAGTATCAATTTGTCCAACAATGGACAAAGCAGAAGTCTCATATAGCATCAACTGTGCTCTTGGCTGTCATTTGACACAACAGCGACCTTGGTCTTTCTGTAGGTTGTAAATCTCAAATCCCCCTTTCAATACAAGGTGTTCATATGTCCATCATGAAAACAGGATGCCCATCTAAAACACACACTTAAAGCTTACATACAAGAAAGCACTTACAAATATCAGATACACATGTGAACATGAGCACATGGGAGTGCAAGCAAACACACACACACACTGCACCACACTATCAGCGGAAAACTTGTCCTCAGCTGACTAGACAAGTAAAGCTGCTTATCCCCTGCTCCTCCTAGTTCAGTACTACACCACCATGATGCTGGTGCTACTCAGACAGACAGACATGCTGACTGATTGATTCTCCACCCACAGGGGCGTCATGCACCTCAAAGATCTGAGGGGGCACAAAGTACGTGAGGATGGCATCCCGCTCCCGCCCGCACCCGCAGGTTTTCATACTGCCCCAACCCACAGTCTTTCTGTCCGACTCCCACAAGCTACCGCAAGAACTGGTCCCAAACCCAACCGCAGTCTCGCAATGTTATTTTAGGCGTATGTGACGACGCAGCTCATTTGCCAGCCATGGTCCCAGCAACTTTGTACCCTATAGGCAATATCAAATTGCACAAAAATAACCTAAGAAATAGGTTACATTTCCAGAGATTCTCACATGGCCCTTACATTGTATTACTGGGCTATATCAGCCAATATGCTAGATGTAGTTTGAAGAGAGCAGAGTTGGAAAGAGAGCAGACACTTGCACTTTCTCTTGAGCTACATTTTATAGCCTACCTTTTAGGAGTGGGACAATTTTCAGATGGAGACAAATATGGGCGATCAATATTTATTTCTAGGCTATGTAGTAAACTATAGCATAATCATATAGTACTGCCTTGTGATTCTCCGCCCATGCATAGGCAGCCTACTCTATTTAATTGAGACCACACATATACTAGGCTCCCTTGATCTCGCACGTCCAACTAGGAGAGGAGAGGTAGGCTACTGAACTTGAAGCAGCGAATTCTGAGTGTGAATAATGCGACAGAGGTGTTTTTAATACAATATGTAGAATAAAGCATACAAAGCAGAAAGATGACCGTTTCCAAATAATCTGTGGGACAAAAAAATGTATAATCCCAAAGTTGTCTGATCTGACCGCCTGCTCCCAACCGCAGCCTGAAAAATGCAGACTGCGCCGCAATGCTCTCTGTCAGGACCCGCAGGCCTCTAAGTCTGTATCCTCCTGACTAGTGAGTGGGTTGAGTCACAGACGTGATCTTCCTGTCCGGTTTTGCGCCCCCCTCGGGCTCGTGCAGTGGAGGAGATCTTCGTAGGCTATACTCAGCCTTGTCTCAGGGTAGTAAGTTGGCGGTCTGTTGATATCCCTCTAGTGGTGTGGGGGCTGTGCTTTGGCAAAGTGGGTGGGGTTATATCCTGCCTGGTTGGCCCTGTCCAGGGGTATCGTTGGACGGGGCCACAGTGTCCCACGACCCACCCCCGTCTCAGTCTCCAGTATCTATGCTGCAATAGTCCATGTGCCAGGGGGTTAGGGTCAGTCTGTTATTTCTGGTGTAATTCTCCTGTCTTATCTAGTGTCCCGCATCAGGACTACCTGGCCTGATGACTCCCGGCTGTCCCCAGTCCACCTGGTCGTGCTGCTGCTCCAGTTTCAACTGTTCTGCCTGCGGCTAGGGAACCCTGACCTGTTCACCGGACGTACTACCTTGTCCCGGACTTGCTGTTTTCAACTCTCTCTCTACCGCACCTGCTGTCTCGACCTCTGAATGCTCGGCTATGAAAAGCCAACTGACATTTACTCCTGAGGTACTGACCTGTTGCACCCTCTACAACCACTGATTATTATTTGACCCTGCTGGTCATCTATGAACGTTTGAACATCTTGAAGAACAATCTGGCCTTAATGGCCATGTACTCTTATAATCTCCACCCAGCACAGCCAGAAGAGGACTGGCCACCCCTCAGAGCCTGGTTCCGCTCTAGGTTTCTTCCTAGGTTCCTGCCTTTCTAGGGAGTTTTTCCTAGCCGCCGTGCTTCTACATCTGCATTGCTTGCTGTTTAGGGTTTCTGTATAGCACTTTGTGACATTTGTTGATGTAAAAAGGGCGTTATAAATACATTTGATTGATTGATAGATAGGATAGAGTGGTTCTTTTTTTAAAGAAACGAAATATGCTTCTCTGCATCTCTAGTAAAATATGAGTCTTATTCAGTACATTTAGTTAAGTCTACCAGTCTAGCCAGAAGGCATTCCAGGTAAGATAGCATGTCTAACCATCTACTCGAACTTGATTGATAGTCTGAAATGGCTTCTTGGTAGCTAGTTATGAGGTTGGGAACCTATCTGGGTTAACTAAAGCCAACTTTTTTTGTTTTATCTGAGGGGGCAAGTGCCCCTGTGCCCCCTATGGGCATGACTCCACCGTCCACACACATGCTAGTCTTCATCTATTATGTAAAAAGACAAGTACTCACTAAATGAAGGAGACCTTTCATTAAAACAGCTTTAACTATTGATTCAGTAGTGAAGAAGTCTGTTGAACTGGTGGGACTGGAATGAGACTAGTGGGCAGTGCTGGTTTGACCCACTGTCCTAGGGCCTGTGTCTAATCTCTAACAGGCTGCCAGGCTGCCGTTTGGAACAGAACCTTTGATAATGACCTTGCTTATGGTGTGTGGATAGTAATTTAAGCCTATGTCGGGCCTTGAGCCAAAGAACTCCAACCCAAAGTAACCATTAAAGTATATGTGGGGCGGTGGCCTGACCTTGTCATTTGTCCAGCTAGCATTACATCCGGAGAGCTTGGGTTGGTGCACCTGTGTCTAATGGTTAAACAAACACCAAGATACTGGTGAAAATGCCATACTGCACTAGAGCCTATATCAGAGAAGACACCCAAAATATGTTCAATGTTGAAATATGTCTCCAACTACCTGTAATAACATTTAGAAACATAGCTCTAGTGGATCTTAATTTGAGTCCTCTTACGAGACTTCTGTGGTCAAATAGAAAATGTGTTTTTTCAAGCATTAAGGACACGAGGGCTACTGCCTTCAATATTTAATGTCAACCAAGGCAAACACCACTTTCAACTCATGTAACCCTCTTTAAAATGTCTATGTGCTCTTCTCGCTGATGTAATGAAAATGAAGCGTATTATTATTTAACATGAGATTTTGGAAAGCCTCTCGCCTTCTGTCTGCCACATATTGATGTCATTACCTCATGGAGAAGGATTTTCAAAAATTTTCAGTTTGTGCTTTTGATTGACCATGTACAGACAGTACAGAATGTTTGTTTACTTGTAACACATTGCTACCAATGGTGTCCAGGCAAGAGAGGGGAAACGATTATGTCCATTGGTGACATCTGGCCATTAATAAGCTTGTCGGTTGAGCGAGATTTACGGTTGTAGCCCTACATATGACATGTGTATAACATGACATGAGGAAAAACAGAACAGTGGACAAAATACGGACACTTCAGCTATCAGACACGCTCTCCCTCTCCACAGCACCCCTAACCCCAGCCGTGTGGTAGATGCCGATCACACTAACTGGGGCCCAGGGACGGAAGGTCAGACGGGCTCAAGGTCATCCGTTTCCAGGGATTACAAAAATATAATTTTACACGGTTGCCGTGGTTTTATGTGTCAGTCAGGATAAGAGCGTCAAGCTGCTGCTCCACCCTGTACTGCTGCTATGCTGGTGAAGGGTGGATGATTATATGGCTAACCCCACAGGAAGGGAGTACCTTCAAATTTTTCCATGCTTCCAGAATAGAATAGAATAGATCGAATGGAATAGCATGTGATTTGTCATCATCAAATGCTATCCCACCACAATCATTTTGATAGTGAGGGGGACAGGACACCCATGTGGCATAAGGTGGGATCTGACTCAGCAGTCAACAAGACAGCAACTGTGGCCTTGGATAGTTAGGAACCCACTGAGGAATAAATACAAACACCCTTTCTCTCCACCACACACCTGTCCCTTCTAGCTGCTGCCTCCCCCTCCCTGGCACACACACAGCCAGACACACACCTGTCCCTCGCAACAGGCACATGTTTGCAATGCAATCACATAGCACTGCGTCAAAAGCCTGAGTGTACGTTACCCAGTCTACCCACCTCATCTGCTCTCAATGTCACCTCTTTCTGTTTGGGTTAAGAAGCTGAACTATCTCCTATTGCAATGAGAGAAAACACAGGGAATGGAAAGCCTCAGATCCAGGCTATAGGATCTCAAGTGTATTCCTATTTGTTTGGATTATGAACTCTAACACTCTTTAAATCCCCCATACATGCTTGAAGTGGGGGTTTGGATTCTAAGTAGAGCATAGGGAGGTGCACAGATTGGCCAATGAATGATAAACTCCATGATGTTTCATTATAGATGCTTGATTAGGCAAAGCAAAACAAGAAGCATAGGACTAATTGCTAAATCACAGAGGCTGAACGAGTCGATGCTAAAACAAGGTTAGCATATTAAAAAGACATGCTCTGGAAATTTGGGACTAGTAAGTAATTTTTAACCTCCCGCTTTGGGCTGGATGTCTCAATGTATAGTTCATACGTGCATAATCTATGTGCAGAATTACCTCAGTTACGAAATCTCTAGTTTGAAAGCAACTGTTTTTCTGGAAGCTGTACTGCGCCATGTGAATGGTGTCTAGCGGGGGTCTTCCTGCAGGGGGTGGCGGATGTGGTGTTCCTGGGGCATACATCTATAGACGGGTTGGCTGACAACGTCACAAATGTTACGCGCACATCGATGTGGCCAGAAGCTGTGCTTTGTTATGATTCTGAACGGTCAGATAGCTAGCAACAATGACAAGAAGCTGCCAAGTGGGGAATCGTAGGTGCCTCGTTTCAGCTAGTTTTATCGTTTTCTTGATGTCTTGTTTTGAGGTGTTTTGACAGATTTCATGTCAACAACAACAAAAAACTAGCTAGCTAACCAACAACTGTAACAATGTATTTGAGAGACAACAAGTACTGATTGTGTAGATGTATTTATGTTGCAGGGGTGAAAGTAGATTTAATTTATTCGCGGTACTGGACCTTCTGTGTGCGCACGCGCATGCACCCCAAACAATTATGGGCAGCAGAACGGCCCGGTACGTTCTGCCGCCCTAGGCGAGACAAGATATTGCCACCCCACTCCTTTCACCGCTAAACTAGAATAGAATACAGCTGGGGTCGGCAATAGGTTTGTACTTGGGACCATTTTTTCTCAGCTAATAGTAGGCAGAACAGAACAGAACAGAACAGCAGCTCAATTCATAGGCCTATGCTACTATTTTTTATTTATTTTTTTAACACATCTGGTTAGTGGCTATATAAATCAGTTCAATGTCTATAACATATCCTAATATTTTCCATCTGATTACACTGATAAAAATCACCAATGTCTATTACATGTGTTTTTTATATTTCTTGGTGCGTTGATTCGGGAAAAACTGCTTGCAATCAAGAGAAAATGTCGCTCTGAAAAAGTCTCAAAAGGTGGATAATGAATATAGAAGTTTCAGGAAAGAATGGACAGTGAAATAGGCATTCTTACCATATTTCTCCAATGTCAAACCAGAGTGTCATGTTTGCAAGGAAACAGTTGCTGTTTGCAAATAATTCAATATTAGTCATCAGTATGAATCTAAGCATGACACTTTCAGACAGAGGCGGCTCGACCGATGCAGAAAAATGTAAGCTTCAACTTCTAGCTACTCGTCCGTAGTTTAACCCATCAACAAAAGTGCTTCCCTAAAAGCTTCCTGGGTTTAAACATCTTCTCTTTTCAGAAAGTGAAAAGCTCAATTAATAGGGACAGAATAGGTCTCCTAGAATATTGAAGGCCGCAGCTCAGCTTCAGAATGTCATAGAGACAAATCAATATATCCCCATATAAGTTATTGTTTTTAGGCAGAATAATGTGAGGTGTTGTGTGTTTCTGGAGGTGCGTCTTGGTCAGTTTAGCTCGAAAAATGCTGCCATCAATCTGCCGCTCCAGGTGGCTACCTAATCCTAGATTTATATTTAGAATCCCTATTAATTCAATAGCATCTCTGTTGGCCTAGTCATAAAGATTTGTCATTTTACTTTATAAATGTATTACCTTTTATTGTGGCATAAACAACCAGTCATGAGGTTTTTATCTGATTGTCAAACAATCACTTCAAAGAGCTCCTTCACTAGGCTACTCGTGCACGTTGATCCACTCGCAACATATTTACAGCCTCCAAACAGTGGTGAATGGAAAGAGACATCTTACACAAAACACCAAAAAAGTTTAATGCCATTTTGGTGATAGAATTAATAGCTCCACTGCTATCCGCGCGCGTCTCGGTGTCGGCCACTCATCTCTACCTTGGCAAAATGACAGTGTTCTCGTCAAACCACATCACATTTTGAAGCGTAAGCTATAGGCCTACCACCCGTTTTCAATTCCATTCGCTCATTTTCCATGCCTCAGAAATGCTGTAATGATAAATAATGGTGTAATAGCCTACATTTTCCTTGACATTTTGTTATTGTGATAGGCTCTCGTTTTACCGGTATGGCATACCCCACTATTTATTTTGCCTGGACGCCGTACCGGACCATACCGCCTTACCTTCACCCCTGATTTTCAATAAACATTTGGAGACTAGATATAGTTTACATGTTGTCAACAGTCTAAGCCAACCCTATCTGTTTTGCCTCAGTTGCACAGGTGTCGGTTTTGTTGCTAAACAACCAACCCCTCAATTATTGTTTTTTTATTCTTTATTTTTGCAGTGGCATCCACGATTTAGCAGCAGCGATGAGCCGCTGCTAAATGCATATAGTGGAAACACTGAGCATGTGGTGGAAGGAATATATGCTCCTCTTTTAAATGGAAACGCCTCCCTATCATCCAGTGGCAAGCTCCATGGTGCCAGGCAGGAGGGAAACAAAAACAGCACTCTCAGTATGGGCCTTTGTTTTACTTCTCACATCTGCAACTTAATATTCATGGTTAGAAAATAGTCCATCTGTAAAGCAGTTTAACCAGATGTGCCAGTGTGGAGAGAGAGAAAGTTACAGTATGCTGTGATTAGCCTACACTTCCTTTTCACACTGTGTACTCCTGAATTATTGATCAGCTCAGAGTTCATTGCTCTTCAAGACTGGGTCACCTTACAATCAGATAAGATCTGTTACTGGAGTGCTACACCTTCAGTTCTGTAGTACTATGTATTGCTGAGACGAAACAGTGTTCTCACAGTGCATCAAAACATAACTCATTTTTGCGATAACAAGGTGTTAAAAAAATGCAGTTGCTCAAAATAACCACAACCCTCATTATGCCAGTATGTGGATCCTCCTGACACTGTATGCTAACTAGACGGTGTTCTTCATCCCGATAGACTTGAGTATACTGCTGACACAATAAACCATGCTTGCTGACATCTTCTGTCCTGCTGATATACTAGCATATCCCTAATACAGTATTCTGCTGCCGTATGCTGAATGCAGATCTACCTCCTCCCTTCTCTTCCTTAAATGGGGCTGGGAACCAAGAGTGTGCACAGGCTGTATAGAGCCCCAGCCCCAGGAACCAGCCCCAGGAAGGGAGGGAAGGAGAAAGGGGAGGTTTGCTCTGAGACTGCTGTGTTTCTGTCTCACAGGACCCCTGTCTGTTTAAGCAGCTCACTACCCCCAACTCCCCAGGTTCCGCTACCGGCACCTCTCAAACGAGGGCAATTGTGCAGCAAAGTGAGAGTGCACCTGCCTGCCTGCGTGTGTGTGTGTGTGTGTGTGTGTGTGTGTGTGTGTGCACATGTGTGTGTTGGGAAGGAAGGACAGGGGGTGGATAGTGGCTTGCTTGCTTAAGAACTCAATGCTTGAATCACAACCATTCTGCACACAGACTGGGTTGCCATAGCAACGATGATGGGGTTTATTCTCCCCAGCCTGGTGAATCTTCCCTGGGCTCGCACACATGTGCGCATGCACACACTTCTGGGCGAAGCACTGCAGACTTAACTCCTTTACGGTACAGTACAAACGTGCTGTGATTACAAATCTGCAGAGAGGCTTAAGCTGGTCAGATAGCAGAATGAGAAGAGGACATGCAGAGAGGAGAGGAAAGAGAGGAAAGAGAGGAAAGAGAGAGAGAGGAAAGAGGGAGAGGCAGCAGCTCCAGAAAGCAGCACAATTGAAACGAGCCAAAGCAGGTTTCCTCTTTATCACTGTAACACACCCAGAGCATTAGCTAGTAGCTAGTTAGTTACACACCACATGTGACAGACAAGGAAAGCGCTCCTATTGTTGAGGATTTCAAGAAAAGCTGGAGAATAATGAAACCCTTTAGGCAGTATTGTGGGTCCAATTCAGAGCGGAGATAAGTGTGCACAAGTTGGACTTTCACTTAAATTATTCTCTAATTTAATGAGTTCAGCGCAAAGAATTCAGAATATCTCCCTGTGTGAATAGTGGCATAAAACATGGTCTCTAATGTGCTTGGTTATATCAGATCTGCTGTATTGTAATGTAGGTCAGAATCAAATCCTCTGGCCATAAGTTACTGTACACATTCCAAAATATAGTTTTAGTGCTGATTTGGATACATGACAGACATCTCATCAAAGCATCCATGTAATCATGCCAGCTGTCACAGTCAGTAGTACCACCAGCTGACCAAATGACCCCAGGAGTCAGACTGTCAATGACCCTTGTTAGCAAGGCCAAACGAGAAACCCAAGGACCTAGCCAGATGGACAGACGTCATGCATGTGAAGGAGGAGAGTACATGGCCATTACTCCTGTCCTCCCTTTGTTTCCAGAGCTATCAATTAGAGTGGTTTTAGTATGGCTGCTGCTGTTGCTCATGCCCAAGATAGAGGCACCTCCACTAGGACAGCCTTGGCCCACACTGCCCTCCCGTAGGGTCTGGAACCTGCCCTACCACTCAGAGACTAGCATCTGCTGGCAGGTACCAACACTGCCCTGTCTCTCCTACAGATCAGGCTCTTTTCTTTCTACTTTTAATCTAAATGAATCTTGAAATGTGCTGTTCTTTTACGCATGCTCAATAACACAACTACAGTGTAAGTCGCTATGTGCTGCTTAAGTGGCTGTACTGTAATGTCATGACAATACTTACTATAGATAGAAACAATGGTGTAACTCAAGGTGCAAGAGTACCGAACTCAGGTCATCCTTGGCTAAATAAATAGGCGTATTTCTGTACTAAAGCAGGTCATGGTGATAGATCTCTTACTCTCAGTCACAGGGATGTCCACAGGCAGACATCCCCCTTTATTTGATCTTCAATCTAAATGGTGCACCTGTTCTGTGGCAATTTTCACCTAAAACCCTACAGCAGTCAAAAAAAATTAAAAAACTCTTGAAACTAGGGCTGGGAATTGCCAGGGACCTCACAAAACAATATTATCACAATACTTAGGTGCCGATATGTATTGCGATTCGATCCCGTGATTTTGTGATTCAATGTTCCAAACATATTGCTCACCATACAGTGCATTCGAAAAGTATTCAGACCCCTTGACTTTTCCACATTTTGTTACGTTACAGGCTTATTCTAAAATGGATTAAATCATTTTTTCCCCTCATCAATCTACACACAATACCCCATTATGACAAAGCAAAAACTGCTTTTTAGATATTTTGGCAAATAACTGAAATATCACATTTACATAAGTATTCCGACCCTTTACTCAGTACTTTGTTGAAGCACTTTTGGCAGCGAATACAGCCTTGAGTCTTCTTGGGTATGACGCTACAAGCTTGGTACATCTGTATTTGGGGAGTTTCTCCCATTCTTCTCTGCAGATCCTCTCAAGCTCTGTCAGGTTGGATGGGGAGCGTCGCTGCACAGCTATTTTCAGGTCTCTCCAGAGATGTTTGATCGGGTTCAAGTCCAGGCTCTGGCTGGGCCACTCAAGGACATTGAGAGACTTGTCCCGAAGCCACTCCTGCGTTGTCTTGGCTGTGTGCTTAGGGTCGTTGTCCTGTTGGAAGGTGAACCTTCGCCCCAGTCTGAGGTCCTGAGCAGGTTTTCATCAAGGATCTCTCTCTACTTTGCTCCGTTCATCTTTCCCTCGATCCTGACTAGTCTTCCAGTCCCTGCCGCTGAAAAACATCCCAACAGCATGATGTTGCCACCACCATGCTTCACCGTAGGGATGGTGCCAGGTTTCCTCCAGACGTGATGCTTGGCATGCAGGCCAAAGAGTTCAATCTTTGTTTCAGACCAGAGAATCTTGTTTCTCATGGTCTGAGAGTCTTTAGGTGCCTTTTGGCAAACTACAAGCGGGCTGTCAGGTGCCTTTTACTGAGGAGTAGCTTCCGTCTGGCCACTCTACCATAAAGACCTGATTGGTGGAGTGCTGAAGAGATGGTTGTCCTTCTGGAAGGTTCTCCCATCTCCACAGAGGAATTCTGGAGCTCTGCCAGATTGACCATTGGGTTCTTGGTTACCTCCCTGACCAAGGCCCTTCTCCACCGATTGCTCAGTTTGGCCGGGCTGCCAGCTCTAGGAAGTCTTGGTGGTTCCAAACTTCTTCCATTTAAGAATGACGGAGGCCATTGTGTTCTTGGGGACCTTCAATGCTGCAGAAATGTTTTGGTACCCTTTCCTAGATCTGTGCCTCGACACAATCCTGTATCGGAGCTCTACGGACAATTCCTTCGACCTCATGGTTTGGTTTTTGCTCTGACATGCACTGTCAACTGTGGGACCTTATATAGACAGGTGTGTGCCTTTCCAAATCATGTCCAATCGATTGAATTTACCACAGGTGGACTCCAATCAAGTTGTAGAAACATCTCAAGGATGATCAATGGAAACAGGATGCACCTGAGCTCAATTGAGAGTCATAACAAAGGGTCTGAATATTTACTTACATAAGGTATCTGTTTTTTGTTTTTTATAAATTTGCTAACATTTCAAAAAACCTGTTCTCGCTTTGTCATTATGGGGTATTGTGTGTAGATTAATGATTTCTTATTTTATTTTCATCAATTTTAGAATACGGCTGTAACGTAACAAAATGTGGAAAAAGTCAAGTGGTCTGAATACTTTCCGAATGCACTGTATGTCTGCTGCAAAGGGACGAGGGAGCGCCATGAGAAAACACGTTTTGATTTAATTTTAGCTAGTCTCTCAACTGATTAGGCTATGTGGGGATAAGGGTGTAGCTATAGGGTGCAGTTTTACTGTTAACTGAGAGCACTTCAGGCCTGCTAGAGATCTGGTGGTGCTCAACGAGGGGGGTTTCTTTATATGAGGAGGCCACAGAGGGGTGACTGCACCAATTATCAACCTTGGTCCAGCCTTAATAGAACCCTCTCCAAGCTCTTCTGCAGAGTACGCTTTAATTAATTAAAACACCTCTCATTATGCTATATTAAGACAAGGGCAGTACTCATGATAGATCCAATTATTTCTCCGAACACGGTGAGGTCACTGACACAGTCTCTTTTTATATAGATAATCATGATGCTATAAGCTGTAAAATCAAACTCTACTTAGCCATAACATCACATTCTCCATACTTTGCTTAGTTTTCCCCAGTGTAGCCTAAGTGGCAACAGCAATGCAGAATCTAAATAAAGGCTTGATTTGATCCGATCCGCGTTAGATCCGCGCTATAGCCCGCTTGACATTTAACGGTAATTTCCGATTGAGCCGACATGTCAGCCTTTACCGTGAATGTGATCTCTGCGAACGTCGCGGAAAAGGCCATTAAAAGCCACATTGTTGGCTGTCCAGCACGCTGCGCTATGAATTGAATTCCGGCCTCAATCTTTATGGCATCTGCTAAATAAAAAAAATAAACCTACAAATGACAACCCTGTAAAGACTGCTGGCGATGATGTGTGTGTACCAGCTATTGCCACAGTCTGCGCGACTTCAGGAAACAGCAGAGGGTGCACGCCCCTATCCACATCGACGGGACCGCAGTGGAGTAGGTGGAAAGCTTCAAGTTCCTTGGTGTACACATCACTGACAAACTTAAATGGTCCATCCACACAGACAGTGTGATGAAGAAGGCGCAACAGAGCCTCTTCAACCTCAGGAGGCTGAAGAAATTCGGCTTAGCACCTAAAACCCTCAAACTTTTACAGATGCACAATTGAGAGCATCCTGTCGGGCTGTATCACTGCCTGGTACGGCAACTGCACCGCCCACAACCGCAGGGCTCTCCAGAGGGTGGTGCGGTCTGCCGAACGCATTAACGGGGGCAAACTACCCGCCCTCCAAGACACATACAGCACCGATGTCACAGGTGCTGTATGCAAGGCCAAAAAGATCATCAAGGACATCAACCACCTGAGCCACTGCCTCTTCACCCCGCTATCATCCAGAAGGCAAGGTCAGTACAGGTGCATCAAAGCTGGGACAGAGAGAATGAAAAACAGCTTCTATCTCAAGGCCATCAGACTGTTAAATAGCCATCACTAGCACATAAGAGGCTCCTGCTGCCTATTGAAATCACTGGCCACTTTAGTGTTCCATTTCTTAGTCACTTTAATAATGTTTACATATCTTGCACTGCTCATCTCATATGTATATACTGCATTCTATTCTATAATATTCTACTGTATCTTAGTCCAGGCCGCTCTGTCATTGCTTGTCCATATATGTATATATTCTTAAATCCCATTCCTCACTAGTTTTGTGTGTATTGGGTATATGTTGTGAAATTGTTAGATATTACTTGTTAGATATTACGGCACTGTCGGAGCTAGAAGCACAAGCATTTCGCTACACCCACTATAACATCTGCTAAACACGTGTATGTGACAAATACAATTATTTGATTTGAACAGGACATTTTTGCTTAGCATGTGAGATTGCATGAGTACATGCATTTAGTCCCAAGCTACAAGTAGCCTACATGCCCTATTGAACTGATTTGCTCATGCTTCAAATGCTAAGGCCATGAAAGAAATCACTTGGGTATTAGGCCACAAATTAAATAAATGTTGTGGATTGCCGATGATGAAGATGATTCAAAGAAAGCAAATAACCTCCGGCTTGAAGCTTTCCCATATTAACACAGATTTAAACACACACACACACACACACACACACACACACACACACACACACACACACACACACTTAAATATTTCCATGATGAAGTGTAAGACAAGAACAACAACCACCCTAGACTCTGCTCTAGCCATCTCAGCCCACTAACAGACAGTCTTTGTGTAGGTCAGCTAGCCTCAGCCGCGAGGGGAACTCAGTCTCCCTGAGCCTCCAAAACAAGCTCCACTACTCTGGGGCTCAGCATAGAGACATACAGCATTAAAGTGTCATATGTGGAGGATTATTTAGCGTTTGGATGATAGCAGAGAGGATGCGGGCTGTGAGTGTGCCAACTCATCTTTAATGGCTTCTCAAATGGGCATGGGGTGGGGGTGAGGTCACCTGATACATGAGGCTCAGTGCCCCGAGGACATGGCCCTGTGTGTGAATGGAGCTCTGTTCCCCTTAATGCAGTGAAAACAAAATGAGCTACTGCCTTAAGAACACACCCCAAAGCAAAGCAGTGCTAAAGGAAGACGTTACACAGCAGGTCCACTCTTCAATTCACATTGGTACAGAAAAGTGTAGGCCTATAAGTCATTACTGTTTTTGAGCTCGACGTGATGCTACGCACATGGAATTGGTTTGGCTGGCGAGAGCTCCAAAGATCTCTGCATGCATGCCAAACAGAGACCACAAAAAAAAAAGATTTAAAAAAAAGAGGCCTAACATTCATTTGGATTGAGTAACCAAGACGAGAGACCTTCATAGGACTAATCTCAACAATACTGGCAAATGCTTAAATATCATTACAAGGAAACAAAACAATACAGTAAATCCCAACATCCTCTACACATCATCACGTAAAATGACATTTGAAATGTGTAAAATGACCATTTCCAGTGTGAAATAGAGTTAACAAGTTAGACCTCAAAACTACCTTCTGGCCCGCCTCTGGACTTGATGAATCACCAGGTAGTACTCAGTGAACAGTTGAGTATTTGGAAAGCTCTCCTCTCCTCACAGCTTCACAGTTGAATTCAGTGGAGTGTGAAGTACCTGGGAGCGATGCATTCACCAATGATTACCTTAGGCCCTGATCCTAATGACCAAAGCCTAGCTAAGGAAGGTATTATGTACAGTTGAGTGATGAGGATCCTGAAAGAACATGACAAAGAATGAATGGGCTACTAAATAAATACAAATCGATACAATTTTTTAAAATTAAAATCTAGTGCACTCCTAGTGTAATACATAGCCATAAATAGGAAAACGTTGGCTCTAATCAATCATTCCTTCTGACAGAAACAACTCATGAGCATTGCTCCTTCCTACAAAACCCAACCGCAATACAGCGTCATACTGTAGTAACACGCTATCCATGCCAACAACAGCACTTTCTCAATAGGCTAGTACCTTCCAAACTCAATGAGTGACTAGCGCCTACAAATATTTAAGCAGCCGTGTGTCTAGACAGTGGACACACTCCCAATCTATAAGTGCAATAGCAGAAACCTTGGGACACATGATAAAATGCATGCCGATGAGAGCTGACACTGCAACAACAAAAAATGTTTTATATGAAAGACATTATGGAACTATAGGCCGGTCCACTTTAACAACCTCTACACAAAGTAATTTTCCACGTGTCCCAGACACTAGTGCACTTCTAGGACGGATGGAGGAGGGATGTCCCAGAGGAATGGAGGTCTCTAGTCTGACACCTGAACTCTGAAGAGGAGAGTTAGCCTAATTACTACATTTGTTCAGTTGCAGGAGACTTTGAGCGGAGTCAGCACGATCAGTAACTTAATGATGTTCCTCCTCCCGAGATTCAAGAGTGAAGCTACACTGCAGAAGCTCGACAGACAAAGGAATGTCACCAAACTACACAGACCCTTAGGATGGTAGAGCTGCCAACATCACCAGCATATATGCCAAATGTGCCCCGCAGTGTCTGTGCCCACTTCAGTATGATGTTGCTGTTAACTCTATTGGTTGAAAACCTAGAGAATTGATGACATTTCCATCTGGAACATGTAAGATTAAACAGGGATGAATGAAAAGCCAGGAACAGGAACAACTCGGACCACAGCAAAGAAAATCAAAGACATTGTTCAATGTCAAAGTGCCTCTCTCTAGACTTTGATCAGCCCCGCTAGGATGTGGGTGGTGAATGACTGGGGCCTGCTGGCCTGTTTTCCACTAGCCTGGTTTAAAATCAGCCAGGCAGGCCAGTCATTGAGGTTTATAACCAGCAGCACTGAAGCACCAGGGTGAACCATAACCAGGGCAGAGATGGCAACTCAAGGCTGGATAGTAGGTCATCCAGAGTCTAGGAATAAGGAGTAGTGTGCTGAAGGAGGACCCCAATAAGATCAAGGGGTCTACCACCAATCGACCTTTCATCTGAAAGAATGTATTTGCTCTCGGTTTCTACACATTATCCAAGATCCTAAGACTGGGCTGTTCTTGTTTCAGCTGAGCAAATACTTGTGTTCACTAATCAGCTAAAAATCAGCTCAGTTGGTAGAGCATGGCGCTTGCAACGCCAGGGTTGTGGGTTCGATTCCCACGGGGGGCCAGTATGAAAAAAGTATGGAAATGTATGCACTCACTAACTGTAAGTCGCTCTGGATAAGAGTGTCTGCTAAATGACTACAATGTAAAATCTGATAACCTACCGTAGGAAAGTCACAACAGTAACGTAAAAAAAAAGCAAAGCAGAGTGTTTGCTGACAGCTGTCCACTGATCTCAGTCAAGTACTGTTGTGATTCACACCAAAGGCCGGCCCTCCATCCAATCTCAACCCTTGAATGTGAATGAGGTAATAATCAAGTGGATCTCAAACGGACAAGTCAAATGGACTACTCATGTCTACTCAAACACCAAAACAACACCACAAGAATCACTGTTGTCCACACCAAAGGAAAATGCCATGGCGTTTCCAGTTAACTGAGTAGTTGATTGTGGGTGGTAAAGCATCAACGACCATTGAGAGGCTTGCTACAAAAGGGCAGGAGGAACAGTGGGGGCTTATAATGGACACTGGACTGACAATATATTAACCATTAGGTTAACACAAAGGCAGGGAAGGCAAGGAAAATATTGATGACACCCACCCTAGAAGCACAACACGTTTATTGTTTGTGCTTCTAAGGCTAATACTTTCAGCTTCACATGGCCACTCGGAGAGTTGATGTTCTTACTTAACCCAAGCGGCTAATAAGGGTCTTAAGACTCTTGGCTTTGTGACAGATTATTTTGAAAGCCATTTTGAGAGGGCCTAGCAGGGCTTTCAAGGCTTATGACATTACTGTCGATAAACAATGGCCCTGTGTAATGAGATGTTCAAGGGATGTTTAATTGGATGTTCCAGGTAGGTCTGTTAGCATGTAATAGAAGTGTCCAGAGTCTTGTCCATCATCCTACTCTACAATATGGTATGTTGATGAGCATTGGGCTTATGGGGATGTGACTGCGTAGTTTCTGCTTTGAGACTTGCTGAGTTGCAGATGACTATAGGAAGATCGATGATGGCCGACTGGAGGGAACAGTCCCTGTCCAGATAGACACAGCCGTGGGAAATCCTCTCCTCACTGAGACTGTGCTGCTGGGTAAATCTCCCATAGTCAACTCCACACATTCCTGCAGTTGGTGTTGTGCATGCTGGATCACGTACATTTCCTGATTATCATTCTGAGTGCCAAGACACCCTGAGACGGCCAATTATCTCTCCCAGCATCATCACCTTCAGCAGAAACACCAAATTATGATGGATGAAATTCTTTATCATCCTTGTTAAGTATTAAGTGTGTTCTCTCTCAGCTGTGAGGTTCGCAAAAAGTTGCTGGACAGATGTACTGACTGCTAGATAAACTTCCCGTGTAGGATATTAAGGCCAGAGCCCCACCATCGGCAGTCATGGTATATATCAGATCTTGTCACAAGGAAGCCCCCCTTCCTCCCTCTGTCCATCAGATTAATGGGAAGCATCTCTTCCTTGAGCTGAATGGAAATTATCAACCATACTCAGATTACTCTCACATGCAAGAACCTGATATGATCTAATGCAGTGAAAACATCAGCCAAGCAGCAAAACGGAGACACTACTTGCAGACAGCTTTTAAAGTTACTATAGTGGGGAAGTAACTCCTCATTTTGTGTCCGTTTTAATACTGTTCTGAGCTCTCACAAAACTGAAGCCAAAATACATCCCAGATCTTCATTAGTCAAAGCGTGAGACGGAGAACCACATTAGTGTGCTGCGTTTCAGCTCCAAACGTTTCTAACGTGTCTGCATACAGCTCCCCTTCCATTTGTAGAGGCCTCCGTGACATCTGGATGGAGGTCCCCTTGCCACATCACACCAGCCACAGACATCGTCAAATACGTGTGTATTTATACTTATTTTCCAATGTGTGTGTATGTGTTTATCGGGTAGTTTAAACGTGATTTTGTGCGTATGTGTATATATGTGTGTGTGTGTGTACAAGGCACAGTCTCCACTGAAACGTGTCTTGCTGACAAACCTCAGGGTAGAAAATGTAATTGATCCTAAAGAGCTAGGAGGCACATGGCTTTAACAGATCAGCACAATATACCAGACCTCAGCACCAGATGCAATCTTTCCATTAGAGCTTTAGTGTTAACCTTCCACTCACCTGGTAGTAGGACTTTATCTGCCGGATCAGGATGGAGAGGTTTTGTATGCGCAGTGTTGAGTCATTGTTCACTTTCTTGTTGGTTCTTTGAACAGTGGCTTTTGGATTTCTGTGGGGAAGAAAAAATGAGAACAACAGCAGAGAGTAGACAAATTCATTTGTAAATTGTCTGCCTTTCAGTCAGTCAGTAAAATGCTGCATTAGCAGTACAGTGTTAAGTCAGTGTTTGAACATTGACATTTCTCATGGTTGTGTTGATGACACCCAGTACTAACAGAGCTAGGTCTAAACCAGGGCTATCCAACCCTGTTCCTGGAGAGCTACCTTCCTGTAGGTTTTCAATCCAACCCCAGTTGTAACTAACCTGATTCAGCTGATCAACCAGCTAATTATTAGAATCAGGTACACAAGATTACGATTATAACAAAAACCTACAAGACGGTAGCTCTCCAGGAACAGGGTTGGAGAGCCCTGGTCGAAACTTTGGAATGTTTGTCTGTGTTGTAGGACAGTTTGCCGCAAAAACAACTCACTTAACTATTACTTGATTCTGGTGTGAGAATTCAGTCAAGGACTGCTATTGAGATGTCTTGCCCCCAGGGCTAGGAGCATAACTGCTGATGTTATCAGGAGTGTCGACCTGTGTTAACGACAGACATTCCAAATATACTAAGCCTCTACATGGGTATGGTACTTCAGAACAGTACGGTTTTTCCGTGTGAGGAATGCATGACATTCCAACAATCTGCCTTTAATAAATCAACAGTTTAGTAATCAATCATGCATTCTAAATCATTTAGCATGATTGTTTTCAAAACTACTTTCATGTTGATAACATGCTATGAGGCATTAATTGTGAAACTACCTGAAATTCAATAAAGGGGTACTGAATTGAATTATTGAACACTAACGAGACAAAAGCAGAGGAATTTCACCTCATCTGTCCTCACAGACCATCAAGGCTAACCCAATTTCTGAGTCTCTCATCTACCGTCTGTCAGTTCAGACCTGTGCTTTGATGATCATCAAGCAAAGGTTTTGGACCAACATGGTTTACAAACTCTGAGAGATTAACACATGCAGGCCTCCACTGGGCTTCTTCACTGGCCAGATGGTTTGAGTTTAGTCTCTGGATGCTCTCCTCTGACCTCATTTCTCACTGAAGCCCATCTGATGGTGCATCCATGCAGCGTTGCACTGATCTAGTGGTCTGGTCTGGAGTCTAAAAGCTTTGCTGATAAAGGATGTCCCAATGTTGGAGGATGGAACAATTATTATTTGACAACAAAATCTCTCATTAGTCGCATGGCCATTTAACCCAAATGGCATGGCATGTTCATTAAATCTATAGTAAACAGGGTTGTGTGTTTACATGAATGTGTGCATGCACGCGTGCAGTCATACATGCGTGAGTACATGCCTGCATCTGCGATCCAAGCTTTTAGCGTTTATGTCTAACACAACCTCGTGTAAAAGGCTGATTTCAAATTAACCTTGCACAATTTCCCTTCACCGTTAACTCTGTTCTAGATTGTTCTAATTCCATGGAAGCCCACTCAGTGAGGGATAAAATTGTCTTCTAATGAGCCTCGGTCATAATAGGCCCGTTGCCAAGCAACTGATAAAATAGAATAAACAGAGTTTCCAGCCTCTTCCTAAAATCCCCTGTATTGATAAGACTTAGCAGTTGACCTAGAAAAAATTAAAAATGCCACTTCATAAGACCAGGGAGCTATCGTTGAACTACGAACAAAGCTAAATAAAAATGACAACATTCATGATTTTTTATGAAAGCAACCATCGCGAGAAGGGAAGCGGGTGTGTTAATAGGCATTTTGATCAGCCATGCTCCCACACACACTGTCGCCTCAGTCTTGCAAATCAGAAAGACAGAGTCCTCTTTAAGAGTGCTTTGAATGGCACTGGCCATGTGACCCCACCGCTCCTTCAAAGCCCCTCGAGAGGTGCACTTTGGGGGGGGGGGGGTCGTCTTAACCCCTTAATGAAATAGCATGGAGGGAGCTGTAATCCTGTCAAACCGAGCACTGGCTGCACAGAGGGAGCTGCTAATTTAGTAACTCACATCTCTATACAACACAATCCTGCAGCGGCTCAGTTTCTTTTGGGCTGAGGCCTTCTCTATTCCTCCCCCCTCATTGGACAACATCACCTCCAGTATTAGTGACTGCAGGCGCCTGAATAGGGCCCTTTGTGAGGTAGACAAAACCCAAATACTGTACCATGCTGATCATATAGGTTTTGGAAAATGGGAAGTCAATGCACAAGTCAATAGTTAATGCAGAGCACAATACTGCCCGGTGCACTCCTGCGTTGCTTTGGGAAGTAATCTATTTCTGACACGCTGCATCAAAGTCAGTGGGGGGCAGAGAGTAGAGCAGTCAGCGGGGGGCAGAGAGTAGAGCAGTCAGCGGGGGGCAGAGAGTAGAGCAGTCAGCGGGGGGCAGAGAGTAGAGCAGTCAGCGGGGGGCAGAGAGTAGAGCAGTCAGCGGGGGGCAGAGAGTAGAGCAGTCAGCGGGGGGCAGAGAGTAGAGCAGTCAGCGGGGGGCAGAGAGTAGAGCAGTCAGCGGGGGGCAGAGAGTAGAGCAGTCAGCGGGGGCAGAGAGTAGAGCAGTCAGCGGGGGGCAGAGAGTAGAGCAGTCAGCGGGGGGCAGAGAGTAGAGCAGTCAGCGGGGGGCAGAGAGTAGAGCAGTCAGCGGGGGGCAGAGAGTAGAGCAGTCAGCGAGGGGCAGAGAGTAGAGCAGTCAGCGGGGGGCAGAGAGTAGAGCAGTCAGCGGGGGGCAGAGAGTAGAGCAGTCAGCGGGGGCAGAGAGTAGAGCAGTCAGCGGGGGGCAGAGAGTAGAGCAGTCAGCGAGGGGCAGAGAGTAGAGCAGTCAGCGGGGGGCAGAGAGTAGAGCATGGGCCGGCTGCCCAGCACGAGGAGAGGACAGAGTCAGTAAGCCTCTCAGTCCAAACACACTAGTGGGGAGGAGTGATGACTTCCCAGGCACATGGAGGGCTAGCTGGGGGAATCACCAGAGAGGAATGTGGATGATGACTACAGTAGTCCCACTGTGGTGAGGTGGTGTTCAGAACTACGCAGGCAGGATGACAGTGTGTGTGTGTGTGTGTGTCATGGAGCTGCTGTAGCGCTTCCCAATCGTTTCCTTTGTCAGCTCTGAGCTCCTGAAAGCCAGAACCAGTATCACGGCAACCTACTGTAACATACTCTCTCTACAGGACAGCACACAATCCAGGGAGAGGGAACAGCAGAAGTACGTACTGTACCTATGCCTTATTTTCTTGGTCTTGTGCTTTAATGGGTAGTTCGGTTCTCTATGGAGCTTTGTGTCATTCATGTTCATTTCCATAGGGCCGTTCCTATTCCTGAGTCTCTGCATGGCCTTGTTAAAGCAGTACCCTTTCAAGGTCACAACCGCTGCTTCCTGCATGTCTGACTCACAGGGCTTTTTACAGCTCAACATCCTCCTTCAATACCATAGTCTAGTGACCGTGTGAGTGAAGCACAAGACAGACATTTTTTTTTTACATTTTAGTCATTTAGCAGACGCTCTTATCCAGAGCGACTTAATGTTAGTGAGTGCATACATTATTTTATTTTTTTCATACTGCCCCCCCGTGGGAATGGAACCCACAACCCTGCCGTTGCAAGCGCCATGCTCTACCAACTGAGCTACACGGGACCTAATAATAATAGTAAAATGCCCACTGTTTACATTACCATTCAAAAACAGAACAACCAGCTCTGTTGTGTTCAAACCAACCATAGGTAGAGACACGGAGAGACACGGAGAGAGGTCTAGGTTCAGGCAGATAAACGGAATGTAGGGCTGGAAGAGTGGGAGATGCGACGCAGGGAGGATGGTCATTAATGGCTGGTCTGTGGCAGATAACGGCCAAGCAGCATGGTGTGGGATGCAGCCCCCTCCCTCCTCTCTGTCTGTCTGAATATCTGGCTGGCTGGCAGTGGTAGCCTATGACTGAAGCCTTTGATCTCCAAGAATAAAGAACCCAGCTGTGGGAAATTCAACAAATACACACCAGCCATCCAGCAAGAATCCAAACTATACCCCTTCTACCTAAACAGGAGAGAAAACAAAAGCAGGAGGCATGCTGTTCCGTGAAAACACAGGGAGAGAGAGTGCAGAGAGGCGTGTTGTGTCTGGTTCAGCAGTGTTGGAGAGGTGGTGGTTGTGATGCTGTCCCTTCTTATCACCCGTTTTTCCAGTTGAAAAAAACCCAGTTTGTGTATGAATTGGGGAGCTGCTAGAGACTTTAATCCTATCTGGATTAAGATAATTAAAATGTTGTCCTTCAACAGATATCTTTATTTTCCTCTAAGCTGCTGCACCGCTGCGTTAAGTGGCCATGTCGGGTTGGAAGTGGGCTGCACTCGTCTGTGCTTTTGTCCTGACTGAGGTGTTGAGGGAGGGGCTCAGGAACAATGAGCATGTGGCTTCGCTACAGCTGCTGCACGGCTTCAGGTGGAATTAACGTGTGTGTGTGTGTGTCACATGCTCATTACTCTCAATCATCTGAGCGTCATGGACTTTGATGTGATTGTATTTGAGCACTGAAGTGGAAAATAGCACACTAACAATATCGCTTCCAGAATTGAGGGGGGATGTAGTATGGCCTTGATACAGAAATCTAGCTTCAAACACATTTAGCTCTGAATTTTGCCACAATTTGGCCTTGAGGTCAACCATCGCAGACACTGAAAATGCAGCCATTCACCTTATTCCAACTGTGGACCTGAACCATTGTAATGTATGCCAGTACAACCAGAAAAAAAAAAGTACCTGTTTTTTGACCGTTGTAATGAGAAGAGGGAAATGTCACTTCTCTGTCCAGTCTGTGCTCCACACAAACAAACAGACCTACAGTATGTTGCTGAAGGGTGCTCTAATAGGCTGGGCAGTAGTGACTGAGGGACAGGACAGTGACACCATGCCATCTGTGCCTCCAACTAGCCGTTAGATAATCCAGCAGGGCCTCTGTGCTTCCTGGAGAACTTAAGTCTGCCTGCCTCCCTGTCAACAGCTTGGAGAGAGATATTACAAAATAACATACTACTACATACAGCTGCTTAAATTATTTGGAGCCCCAATCGGTGTACAGTACATGATGAATCACACACATATATTATTCAACATGGGAAGCTTCAAATGGTAGTATGCCAAACTCAACAATTGTACAACAAGCACTGCAACTCGTTTTATGTTAATTTTATGCAGTACATGATGCATCTTCTACTTCAAAGTGTGAGAAGCCGAAAGTCTACACAGCCCTGTGCTAGAAGGATGATGTGTTTTTAAACTTCCATTTATCTTTCTAATGGCTGCTCATGGACAAGACTGAGCACCCCTTTACGAGGCTATATTGATCACAGGCAGGTCAATACCAAGTATGCCTACCATTACGCCGACAATAACAGCACTCTGCAGGAGTTTCAACACAGACAGGGGCAGTGAGGGGGCGTGTTGTTGGGCAAAGCAATCAACCTTACAAACTGCTGGGCAGTTAATCATTTTCATCACTTAATGCAGCTCTCCGCTCTGCATACTAACTCGGCATCATTGCAGACAACATTACGTTTGGTAGCCATGACCTGTTGAATAAGCTGAAGTCATTTGAACAGAACCAGATCAACCAGTAACATGGTTAACATTAACTAAATCTACTCTCACAACAACTCTTTTGTACAACTTCACTAAATAAACCACTGGAGGCCTGCATTTTGATATGGCTGAATCAAATAAACCAAGGACAAACATGGGGGAATAATAATAATTTCATCCAGCACAAGGTAAATATTTACCAGTGAATATCTTAAACAGCCAATGTAAGATGAACATGTAGCCTTCATAATCTGTGAGAGTGAGACAAAGACCTGCTTCACAACAAATATTGACAATGTGCCTTCTGTGTGGGAGTCTTGCTGGGCAGACGAGTGCCAACAGCTGCCCAAAACTGACTGTGCACGCACGCACACACACAAAGAGCTAGGATGAAGTGACTAGCCAGCCCCAACACCCTGCCGGCCAGACAAGCACAGCTAAACTACAGGTCATTAAAACTGAAAACTGCTCTTGGGATGAGAATGAACAATTCCAAATATTAGGCTTTGACTGAATATATTGGCAATTGTAAACTAGGCCTATTGGTATGATGACCAGAGTAATAGAAATTAATACAGTACCAAATTTGCCAAAACAGACTTGAGTAGGGTTTGCAAGGTCATTGGCAACCTAGTAAGACTTGAGAGCTGAGGACAGTGTTGCCAAGGCAGCATGAGCACAGCTAGTACCTGGAAACTGTGAGATAATTGACACTCTGGGCCAGTAGAGCTTAGACCTGTTGATAGAATGTGATAAGTAACAAACTCAGTGTGAGAAGAGAGAAAGTGCTCGGCAATAACGCAAAAGGAAATTCATGTGATGTCTGCCTTCTAATTTTGAATACAGAGTGATAATGTGCAGGTTAACTTGGTTAGGGGCTATTCTACTCATACAGGATGAATAGGCCAAAATTGACATAGGCTACCTTATCATGCAAACCTAGCCCAGACAAAAGCATGGGTGGAAACCGCCTTATTTTGTATAGTGCGTGTCAGTGGCCATGGCAGAGATTGAGGGATTCCTTATTTCTACTCCTCCTCAAGGGGTAGGCTGGGTGAGTGAGGTAGAATAGCCGCCCTCTGTATTATTCTAGCAGGCAAGAAGAGCAAGCTCCAGGGAGAGGGAGTCTTCAGTAGACTGCAGATGACACTTCACGTTCTGACATTTTCAGTGACTGACTGACGGCTCCAGTGGAAGATGAGCTGCTGCCGACTCGCGCCATCAATACATTACTCGAGGTGGAACTGTCTGCTTCAAAATACCTACAACTCACTGTACACTTATTTCATTCTGATTAGACAACCTAATCCTGTTGTTGCATCGGTGGCTGACATACTTCACTTGTGAAATGTGTAATTCTGTAGAACTCATTAAACATTTATATATTTTTTGGTCCTGAATTTGTGTCATGAATCATGAATGCATGCATGGGTGTTTGTGCTTCCACTGTAGCCTACAGTGCAGGGCGAACGTTGATGATAATGACCAATGGATCAGAACCATGCGTGGCCATTCATTCATGAAAGACAGAGAGAACCCACAAATAGGCTACTACTTACATCTCAAGCATGATCTCGTTTAAATAAATGCCATCCACTAATTCAATGTATTCCGATAGTTTGGTGCCATCGTTTCCTGATGAATGCCCAGCCGCCTTAACCTGAAAAATATGACAATACACACCAAACCTGTCAGCAAAACGAAATCACTTGTTAACAGGGCATGTATTTTGGATACCCTGCTTAATTAGTATGCTCAAATTCCCATAGAATGGTTAATTAGGGTGCCTTACCCAGGCGACCAAAGGCGTGAGCAGAAATTGCTCCAACAACGGCGTAAAAATCTCACTTTCCATTTCCTTGTGTTGGACAGCGACAATTCCAGAGAATATGAATGAAACTGTAATTTTCTCCTTGTTGGTGAATTTTCTCAGCGTCGCCTTTCACCCCTCTGAACGCTTCCTTAATTTAGACGCCGCTCATGTGGATGATTTAATTAAACAGACACTAATTTCGCCAATGAAGAAAACAAGTCCATGGCGTCGGGTTTTGCTGAAAAATTAAATTAATCCACAATTATCGTATCTGCTACCCTAGATAACACGTCTTACCCTCCTTGGGAAGGACAAGGAATCCCACCACATTTTTTGAAAAACCTTGAATCTCATCTAGCCTGTGCCCGCCCGTCAAGGCAGCTGACCTACCTACAGCTAAATGTCTTAAACTAAGACAGGTACAGGTAGGCTAATAATAAAGGACATGCTCCATGAAAATCTAACGATCTGATAAAGCACAGAGCTAGTAGTAGGCCTATAGACAGTAAATGGTTTCCTCCAATGGACGTCGAGTTACAATATTCTTTAAAAAATAAATGCCTTTCCCCATCACGTTCCTTTTAGTCTTGAAGGTTGCGTCCCCCTCCCCCCCCCCATAAAACCGACGATTCTTCCAATAGTATTGGGCAGAGATGTCTTTCTTCTATCATGTATTCCCTTCTTCCAACCAAGTGACTAACGGCTGAATTACCGGCTCGACTCCGTGTGTTTCCATTCCAGCCTAGTCGTTCACCCATAGAGGACGTGTCTTCTTCCGCCAAAATCAACTGCGCTCAAGAAAATAGGGCTGCAGCACGTTGTCATTAACAGTTCCACCTCCACATTAAATGGATTATGTTGTATATAGACTATAGACTACATTATCAGGGCATAATCTCAAATGTCTTATGTTAGGTTGATTCACATTTGATGTGTCTTCTTTTTCAATGAATATTGGCAAAGTGAGTGTGTCAGTAGGACTATGCATTGTGTGTGCGTGTGTGTGTGTGTGTAGCCTGCTGGCTGGCTGCCAATGTAGGTTATGGGTAGTATTCATATGAATGATCTCAAACAACATGACTAGAAAAATCATTAGTGTTACCACATATAGATCAATAAGAATGTCCAGACAAAATCTTTGTATTATGGTTTGAAATAAATCTACATCGGCCCTATAGATATCTATAGATATCCTGATGTCATTGATTAAAAAAACATAGAGTTTTCTTGAATTTCAGTGATGCTTGCATGCCAGTGCACATATATTTTCTCCTCAAACACACACAACCCTTTCATTATCCTATTTAGAATGCACTGCTTTGTAGGTCATATTGTAGAAATTCATATTGGATTTTTACTTACACTGTTATCTACCTGTAATTACAAAACTAATGGTATGAAACAGGAAGTGTCACAGGAAGGCCAAGAAGATAATCAAGGACCTCAGCCACCCGAGCCACAGCCTGTTCACCCTGCTACCATCTAGAAGGCGGAGAAAGTACAGGTGCATCAAAGCTGGGCACGAGAGACTGATAAACAGCTTCTATCTCCAAGCCATCAGACTGTTAAACAGTAATCACTAGCCGGCCTCTGCCCAGTACCCTGCCCTGAACCTTAGACACAGTCACTATCCGGCCGGTACTCTACCCTGCACCTGAGACTGCTGCCCTATACATTCATTGAACACTGGTCATGGCTCATCCTATATAACTACTGGGGGGGGGTTATACAGAAGATAGCCCTATTTGGTGAAAGACCAAGTCCATATTATGGCAAGAACAGCTCAAATAAACAAAGAGAAACGACAGTCCATCATTACTTTAAGACATGAAGGTCAGTCAATAAGGAACATTTCAAGAACATTGAAAGTTTCTTCAAGCGTAGTCGCAAAAACCATGAAGCGATATGATAAATCTGATGATAGGACCGCCACAGGAATGGATGACCCAGAGTTACGTCTGCTGCAGAGCATAAGTTCATTAGAGTTACCAGCCTCAGAAATTGCAGCCCAAATAAATGCTTCACAGAGTTCAAGTAACAGACACATCTGAACATCAACTGTTCAGAGGAGACCGTGTAAATAAGGCCTTCATGGTCGATTTGCTGCAAAGAAACCACTACTAAAGGACACCAAAAAGAAGAAGAGACTTGCTTGGGCCAAGAAACACGAGCAATGGACATTAGACTGGTGGAAATTTGTCATTTGGTCTGGAGTCCAAATTTGAGATTTTTGGTTCCAACTGCCGTGTCATTGTGAGACGCGGTGTGGGTGAACGGATGATCTCTGCATGTGTATTTCCCACCGTAAAGAATGGAGGAGGTGGTGTTACGGTGTGGGGGTGCTTTGCTGGTGACACTGTCAATGATTTATTTAGAATTCAAGGCACACTTAACCAGCATGGCTACCACAGCATTCATCAGCGATACGCCATCCCATCTGGTTTGGGCTTAGTGGGACTATCATTTGTTTTTCAACAGGACAATGACCCAACACACCTCCAGGCTGTGTAAGGGCTATTTTCCCAAGAAGAAGAGTGATGGATTGCTGCATCAGATGACCTGGCCTCCACAATCCCCTGACCTCAACCAAAATTGAGATGGTTTGGGATGAATCGGACAGCAGAGTGAAGGAAAAGCAGCCAACAAGTGCTCAGCATATGTGGGAACTCCTTCAAGACTGTTGGAAAAGCATTCCAGGTGAAGCTGGTTGAGAGAATGCCAAGAGTGTGCAAAGCTGTCATCAAGGCAAAGGGTGGCTATTTGAAGAATCTCAAATCTCAAATATATTTTGATTTGTTTAACACTTTTTTGGTTACTACATGATTCCATATGTTTTTTTTCTTCATAGTTTGATGTCTTCACTATTATTCTACAATGTAGAAAATAGTAAAAATAAAGAAAAACCCTTGAATGAGTAGGTGTTCTAAAACTTTTGACCAATAATGGACATATTATTTATATTCCGGACTCTGGTCCGGAAGCTAATTCCCTCCAATTCTATCAATTTTGCCACAGGGTTTTGTTCTCCGTATTTTAATACTGTATTCTCGACATAGCTCATTGTAATATTTCTACTACTATACATTGGATTTTAGTTACACTGTTTATACACACCATATATTTGACATAGCCCACTCTAATATATCTACTGCTGTACATATCATTCTTAGTAACTTGGGGTAACTAGCCCCCCCCTAAGAACAATGTCCAATATTGTAGTCCCTTGTAGCTCAGTTGGTAGAGCATGGCGCTTGCAACGCCAGGGTTGTGGGTTCGTTTCCCACGGGGGGCCAGTATGAAAATGTATGCACTCACTAACTGTAAGTCGCTCTGGATAAGAGCGTCTGCTAAATGACTAAAATGTAAATGTCTGACACAAAAAAAGTTTGGAAAATATTTTGGTATGTGGATGATGGTCATGCTTAGGCAAACAAACTACGAAGTTTACACTTTTTTAGTTATTTAATTCAATGCAGAAAAGGGGCGTTTTTCCCAAGTACTGGGGAAATAAATCAAATATTGAAACAAAATGGCATTGCACATCTCACTATTAATATCCTCACTATGATCAGTGGTGTAAAGTACTTAAGTTAAAATACCAGGAAGTCCTACTTCAGTAGTTTTGGGGGGTATCTGTACTTTACCATTTACAGTGCCTTTCGGAAAGTATTGACTTTTTCCACATTTTGTTATGTTACAGCCTTATTCTAAAATGGATTAAATTGAAAAAAAAATCCTCAGCAATCTACACACAAAATGTATTAAAAAACAACAGAAATACCTTATTTACATAAGTATTCAGACCGTTTGCTATGAGTCTCGATATTGAGCTCAGGTGCATTCTGTTTCCATTGATCATCCTTGAGATGTTTCTACAACTTGATTGGAGTCCACCTGTGGTAAATTCAATTGATTGGACATGATTTGGAAAGGCACACACACGTCTATATAAGGTCCAACAGTTGACAGTGCATGACAGTGCATGTCAGAGCAAAAACCAAGCCATGAGGTCGAAGGAATTGTACGTAGAGCTCCGAGACAGGATTGTGTGGAGGCACAGATACCTGAGGAAGGGTACCAAAAAATGTCTGCAGCATTGAAGGTCCCCAAGGACACTGTGGCCTCCATCATTCTTAAATGGGAGAAGTTTGGAACCACCAAGACTCTTCCTAGAGCTGGCTGCCCGGCCAAACTAAGCAATCGGTGGAGAAGGGCCTTGGTCAGAGATGTGACCAACAACCCGATGGTCACTCTGACAGAGCTCTAGAGTTCCTCTGTGGAGATGGGAGAAACTTCCAGAAGGACAACCATCTCTTCAGCACTCCACCAATCAGGCCTTAATGGTAAAGTGGCCATGTTTTTCCTCCAAACATAACGATGGTCATTATGGCCAAACAGTTCTGTTTTTGTTTCATCAGACCAGAGGACATTTCTCCAAAAAGTACGATCTTTGTCCCCATGTGCAGTTGCAAACCGTAGTCTGGCTTTTTTATGGCGGATTTGGAGCAGTGGCTTCTTCCTTGCTGAGCGGCTTTTCAGGTTATGTCGATATAGGACTCGTTTTACTGTGGATATAGATACTTGTGTACCTGTTTCCTCCAGCATCTTCACAAGGTCCTTTGCTGTTGTTCTGGGATTGATTTGCACTTTTCGCATCAAAGTACGTTAATCTCTAGGAGACAGAACGCGTCTCCTTCCTGAGCGGTATGACGGCTGCGTGGTCCCATGGTGTTTATAGCTGCGTACTATTGTTTGTACAGGTGAACGTGGTACCTTCAGGCATTTGGAAATTGCTCCCAAGGATGAACCAGACTTGTGGAGGTCTACAATCTTTTTTCTGAAGTCTTGGCTGATTTCTTTAGATTTTCCCATGATGTCAAGCAAAGAGTCACTGAGTTTGAGGGTAGGCCTGGAAATACATCCACAGGAACACCTCCAATTGACTCAAATGATGTCAATTAGCCTATCAGAAGCTTCTAAAGCCCTGACATCATTTTCTGGAATTTTCCAAGCTGTTTAAAGGTACAGTCAACTTAGTGTATGTAAACTTCTGACCCACTGGAATTGTGATACAGTGAATTATAAGTGAAATAATCTGTCTGTAAACAATTGTTGGAAAAATTACTTGTGTCATGCACAAAGTAGATGTCCTAACCAACTTGCCAAAACGATAGTTTGTTAATAAGACATTTGTAGAGTGGTTGAAAAACGAGTTTTAATGACTCCAACCTAAGTGTATGTAAACTTCCGACTTCAACTGTACATAAAAAGTTTATAGATCTAACTTAATTGTTCTAAATGACGAAATATTAGATCAACTTACTTCAGAATTGTGACTTAAAAAATGTAGATGAGACATAACATTTTTAGTTGAGCAAGGGTAGAGGCAGCCAGGGAAAGTGTTGGGAAAAAAATAGGTGACAAAGTGGTTTCTCCAATGCTTCGTAAACAATAGGTGTACACTAACAGTGAAATGGTTATGTGCCCTTCCCAACAATGCTGAGAAAAAAATAGAAATAATAGAAAAAAAGAAAATAACATAAAGTGACTAGGCAACAGGATAGCTAATAAACAGTAACAGCAAAATATGGGATGAGTCAAAAGAGGTAGTGCAAAAAGGGTCAATGCAGATAGTTAAATAGTTAACTAATAACTATTTAGGAGTCTTATGGCTTGGGGATGAAACCTGTTCTTGGTCCTGTTGGTTCCAGACTTGATGCATCGGTACCGCTTGCCGTGCAGTAGCAGAGAGAACAGTCTATGATTTGGGTGGCTGGAGTCTTTGACAATTATTTGGTCCTTCCTCTGACACCACCTAGTACAGAGGTCCTGGATGGCAGGAAGCTTGACCTCAGTGATGTACTGGGCCATACACACTACCCTCTGTAGTGCCTTATGGTCGGATGCCGAGCAGTTGCCATACTAGGCAGTGATGCAACCGGTCAGGATGCTCTTGATGATGCAGCTGTATAACTTTTTGAGAATCTGGGGACCCATGCCAAATCTTTTCAGTATCCTGAGGAGGAATAGTTGTTTTCGTGCCCTCTTCACGACTGTCTTGGTGTGTTTGGACCATGACAGTTTGTTGGTTTTGTGGACACCAAGGCACTTGAAGCTCTCAACCCGCTCTAGTACAGCCCCATTGATGTGAATTTTGGCGTGTTCGGCCCTCCTTTTCCTGTAGTCCACGATCAGCTCCCTAATCTCGCTCACGTTGAGGGAAAGGTTGTTGTCCTGGCACCACACTGCAAGGTCTTTGACCTCCTCCCTATAGGCTGTCTCATCATTGTCGGTGATAAGGCCGACCACTGTTGTGTTGTCAGAAAACGTAATGATGGTATTGGAGTCATGCTTGTCCATGCAGTCGTGGGTGAACAGGGAGTACAGGAGGGGACTAAGCATGCATCCCTGAAGGGCCCTCGTGTTGAGGATCAGCGTGGCAGATGTGTTGTTGCCTACCCTTACCAACTGGGGGCGGCCCGTCAGGAAGTCCAGGATCCAGTTGCAGGGGGAGGTGTTTAGTCCCTGGGTCCTTAGCTTAGTGATGGCTTTGTGGGCACTATGGTTTTGAACGCTGAGCTGTAGTCAATTAACAGCATTCTCACATAGGTGTTCCTTTTGTCCAGGTGGGAAAGGGCAGTGTGGAGTGCAATTGAGATTGCGTCATCTGTGGATCTGTTGGGGCGGTATGCGAATTGGAGTGGGTCTAGGGTTTCCGGGATGATGGTGTTGATGAAAGCCATGACCAGCCCTTCAAAGCACTTCATTGCTACAGACGTGAGTGCTACGGGGCGGTAGTCATTTAGGCAGAGTTACCTTGGCATTCTTGGGCACAGGGACTATGGTGGTCTGCTTGAAACATGTAGGTATTACAGACTCAGTCAGGGAGAGGTTGAAAATCTCAGTGAAGACACTTGCCAGTTGGTCCGCGCATGCTCTGAGTACACGTCCTGGTAATCCGTCTGGCCCTGCGGCCTTGTGAATGTTTACCTGTTTAAAGGTCTTACTCACATCGGCTATGGAGAGCGTGATCACACAGTCGTCCGGAACAGCTGGTTCTCTCATGCATGTTTCAGTGTTGCTTGCCTCGAAGCGAGCATAAAAGGCATTTAGCCCGTCTGGTAGGCTCGCATCACTGGGCAGCTCGCGGCTGGGTTTCCCTTTGTAGTCCGTAATAGTTTCCAAGCCCTGCCACATCCGACGAGCATCAGAGCCGGTGTAGTAGGATTCAATCTAAGTCCTGTATTGATGCTTTGCCTGTTTGATGGTTCATCTGAGAGCATAGCGGGATTTCTTATAAGCGTCCTGATTAGTGTCCCGCTCCTTGAAAGCGGCAGCTCTAGCCTTTAGCTCGGTGCGGATGTTGCCTGTAATCCATGGCTTCTGGTTGGGATATATATGTATGATCACTGTGGAGACGATGTCATCGATACACTTATTGATGAAGCCGATGACTGAGGTGATATACTCCTCAATGCCATCGGACGAAATCCCGGAACATATTCCAGTCTGTGCTAGCAAAACAGTCCTGTAGCTTAGCATCCGCATCATCGGACCACTTCTGTATTCAGTGAGTACTGGTACTGCCTGCTTTAGTTTTTGCTTGTAAGCAGGAATCAGGAGGATAGAATTATGGTCAGATTTGCCAAATGGAGGATGAGGGAGAGCTTTGTACGCGTCTCTGTGTGTGTGGAGGAAAGGTGGTCTAGATTTATTTTTCCTTTGGTTGCACGTGACCTGCTGGTAGAATTGAGGTAAAAAGTATTTAAGTTTGCTTGCCTTAAAGTCTCCGGCCACTAGGCGCGCCGCTTCTACAATTTAAAGATTTTACTGAGTTACAGTTTATATAAAGAAATCAGTCAATTGAAATAAATTCATTAGGCCCTAATCTATGGATTTTACATGACTGGGAATACAAATATGCATCTGTTGGTCACAGATACAGTACCTTAAAATAAAGGTAGGGGTGGGATCAGAAAACCAGTCAGTATCTGATGTGACCACCATTTGCCTCATACAGTGTGACACATCTCCTGTTGATTGCTCAATGGGTGACATGTCTGGTGAGTATGCAGGCCATGGAAGAACTGGGACATTTTCAGCTTCCAGGAATTGTGTACAGATCCTTGCGACATGGGGCTGTGCATTTTCATGTTGAAACATGAGGTGATGGCGGCGGATGAATGGCACGACAATGGGCCTCAGGATCTAGTCACGGTATCTCTGTGCATTCAAATTGCTATCGATAAAATGCAATTGTGTTCATTGTCCGAAGCTTATACCTGCCCATACCATAACCCCACCACCACCATGGGGCACTTTGTTCACAATGTTGACATCAGCAAACCACTTGCCCACACAACTCCATAAAAGCTGTCTGCCATCTGCCCGATACAGTTTAAACTGGGATTCATCCGTGAAGAGTACACTTCTCCAGCATGCCAGTGGCCATCGAAGGTGAGCATTTGCCCACTGAAGTCAGTTACGACGCCAAACTGCAGTCAGGTTAAGACCTTGGTGAGGATGACGAGCACGCAGATGAGCTTCCCTGAGACGGTTTCTGACAGTTTGTGCAGAAATTATTTAGTTGTACAAACCCACAGTTTCATCAGCTGTCCGGATAGCTGGTCTCAGATGATCCCGCAGGTGAAGAAGCCGGCTGTGGATGTCCTGGGCTGGCGTGGTTACACGTGGTCTGCGGTTCTGAGGCCAGTTGGACGTGCTGCCAAATTCTCTAATACAACGTTGGTAGAGAAATTAAAATTCAATTCTCTGGCAACAGCTCTGGTGGACATTCCGGCATTCAGCATGCCAATTGCACCCTCCCTCAAAACTTGAGACATCTGTGGTATTGTGTTATGTGAGAAAACTGCACATTTTAGAGTGGCCTTTTATTGTCCCCAGCACAAGGTGCACCTGTGTAATGATCATGCCGTTTAATCAACTTCTTGATATGCCACACCTGTCAGGTGGATGGATTATCTTGGCAAAGGAGAAATGCCCACTAACAGGGATGTAAACAAGTTTGTATACACATTTTGAGAGAAATACGCTTTTTGTGCATATGGATAATTTTTTCTTTTTCAGCTCATGAAGCATGGGTCCAACACTTTACATGTTGCGTTCATATTTTTGTTCAGTATAGTTGCAAAAGGTGAATGTTGAACTTTTGTTGCACATTAAATCCATAGATTAGGGCCTGATGAATTCATTTCAATTGACTGATTTCTTTATATGAACTGTAAGTCAGTAAAATCTTTGAAATTGTTGCATGTTGCATTTATATTTTTGTTCGGTATAGTAACATAAGCATTTCTGCTAAACTGTGTATGTGACCAATAAACTTTGATTTGATTTGATGAGCTAGGAGGCATATTTCAGTGGAGGCTGCTGAGGGGAGGCTGGCTCATAATAATGTCTGGAACGGAGTAAATGGAATGGCATCAAACACACGGAAACCATGTGTTTGATGTATATGATACCATTCCACTATACCGCTCCAGCCATTACTACAAGCCCGTCCTCCCCAATTGAGGTGTCACCAACCTCCTGTGGAATATTTTGAGACCAGCCCAGTCATTTACCCCACGAGATAAGCCTCACAATCAATCTAACTGATTAATTGGTCTGTCTGAATGAATGGGGAGAGGTCAATGCCACCAAAAAGGCAATTTAAAAACAATTATTGACTTGTTAATGGCTACGTCTGAGGGCTTAGCTAAAATCAAAATATAGAAGCACATCACCTTCCCAGAAATAATTACTAGGGGTAATTCCCCAGTCTGCCGAGATAAGGAAGGAGAGCTTCTGAGCTCATTTGATGTCACCATTACAGACAGTGACTTTCTGGGAACACTATCTCATTCCCATGGATGTAGGCCTATGTTTATGTTTAAAAAGAGAACGTTGGGTAGACATTCCATGTGTTCTCTGGTTTGGGCGGGACTTTGGACTAAGATTGATGTTGTCATACCATTTTTGTAGGAGGGGATTCAGATATGCAGCAGGCCAACCCACAGGCCAGGCTGAGCATATAGATTCTGAAACACATACAGCTAATTAATACTCATCAATTCCTCATGACTCATGTAATGCACACCTACCACAATCTGAATACAATTATATTTAATGTGGAATTAGTCATGTTGTTTTTAGTGGAGCTCTTTTCAATGGGGAGAGCAGTGTGTGTTTAGCATAAACCTTCATTTTGAGTGCGATTGGTCATATGTCTTTTATTCATAAATTATTAATCATGTTTATGTGGTGCGTCACAGAGCTGACTAATTCATTAATGGGTCATAGAGCGACAGCAGCATTCCTTACACAGCTTGAACACAGCAGGGAAAACAACTCTACAAATTCTTTCAACTTGGCTGGCTTCCTAAAAACGCAGACCGCCCCTTTGGCTAAGGAAACTAAAACTCTCCAAAGCCAGTGTGCTCAAACAGAGCTGCAGCAGAGGTGCATGGGAGAAAAAAAAATCACATTCGAAATCATGTTAATTTAGCCTAAAGCAAAGATTCCACTGACCAAGCAATTCCGCAATACCAAAACGCCAAGCTTTCTCTGAACACAATGGGCCCCAAGTTGTTTTTAACAGTAAAGAGGGAGAGGCATTTTTCCAGGACTAACTGACCTTGTGTCTCCCTTACTGAAACTACAACTCTCTCTCTCTCTCTCTCTCTCTCTCTCTCTCTCTCTCTCTCTCTCTCTCTCTCTCTCTCTCTCTCTCCACAGTGGTCAGGTATTCTACCACTGTGTACTCTCTATTTAGGGCTAGATAGCATTCCAATTTGCTCTGTTTTTTGGTTGATTCTTTCCAGTGTGTCAAATAGTTCTCTTTTTGTTTTCTCATAATGGTTGGGTCTAATTGTGTTGATGTCCTGGGGCTCTGTGAGGTCTGTTTTATTATTTTTGGTATTTTATTAGGATCCCCATTAGCTGTTGCAAAAAGCAGCAGCTACTCTTCATAGGGTCCACACAAAACATGAAACATGACATAATATAGAACATTAATAGACAAGAACAGCTCAAGGACAGAACTACATACATTTTTTATTTTTAAAGGCACACGTAGCCTACATATCAGTACATACACACAAACTATCTGGGTCAAATAGGGGAGAGGTGCTGTGCCTTGAGGTGTTGCTTTATCTGCTTTTTGAAGCCAGGTTTGCTGTTCATTTGAACAATATGAGATGGAACGGAGTTCCATGCAATAATGGCTCTATATAATACTGTACGCTTTCATGAATTTGTTCTGGATTTGGGTACTGTGAAAAGACCCTTGGTGGCATGTCTGGTGGGGTAAATGTGTGTGTCAGAGCTGTGTGTAAGTTGACTATGCAAACAATTTGGGATTTTCAACACATTCATGTTTCTTATAAAAAGAAGAAGTGATGCAGTCAGTCTCTTATCCAATAGAGACTGGCATACATAGTATTTATATCAGCCCTCTGATTACAATGAAGAGCAAGACGTGCCGCTCTGTTCTGGGCCAGCTGCAGCTGAACTAGGTCTTTCCTTGCAGCACTCGACCACACGACTGGACAATAATCAAGAAAATACAAAACTAGAGCCTGCAGAACTTGCTTTTTGGAGTGTGGTGTTAAAAAAGCAGAGCATCTCTTTGTTACGGACAGACCTCTCCCCATCTTTGCAATCATTGAATCTATATGTTTTGACCATGACAGTTTACATTCTAAGGTAACGCCAAGTAATTTCATCTCCTCAACTTGTTCAACAGCCACACCATTCATTACCAGATTCAGCGGCTCAGATTAAAGATATGACAGATAGGAGTGGCTATGCAAATAGTCCGGGTAGCCATTTGGTTAGCTGTTCAGGAGTCTTATGGCTTGGGGGTAGAAGCTGTTAAGAAGCCTTTTGGACCTAGACTTGGCGCTCCGGTACCACTTGCCATGCGGTAGCAGAGAGAACAGTCTATGACTAGGGTGGCTGGAGTCTTTGATACATTTTAGGGCCTTCCTCTGACACCGCCTGGTATAGAGGTCCTGGATGGCGGGAAGCTCGGCCCCAGTGATGTACTGGGCCGCACGCACTACCCTCTGTAGTGCCTTGCGGTCGGAGGCCAAGCAGTTGCCATACCAGGCAGTGATGCAACCAGTCAGGATGCTCTCAATGGTGCAGCTGTAGAACTGTTTGAGGATCTGAGGACCCATGCCAAATCTTTTCAGTCTCCTGAGGGGGAATAGGCTTTGTCGTGCCCTCTTCACGACTGTCTTGGTGTGTTTGGACCATAATAGTTTGTTGGTGATGTGGACACCAATGAACTTGAAGCTCTCAACCTGTTTCACTACAGCCCCGTCGATGAGAATGGGGGCGTGCTCAGTACTATTTTTTTTCCTGTAGTCCACAATCATCTCCTTTGTCTTGATCACGTTGAGGGCGAGGTTGTTATCCTGGCACCACACGGCCAGGACTCTGACCTCCTTCCTATAGGCTTTCTCATCGTTGTCTGTGATCAGGCCTACCACTGTTGTGTCGTCGGCAAACATAATGATGGTGTTGGAATCGTGCCTGGCCATGCAGTCATGGGTGAACAGGGAGTACAGGAGGGGACTGAGCATGCACCCCTGAGGGGCCCCCTGTGTTGAGGATCAGCGTGGCAGATGTGTTGTTATCACGATTCAAAGGACATCCAGCCAAATTGACATACAGTGGGGGAAAAAAGTATTTAGTCAGCCACCAACTGTGCAAGTTCTCCAACTTAAAAAGATGAGAGAGGCCTGTAATTTTCATCATAGGTACATGTCAACTATGACAGACAAATTGAGAAAAGAAAAATCCAGAAAATCACATTGTAGGATTTTTAATGAATTTATTTGCAAATTATGGTGGAAAATAAGTATTTGGTCACCTACAAACAAGCAAGATTTCTGGCTCTCACAGACCTGTAACTTCTTCTTTAAGAGGCTCCTCTGTCCTCCACTCGTTACCTGTATTAATGGCACATGTTTGAACTTGTTATCAGTATAAAAGACACCTGTCCACAACCTCAAACAGTCACACTCCAAACTCCACTATGGCCAAGACCAAAGAGCTGTCAAAGGACACCAGAAACAAAATTGTAGACCTGCACCAGGCTGGGAAGACTGAATCTGCAATAGGTAAGCAGCTTGGTTTGAAGAAATCAACTGTGGGAGCAATTATTAGGAAATGGAAGACATACAAGACCACTGATAATCTCCCTCGATCTGGGGCTCCACGCAAGATCTCACCCCGTGGGGTCAAAATGATCACAAGAACGGTGAGCAAAAATCCCAGAACCACACGGGGGACCTAGTGAATGACCTGCAGAGAGCTGGGACCAAAGTAACAAAACCTACCATCAGTAACACACTACGCCGCCAGGGACTCAAATCCTGCAGTGCCAGACGTGTCCCCCTGCTTAAGCCAGTACATGTCCAGGCCCATCTGAAGTTTGCTAGAGTGCATTTGGATGATCCAGAAGAGGATTGGGAGAATGTCATATGGTCAGATGAAACCAAAATATAACTTTTTGGTAAAAACTCAACTCGTCGTGTTTGGAGGACAAAGAATGCTGAGTTGCATCCAAAGAACACCATACCTACTGTGAAGCATGGGGGTGGAAACATCATGCTTTGGGGCTGTTTTTCTGCAAAGGGACCAGGACGGCTGATCCGTGTAAAGGAAAGAATGAATGGGGCCATGTATCGTGAGATTTTGAGTGAAAACCTCCTTCCATCAGCAAGGGCATTGAAGATGAAACGTGGCTGGGTCTTTCAGCATGACAATGATCCCAAACACACCGCCCGGGCAACGAAGGAGTGGCTTCGTAAGAAGCATTTGAAGGTCCTGGAGTGGCCTAGCCAGTCTCCAGATCTCAACCCCATAGAAAATCTTTGGAGGGAGTTGAAAGTCCGTGTTGCCCAGCGACAGCCCCAAAACATCACTGCTCTAGAGGAGATCTGCATGGAGGAATGGGCCAAAATACCAGCAACAGTGTGTGAAAACCTTACAGAAAACGTTTGACCTGTGTCATTGCCAACAAAGGGTATATAACAAAGTATTGAGAAACTTTTGTTATTGACCAAATACTTATTTTCCACCATAATTTGCAAATAAATTCATTAAAAATCCTACAATGTGATTTTCTGGATTTATTTTTCTCATTTTGTCTGTCATAGTTGACGTGTACCTATGATGAAAATTACAGGCCTCTCTCATCTTTTTAAGTGGGAGAACTTGCACAATTGGTGGCTGACTAAATACTTTTTTCCCCCACTGTATATATATATATATTTAACAGCGCCGGAGAAGATGGCTGCCGTTTTACAGCCCTCTAACCAATTGTACTATTATGTGTGTTTTTCCGCGTTATTTGTAATTTATTTTGTACATAATGTTTCTGCCATCGTCTCTTATAACCAAAAAGAGCTTCTGGATATCAGGACAGCGATTACTCACCTCGTATTGGACGAAGATTTTTTCTTCAACGAGGCGGCCGCGAAGGATATCATACAGACACCCGACAAGGCCCAAATCCCCGTCATTCGCGTGAGGAAGAGACGGAGATATCGTGGACGTAGATCGGGGTGCCTTGTAAGGATCCGACGGCGAGCGAGTAAACTGCCTCTTCCATCAATCCTATTAGCCAATCTTCAATCATTGGATAACAAATTGGATGACCTAAGATTACGGTTATCCTACCAACGGGACATTAAAAACTGTAATATCTTATGTTTCACCGAGTCGTGGCTGAACGACGACATGGATAACATACAGTTAGCGGGCTATACGCTACATCGGCAGGATAGAACGGCTGACTCCGGTAAGACAAGTGGTGGCGGTCTTTGTATATTTGTAAACAACAGCTGGTGCACAAAATCAAATACTAAGGAAGTCTCGAGGTTTTGCTCGCCTGAGGTAGAGTATCTTATTATAAGCTGTAGACCACACTATTTACCAAGAGAGTTTTCATCTATATTTTTCATAGCTGTCTATTTACCACCACAAACCAATGCTGGCATTAAGATTGCACTGAATGAGTTGTACAAGGCCATAAATCAACAGGAAAACGCTCATCCAGATGCAGCGCTCCTAGTGGCCGGAGACTTTAATACAGGGAAACTTAAATCCGTTCTACCTAATTTCTACCAGCATGTTAAATGTGCAACCAGAGGAAAAAAAACTCTAGACCACCTTTACTCCACACACAGAGACACATACAAAGCTCTCCCTCGCCCTCCATTTGGCAAATCTGACCATAACTCTATCCTCCTGATTCCTGCTTATAAGCAAAAACTAAAGCAGGAAGCACCAGTGACTTGGTTAATAAAAAAGAGGTCAGATGACGCAGATGCTAAGCTACAGGACTGTTTTGCTAGCACAGACTGGAACATGTTCCCGGATTCTTCAGACAGCATTGAGGAGTACACCACATCAGTCACTGGCTTCATCAATAAGTGCATCGATGATGTCGTCCCCACAGTGACCGTACGTACATACCCCAACCAGAAGCCATAGATTACAGGAAACATCCGCACTGAGCTAAAGGGTAGAACTGCCGCTTTCAAGGAACGGGACTCTAACCCGGATGCTTATAAGAAATCCCGCTATGCCCTCCGACGAACCATCAAACAGGCAAAGAGTCAATACAGAACTAAGATTGAATCGTACTACACTGGCTCTGACGCTCGTCGGATGTGGCAGGGCTTGAAAACTATTACAGACTACAAAGGGAAGCACAGCCGCGAGCTGCCCAGTGACACAAGCCTACCAGACGAGCTAAACCACTTCTATGCTCGCTTCGAGGCAAGCAACACTGAAGCATGCATGAGAGCACCAGCTGTTCCGGATGACTATGTGATCACGCTCTCCGTAGCCGATGTGAGTAAGACTTTTAAGCAGGTCAACATTCACAAGGCCGCAGGGCCAGGCGGATTACCAGGACGTGTACTCCGAGCATGTGCTGACCAACTGGCAAGTGTCTTCACTGACATTTTCAACATGTCCCTGACTGAGTCTGTAATACCAACATGTTTCAAGCAGACCACCATAGTCCCCGTACCCAAGGACTCTAAGATAACCTGCCTAAATAACTACCGACCCGTAGCACTGACGTCTGTAGACATGAAGTGCTTTGAAAGGCTGGTCATGGCTCACATCAACAGCATTATCCCAGAAACCCTAGACCCACTCCAATTTGCATACCGCCCCAACAGATCCACAGATGATGCAATCTCTATTGCACTCCACACTGCCCTTTCCCACCTGGACAAGAGGAACACCTACGTGAGAATGCTATTCATTGACTACAGCTCAGCATTCAACACCATAGTGCCCTCTAAGCTCATCACTAAGCTAAGGATCCTGGGACTAAACACCTCCCTCTGCAACTGGATCCTGGACTTCCTGACGGGCCGCCCCCAGGTGGTAAGGGTAGGTAACAACACATCTGCCACACTGATCCTCAACACGGGGGCCCCTCAGGGGTGCATGCTCAGTCCCCTCCTGTACTCTCTGTTCACCCATGACTGCATGGCCAGGCATGACTCCAACACCATCATTAAGTTTGCCGACGACACAACAGTGGTAGGCCTGATCACCGACAACGATGAGACAGCCTATAGGGAGGAGGTCAGAGACCTGGCCGTGTGGTGCCAGGACAACAACCTCTCCCTCAACGTGACCAAGACAAAGGAGATGATTGTGGACTACAGGAAAAAAAAGAGGACTGAGCACGCCCCCATTCTCATCGACGGGGCTGTAGTGGAACAGGTTGAGAGCTTCAAGTTCATTGGTGTCCACATCACCAACGAACTATCATGGTCCAAACACACCAAGACAGTTGTGAAGAGGGCACGACAAAGCCTATTCCCCCTCAGGAGACTGAAAAGATTTGGCATGGGTCCTCAGATCCTCAAAAAATTCTACAGCTGCACCATCGAGAGCATCCTGACTGGTTGCATCACCGCCTGATATGGCAACTGCTTGGCCTCCGACCGCAAGGCACTACAGAGGGTAGTGCGTACGGCCCAGTACATCACTGGGGCCAAGCTTCCTGCCATCCAGGACCTCTATACCAGGCGGTGTCAGAGGAAGGCCCTCAAAATTGTCAAAGACTCCAGCCACCCTAGTCATAGACTGTTCTCTCTGCTACCGCACGGCAAGCAGTACCGGAGTGCCAAGTCTAGGTCCAAAAGACTTCTCAACAGCTTCTACCCCCAAGCCATGAGACTCCTGAACAGCTAATCATGGCTACCCGGACTATTTGCACTGCCCCCCCACCCCATCCTTTTTACGCTGCAGCTACTCTGTTAATTATTTATTTATAGTCACTTTAACTCTACCCACATGTACATATTACCTCAACTAGCCAGTGCCCCCGCACATTGACTCTGCAACGGTACCCCCCTCTATACAGTGGGAAGAACAAGTATTTGATACACTGCCGATTTTGCAGGTTTTCCTACTTACAAAGCATGTAGAGGTCTGTAATTTTTATCATAGGTACACTTCAACTGTGAGAGACGGAATCTAAAACAATAATCCAGAAAATCACATTGTATGATTTTTAAGTAATTAATTTGCATTTTATTGCATGACATAAGTATTTGATACATCAGAAAAGCAGAACTTAATATTTGGTACAGAAACCTTTGTTTGCAATTACAGAGATCATACGTTTCCTGTAGGTCTTGACCAGGTTTGCACACACTGCAGCAGGGATTATGGCCCACTCCTCCATACAGACCTTCTTCAGATCTTTCAGGTTTCGGGGCTGTCGCTGGGCAATACGGACTTTCAGCTCCCTCCAAAGATTTTCTATTGGGTTCAGGTCTGGAGACTGGCTAGGCCACTCCAGGACCTTGAGATGCTTCTTACGGAGCCACTCCTTAGTTGTCCTGGCTGTGTGTTTGGGGTCATTGTCATGCTGGAAGACCCAGCCACAACCCATCTTCAATGCTCTTACTGAGGGAAGGGGGTTGTTGGCCAAGATCTCGCGATACATGGCCCCATCCATCCTCCCCTCAATACGGTGCAGTTGTCCTGTCCCCTTAGCAGAAAAGCATTCTTTGAGACTGTGGTCCCAGCTCTCTTCAGGTCATTGACCAGGTCCTGCCGTGTAGTTCTGGGATGATCCCTCACCTTCCTCATGATCATTGATGCCCCACGAGGTGAGATCTTGCATGGAGCCCCAGATCGAGGGTGATTGACCGTCATCTTGAACTTCTTCCATTTTCTAATAATTGCGCCAACAGTTGTTGCCTTCTCACCAAGCTGCTTGCCTATTGTCCTGTAGCCCATCCCAGCCTTGTGCAGGTCTACAATTTTATCCCCGATGTCCTTACACAGCTCTCTGGTCTTGGCCATTGTGGAGAGGTTGGAGTCTGTTTGATTGAGTGTGTGGACATGTGTCTTTTATACAGGTAACGAGTTCAAACAGGTGCAGTTAATACAGGTAATGAGTGGAGAACAGGAGTGCTTCTTAAAGAAAAACTAACAGGTCTGTGAGAGCCGGAATTCTTACTGGTTGGTAGGTGATCAAATACTTATGTCATGCAATAAAATGCAAATTAATTATTTAAAAATCATACAATGTGATTTTCTGGATTTTAGTTTTTGTCTCTCACAGTTGAAGTGTACCTATGATAAAAATGACTGACCTCTACATGCTTTGTAAGTAGGAAAACCTGCAAAATCAGCAGTGTATCAAATACTTGTTCTCCCCACTGTATATAGCCTCCCTACTGTTATTTTATTTTACTTCTGCTCTTTTTTTTCTCAACACTTTTTTTGTTGTTGTTTTATTTTTCTGCACTGTTGGTTAAGGGCTGTAAGTAAACATTTCACTGTAATGTCTGCACCTGTTGTATTCGGCGCATGTGACCAATAAAATTTGATTTGATTTATATATATATATATTAGATGACAAAATAAAAAAAATAAAAAATGTATGCACGCATGACTGTAAGTCGCTTTGGATAAAAGCGTCTGCTAAATGGCATTTTTTTTTTAATGGTAGGGGCGCTGTGTTGAAGCCACTGTGCCTCCATCTTGGCACTCCCCCACCATTGTAAAATATATTTGGGAAGCTATAGAAATGCATTTATTAATGTCTACATTCGTTTTTTGGCACATGTATTATATTACACACACCTTAATGCATACTATTAAATTATATTATGTGAGCTAAACATACTTTTTTTATAGAAAATATATATACACTTTTTTGTAATTTTCTCCTTGAAACATTTAATTGAAATACTGTATAATTCCATTCATTCTTATGGAGGACTGCTCCTACTGGGGAGTGCCAATATTGTCAATAGCCAATAAATAGCATCAGCAATCCAGGGTTTATATACATCATTGGGTCAGCCTGATTACAACAAAAATACCAATACATTCCCTGCTGCTTTGTTTCTTACAAGACTACAGTATCAACACCTCATTGTCATAATAAATATGTCAGGTTAGAGTTTCCTTAGAAGTTTTAATAATACCTACAGCTCTGCTAGGCACCATATGCAATTACTACACACCTGACATGTACGATCAGTCTAATCAAATAAAATAAAATCACATTTTATTGGTCACATACACATGTTTAGCAGATGTTATTGCGGGTTTAGCGAAATGCTTGTGTTCCTAGCTCCAACAGTGTAGTAATATCTAACAATTCACAACAATACACATAATACACACAATCTAAAAGTAAAATAATGGAATTAAGAAATATATAAATATTAGGACGAGCAATGTCGGAGTGGCATAGACTAAAATACAGTAGAATAGAATACAGTATATTCATATGAGATGAGTAAAGCAAAAATATGTAAACATTATTAAAGTGACTAGTGTTCCATTATTAAAGTGGCCAGTGATTTCAAGTCTATGAATATACGGCAGCAGCCTCTAACGTGCAGGGTTACGTAACCGGGTGGAAGTCTGATGGCCTTGAGATAGAAGCTGTTTTTCAGTCTCTCGGTCCCAGCTTTGATGCACCTGTACTGACCTCGCCTTCTGGACGATAGCCCGAGCTTAATGATGGGCCTCGAGCTTAATGATGAGCTTGGAGGGTACTATGGTGTTGAATGCTGAGCTATAGTCAATGAATACCTCCGCTTCAGTAATCAAAATGACTGACTGTGCCCATGATCTAATGTCCACTTTTGACTGGTGAGAAATTAGCTACGGTAGGAGCAAGGATAATGGCCACCACATGTTGTCTGGTAAACTGGGGCAGGGATGAAATGATGTAGAAAATTAAATCTAATTCTATTATCACTCAGCAAAATGTATATTGTACCTTTTGCACCTAAAGCTATTGTAGGCAGACTATGGCTAATGTAAAAGCAATTTCCTTTATATGTCATATCAGTGGAGGCTGCTGAGGGGAGGACGGCTCATAATAATGGGTGGAACAGAGTGAATGGAATGGCCTCCAAGCATGTGTTTGATGTATTTGATGCAATTCCACTGATTCCACTCCAGCAATTAACACGAGCCCGTCCTCCCCAATTTTAGGTGCCACCAACCTCCTGTGCGTCGTATTGCTTTATATAACCGATACTCTAAATATGTGTGCCACAGACTTCCTTTGTAAACATATTTGCACTGTTTCTCTACAGAATGGTCTAATATGTAATCTCTATCTAAGACGCAGTGAGGACTGCCTGCCAGACACCCTTAACCCTAATTGTCACTCCACTGGTGAAAATGTCATTGGATTTGCCAAAAATGAATCACTGTGGTACTTATGCAGCCTGTCGTCAGTGCCTAGCGCCACCACAGTATGGACACTAGCAATGGGTTCACTCTCTTTAACCACCGGAGTCCTGGAGTGACCTACAGGAAATTGGAGGAGTGGCCTAGGCTACAGCAGCACATTCTACACCAGCAACACCAGCAACAAAAATGTGTGCTGTTGGGGGTACTCAAGGACTGGAGTTGGGAACCACTGTTATACACTACACACAGTATTTCCCAATCCTTCAGCATGCCTTTCACAGCACAACTACAATTTGATTTCAGATATGAGGTCAGACACCTTCCAGTCCTTATAGACCAGGGGTACTCAACTCTTACCCTACGAGGTCTGGAGCCTGCTGGTTTTCTGTTCTACCTGATAATTAATTGCACACGCCTGGTGTCCCAGGTCTAAATCAGTCCCTGATTAGAGGGGAACAATAAAAAAAATGCAGTGGAACTGGTTTTGAGATCCAGAGTTGAGTTTGAGGGCTATAGACTGTAGGATAAGTTGTGACCCAAAAGATCACAGTAAAGGTTAAACGTTGAATTGATGTTAAATAGATTACCGGTCAATTAATAGAATATTGATTTACTTGTATTCTGGTCAAAGCACACACATAATTAGAATTCCATTTCCAAGACTGTCTTCTGTAAGAAACCATGAAACAATAATTATCTAAGTGCAATCTGATGGCAACATTAAGTGAATGGTCCACAAGACACTGATGGTCCTTGCCTCTGGATATCGTCAGGACAGGAGCTCCTAACCTGTCCAAATATATGGCAACTGGATAAACCTAATAGAATCTCTGGCAAAAAAACCTGCTGACACTAATCTGTTGTCGTAACAACCACAGCCCCCCACCCCATCCTCAGCAAGGCTGCTCACACTAATATCCCTTCATTACACCAGGATGCCCTCCTGAGGTACAGCAAGGGGATCTTTTTGACACATGAGGCATGGCTTGTAACTGTGAAATTTGAACCCCAAAAAACACCACACAAACATGTCAGGTAGCAAGCAGTAATGGCCTAGATAGAAGACTCATCCAGATCCATATCTACTGAATTAGCCCCCCAAAGAAGAGAATCACTCTGAGAAGGTATAACAGTGAAAGAGAGAGCTTCAGGTCCAAATGGTTATTATCTGAGTGTAAGGATGGTGAACTGTAGTGGTTAGACTAAGATGATTAAATTCAAAGTTACAAACATGATTTGGTATGAAGCATGCATCACTTCAAACATAATGCTGTGACTAGCACGCCAGTTAGGCCTATTTGCAACAGAACATACATATCCCGTGTGCTTTCCCTCTTTATAGATGTTAGGTTAATTATGCATTCTCTTGCCATGTCAACAATTAGGTTGCTGGCGGGTCCAACACCCATCACCAACACTAGCAAAAACAACGACACCAATAACAACACTTTGGTCATTATTATAGAGCAGGACTGCCCAACCCTGTTCCTGGAGAGCTACCGTCCTGTAGGTTTTTACTCCAACCCTAATCTAGCACACCTGATTCTAATAATTAGCAAGTAGATAAGATGAATCAGGTTAGTAACACCTGGGGTTGGAGCGAAAACCTACAGGAGGGTAGCTCTCCAGGAACAGGGTTGGGCAGGATCTGGTGAGCGGTTCATCCATTGAAGAAGTGTCCACTGACACCTAAATGGACAGTAAAAGAGAGGAGACCAGTTTCACCACTCTGAAAGTAAATAAATAATAATTATCTGTTGAATACTGCAAAACAGTGGTTGCCTAATTTAATTTCAAATCTAGAGAATTAAAATAGGGTTTCAAAGTGTAAGAAAACAGAAGAGTCACTCTACATAATCATATAACAAAAGTGGGCTAGCCTAAATGCCTGGGTAGTACCAATAACTGACTCTAAAGCAGGTGAATTGGACTCCCAATATACAGTGTAAGGGACAACCAATATTTCATGATGAAGAAGCTGATAATACTGTGTTGACCAAAAACAGCATATTCCTATCTAACAAGTCTTTCAACATATCCTCACATTGTTCTTTAGGCTGGTACAGTACAGTTACAGCATGGCTGGCAAGCCTGACGTTGTACAACCAAAGACTTCCGGTTCATCGGCCGGTCTTGAATTGCGGTGGCATTTGGGCACGCCATTTTGGGAAAAATATTTGGGTACATCCATTCTAAATCAACTAATATGGCAGCCTAATGACTTTAACTATTTTTTACCATAAGGATAACATTGTGCCACCAGTAGGAGTAGTAACACCACTGATGCTAACATCAATGAGACATTTTAGGTTTTTGAGGATTTTCTTAAATGGAGTTCACAGAGGCTCAAATCTAAGGTCATTAACGCTTGAACAAATAATAATTAAATAAATGTTGCTCACAATGTTATTTCCCTTCATTTAAATTGAGTAACACCAACTGACACTTTGGATTTAGACACACCAAATTATCAATGGAATCCTCAAATTCATAACCTACTAAAAGGGTGCGATTAGCAAATAAATATATTTAATATAGACCACCCCGCCGATAACAGTTTGCCACTGGAGGGAATGCTCAAGGTCCTTGTCTAGTTTTGTAATGAGTGATTTTCAAGGCGGTAACACCAATGACATAAAACTGAGGGACAGACATTATACTAGTACATTTTATTTTATTTTAATAGCCTTCTTTGTTTTTATTGATCTATACAATATATTAAATACTTTTGTTCACTTTCTAGCATTCAAAATAATAGATATCTCTAAATCCCCAAAACATGTCTCTACAACTCTACACTCTATCATAACTGGGACAAGACAAGTACTTTAAGCAATGCATAAACAATGTTTGCAGTATAAAGGAATTGCCATATGTTTTATCATTGATCAATAGTTTAATATAAACAAAAACATGTATGACGTGTAAGTATGTGTCATTTTAAAGTGCTTTCATGGTTGCAAAGGCAAGGGATGCAAATGCCCCCACAATTCAAGAACAACCCTCATCATACAGGATTATCCCTGTGTGCTTCCCAATAATATCTCCTTTCTCCTGAAGTGTGCACTCGTTCACTACTTCCCACAAATCTAAAAGCATGGAATTGGCAGAGGCATGGGCTGGTGGGAGTTTCCACAATATTTCTTATACCAGTCATTTTCTTTCAAATCGGTGAAGGGGAGTGCACTGCACACTTTAGGTGGAAGGAGAGATAATTGGGACATGGCCCATGTGGGCGTCATGTTTATTGTGAGGACAAAGCGCCCTCTTGTGTTCACATTTTTAAACAGCACTGTACCAGAAATGGTTTATATAATATAGTTATGAACCACTTAAAACTCCCCATGAAAAGGTACTAGTTAGATCCATTTACTTGATGGTTATGGTGATTGTGTGGGATACCAACAACAATCACATTAGGAAAGTAAACAAAGCTAAATTCAAACATCACTTTTCTCGCTCAGTTTCTTGAGAAAACATATACTGTATGTAATTTGGACTATAAATGAGGAGGGAGTGTGAAGTGGTCTGGTATGTTGGACCACCTTGGTTAGAAGATGCACAAAGTCGATCCTCTTTGGTCCAATCACAGGACACGATGTATTTCTGACGTACTTCCGTGCATGTGATGAACTGTCATGGCAGCCCACATGCGTATCAAAATTGTGTAAAGGATACCTGTTCAATTGAAGAAATGATCTCATGTTAGCTTTTACTCGAATATGAGACATTTACTGAGGCTTGGGCCCTCGCTGGCCAGACTAAATGTGCGGTTGTGCCACCAAAGCGTCTGGAACAGCCATGGAACGATACGAAAAGTGGGAGTGGACTTGGGTGAGAAGTAAGTTGACATCTGACTTTGCTAGCTTCATAGCTTGCTAATAACATAACGTTACACAGTGACAACCAGTCAAGCCTGTGGGTCAAGGTTTCAAGTTCATTATTCAACGCAGTGGTGTGCTTGTTGGTTTCATATTGTCATAGTCTGAGTCAGATATATTTATAAGAAGGAATATTACTTAGAATATTTCTGTCTGAGTCTTCCTAAATCTGTATTGCTGTTATGATGAATGGGTGATAGACTCCCATCAATTCACTCTAACCTCAGATGTTTTCTGATTTCCCCTCTTTTAAAGAAAACTTGAGATCTCAACAGGGAAACTTGCCAGATTTGCAGATGGGTCGGCTGTTGTGCAGGTAACTATATTTCTGAATTACTTTTGAGAGTTTGTAAGTGAATATGCACAAGATGTTCAGACCAGTTACTCAGATGCATTCCACCTCTTTATCCAGCTTGGGGATACAACAGTGATGGTGACAGCTGTCAGCAAAACAAAACCGTCCCCCTCACAATTTATGCCACTAGTGGTAAGTTAATGCTCCTGTTTTTTTAAGTGGGATCGTATTAATTTATTTCAATTGAATTTATTTCAATTGAAAACCTGCTTTTAGTATTCCATGCAGGATTGTTCATTATGTGTAATGATCTCTTTAGTGTATTGGGCTATTACGTAGTGTTTTCAGGTCCCTTGGAGTAATTCAGGTCCCTTGACTAGAGCTGTGTGTTTTTGATTGACAGGTGGACTACAGACAGAAAGCAGCTGCTGCTGGTAGAATCCCCACTAACCACCTGCGGCGGGAGTTGGGCACCACTGAAAATGAGATTCTGACTAGTAGGCTAATAGGTGAGAAGATTATTCTAACTCCTATCCCATAAGTTCCATCAATGCGGTGACTTTTGATATGTGTAACTTGGTAAAAAAAAAAAAAAAAAAATGATTTCACCTCATTTTTACATTCTGTCATAAAGAGAACATGTTCAACTTAATAAAAAACATGTTTTCCCATCTCAAGAGGTTAAATCATAAATGACTATAGTGAGTGCCTATTAAGTGCCGAATAAAGTAACAGTGTTGACAATTTCATCTTAAATCAGCCATAAATCCTCTTGTGACAGGGGAAATGGAAGCTTGTTGTCAAAGTAGTGACTCGCTCCTGCAGGTTCATGCTCTACAACATCCATAGAGTACGACCCAACCTCACACAGGAAGCGGCACAGGTCCTAAACCAGGCACTTGTCCTCTCCCGTCTCGACTACTGCAACTTGCTGTTGGCTGGGCTCCCCGCTTGTTCCATGAAACCCCTGCAACTTAGCCAGAACGCTGCAGCCCGCCTGGTTTTCAACCTTCCCAAGTTCTCTCATGTCACCCCACTATTCCGCACACTCCACTGGCTTCCAGTTGAAGCTCGCATCCACTACAAGACCATGGTGCTTACCTATGGAACAGCAAGAGGAACTGCCCCTCCCTACCTCAGGCTATGCTCAAACCCTACACCCCAACCCAAGCACTCGGTTCTGCCACCTCAGGTCTCTTGGCCCGGTCACCCATACGGGAGGGAAGCTCCTGCTCAGCCCAGTCAAAGCTCTTCTCTGTCCTGGCACCCCCAATGGTGGAACCAGGTTTCCCCTGAAGCTAGGACAGCAGAGTCCCTGACAACCTTCTGAAACCGTACCTCTTTAAACAGTATCTTAAATAATCCTCCTCCTCACCTCGACCCCCCCCCCTTGAATACAAGCTTCACAAACAAAATGAAATGGTCTTTTTTAGCCTGTCTGTCTATGGGTAACAGGGTTGATGTGTTATGCTCGACCCACTCAGTGTTCCACCAGAAAATGGCCAAAAAGAGTAGAACCAGCTCACCTGCTTTTACACTATGATTTAACTATTAGATGTTCAATGTTTCTTTTGGAAAAAAATATTTTAAAAGGAGTAGTTTCACCATATTAAACGAGAGTTCAGTTCACGTAACAGGGTTGACCATAAAATTAACGTGTTTGTGTGTTTTTTTTACCTTAAAATGAATCGCTAATCACATGAAATAAATAATCTTCATAAATGACAACAAAATAACTAGGGGTTTACAATGATGGAGAAATGTTTGGGGTAAGTGGGTTAAAATCTTCCTGGAATTCAGAGGGTGCACAGCGGGACATGTCAAAAAGTCTTTATTCATATTAATAATCGGATTTATTAAATTCTCCTTGTCGTCTATATTAAAAGGCACTTAATTGAATATAACAGGCTTTTAAAATTCAATATTGGTTCACATTTTCTACCTAAAATATCAAAGGCACTAATTTTGTGGAACAACCCAACTGTTACTCTAGAATTAGAATTAATCCAATACCATTAGCAGACTTTTAACTGTATCCTTTTTTGCTGTCTCACCTCAGACAGGGCAATCAGACCCCTTTTTCCTGCTGGTTATTTCTATGACACTCAGGTGAGTCATCATGTGTAGCTAATGTTATAATAACAGTGTATTTACACTGTTATTACAAGCTATGCTCTTGATTGTAATACTGCTATGTATATTTTCAGGTCCTGTGTAACCTGTTGGCAGTTGATGGCGTAAATGATCCAGATGTACTGGCCATTAATGGAGGTGAGGAGAGATTGATTTCCTTGTAGAAGCAGTCACATTACCTTTGTTTGGCATCCAGTGATTAAATAAACTATGTCTCATCCCTACAGCCTCTGCTGCCCTTTCCCTGTCTGACATTCCCTGGAATGGGCCCATTGGTTAGTATCTCTTACAGACCTGTGTCCTTTTTTCTTTCTTTGTTGCAGAGCGTGTGGCTTTAACCGTATGGTCTGTGTTTCTTGGATGTTTAGGTGCAGTGCGCATTGGCCTGGTGAATGGAGAGTTTCTGGTGAACCCAACACGAAAGGAAATGGCTTCCAGCACTATCAACCTGATAGTGGCTGGAGCACCTCTCAGCCAAGTGGGTTAGTAGTCCATCTATATCACACATCCATTTTTCCTACAGTCCTCTCTCTTCTACCTTAATATCTATAGTAGAATGTTACAGTGTGTGTTATGCCATATTCAGTCTCTGTAAAAAAACAAACACGTATTGTTTATGTTTTAGTGATGATCGAGGCATCTGCTGAGAATGTGTTGCAGCAGGACTTCTGTCATGCAGTCAAGGTTGGCGTGAAGCACACACAGCAGATCATACTGGCTATTCAGCAGATGGCCAGAGAAGCAAAGGTGTCCAAGCGCACCCCTCCCAAAATCTTTTCTGCTCCTGCGGTAATGATTGAGCATACACGACAGTAAGGCATAACATTTCTGTTTTAATATTTCTCATATCTGTCATGTTTTTTTTATTGATGGTAACATGACAGCACACGGTTTTGCTTTCAGGTTGGCCTCTGAAAAGGTCTACGCTGTTTTCACAGACTTCACTCATGACAAAGTAAGTATTTATGTCTGGGTGTTTTTGCTATTGTGTTTTGGTGGTACTTTTTCATTCAGTAAGATTAGTAACTTATTGTGTCCTTTCAGATTTCCAGGGATGATGCCATTAACAAAGTAAGGCTTGAAACAGAGGAACAAATAAAAGGTATATATCATTGCTATATACCAAATAAATGTTTGCAACTTTCAAGGTCTTGTGAGTGGTTGTTTACTGTCTAACTGCCTAAGTATGTCTGTATTATGTAGAGAAATATCCTCAAGCAGAACCTTATGAGGTGATGGAGTCTTTCAACATGGTATCAAAAGAGGTTTTCCGCAATCTGGTTTTGAACGAATACAGGAGGTAAAAAGAACGCATGTCTCAGTAGTATTTAGCAAATTGTCATGAATACATGACCAACATAGGTGATTGATGAATACTGTGTGGTTTGGAACAATAAAATAGTTTCCTTGTTTACCTTGTTTTACAGGTGTGATGGAAGAGACCTGACTTCATTGAGAAATATTTCCTGTGAGGCGGACATCTTTAAGCCCCTTCATGGGTCGGCACTTTTCCAGAGGGGACAGACACAGGTAGGGATCTGGCGTTATAAAGAAGTAGGTTCAGAGTAGGCATCCTATTCATTTTGGGGACATTGGAAAGTATTGACGGAGTCTGATTTGTTTTGGGTTGTTTGTCATATCTTTAGCCTACTTAATAAAGCCATTTCTATCTAGGTTCTGTGCTCTATAACATTTGACTCCTTGGAGTCTAGTATTAAAACAGACATCATTACTACAGCGTTAAGGTAAACTTACACTTTATTAATTACGGTCCTCTTGAATGCAAATTTCAAGCAAGTGTTAATACAATTTATATGTAGGTTAGATTAAACTAGTTGCTCTCTTTTAACAGTGGAGTCAAAGACAAGAATTTCATGCTTCACTATGAGGTGAGTATCACATTTAGCAAATACGCAGGATTCAAGGAGGATTTGCTTATTAGTTTGGTATTGCACAAAAAAAACATCTGAATGGGCTGAAATTATATTTTTCTATTTCAGTTTCCACCTTATGCAACCAATGAGATTGGAAAGATGAGTGGAATGAACAGAAGAGAGCTTGGTCATGGTTAGTATGTTGGCATAGATTAGACGACGCGTGGGTAGTGTGGGTGGCATGGCTAAACTGATGTGACTATTTAAATCATATTCTGCTTCTATGGTGACAGGGGCACTGGCTGAGAAGTCTTTGAGACCTGTCATCCCCAAAGACTTCCCCTTCACTATTAGAGTTACCTCTGAGGTTCTGGAGTCTAATGGTGAGTTCTATGGATGACTTCCATTTTCCTTGTACATTTTTAGACTATGACTTATTATAAGCTTAGTTGCCAAATCTTAGTCATTTCATTGACTGTATGATTAGCCCCCGCTCTTTCTTTCTCTCACACACACTCATTCTCTCAGGGTCCTCGTCTATGGCATCAGCATGTGGAGGCAGTCTGGCTTTGATGGATGCTGGTACAGTACTTAATGTTTTTGAAGTGGAAAATTAAAAATGTAATTTGATAATGTTGTTGATGATCCTTCTGTTTGCAGTGAAACGTAGCACTTTTGTGTTCCAGGTGTTCCTATTTCATCAGCTGTGGCAGGTGTTGCTGTTGGACTCATATCCAAGGCAAACCCAGAGAAGCCATCAGAAATCCAGGACTACCGAATATTGACTGATATTCTGGTACCCAATATTACTAGTATTTTTCTCACCAATCCTACATTCGTACTGTAATAATGGGATCCCCTGTAGAACTGTTTTATTTGTGTTTTCTGTCACAACAGGGAATAGAGGATTACCTAGGAGACATGGACTTCAAACTGGCTGGAACAAACAAGGGTATCAATGCCTTACAGGTACTGTAGCTGAACGTCCAGTGGTTTCTCTATTCCGTCGTTTTTTGTTGACTGTATTTATTTTTGCTATAATGTATGCCGCCTCCTTCTAGGTTGATGTGAAGATTCCAGGCTTACCGCTGAAACTTGTAATGGAGGCTATTCAGCAAGCCACAGGTGAAATGAAAGACATTCCCCAGAAATATATTGTTTATGTCACTATAAAATATCGCAGTCACCAATCCTCATTTCATTCTCATATCCTTACAGTTGCCAAGAGGGAGATTTTGGGCATCATGAACAAGACCATTGCGAAGCCAAGGGACAAAAGAAAGGAGAATGGCCCAGTTGTCGGTAAGATTCTCTTGGTGTCTAGTCCTTATTTGATTCCCATCATTTATGTATTTTCCTTTAAAGGAATGTTTCCTGTCTGTTGCAGAAAATGTCAGAGTCCCTGTCTCCAGACGAGCACGCTTTGTTGGGCCAGGGGGCTATAACCTCCGTAGACTACAAGCTCAAACAGGTAACATTTTAATATTCTAAAACAACATTCTAACTCCATTTGTGTCTACACCAACAAGCTCTCTTCATAGGTGCATAGTGTATGGGAAAATGACAGGTTGTTTTGTGTCATTGGATAGGTGTGACGATAAGCCAGGTGGACGAGGAGACCTTCTCTGTGTTTGCACCTACTCCTGGTGCCATGAATGAAGCCCAGGAGTTCATCACAGAAATCTGCAAGGATGATGTAAGTCCAACCTAGTCTAATTCCACTGTATTGCCTAATTTCTTACCATTCCTTAATGCATTTTGATTTACTATTAGTTAAACATAATTGTACTATAGACCCATTTCCCGGCCGCGTCATAAAGTTTTGCACGCTGTTCGTCTTTAAAAACCTCTTTGTTTACCTAGCAGTGGATACGATCACGTGCAACTTCAAATGCACGTGATTAGATGGTTATCGTCTACAACATTGCAGATGTCATCAGAGGATTGATTACCTAGCAAGCCAGCGAGGCAAGGTCAAAAATCACAAATAGAGCTAGATAAAGCCAGAAGAATAATATACTGTACTTGTTGAACATAGCTATAGCCATCAGTCTTGCATGTTTTCATGGTCATCACTCACTTACTGTTAAGTTTGTCAAGGTCCCGACATCAGCATTTGCTATCCTGCTACAGAGGTTTTTGATGTTGGGATGCGCGCCTTACTCGAACATGACGTTTGATGGTAAACAGAAAAGGGCTCTATATTAGCTCTCAAAACTCTAGGCGGCATTCTGCCTTCTCCCTACAGTTCTCAGCCATTAGCGTCGCCCACGACTGCCTCATGTGAACTACAATCCCGATGCTGTGGTTTAACGTTTAGAAACATCTATAATCATCGCTTGCGATAGGGCTTTCCAAACATATGGCCCTTATCTTTCATCAGCGAGAAAAATTCCTTAAAATAAAAAAACACTTACTGTAGCAGTTTTGCATAGATCCATACAGCTATGGGTGCCTCCATCCGACGAAACTACACTTCCGCTACACTTCCCGAGTTATGCTTACACACAGGTGTTCGGAGCATGCTAGATAGCTCATTAGCACAGGTGGTCGCCTCTTGTCTTCCGTCTGTTTTCCATAAACAAACTCTGTAACATGGAGATGTGGGAACACTAACCCTAACCGTATCAAGATATGTATCAATTTAACCTTTTGTGTTTAGAACATTATTTCTTGCTGAAATGAAAGATAAGTTCCTTATGCTTCCAAAACTTTACCGCAAGCGATGCATGTTAATGTTCATACCGAGTGTCTGGGATCTTAACAAAACTTCCCCCTACAGAAGACTCCTTCGTCCAGTGGCTCTTATGTGTAATGTAATGGAACTGAGAGTCATGATCAAGGGCAAGGATCTACAGTGAGGGGAAAAAAGTATTTGATCCTCTGCTGATTTTGTACGTTTGCCCACTGACAAAGACATGATCAGTCTATAATTTTAATGGTAGGTTTATTTGAACAGTGAGAGACAGAATAACAACAACAAAATCCAGAAAAACGCATGTCAAAAATGTTATAAATTGATTTGCATTTTAATGAGGGAAATAAGTATTTGACCCCCTCTCAATCAGAAAGATTTCTGGCTCCCAGGTGTCTTTTATACAGGTAATGAGCTGAGATTAGGAGCACACTCTTAAAGGGAGTGCTCCTAATCAGTTTGTTACCTGTATAAAAGACACCTGTCCACAGAAGCAATCAATCAATCAGATTCCAAACTCTCCACCATGGCCAAGACCAAAGAGCTCTCCAAGGATGTCAGGGACAAGATTGTAGACCTACACAAGGCTGGAATGGGCTACAAGACCATCGCCAAGCAGCTTCGTGAGAAGGTGACAACAGTTGGTGCGATTATTCGCAAATGATAACTGTCAATCTCCCTCGGCCTGGGGCTCCATGCAAGATCTCACCTCGTGGAGTTGCAATGATCATGAGAACGGTGAGGAATCAGCCCAGAACTACACGGGAGGATCTTGTCAATGATCTCAAGGCAGCTGGGACCATAGTCACCAAGAAAAAATTGGTAACCCACTACGCCGTGAAGGACTGAAATCCTGCAGCGCCTGCAAGGTCCCCCTGTTCAACAAAGCACATATACAGGCCCGTCTGAAGTTTGCCAATGAACATCTGAATGATTCAGAGGAGAACTGGGTGAAAGTGTTGTGGTCAGATGAGACCAAAATCTAGCTCTTTGGCATCAACTCAACTCGCCATGTTTGGAGGAGGAGGAATGCTGCCTATGACCCCAAGAACACCATCCCCACCGTCAAACATGGAAGTGGAAACATTATGCTTTGGGGGTGTTTTTCTGCTAAGGGGACAGGACAACTTCACCGCATCAAAGGGACGATGGACGGAGCCATGTACCGTCAAATCTTGGGTGAGAACCTCCTTCCCTCAGCCAGGGCATTGAAAATGGGCCGTGGATGGGTATTCCAGCATGACAATGACCCAAAACACATGGCCAAGGCAACAAAGGAGTGGCTCAAGAAGAAGCACATTAAGGTCCTGGAGTGGCCTAGCCAGTCTCCAGACCTTAATCCCATAGAAAATCTGTGGAGGGAGCTGAAGGTTCAAGTTGCCAAATGTCAGCCTCAAAACCTTAATAACTTGGAGAAGATCTGCAAAGAGGAGTGGGACAAAATCCCTCCTGAGATGTGTGCAAACCTGGTGGCCAACTACAAGAAACGTCTGACCTCTGTGATTACCAACAAGGGTTTTGCTACCAAGTACGAAGTCATGTTTTGCAGAGGGGTCTCATACTTATTTCCCTCATTAAAATGCAAATCAATTTATAACATTTTTGACATGCGTTTTTCTGGATTTTTTTGTTGTTATTCTGTCTCTCACTGTTCAAATAAACCTTCCATTAAAATTATAGACTGATCATGTCTTTGTCAGTGGGCAAACGTACAAAATCAGCAGGGGATTAAATACTTTTTTCCCTCACTGTATATCATCCAAAAGGCTATGCTTACCCACATTTACTTTTTTGCATGGCAGCAAGAGCAGCAGCTGGAATTTGGTGCTGTTTACACTGCCACCATCATGGAAATAAGGTACCCAATGTTATGTGTTATTGGAGGATGCTGTTTAATCTAATATGATGCAGCTACAGCCTGTGGTTTTTAAACATAGGACTGATTAAACATTGGATTGCTAAATGGGTAGCTTCATGACTTGCTTAAATTCTGTCTCCCTTCCGCCACAGGGACATTGGTGTCATGGTGAAGCTGTATCCCAACATGAGTGCCGTTCTGCTCCATAACTCTCAGCTGGACCACAAACGGGTAAGAGTCTAGCCCCAGAATACCATGCAGGGGTCACAGGACCCTCTACACAGATTATGTTTTACAGATGTTACCATTTTGGAAAGGGCTGCATGTGTTGGCTTGTTTTCTGTTTATTCATGTCATTTATGTTTCAGATAACATTTTTGACAGAGTGAAATAATTGTAAACTCTGAATTTGTCCAGATAAAACACCCAAGTGCTCTTGGATTAGAGGTTGGACAGCAGATTCAGGTAATGTGTTGGAGTAGGATCATTCTTCTGACCTTTAGTTGTTAATCTGATTGACTTCTTGACTAACATTTTTTCTCTGATGGAACTTTGCCAACAGGTTAAATACTTTGGGCGAGACCCAACAGATGGAAGAATGAGGCTTTCGAGGAAGGTGTTACAATCTCCAGCAGCAACAGTTGTTAAGACACTGAGTGAAAAGCAGAGCATCAACATGGGCACAGGGAATGGCCAAGCGACCAGCACCTCCTCTTGACTCCCCTTGTCCTCCTAGACTGTGTGACCAACTGTCCATGACCATGCATCTCAAGGACACTCTGCATTCCCCCTGACTTCACTGAACTACTGTTTCTCTTTACTCACCAACATCCTCCAATCACCAGTTACTGTACTCTCATTCTCTGGTGATTTCAGCAATGATATCAGATCGGTGGCCATACTATTGAGTTTATATGCTGTCAATTTCTGTTAATCTATTTTATACAATGTGTAATAAATATGTAAATTAACAATTTTAATTGTTTTAAATTGAATTGACTTAAAGCTGTGACCGCTCATACCATATTCCAATCTTCTACATACTCATTGTTTTAGTTGTAAAATATTTAGAGTTGGCGTCTTTTATTGAAATCAACAGCATTATTTTTATTAACTTTTTTTTTGCCAAGGACAGACTATAACAGGTCTGTCTGTTTCGATATTGCCACAATAACACACCGGTTTCCGTAGCCCCTCAGAGGAGACCCCGCGGCGGTAACCGTTTGGATGACGTAGGGAAGAAAAAGACAAGATCAGATTACAAGATGGCGGTCTCTGGACGATAGTGAAGAGGCCGTCGTAGTTGTGTTCTCAACTGTGAATTTTACAGGTAGCTAGCAATCGTCGTCATTCTGCGGGGGATATAAATAATAATAATCATCGTAATATGCTCGTGAATTAGCTTTACGTTTTAGCACATTATTGCGAATCATACTCGGATGTGTCTGAAACATGCGGGTAGAAACAAAGTTTGAAGCTCGGGGATAAGGAAATAGCTAGGCAACTATTTGAAAGAGTGAACCAGTGGCTAGCTAACGTTAGATTGTTAGCTTTTCCGCTCAAGGTAACCATGTCGGATACTCGGCGGCGTGTGAAAGTATATACGCTTAATGAAGACCGGCAGTGGGACGATAGGGGCACAGGACATGTCTCGTCTACCTTTGTCGAACGACTGAAGGGAATATCATTATTAGTTCGGGCGGAATCCGACGGTGAGTTGCTAACTAACATGTCTTATTAGCAGATGGTCAGATAGCTCGTCACTTACGTTTGTTTTGTTCGTAACGCAGCTATCTAACGTTAGTTGGCTGGTAACATCAACTAACACAGGCCACAGATGCAATAACTCAACATCGCGAACTAGTTTAAGAATCAGCTACTGTAGCTAACTAAATCAGCCAACTGAACTAACTAGCTAACTGTTATGATCTTGCTAACGTTAGTAACGTACAATAACTGCTGCCGGTGTGAATAGGTTATTCTAGCCAACTAACGAGCTACATCACACTATATTGCTAATGCTAGTTTGCTACTGTTAGCTAGCTAACGTTATCTATTTAGTTAGTTAAATTAACTAGCTGGTTAGCTAACTGGGTAGTTAGCCAATGTTCAACGTTTACTTGTATTAACGCTACATAGTGATGGTTGGCCTTGAAGATGAAATACAAATAAGCAAAACAAATTGCTTAAAAGGTAGCTCGTTAGCTAATTAAGTAGCTATAAACGAAATAAACAACTAGCATGATTTTCTCAAACCAGCTTCTTAGCTAACTAACCTAGTTAGATGGCTAGTTAGCCAATGCTTGGAAGTAAAATGTGGTTGAACTAACTTGCTTTGTAATCCTGATTTTCATTTCAATACTTATTATTTTTATAGCTATCTTGGTACATAACTAGGTAACCTTGGTACACTTAAAATATTGTATCCAGCTAGCTGACGAGCTAGCCAGCCAACTAAGCTAGTTAACTACCCGGTCAAATGTTAGTCAACTTTCTAGTTTTAGCTAGGTAGCTAGCTAGTAAACTCACTTGGCTAACTTGTTAATAAATAAAGGGGCATTTGTTTGCCAGCCAAAAACATACATTCTGTAAGCTAATTTGTGGGTAGTTGTCCTTGTTTACGTGCACAGTTCATGTCAGTAAAGGTGTGGTATTCAGGTTTCAGCAGTAATTGTTAGTCTTACAACAGCCATCTTATTTGAAGAACATGTTCTTTCACACCCATGTGACTGAATTATCCAGTTCTGTACTATAATTTTGCTAACATTTAGGCAGCAACTAATTATTTCAATAAGGTAGTGGGTAGCTAACTAAATTCCTATTTGTCTTTTAGGCTCACTTCTTCTGGAGTCTAAAATCAGCCCAAATACTGCATATCAGAAACAACAAGTGAGTATTCTGCCTCTGTAACAGGCAGGTTAGCGTTTTCGTCATTAGTCTTGTTCTGGAGGCAGCTGTGCAGTGGGCACTAGCTGGCACAGCCACAGTAATACAATCTGATTTGAAATCTAACCTTAACCACACTGCTAACCCTAATGCCTAACCCTGACCAAAAAGCTACTTTTTTTCCCTCATGAATTTTTACAATGTAGACAATTTTGACTTTGCAGCTGACTATGGGGAAATCGCTCAGTTCTGCCTCCAGGACAAGGCTCATGACAATATGTAAACCTGTCTATAGTGGACTGCTGTGTACAGTGCCTTCAGAAAGTATTCATACCCCTTGACTTATTCTACATTTTGTTGTTACAGCCTGAATTCAAAATTGATTAAATCTTTTTTTCTCTCACCCATCTACAACGGGCGGCAGGTAGCTTAGTGGTTAAGAGCGTTGTGCCAGTAACCGAAAGGTCGCTGGTTCTAATCCCCGAGCCGACTAGGTGAAAAATCTGTCGATGTGCCCTTGAGCAAGGCACTTAACCCTAATTGCTCCTGTAAGTCGCTCTGGATAAGAGCGTCTGCTAAATGACTTATTATTATTATTATTATTATTATTATTATTACAACCAATACTCCATAAAGACAGTGAAAACATGTTTTTAGAAATGTTTGCACATTTATTGAAAATGAAATACAGAAATATCTACTTTACATAAGTATTCACAACCCTGAGTCAATTCATGTTAGAATCACCATTGGCAACGATTACAGCTGTGACTCTTTCTGGGCAAGTCTTTAAGAGCTTTGCACACCTGGATTGCGCAATATTTGCCCATTTATTATTTTATAAATTCTTCAAGCTGTCAAATTGGTTGTTGATCATTGCTAGACAACCATTTTCAAGTCTTGCCATATATTTTCAAGTAGATTTAAGTCACAACTGTAACTTGGCCATCTCGGGAACATCCACTGTCTTCTTGGTAAGCAACTCCAGTGTAGATTTGGCCTTGTGTTTTAGGTTATTGGCCTGCTGTAAGATTAATTGAAGACTGAACCAGGTTTTCCTCTAGGATTTTGGCTGTGCTTAGCTCAGTTTCTGTTTTATCCTGAAAAACTCCCAGTCCTTAACTATTACGAGCACACCCATAACATGATGCAGCCACCACTATGCTTGAAAATATGGAGAGTGGTACTCAGTATGTGTTGTATTGGATTTGCCCCAAACATAACACTTTAGAATCAGGACAATAAGTTAAATGCTTTTCCATTTTTGTTGTTGTTGCAGTATTACTTTAGTGCCATGTTGCAAACAGGATGCATGTTTTGTAAAAAAAAATTGTGGACTGGCTTCCTTATTTTCACTGCTAATTAGGTTATTATTGTGGAGTAACTACAATGTTGTTGATCCATCCTCAGTTTTCTCCTATCACAGCCATTAAACTCTGTAACTGTAACATAATGACATTATGGGGTATTGTGTGTAGGCCAGTGACAACAAATCTTAATTTAATCCCTTTTAAATTCAGGCTGTAACAAAACATGGAAGAAGTAAAGGGGTGTGAATACTTTCTGAAGGCACTGTATCTTCAGTGTTTTTTCTTTTCGCTGTGGGTGATCCATTTATAAAAGTAGCCTGTCAAGTTTTAATGTCACGTGCAAAAGCACAGTGAAATGCCTTTATTGCAAGCTCCAAACCCAACAATGCAGTAGGCCTAATCAGTATCAATTAGCACTAAAAATAAGATAGAACAAAAACACACGAGTAATAGAAATAAGAACATGATCAAATAAGAAGCTATATACAGGGTCAGTTCCAATACCATATTTACAATGTGTAGGGATACTGGGGTGATAAAGGTAGATATGGGTAAGGTGACTAGGTATCAGGATATATGATAAACAGAGTAGTTGCAGCGTAAATTATGATTGCGTGTGTGTAGAGTCAGTATAAATGCGTGAGTGTGTGGAGTCCCGATAGTGTGCACAGAGACTGTGTAAATGTGCAAGGGTCAACTCCGTCCATGTAGCCATTTTGTTAGCTATTTAGCGGTCTTATGGCTTGGGGATCGAAGCTGTTCTGGAGCCTGTTGGTGTCAGACTTGATGCACTGGTACTGCTTGCCGTGCGGAAGCAGAGAAAAGTCTATGGCTTGGGTGGCTGTAGTCTTTAATGATTTACCGGAACTACCTTTCACACTGCCTGATCGAAGTCCTGGATGGCAGGGAGCTCGGCCTAATGTATCTAAATAATTCTGCATGTGTACAGTTGCAGTTAATTTGACACAGTAAATAATGAGTTTTTTTTTTTTTTTTTTTACTATTTCGATGCAAAGACCAGATTTACAAACCTCATTTTATGAAAATATACTTTTTTGAACTTGATCATGAGAATGGTCTTTCCCTTCTCAGGACACCCTGATCGTGTGGTCGGAAGCAGAGAACTATGATCTGGCTCTGAGTTTTCAGGAAAAAGCTGGCTGCGATGAAATCTGGGAAAAGATTTGTCAGGTATAGTACCGTGTTTAATCTATACGGCTTTGTAAATCAGTGTAAGGTTTATGATGCACTACTATACTGTTTAGTCTTTTTATGGCACCAGAAAGCACACTTTCAACTGCAGGAGCTACATGTATAGAACATGTCACAACTGTTGGTGACACATGTACACAAATAAGAAAAAAACATCCTTTTGCAATAGAACATTGTCTGGAGCAACTGATTGTACCGTATTTGGTTGTTATTTGAAGCCCCAATACTATGAATAGCCATGTCTGTGCATAGTAGGTCACTGCTGCGTCTTTAGGGGCCAGTAAACAAAAATGTCTCTTACGAAACTAAACCATTTATTAATTTTAAAGTATAGAATATCATGTTACTGAAGTTTCTCTTTTGCAATATGGGACTATAGTCTTTCTCTCAGTAGTTATTACATGTGGCCCGTGTCTAATTTCCTCCCCAGGTGCAAGGGAAAGACCCTGCGCTGGAAATCACCCAGGACCCCATCGATGAGTCTGAGGAGGAGCGCTTCGAGGAGATGCCAGAGACCAGCCACCTGGTGGAGCTGCCTCCATGTGAGCTGGCTCGGCTGGAGGAGATCGCTGACCTTGTAACCTCTGTCCTGTCCTCGCCCATCCGCCGGGAGAAGCTGGCCCTGGCCCTTATGAGCGAAGGCTACATGAAGAAGCTGCTGCAGCTCTTCCAGATGTGCGAAGACCTCGACAACCGGGAGGGCCTACACCACCTGTATGAGATTGTACGTGGCGTGTTGTTCCTCAACAAGGCGGCTCTATTTGAGGTCATGTTCTCGGACGACTGTATCATGGATGTGGTTGGCTGTCTGGAGTTTGATCCGGCGCTGGTGCAGCCTAAAAGGCACCGGGAGTTCCTCACCAAGACGGCCAAGTTCAAGGAGGTAATCCCCATCACGGACTCAGAGCTGCGGCAGAAGATACACCAGACGTACCGGGTGCAGTACATCCAGGACATCATTCTGCCCACACCTTCTGTCTTCGAGGAGAACTTCCTTTCCACCCTCACATCCTTCATTTTCTTCAACAAGGTGGAGATAGTCAGCATGCTGCAGGTGAGTCACTGCAAACCAAAAGAACCCCCCAAAAATGTTACCTCTTCGGTTTTGCCGTTCTTGACTACAAATGGAGTGTAAGCAAATCCGTTTGTGTTATCTGAACGAATGCCTCTTCAGCTCTGGTGTTTTCAGTTTAACAGTTGACATTTTAGTGTGTTAAGTGAAGGTAATAAAGCACAAGCACTGAACTTAACTCGCTACATATCACAGAAACTTTCACACCATTGTCAATGTAGATAACGTTGTTGTGACTGAGTTTTTCTGCTGATGGTTTTATTTTCCTGTGAAAAATATGAAAAATTCCCCCCCCATCTCCAGATCTGAACATAAATTGTAATCGTTACGTGTATGTGATATTCTGCTGTTGCCAACAACCTGGAATGGATTAACCTTATGAATGTATTTTATTTAATGGTAATAGAATGTAATCAAATGTGATAATATACTCATGCCACTTTGTTGTCTTCAGTATTGTATATCAATGCTTGTGACTTCTCTAAGGACTAGTTCTAGACTGTTTGTCTTTGGCTCTGATATTGGTGAAAGGGTTTGTAGTTGATAGGTAATCTTCAATTTAAGGAAATATCTAATCTGAAATCAACATAGGCCCTGATGTTTGTTTTCGATCTCACATTGTTAACAACAATGAGGTTGTGATGTGATTTGATTTTTTAAGTTCCCTTGTTGGCACTACGCAGTATAATTATACAAGTTTAGAAGTTCAAGAGACATCTCTTGAAGTGCTCGTCGAACATCTCATTCCAAAAGCATGGGCATTAATATGGAGTTGGTCCCCCCTTTGCTGCTATACCAGCCTCCACTATTCTGGGAAGGATTTCCACTAGATGTTGGAACATTGCTGCAGGGACTTGCTTCCATTCAGCCACGAGCATTAGTGAGGTCGGGCACTGATGTTGGGCGATTAGGCCTGGCTTGCAGTCGGCGTTCCAATTCATCCATCCCAAAGGTGTTCAATGGGGTTTAGGTCAGGGCTCTGTGCAGGCCAGTCAGGTACTTCCACACAGATCTCGACAAACCATTTCTGTATGGACCTCGCTTTGTGCACGGCGGCGTTGTCATGCTGAAACAGGAAAGGGCCTTCCCTAAACTGTTGCCACAAAGTTGGAAGCATAGAATTGTCTAGAATGTCATTGTATGCTGTATCGTTACGATCACTGGAACGAAGGGGCCTAGCCTGAACCATGAAAAACAGCCCCAGACCAGCTCGGCCACGGAAATCCATTTCATGAAGCTCCTGACTAACAGTTATTGTGGTGACGTTGCTTCCAGAAGCAGTTTGGAACTCGGTAGTGAGTGTTGCAACCGAGGACAGGCGATTTTAATGTGCTATGCGCTTTCAGCACTTGGTGGTCCCGTTCTGTGGGCTTGTGTGGCCTACCACTTCGAAGCTGAGCTGTTGTTGCTTCACAATAACAGCACTTATTGGGGCAGCTCTAGCAGGGCAGACATTTGACGAACTGACTTGTTGGAAAGGTGGCATCCTATGACGGTGCCACGTTGAAAGTCACTGAGCTCTTTAGTACAGGCCAATGTTTTCGCTATGGAGGTTGCATGGCTGTGTGCTCAATTTTTAGCCAAATCCACTGATTTTGAAGGGGTGTGTGTATATATACATTTTATATAATATATATATATGTGTGTGTATGTATGTGTGTGTGTATATATATATATAAATATATATATATTTTTTTTTTTTGCAGGTTTTCCTACTTACAAAGCATGTAGAGGTCTGTAATTTTCAGAAAAATCCAGAAAATCACATTGTATGATTTGTAAGGAATTAATTTGCATTTTATTGCATGACATAAGTATTTGATCACCTACCAACCAGTAAGAATTCCGGCTCTCACAGACCTGTTAGTTTTTCTTTAAGAAGCCCTCCTGTTCTCCACTCATTACCTGTATTAACTGCACCTGTTTGAACTCGTTACCTGTATAAAAGACACCTGTCCACACACTCAATCAAACAGACTCCAACCTCTCCACAATGGCCAAGACCAGAGAGCTGTGTAAGGACATCAGGGATACAATTGTAGACCTGCACAAGGCTGGGATGGGCTACAGGACAATAGGCAAGCAGCTTGGTGAGAAGGCAACAACTGTTGGCGCAATTATTAGAAAATGGAAGAAGTTCAAGATGACGAGGGGCTCCATGCAAGATCTCACCTCGTGGGGCATCAATGATCATGAGGAAGGTGAGGGATCAGCCCAGAACTACACGGCAGGACCTGGTCAATGACCTGAAGAGAGCTGGGACCACAGTCTCAAAGAAAACCAGTAGTAACACACTACGCCGTCATGGATTAAAATCCTGCAGCGCACGCAAGGTCCCCCTGCTCAAGCCAGCGCATGTCCAGGCCCGTCTGAAGTTTGCCAATGACCATCTGGATGATCCAGAGGAGGAATGGGAGAAGGTCATGTGGTCTGATGAGACAAAAATATAGCTTTTTGGTCTAAAGAGGAAGAAGGATGAGTACAACCCCAAGAACACCATCCCAACCGTGAAGCATGGAGGTGGAAACATCATTCTTTGGGGATGCTTTTCTGCAAAGGGGACAGGACGACTGCACCGTATTGAGGGGAGAATGGATGGGGCCATGTATCGCGAGATCTTGGCCAACAACCTCCTTCCCTCAGTAAGAGCATTGAAGATGGGTCGTGGCTGGGTCTTCCAGCATGACAACGACCCGAAACACACAGCCAGGGCAACTAAGGAGTGGCTCCGTACGAAGCATCTCAAGGTCCTGGAGTGGCCTAGCCAGTCTCCAGACCTGAACCCAATAGAAAATCTTTGGAGGGAGCTGAAAGTCCGTATTGCCCAGCGACAGCCCCGAAACCTGAAGGATCCGGAGAAGGTCTGTATGGAGGAGTGGGCCAAAATCCCTGCTGCAGTGTGTGCAAACCAAGACCTACAGGAAACGTATGATCTCTGTAATTGCAAACAATGGTTTCTGTACCAAATATTAAGTTCTGCTTTTCTGATGTATCAAATACTTATGTCATGCAATAAAATTCAAATGTAATTACTTAAAAATCATACAATGTGATTTTCTGGATTTTTGTTTTAGATTCCGTCTCTCACAGTTGAAGTGTGTGGTCCTCTGTAGCTCAGCTGGTAGAGCATGCCGCTTGTAACGCCAAGGTAGTGGGTTCGATCCCCGGGACCACCCATACACAAAAATGTATGCACGCATGACTGTAAGTCGCTTTGGATAAAAGCGTCTGCTAAATGGCTTATTATTATTATTATTATAAGTGTACCTATGATACAAATTACAGACCTCTACATGCTTTGTAAGTAGGAAAACCTGCAAAATCGGCAGTGTATCAAATACTTGTTCTCCCCACTGTATGTATGTGTACGTACATATATATGTACATATACATACATACACACTACCAGTCAAAAGTTTGGACACCTACTCATTCAAGGGTTTTTCTTTATTTTTTACATTGTAGAATAATAGTGAAGACATCAAAACCATGAAATAACACGCATGTAATCATGTAGTAAACAAAAAAGTGTTAAACAAATCAAAATATATTTGAGATTCTTCAAAGTAGCCACCCTTTGCCTTGATGATAGCTTTGCACACTCTTGGAATTCTCTCTACCAGCTTCACCTGGAATGCTTTTCCAACAGTCTTGAAGTTCCCACATATGCTGAGCACTTGTTGGCTGCTTTTCCTTCACTCTGCTGCCCAACTCATCCCAAACCATCTCAATTGGGTTGAGGTCGGGTGATTGTGGAGGCCAGGTCATCTGATGCAGCACTCCATCACACTCCTTCTTGGTCAAATAGCCCTTACACAGCCTGGAGTTGTGTTGGGTCATTGTCCTGTTGAAAGACAAATGATAGTCCCACTAAGCGCAAACCAGATGGGATGGCGTATCACTGTGCTAGCCATGCTGGTTAAGTGTGCCTTGAATTCTAAATAAGTCACAGACTGTGTCACCAGCAAAGCACCATCACACCACCTCCTATGCTTCACGGTGGGAACCACACGTGGAGATCATCCGTTCACGTACTCTGCGTCTCACAAAGACACAGCGGTTGGAACCAAAAATCTCAAATTTGCATTCAACAGACCAAGCAAGTCTCTTCTTCTTATTGGTGTCCTTTAGTGGGCTCTTTGCAGCAATTCGACCATGAAGGCCTGATTCACACAGTCTCCTCTGAACTGTTGATGTTGAGATGTCTGTTACTTTTTGGGCTGCAATCTGAGGTGCAGTTAATTGCCGATTTCTGAGGCTGGTAACTCTAATGAACTTATCCTCTGCAGCAGAGGTAACTCTGGGTCTTCCATTCCTGTGGTGGTCCTCATGAGAGCCAGTTTCATCATAGCGCTTGATGGTTTTTGCGACTGCACTTGAAGTAACTTTCAAAGTTCTTGAAATGTTCTGTGTTGACCAGAACATATGAGCGGAGTGGAGCGGTGAGAATCTCAGCTCCTCGCTCACAGAGCTGTTTACCCCTCCGCTCCCTCCGCTCAAACCACATCAGGCCAGTCCGCTCATTATCGCTCAGCGCTCAACGCAGTTTGCATCGTGCTCCACTCAAATCCCCCCTCGCTCCAAAAAAGGAAAAAAATCTGCATGTATTTCACTGTTAGCTTAAACCACAGCCTTACCTCCCAAAGAACTAAAGAGCAACGATAACATTTTCCAAATAGAAATGTTTTATTTCAAATTACAAATTAGGCCTAGCCTATGTAAGAAGGAATATACACAAAAGTCCTGTAAAATTAAACAATCAATGGGCCTAATTATATAAATAAAAATACAGGCTATACATCAAAGTTTTTAAAAGTAAATGAACTATTAGGCCAAAATTCTGATAACTGAACTTTTGCGCAGCTTGCACGTGAATTAAATTTTTAATTGACTTATATCCATTGTCAAACTTTAAAATAAAATGAATTGCTTTCCTTATCTACAGTTCTTTTGAGTTCACCTTCAAGAACACAAGTTTGGCCAATGTCTGAGGCTTCAGACTCATGCGGTGGTTTCTTGACAGCAGGCCAGCAGCGAAGAAAACCCTCTCTGCGCTCGCAGACCCGCTTGGGATGCTGAACACAATGCGATCTACTTTAGCCAGGCGGGGAAAAGACTGAGTTTTCTTTCCAAACTCGAATAACATCTGCGTCCGGGTTCTGTCTCGGGGATGAGAGGTAATTTTCGACTTCACCTTTGGCGTCTCCGGTTATGCGTAGCTGCTCGCTGAAGTATGACCCGAATAGGCGAGCTCTTTTTGGTTCAGGCTCGGAATTCAGGTCAGCTGCGGGTGGGGTGTCGGTCTCGGGTGTCCCGCTGGGAGCATTAATTTCCTCAGCTTCTTTTATTAGGTGGTCGCGGATCTCCCCGAGTTTGTTGCATACAGATTCATCTCGGATTATCCAGTCTGTCTTGAAACGGATCTAACACTGATGCTAAAATTAGATGTTTATCAGTATAGTATATTCCATAGCGAATTGACACGTTGTTTGCCAATGTTTCTGCAAAAGCAGCGATGCCCATTGGAAGTGCAGCGTGAGTGTCATCGGTGAGCAGGGATTTGATTTCTGTGACAGTAGGGAGGATCATCCCCAGGTTCCCCAGCTCCTTCTGCATTTTGTCTGTGAGGTCTGCCAGTGGTTAGCACACTGACAAGGTGCGTCAGCTGCCGTACTTGATTCAGGTTGATGTTAGCAACATTAGACTTGAGTTTGTTTTGCCATAACAGGTCTTTTTGGAACAACCGGATGAACGACTGAATCATCCGCAGCTGGCTGCTCCATCGAGTGGCGCAGGCATTTGTGGGGCGGACACCTAATTGGTCGGTTTCCTCTGTGTTCAGGGTGCTCTTGCGTACACTTTTCACCAGGTGCCCGACTTTCACTAACAGCCTATTAATGTTGTCGTGCTCGTTAACGGCGTCTTTGATCGCCAGCTGAAGCATGTGAATGGGGCATCTCAGATGTAAATTTGACACAGTAAAGTACTGATTTATCATAGTTTCTACATTAGTGGTTATCACTTCCACATGGACTTGCGAGGGCGCAGGTGGTCCCTCATCCTCCTCTTCATGTTCTGCGCTGCTGCTGGCATCCGCGGTCACTTCACCCTCTGCCTCCTCTTCAGTGCCAGGGAGGAGGTTAAATGCCTTGATCATGTTGCTGGCACTGTCAGTGACGACCCGAATCACACGTCGTTGCACGTTCCAATATTTCAGTACACTTTCATACTTTTGGTAAATACGATCTGCGGTATGGTGCCTCTGTCTGTGCTCACAGCCCAACAAAACCGCGTGCCCCCGGAACGTCCCATCAATGAAACTGGCCACGATGCCAAGGAGGCTGTGCCCTCTTCTACTGGCCCAAATGTCTGCTGACAGAACGAGCCCATCACCATTTTGCAGTAGGTCTTGCAGTTTGGCTTCCATCTCTTCCAGGGCATGTGGCATGCGCGTGTCCCGTACGGTGTTGTAGCATGGGGGGGTGTAGCCCGGTTGAGCTGCGCTGGCGAAGTGTTCACATCCAGCTCTCTTTTTCTCTCCCTTGTTATGGTTGGGCCTTTGCGTGCAGTGAAGAAACTTTTCTCTTGTTGCTGCTGCTGCTCCTCTCGCTCTATAAAATACAAATTCATGGACGGCACAAATTAAATTAAACGAACCATATATTAGGCCTACTTTGAATGACAAAACAATTTTTTTTGAATATTAGGCTATATTTACTGTACACTTTTGTTACAAGTTACCGTATTCAACTTGCTAACCTTTTTGCTTTCTTCCCAGCGTGTTCACGTAGCACACTTTTTCTTGTTTTCGAGAGATGTCTTTTTAGATTCCAAAATGAATCTTTACTGACTGAAATGATGTCACCACATTCTTTTTCTTGTACCACATTATCATTGTTAGTTTTTATATTAATAGTACACCTGTATGACTTCTCATTTTCCTTTTTGAAGTACTTGGTGAACTCCATTATTGTTTTGACTGAAAATAGTCTACTGTTGATGACTGCAAGACACAGATGGATTCTGGGTCAGGCTTGAGCATGTTTCAGACTCGTGGTGTGAGCGGAGCGGGACATAGGGCGACGCTCCGTCCTTTTAAAAATGCCGCTCTGCGCTCTGTCCAAAATCCGCCTGCTCCACTCCGCTCACATGCTCTGGTGTTGACTGACCTTCATGTCTTAAAGTAATGATGGACTGTCGTTTTCTCTTTGCTTATTTGAGCTGTTCTTGCCATAATACGGACTTGGTCTTTTACCAAATAAGGCTGTCTTCTGTATACCAACCCTACCTTGTCACAACACAACTGATTGGCTCAAACGCATTAAGAAGGAAAGAAATTCCACAAATTAACTTTTAAGAAGGCACACCTGTTTAATTGAAATGCATTCCAGGTGACTACCTCATGAAGCTGGTTGAGAGAAGGTGAAGGGTGGCTATTTGAAGAATCTCAAATATAAAATATATTTTGATTTGTTTAACACTTTTTTTTTTTTTTTTACTACATGATTCCATATGTGTTATTTCATAGTTTTAATGTCTTCACTATTATTCTACAATGTAAAAATAAAGAAAAACCCTTGAATGAGTAGGTGTGTCCAAACTTTTGACTGGTAGTGTATATTATATATTTATTTATGTTTTTATTTATTACAAAATAATTTGCACATTTTCTCCACTCCTGACAGTCAGTGTGCCCTGTTTTTGTTAAGCCATTTGTTTGCTACAACACCTTGCTGAAAAGAAGCAAAGTTTCATCTCATTGTAAAGAGTTCATGTTACCACGGAGACTGCCTCAACCACATGTTTGCTGCAGCCGTCGTCAGTCAGCTGTTTGTTCCACAACACAATTCTAAAACTGGCTATTTTGTCTCCTTTCGTCTCTCCTTATATTGGTGGTTCGATGTGAAACATGCTTTTACTGCTTTTGGGTAAGGTTTGTCGACTTAAATGAAGTTCATAAAGTCCTGGTGCTTTTCCACATGACGTCTCTCACCTCACAAAGCCTCTACAGACCACAGAAAACGGATATGCAGTGAGTATGTTTGTAAACCTTATATCCCTGCCTTGCACTACAGGAGGATGAGAAGTTCCTAACTGAAGTCTTTGCACAGCTAACGGATGAAGCCACAGAGGACGGTAAAAGGAGGGAACTAGTAAGTTTAATGATCAACTCGTTTAATTAAAAACATGCAAATACAAAGTTTTAATGCCATGAAGGTTTCAGTTACATACTGTCCTCTGTTTTCCTTCCTCTTCACAGGTGAACTTTTTCAAAGAATTTTGTGCTTTTTCACAAACCTTGCAACCGCAAAATAGAGATGCTTTCTTCAAGACTCTGGCGAATCTAGGCATTCTTCCTGCTCTTGAAATAGTCATGGTATGAATGGTTTTACTACTGTATGCATAAGCATCTTAAATGTCAAACACAGTTTTTGCATATTTATCTTAGACATTTCATATGTGTTTTGATGTGGTAAAGTTCTCTTGATCCCTTGAATGTGAAATGCCATCTCAACTGCAAGGGCTGCATCTTGCAAGCACGTCAAAATAAGTTAATTTAAATGTACAAGTATGTCTCTTAACCCTGAACTTAAAGATATTAAGTCTGTTAGTCCAGATTGCACTAGGCTCCTGAGCCCCTAAAGCAGGGGTGTCAAACTCATTCTATGGAGGGCCTAGTATCTGCTGGTTTTTCCTTTCAATTAAGACTTAGACAACCAGGTGGGGGAGTTACTTAATAATCAGTGACCTTAATTCATCAATCAAGTCCGAGGGAGGAGCGAAAACCTGCGGACACTCTACCCTCAGTGGAGTGAGTTTGAAACATGTACCCGAAAGAAACACGTTGATGGCGCTGAATTAGCTATTAGTTTGAGCACACTATCAGTGTGTCTCTCGCTGTCTCCACAGGGTATGGACGACCTGCAGGTGAGGGCTGCAGCCACAGATATCTTCTCCTATCTGGTGGAGTTCAGCCCCTCCATGGTCCGAGAGTTTGTTATGCAGGAGCCACAGCAGACTGATGATGTAAGTATGGCATCAGCCTTGTCATATAGCTAGGCCTACATTAAATGTGACACTGGTGGGCAAATTTCTCTGCCACATCTAGGTACCATATGAAGGTGTGATTAGGTAAATAAAAAAGGCATGATTATTTACCCAGTAAAATGTTACTTGTAAAATGCGCATTGAACTGTTCCTTATAATAGGTGTACTGTTTACCCAAGCATATATTTTTTGGATCATTTTCAGTGTTTAGATGTTTAGGATGTTCAAGGTTTCCTGTAGGTGTTGCTGCTCAAAGGTCCCCTCTGTGTGCATTAGGATGTGCTGCTGATCAACGTGGTGATAAAGCAGATGATCTGTGACTCCGACCCTGAGTTGGGGGGTGCTGTGCAGCTTATGGGGCTTATACGCACATTGGTCGACCCAGAGAACATGCTGGCCCCCACCAATGTAAGACCCTGTCTGATTATTGTACAAGAATACATAACTATACATCAACTTTCATTAATTTAAAGAACTGCAATATGTCAGCATCACTGACTAATCGACTTCTTACTTTGAGTACCATTAGAAAACGGAGAAGACTGAGTTCCTCAGCTTCTTCTACAAGTACTGCATGCAGGTCCTCACAGCCCCTCTATTGGCCAGCACTGTAGATGAGAAGAACTGTAAAGGTGAGCAGAGGGAACCCTTTGATCTAAATGGATGTATGCATTGTGTGTATGGACTCCGTTTTCATGTCGTGCTTGAATGGGTGTGTTTAGGTCCAGCTGTATGTTGATATACATAGCTTTAGGTTGGACAGTATAATGGTGCCGGAGGGGATGGGCCCCTGACCAGTTGAGCTATTTAGCATTTTTTACGATGAGCCAAACTTTTTTTTTTAACCTAATGTTTGGCCATCGTTTCATATGACCGACATAACGCTCATCCCAGACCAGGCCCAAATCCCTATAACTCGGAGGAGGTGGAAGCGGTGACTATAGAGGTCGGCGTTCGGGATATATAATGAGACTGCGAGTGGATAAGTCGCCATTACCCTCCGTTCTATTGGCGAATGTGCAATCATTGGAAAATAAACTGGATGAGCTCCGTTCGAGACTATTCTATCAGCGTGATCTGAAGAACTGTAATATCCTATGTTTCACGGAGTCGTGGCTGAACAGGGACATGGAAAATATAAATCGAGCTGGTTTTTCTATACATTGGCAGGACAGAACAGCTGCATCTGGTAAGCTGAGGGGAGGGGGTGTGTGTCGCTTTGTCAACAGTTGGTGCGCGATCTCTAATATTAAGGAAGTCTCGAGGTTCTGCTCGCCTGAGTTAGAATACCTCATGATAACATGTAGACCACACTATTTACCAATAATTTTGTTCTATATTTTTCGTAGCTGGCTATTTACTACCACAAACTGATGCTGGCAAACAAGATAATTCTCACCCAGATGCAGCGCTCCTAGTAACCAGGGATTTTAATGCAGGTAAACTGAGCATGTCTCCTGTGCAACTAGAGGCAAAAAAACCTCTACTCTACACAAAGAAACTCTCCCTTGCCCTCCATTTGGCAAATCTGACCATAACTCCATCCTCTTAATTCCTGCTTACAAGCAAAAACTCAAACAGGAAGTACCAGTGATGCGCTCAATACGGGAGTGGTCTGATGAAGCGGACGCTAAGCTACAGGACTGTTTTGCTAGCACAGTTTGGAATATGTTCCGGGATTCATTCGATGGCATTGAGGAGTTTACTACATCAGTCACTAGCTTCATTAATAAGCGCATCGACGATGTAGTCCCCACAGTGACCGTACGTACATACTTTTGTGTATATGTAGTGTATGTGGACACCCCTTCATATTAGTCGATTCGGCTATTTTAGCCACATCGTTGCTGACAGGTGTATAAAATCAAGCACACAGCCATGCAATCTTCATAGACAAACATTGGCAGTAGAATGGCCTTATTGAAGAGCTCAGTGACTATCGTCAGGAGCTTCATGAAATGGGTTTCTGTGGCCGAGCACTTGCACACAAGCCTAAGATCACCATGCACAATGCCAAGCGTTGGCTGGAGTGGCGTAAAGCTCGCCGCCATTGGACTCTGGAGCAGTGGAAACGCATTCTCTGGAGTGATGAATCACGCTTCACCATCTGGCAGTCCTACGGATGAATCTGGGTTTGGCGGATGCCAGAAGAACGCTACCTGACCCAATGCACATTGCCAACTGTAAAGTTAGGTGGAGAAGGAATAATGGTCTGGGGCTGTTTTTCATGGTCTGGGCTAGGCCCCTTAGTTCCAGTGAAGGGAAATCTTAACGCTACAGCATACAATGACATTCTAGACGATTCTGTGCTTCCAATGTTGTGCAACAGTTTGAGGAAGGCCCCTTCGTGTTTCAGTCTGACAATGCCCCCATGCACAAAGTGAGATCCATACAGAAATGGTTTGTCCAGATCGGTGTGGAAGAACTGGACTGGCCTGCACAGAGCCCTGACCTCAACCCCATCGAAACACCTTTGGGATGGATGAATTGGAACGCTGACTGCAAGCCAGGCCTAATTGCCCAACATCAGTGCCCAACCTCACTAAAGCTCTTGTGGCTGAATGGAAGCAAGTCCCTGCAGCAATGTTCCAACATCTAGTGGAAATCCTTCCCAGAATAGTGGAGGCTGTTATAGCAGCAAAGGGGGGACCAACTCCATATTAATGCCCATGCTTTTGGAATGAGATGTTCGAGCAGGTGTCCACATACTTTTGGTAATGTAGTGTATCCTAACCAGAAGCCATGGATTACAGGTAACATCCGCACTGAGCTAAAGGCTACAGCTGCCGCTTTCAAGGAGCGGGACACAAATCCGGACACTTATTTTAAAAATCCCGCTACGCCCTCCTATGAACCATCAAACAGGCAATGCGTCAATACAGGACTAAGATCGAATCCTACTACATCGGCTCTGTTACTCGTCGAATGTGGCAGGGCTTGCAAACTATCACGGATTACAAAGGGAAACCCAGCAGCGCGCTGCCCTGTGACGCAAGCCTACCAGACGAGCTAAATGCAACACTGAACCGACACACCGGCGGTCATGAGTCATGACAGCAGTCAAATTCCACGTGACCGTTTAGTCACGATAATTAGGCTTCTCCAAACTGATGTTGCTGATGGTCGTTAGTAGCCTACCAAACTTGCTAACTGCCTGGTACTCAGCACTCTATTGTCCCTCTAATCACACTTTTTTTTTTATTTATATATTTTTTATTTTTTTGGGGGGGGATGGATCAGCTTAATATTGCAGATAGATTGTATCTTCTATCAATGTAATTGTCTGCATCACTTCCAATCCCCCATGTTTTTTATATACTCCCCTTTATTACTTTTCAACCCCGCCATCCTTTCCCTACTTGGAGTAAATTAGTGAACAACAATGCCCAGGCCTCTACTTCCGGTCTATACTTACTATCTACACCTTATGGACAGAGTTAATTTTACAATAAGTCTATTTTATATATATATATATATATATATATATATTTATTTTTTTGCTCCTGAACTTCTTCTACTCTCAACCTCTCCGATCATTTTCATGATGTCCATCCGGTTTGCTTCTATATGCCATATCTTTCTAACTGTGCTCATTCCCAAAAGCTCCCAACATACAACTATATACTTATTATGGACACAGTATGCTTACATTATTAGCTATCTTTGTTATTATTTGTTGTTATTTGTTATTAGTCCCATCCTTCAACTCTATTCAATACCTCCCATCTATCTCTTAACACCATCCATATAGGATTTCTATTTGCCATATATATTTCAACTGTACTGTGATGTTTTACAAAAGTTCTGAACCTTTCTATTCTCATTGCTTCTACAGATTGTAGAGAAGTATTATTATATTATTGATTGATTGACTATGACTTTTCAGATCACCCAGTAATGCTATCTGCAAGGTTAGCTCCAGGTAAATATTGCAATCCTTTAGCCATTCCTGGACCTGTGTCCAAAAACAAGCTACAAATGGACAGAACCAAAACAAAATCTGCAGAGCTGGGAAGATTGTATCCCCCATATAATTAACATTCTATTGGTAGCAAGAATTTTATATAATAATTTCAATTGAAAGATTCTAATTTTTGAATCCGGTGTCGTTTTGCGTGTCAGTTCATAAACACTATGCCATGGGATCGGTACGTCAAAGATCTCTTCCCAACTATTTTGCAATCTATATGGGACGGCTGTCAATCCTTTGGTCCTTAAGTGAAACTGATATACTTTTTTATTTATCACAGTTTTCCTTAACCAATTATGTTCTTTAATGCAAGGCCGACAGACAAGTTCCTTACTTTCTCCCCCTTCCACTTTCCTCTTCCACTTTTGCGGTAAGGCTGCAATTATTTGGTTGTAATTTTGGGTAGAGCAGACATTTCCATATGTTTTTGTTAGCTGCATGTGCGACAACTCCACCAGTCCTACCGATGATATCATTTACGAAGATTATACCTTTTTTAAACATTCTGTCAAAAAGGTTTTTTGTCAATTAGTATATTTGAATTTAACCACAATATTTGTTGCATTATTTGTTCTGTCGTTTCTGGAGGATTAAATTGAAATTGCAACCAACTTTCTATGGCTTGTTTTAGAAATAGTGATATTTGGGAGATGATTTCCTTTTCAAATAACTGCAACTGATTTGTTGTAATCTGACTAAAGGGAAAAATGCCTTTCTTGAACATTGGGTGAGACAATCTTACTAATTGTCTCCCGAGTGGCGCAGTGGTCTAAGGCACTGCATCGCAGTGCTAGCTGTGCCACTAGAGATCCTGGTTCAAATCCAGGCTCTGCTGTAGCCGGCCGCAACCGGGAGACCAATGGGGCGGCGCACAATTGGCCCAGCGTCGTCCAGGGTAGGGGAGGGAATGGCAGGCAGGGAGGTAGCTCAGTTGATAGAGCATGGTGTTTGCAACGCCAGGGTTGTGGGTTCGTTTCCCACGGGGGGCCAGTATGAAAATAATAATGTAAGTCGCTCTGGAAAAGAGCGTCAGCTAAATGACGTAAATGTAAATTTGCTTGAGAACCAGTTCGGGTTTAAGTATAACCTTTGTATGACTGAAGCTTTTAGTGATAGGTCTAATGCTTTAATATTTAATAATTTCTGTCCTCCGAATTCATATTCATTATATAAATATGCCCTTTTAATTTTTTCTGGCTTGCCGTTCCAAATAAAATTGAATATTTTTTTTCTCATATAATTTAAAAAACTGCTCGCTAGGCGTAGGCAAGACCATAAGCAAATAGGTAAACTGGGATAATACTAAAGAGTTAATCAGGGAGATTTTTCCACAAATTGACAGGTATTTTCCTTTCCATGTTAGTAAGATCTTATCTATTTTTTCTAACTTTCTATTAAAATGTATTGAAGTGAGATCATTTATTTCCTTTGGGATATCTATTCCGAGTATATCCACATCACCATCAGACCATTTTATTGGTAAACTACATGGTAATGTAAAAATTGTATTTTTTAGTGATCCAATACGTAATATAGTACATTTGTCATAATTTGGTTGTAATCCAGAGAGGTTAGAAAATGTATCTAGATCCTCTATGAGGCTGTGGAGGGATTCTAGTTGTGGACTTAAAAGAAAACATGAATCATCAGCGTACAATGACACCTTTGTTTTTAAGCCCTGTATTTCTAATCCTCTGATATTATTATTATTGGATCTGATTTTAATAGCTAACATCTCGATGGCCACAATAAATAGATATGCCGATAGTGGACAACCTTGTTTCACTCCTCTTGACAGTTTAAAACTTTCTGAGAAATAGCCATTATTTACTATTTTACACCTAGGGTTACTATACATGATTTTGACCCATTTTATAAGAGATTCTCCAAAATTGAAATGCTCCAGGCATTTATATATAAACCCCAGTCGAACTTTATCAAATGCCTTTTCGAAGTCTTCTATGAATTCCCATATTTTCCATAGTGTTCTATTGTTTCCAATACTTGCCTGATATTATCTCCAATGTATCTTCCATGTAAAAAACCTGTCTGATTAGAATGAATAATATCCGACAATACCTTTTTAATTCTATGCGCTATACATTTTGCTAGGATTTTTGCATCACAACACTGAAGTGTAAGGGGCCTCCAATTTTGTAAATGGACTGGATCTTTATATTTTCCACTTGTATCCTGTTTCAATAATAATGAGATCAGACCTTCTTCTTGAGTGTCAGATAATCTACCATTTACATAGGAGTGGTTGAAACATGCTAATAACGGTCCTCTTAGTATATCAAAAAAGGTTTGGTATACCTCGACTGGTATGCCATCCAACCCTGGAGTTTTCCCAGACTTAAAGTCTTTAATTGCATCCAGAAGTTCCTCCTCTGTAATTTCACCTTCACATGAGTCTTTCTGTGTGGCTGTTAATTTGACATTATCAATAGAAAAAAATCTCTACAATTAGCTTCAGTTAGAGGAGATGGAGGCGACTGAAAAGAAAACATATGCTTGAAGTACTTTGTTTCTTCCTTCAAAATATCATTTGGTGAATTATGGGTGACTCCGTCAATTGTAACCAGTTTCATTAAGTTCTTTTTGGTAGCATTCCTATGTTGAAGATACAAAATAATTTTGTGTATTTTTCCCCATATTCCATCCAGTTTGCTTTATTTTTATAATATATTACACTTGATCTTTCTTGAATAAGTTTCTCCATTTCTTTTTGTTTTTCCTCTAATTTATTCTGAGCCTCTATGTTATAGTTTTTATTGCCATCTATCTGTTCTGTTAGACTTTCTATTTCCTTTCTTAGTATAAACTCTTTTGACCTAAGAGTACTGAATTGCATGGCCTCTAAAGGCACATTTATAGGTGTCCCATACAATAAGGGGATTCGCTGTACCTACAGTGGGGAAAAAAAGTATTTAGTCAGCCACCAATTGTGCAAGTTCTCCCACTTAAAAAGATGAGAGAGGCCTGTAATTTTCATCATAGGTACACGTCAACTATGACAGACAAAATGAGAAAAAAAAATCCAGAAAATCACATTGTAGGATTTTTTATGAATTTATTGGCATATGATGGTGGAAAATAAGTATTTGGTCAATAACAAAAGTTTCTCAATACTTTGTTATATACCCTTTGTTGGCAATGACACAGGTCAAACGTTTTCTGTAAGTCTTCACAAGGTTTTCACACACTGTTGCTGGTATTTTGGCCCATTCCTCCATGCAGATCTCCTCTAGAGCAGTGATGTTTTGGGGCTGTCGCTGGGCAACACAGACTTTCAACTCCCTCCAAAGATTTTCTATGGGGTTGAGATCTGTAGACTGGCTAGGCCACTCCAGGACCTTGAAATGCTTCTTACGAAGCCACTCCTTCGTTGCCCGGGCGGTGTGTTTGGGATCATTGTCATGCTGAAAGACCCAGCCACGTTTCATCTTCAATGCCCTTGCTGATGGAAGGAGGATTTCACTCAAAATCTCACGATACATGGCCCCATTCATTCTTTCCTTTACACGGATTAGTCGTCATGGTCCCTTTGCAGAAAAACAGCCCCAAAGCATGATGTTTCCAACCCCATGCTTCACAGTAGGTATGGTGTTCTTTGGATGCAACTCAGCATTCTTTGTCCTCCAAACATGACGAGTTGAGTTTTTACCAAAAAGTTATATTTTGGTTTCATCTGACCGTATGACATTCTCCCAATCCTCTTCTGGATCATCCAAATGCACTTCAGACGGGCCTGGACATGTACTGGCTTAAGCAGGGGGACACGTCTCGCACTGCAGGATTTGAGTCCCTGGCGGCGTAGTGTGTTACTGATGGTAGGCTTTGTTACTTTGGTCCCAGCTCTCTGCAGGTCATTCACTAGGTCCCCCCGTGTGGTTCTGGGATTTTTGCTCACCGTTCTTGTGATCATTTTGACCCCACCGGGTGAGATCTTGCGTGGAGCCCCAGATCGAGGGAGATTATCAGTGGTCTTGTATGTCTTCCATTTCCTAATAATTGCTCCCACAGTTGATTTCTTCAAACCAAGCTGCTTACCTATTGCAGATTCAGTCTTCCCAGCCTGGTGCAGGTCTACAATTTTGTTTTTGGTGTCCTTTGACAGCTCTTTGGTCTTGGCCATTGTGGAGTTTGGAGTGTGACTGTTTGGGGTTGTGAACAGGTGTCTTTTATACTGATAACAAGTTCAAACAGGTGCCATTAATACAGGTAACGAGTGGAGGACAGAGGAGCCTCTTAAAGAAGAAGTTACAGGTCTGTGAGAGCCAGAAATCTTGCTTGTTTGTAGGTGACCAAATACTTATTTTCCACCATAATTTGCAAATAAATTCATTAAAAATCCTACAATGGGATTTTCTGGAATTTTTTTTCTCAATTTGTCTGTCATAGTTGACGTGTACCTATGATGAAAATTACAGGCCTCTCTCATCTTTTTAAGTGGGAGAACTTGCACAATTGGTGGCTGACTAAATACTTTTTCCCCACTGTATGTTATGTTGGAAAAAGTCAGTTATAAATTCCTTTGTTCGAATTATAAATAAATTATCATCCAATAGGCTTTGATTAAATTTCCAATATCCTTGCCCACGTGGAAATTCAGTAAGAGTAATGTATATGCCTATTATATGATGGTCCGACCGCATTCTGTCCCCTATCAACACTTTTTTTAAATTTTGGTGCCAATGAGAATGAGATAAGACGACTAGCTTGATTCAGTCTCCGCCATGTATATCTCACTAGATCAGTATATTTAAGCCTCCATATATCTACTAATTCTAATGTATCCATGACATTCACAATTTCCTTAAGAGCATGTGGGTGATTGTTTGTGGTGTGATTTCCTTTACGGTCCATTGAGCTATTTAAAATTGTATTACATTTGTAATTGTATTACATTGTATTACATTTGTATTGTTGTATTACATTGTATTACATTGTATTACATTGTATTACATTTAATTCATTGACAAGCAATTATTATCCTAGCAAATAATTCCTGTGGTCCATCCCATACCCCCCCCCCCCCCCTCCCCCCCAACATCCCCACCCCCCCACAACAGATGCCAGACAAGCACACACGCACATACTCACATACTCCAACACACTCAACCCCCCTCCTCCACAATCCACCATAAAATCAGATACTCAACGGCTGTTATATCCCAGAGCCCAACTCGAGAAATAACTTGATTTACGAGTGCACATACAGTTAAAGCTGATTGAGAAAGCATGCAGATTGAGCAGAAATTGATAACAATGTGAGATTTGATTTATCTACTTAATCTATGTCAAGTCCTAGGTGATGGAGATCAGATCCACCCTCTTCACCTGAGACACAAACACTCTGATCCCCTGTTGTAACCATTTTCCCAAGCATCTCCGTGCGGTCAGACCTTTAATTATTTTGTGCCACCTGGGCCACAATGATAAACCCCCTCTCTGATTGTCCGAGTGTGACCCCCACCCCATGGGTTACTGCAGCCAGTGTTGCCAGCACTGCCACTACCTGGGTGGGCGTACCCCACCGGAATCCCCACGTGCTAGGTAAAAGGTCGTCAAGGTTCTCATTAGCAGCTTTGAGAATTTCCTTGTATATTATGCTCTCCCTTCAGGGGGCTCTGGCTTTGTAGGACCAACCCTGCCAGGCAGGCTCAGAATCTTGAGGGGGCGGTGCTGCTCAAGTAGGTCTCTGACCGCATTTATTTCTCTGTTTAGGCTGCATACTCACAGCAGATCCATAAAAGAGATGGGAACTTCTCTTTGGTGTATGGGTCGCTCAGGTGGGTGTCCAGGTTATAGGGTTAGGGATCTTTCCATCATGATAGGACAATGAAAAATTTGATTAGATGTATACTATATTTAAAAGTGTATATCCCTCATCTACACAAAATTGAAAGCTCTCTCTCACTACCCCTGCTCATAGACCCCCGGTCGGCTCTGGGATATGAAACCATTTCCCCTCTCACTCACTTAACGCTGCACCTTTTCAAACACAAAAATGCACACCACATGGTTGACTGCGGAAGAAATGGGCCGAGCGTGCAAACGCACCAACCACCACAACCATCCGCCAAAACAACAACCTCCCGCCAAAAAAGCCATGTTCTAATTATTTGTATTTAAAGATGTATTATTCTGCTTATGTCGTTTTATCCTTTTATAAAATACTATACTTACTATAAATGTTATTTCATATTACAATCCCTATCATTGCTAGTATCAGGTGCTCCAATATTCGACTCCTCTATTACAACTTTTAGAATAGCCATGGAGTAGTCTTTGTGTCTCCGAACATTTGGTTGTCAATATATAGTTTATCCACCACGAGTGCAACACGTTTCCCTTTTAATCTGTTTTCCTTGAAGATTGGATATAGAACTTTGCGCCTTTCTACAATCTCCCTTGGGAACTGATCATTCATGCCTATTTTCGTGCCAGCAAGTCTTTTTCCTAGGCTTTTCACCATAGCTTTATCCTTAAAAAAAGCGAATTTGGCAACGATTGGGCGCTCATATTTCTGTCCTCTTTTTCCGAAACGGTGTACACGTTCGAGTTGGATTTTATCGACAGCCTCAAGTGGGATTTGTAGCGCTGTATGCAGGAAGTCCTTCATAATATTCTCTGTTATTTCTCCCTCCTTTTCCTGAATACCCGTAAGTACTAGATTTTCCCTCATCGATCTAGTTTGGATGTCTAGTAAGGCTTCTCTCAGAAGGTTGTTCTCCTTTTTTAGTTCCCTAACGTCCGTTTCCATTTTAGAGACTGTCACTTTTAATTATTTGGTTTCTTTCTCCATTACCAAAGCTTTTTCGTCACTCATTTGAAGACTCGCTTTCAACTCTTTTACGTCTTTACTGACCAATTCTAGTATGCCCAATTTGTCATTTATCGACTTCAACAGGTCGCTTTCCACACTTACCATACCCAGTGGTGAAAAGCATATATCATCTGTATCAGTCGATGAGTCGCGTTTCCTTTTGGGGATAGGCTCTCCACGCTTGTCTTCAGTCATGTTTGGGTGTTGCGTGGTGTTGTAATATTTGTCAATATATTTCTCTAGCCTTATGATCTGTTTTGTGTTATTATCCAGATTGAATTATATTAACTGCTAATATTTAGTCTAACTTACTGATTTTGAATATTATGTTTTTATCTTGGTGTTTTGTACCGCTTTCTATTCAATACGCCATCTTGTCTACGCGTCTACGCGTGCCACCACCCTCTAATCACTCTTACATCAATGCAAATGTAATGGAACATTTAATCAAACACTTCATGAGAGCTCATGTTGCGCAACATATCTATAGGCTATGCAATTGCGTGAGAAAACAAGAGTTTTGATGGCCTCTATTAAAAAGAGGATCCCATCTGCTTTCTATAGGCTAGGCCCACTATATTTATTAACCAACTTTCCTAATATTAAGCACATTGCTTCTCTTTACAACAGGAGTATAGACTACCTGGCTGGCATGAAAATGAACCACGGAAAAAGCGAGTATTTTTTTCCCCCTGCCCCGGTTTCGAGACAGGTGCATGATAATGGTCCATTCTAAATAGAAACACATTTCACACACATTATTTATGTAAATACAAGTTGAAAAACAGTCTGAATGGTTACAATATTAGCCTATCACTTGTGAATGATGCCCAGCTTGTGTGCAGTAAGGCAAGAAACAGTGCATGCCTTTTTTCGCGACTTTTTCAAATCAGTCGCATACCTCATGTAGCCTAGCCCATAGGCCTATACAGTGCATTCGGAAAGTATTCAAACCCCTTGACCATTTCTACATTTTGCTATGTTACAGCTTTATTCTAAAATGGATGAAAAAAAAAAAAAATCTTTAATACCCCATAATGACAAAGCAAAAACAGGTTTTTTGAAATGTTTGCAAAAAAAATTAAATACCATTTTATTTACATAAATATTCAGACCCTTTGCTATGAGACTCGAAATTGAGCTCAGGTGCATCTTGTTTCCATTGATCATCCTTGAGATGTTTCTACAACTTGATTGGCGTCCACCTGTGGTAAATTCAATTAGTTGGACATGATTTGGAAAGGCACACACCTGTCTATATAAGGTCCCACAGTTGACAGTGCATGTCAGAGCAAAAACCAAGCCATGAGACCGAAGGAATTGTCCGTAGAGCTCCGAGACAGGATTGTGTTATTGTCTGCAGCATTAAAGGTCCCCAAGAACACTGTGGCCTCCATCATTCTTAAATGGGAGAAGTTTGGAACCACCAAGACTCTTCCTAGAGCTGGCCGCCCGGCCAAACTGAGCAATCGGGGGAGAAGGTCCTTGGTCAGGGAGGTGACCAAGAACCCGATGATCACTCTGACAGAGCTCCAGAGTTCCTCTGTGGTGATGGGATAAACCTTCCAGAAGGACAACCCTCTCTGCAGTACTCCACCAATCATGCCTTTATGGTAAAAGGCACATGACAGCCCGCTTGGAGTTTGCCAAAAGGCATCTAAAGGACTCTCGGACCATGAGAAAAAGATTCTCCAGTCTGATGAAACAAAGATTGAACTCTTTGGCTTGAATGCCAACCGTCATGTCTGGAGGAAACCTGCCACCATCCCTACGGTGAAGCGTGGTGGCAGCATCATGCTGTGGGGATGTTTTTCAGTGGCAGGGACTGGGAGACTAGTCAAGATCGAGGGAAAGATGAACCGAGCAAAGTAGAACGAGATCCTTGATGAAAACCTGCTCCAGAGCGCTCAGGACCTCAGACTGGGGCGAAGCTTCACCTTCCAACAGGACAACGACCCTAAGCACACAGCCAAGACAACGCAGGAGTGGCTTCGGGCAAGTCTCTGAATGTCCTTGAGTGGCCCAGCCAGAGTCCGGACTTGAACCCGCTCAAACATCTCTGGAGAGACCTGAAAATAGCTGTGCAGCGACGCTCCCCATCCAACCTGGCAGAGCTTCAGAGGATCTGCGGAGAATAATGAAACGCTCCAAATACAGGTGTGCCAAGCTTGTAGCGTCATACCCAGGAAGACTCAAGGCTGTAATAGCTGCCAAAGGCGCTTCAGCAAAGTACTGAGTAAAGAGTCTGAATACTTATGTAAATGTGATATTTCATATATTATATGATGTGCAAAAATTTATATAAACCAGTTTTTGCTTTGTCATTATGGGGTATTGTGTGTAGCTTGAGTATTTTATGTATTTAAAAAAAATCAATTTTAGAATAAGGCTGTAACGTAACAAAATGTGGAAGAAGTCAAGGGGTCTGAATACTTTCCGAATGCACTGTATGTTTTGATAAGGTTTGTATCAACTAAAGTGGCCATATACTTCTTAAAATTAAGCACATTAACCTACTTTACAACGGGTGAAGAGCCTAACTGGTATACAGTTTAAAGTTTGGGGAAGATCGTTTTCACCATAAAAATGCACCTGTATAATAAAGGCTTTACATGCATAATCGCATTTGCGGTCACTTTTGAGAAGTGTTTTCCCGCTAATTGATTGCATTTTGGAACATTTCTAAGCTAAACGTTCTTATCTGTTGCGTCATCCTCATTGCTTAAAGGTTTTTGGATGCTAGTGGTTGTATTAATTTGGGATCTAGACTGTTTGGAATATTTATTTCTCGTACAGAATTGAATAGGTCAACTTTTGTAGTATGGAGGATAGTAGATTGACATAGGCAAGTGCTTTTGCTGTTCGTTAGGCCTACTCATCTTGTTGGCTGACGAGGTAAATGTGGACAGTTCTTCCAATATCTTCCATATGCGACTCGGAATTGGATAAGTATGTGTGCAGTTGCATCCCGGATGTCTGTCTTGTAGCCTGTGAGAAGGACCCGATCACGTGACAGGCATTGGCTAATAAGAATTGAGCTTTCTGAGGGAGCCATGTGAGTGAGAGGTGATTCGGAGCACGCAGCCGGGAGATGGGAATTATAATTATTATATTATTATATTATGTGGCTCAACGGCCACAAAAGGCATGGATTTTATTTAGGGGGCATTACGGCCACACAAAGGGGATGCAGCCGGGAAACTCTGCATTATCAAGTGCTTGTCAAATTGGGAATGAGACTGATGAAGTGTGTACAGCCTTCGCAAAACATGCCTTTTCATGCAACTTTTTTCAAATCATCATTAGTCGCATCATGCAGCCTTAGAATGTATTAAAAATCTAAACATATAGCCCAATGTTTGTATCACAACTAAAGTTGCATAAATAACTCTAAATTAAGCATATTGGATGACCTGTTTCTTTGTTAACCGCTCAACACAGAATAGCCGCATGTGCGCACTCCCTCAAAACGTTTGAAGAAAATATCCTTTCCATTTTATTAAGCTATGTTCAATTGTATTCTTCATACTATAAAATAATGCCACGGAATTCTAAGCAAATCTTGTCTGCTAAATGAACAAGTGTAGCCCACAGCCATATGCATAAGGACATCTCAGAGTATGCTATTCTGTTCTTCTGAAATAGACTACATTTTCTTCATATGTTTCTTCAGACCTGTCTAAAATAATGGATTATTTGTGATTGTGTAGGCTATATTACATGGATTTATTAGACTTTAAAATGTAGACGTTCCAAAGGTCTTCATCAATGGCTTGTAGGCTATGCGTGGAAGCCAGAAGATGCTAAATGTGTCGATTACCGTGAGACCTACAGTTATTTGCTTGACAATCACCGGCTGACAAAATGTCATGCCCGCCACATGGCCTGATCACTGACGACGGTGAGATGTCAGTGGTGCCAAGACAACAACCTCTCCCTCAACGTCAGCAAGACAAAGGAGCTGATCGTGGACTACAGGAAAAGGAGGGCCGAGCACGCCCCCATTCACATCGACGGGGCTGTAGTGGAGCGGGTTGAGAGCTTCAAGTTCCTCGGTGTCCACATCACTTAGGACCTATCATGGTCCAAACACACCAACACAGTCATGAAGATGGCACGACAATGCCTCTTTCCCCTCAGGAGGCTGAAAAGATTTGGCATGGGCCCTCAGATCCTCAAAGTTCTACAGCTGCACCATTGAGAGCATCTGGTACCGCTTGGTGTGGCCTCTGACCGCAAGGCACTACAGAGGGTATTGCGTATGGTCCAGTACAACACAAAGGGCCCAGCTCCTTCCCATCCAGGACCTCTATACCAGGCAGTGTCAGAGGAAGGCCCTAAAAATTGTCAGACTCCAGCCACCCAAGTGACTCTCTGCTACTGCACGGCAAGTGGTACCGGATTGCCAAGTCTGGGACCAAAAGGCTCCTGAATAGCTTCTACCCAAACCCATAACACTGCTGAACAGTTAATTAAAACGGCTTCCCGGACTTTCTGCTTTTCACCCCCCCTACCTACATTCAAACAATCACCTGCCCAAACCTACATGTACATATTATTTCAATCATTCTCCAAAACTACCTCGTATCCCAGTATACTGACTCTGTACCGGTACTCCTTGTATATAGCCTCATTATTGTTATTTTGTGTTACTATTTCCTTTATTTGTTTTCTTTTTAACTGCATTGTTGGGAAAGGGCTCATAAGTAAGCATTTCACAGTAAAGCTTGCAAATGTATTTGATTTTGACAGGCCATGATGTCTTTGTTGGGATCTGTGTTGTTTTTATAGACTTATGCATTTGTATGACTGATATTCATTGCTTTGACTGTGTCTTCCAGATCTGCAAGAGGGGTCCACCAAGGTCAACCCAGTGTGTCCTGGTATGTAACCATACATTGATACTCACAATTCTCATTTCACTAAGTGTCTCTTTCCCTATTGTAAATGCATGTTTGTGTCTTTCAGATAATTTCCAGACAGCCCAACTCCTGGCTTTGATACTGGAGCTGCTGACGTTCTGTGTAGAGCACCACACGTACCACATAAAGACCTACATCATGAACAAGGACCTACTGCGACGAGTCCTGGTGCTAATGAACTCTAAACACACCTTCCTTGCGCTGTGTGAGTCACTGGGGAACACTACAGAGGGCGGCGCACAATTGGCCCAGTGTCGTCCGGGTTAGGGGAGGGTTTGGCCGGGGGGGGCTTTACTTGGCTCATCGTGCTCTAGTGACTCCTTGTGGCAAGCCGGGCGCCTGCAGGCTTACTTCAGCCTGAACAGTTGAACAGTGTTTCCTCCGACACATTGGTGCAGCTGGCTTCCGGGTTAAGCGGGCGGGTCATGTTTCGGAGGACGCATGATTCGACCTTCGCCTCTCCCGGGCCTGTTGGGGAGTTGCAGCGCTGACACAAGATCGTAATTGAAATTCAGAGAAAATGGGGTTAAAATACACACAAAAAAACAATCTAAATGTACTGCTTGTGGTGTAAGTAGTTGCAATATGGAGTTTCCTCAATGCCTTTTTTCAAGGTGTTGATTGTAGTGATTTGTTATGCCTTTTAACAGGTGCTCTGCGCTTCATGAGGAGGATAATTGGGCAGAAGGATGAGTATTACAACCGCTACATTGTCAAAGGGAACCTGTTTGAGCCAGTCATCAACACTCTGCTGGACAATGGAACTAGATACAACCTCTTAAACTCAGCCATCATTGAACTCTTTGAGTTCATCAAAGTGGTATGCCCATATTCACCCTTTAACATGTCTGTTTACCATTTTACCACACGTACACACCCAAATAACTATATATCTCTACAGGAGGATATCAAGTCCCTCATAGCACACATCATAGACAACTACTACAAAGCACTTGAATCCATTGAATACGTCCAGACTTTTAAGGGCCTGAAGGGCAGATATGAGCAGGAGAAGGACAGACAGACTCTGAGACTCAACAGGTCAGTGAGGCGTCATCTCCCTCACAGACATGGGCAACTAAAATGGCGTTAAAGTGGAGTAGTTGATTTTGTGGTTTGGTTCAGCCAAAGAGGATAGCTTAGCATATCATTTAATAGTAGTTTGTGTTGAGCAGAGTAACTTAAGCAGTGTTTTGTATGCAGTGCTGTTTAAGCAACGTTGCATTGTCGAGTGACTTGAATTTTTGATAGGTTATTTACATAAAGCCTGTTAAAAGTGGTCTTGACTTTATCCAAGCAGATATCGTAGGGATGCCCGAACGCTGGACGAGGATGAGGAAATGTGGTTCAATGAAGATGAAGATGATGATGAAGGAGAGGCTATTGAGAGAAGCAAGCCTGAAGAAGAGTTCCCAGAGAGCTACGGAAAGTATATGGAAGCAAAAAAAGGTAAGTGCCGCCGCTGTGCTCTGTGTGTGTTCAACCCCATAGCTTGTGGAATGGTATGTTCACCCTATGTATTTCCATCTCTTTGCAGTTAAAGAAAGTGACAACAAAGAGAACTTCCCAAAGCGGGCCCCAACTGGCAGCTTTAAGTTTACCTTCTCTCATTCTGCAGGGGCTGCCAACGGAACCAACGGTGCCAACTGCAAGCCATCCACCTCGCCCGCCTCCGCCGCCAGTTCCAACGGCTCCCCAGCCAAGTCAGCCGCGCCACCCGCCACCCCGGTAGTCAAGGTGAGCTTTCCCTGTCAACTGCCATTCTAGTTGCCAAGGTGAGCCATATCCTCTACCTGTCAATCTGTAGTAAAAACCCCAGTAGTCTAAATGATCCAAACCCCAGGGTTTAGTCACTTGAGTTCTGTGACCTGTGTTCTCGTTGACAGACTGCGATGGTCGGCCTTGTAGACTACCCTGACGATGAAGACGAGGAGGAAGAAGACGAAGAGCAGTCCCCACGGAAACGTCCCCGTCTGGGCTCATAAGCCAGTGAAGTCCTCTGGTCTTGGTCCGCTGTGCCACGGTCACAGTCCACTGGACAGAGACCACTCCCACCGTCCTACCCTCCCAGCCTGCTCCCCTGCTCCTACGCCCCCCTACCTGGCCTGTGGACCAGAGGTTGAACAGTGCCAAGGTTTCCCTGATGCTCCGGCAGGGACACAGCACATCACGCAAACCTCAGCCGCTCTACAGAAGGGGGAGCAGGGGCTAACGGGAGAGCCAGTCAGGCTAGCAGGACTAGCCGCTTAGTAATGGAAGCTTGATTGGCTGACCCTATAGAACTGTTCATTTGGGTTGGGTGGAGGCAACTAGGCAAAAAAAACTAACCAACAGAAAACAAAAAAGTTGCTTAGTTCCGAGGAGCAGGACTCAACCGTTGACGCTGGGGCTGCATTGCTGAGGCTCACACAACTACATCAGCCAGGAATCCTGTATTCATGAGTTTATTAAAAGTACTGTACAGGTATTTTTCTTTTTAATCATTTGCCCCTTAAGTGATTTTAAAAGGGTAGAGCTATACCTTCCAGTGTGTTTCTTTTGCACAAATGGTGGGATCACTGTTCACCCTTTTAATTCAATTATTTGATTCATTGTATAAAGCAAGAGTTGCAAAGCTGGTTTTAAAATAACGTGTATTAAATGGCAGTAAAGTCATTTTTGCAGCCCACTTTGAGGATGTCTAGTTTGTGTATTCAGTGGCTTTGATTTACTGTGGCTCCCTTTCAACTGAGCTACCAAAGGTGTCTTTGTTAAGAGAAGTCTATTTTCCAGCTAATATGTGTATCTTTTTTAAAAGGACACAAGACCTTCTCATACTAGTGTTCCATCCCAGTTCAGTACTCATGGATTGAGTTGATTTTGTTGCTAGCACAGTCGCTGTGGGTCAGAGCATTTTTCAAACCTAAATTGCAGCAGTGGTGGTTTAGGCCAGCTACTGCCATTTATAGACATTCCTAATGACAGATGAAGTGTGAGATGTCAGGGAGAGGTGGAAAGCATTTCAGTCTGAGTACGTACAGCAGCGGAGTGCCCAAATGTAACCATTTCAAAGATGTCTAGAGCGCGTAGGTTTTTGTGTCATGAACATTTACTACCACTATCTCCATTCTAAACATTTGTATACATTTGATACGTTTTCAGATTAAATGTGACCCTGGCATTAATGTGTGAATCTAGCTTTATTTTAATGATTTATATTTACACTAGATGACTGATAGGGGGTACTGTATTGAAGCCACCGTTCCTCAATCTTGGCACTCCCTCATTGTAAAAAAATATTTATAAATGCATTTGTCTACATTTGTTTTTGGCATGTTATTCTATTAGAAACCTTAATACTTTTAAATTATATATTGTGAGCTAAACATAATGTTCCTTAATGTATAATTGAGATTAATGTTAGTCCCCCCTACAAAATACTTATGCAAGTAATTTTGTCCTTAACATTTAATTGAAATACTGTAGAATTCCATTCATTCTATGGAGGACTGCTCCTACTGGGGAGTGCCAATATGGCTGACCGGTGGCTTCAAAGTTCTCAATGGCCAATATGTAGCATCAGCAATCCAGGGTTTATAAGTCATTGAACCTGCAATACAAATGTGAACAACCTGCTTATCTTCTGAATTGTGTTAATGCTACAACCCTTACATATTTCATATTTGTGCTGATAATTTCCTAATGCCTATTCACTCATCAGTATGCACTGTTAAGATGCTCTGAGGTATTCCTCCTGTTATCTACATGCATGGATAGTTAGTTGCATATTTTTCATGCTAACCACCTGTCACAGACCAGTAGGTTTACACACAAGAGCTCTGTCAAAATTTAAATAAAAATTGATTTATTAAACCACATACATTATTACATTGAATCAGTGGTGCAATATTATACTTAAAGGGATTGTGCACCCAAAATGACATTTGTTTCCTTACCCTGTAAGCAGTCTATAGACAAGGTATGACCGCAATTCATGCGTTGGTTTAGTTTCCCTGGCACTGTTTCCACATTTTAGCATTTGCGGCACAAATCACATTCATGTCATGGGACCAATATTAGAATTGTTTGCGCATCATTTCCAAATCAGTGCCAGGGAAACTAAACCAAAGCATGGATTGCTGTCACCTTGTCCATAGACTGCTTACAGGGTAAGGAAACCAATATGTCATTCCCTTTTAAGACTATCAAGAATCATTTAAATACTGCATTCTTCCATTACAAATGCACAGTCCATCTCAGCTTCCCAATGAATTGATGGTCCAGTTTGACTACAGTTGACTTTACTTTTTGATGACTTCCTCTTTCAGCTTTTCTGCCAGATGTTTTCTTTTCTGCAACTTCTTTTTTTCTTCGACAGAGATCTCCTATGAAGAGAAAACAAGTGTTTGAGTCAAATTTTGAACGGTAGCACCACTAAATCTAGTCATGTTGCACATATCAGCCATATTGACAGGCGCAGGGCTGTGCTACAGTAAGAATAGAAGCACACAGGGCAGCAGCACTACACAGTGGAGACAATGTCATCACTCAAACAGATCACCTTGGGCTGCTTCTCCTGTCCCCCCACAGGAGAGCTCACAGGCTGGGGTGCATTGACCCGCTCTTCCTTTATACTAGCACCACCCCCGTTCATTTTGGGACCATCGTCCTTTGATTGGCAATGCAGCAAAATAAAATGAGGGAATAAAGAGCAGAAGCAAATCCAAACTTCAAAAAGGGAAGAATGTGAAAACAGACAAAACTGAGACTAAATATCAGGGGAAATCAAGAGAAAATATTATTTTAAACAAAGACAAAGGATTGAAACTCACTACTAAAAAACACAGGAAGACCAGAGTTGACCTCCGGTGCTTTGCTAGCCGTATTCTTTGCGTTCTACTTGAATATGCAGTCATCAGCCGAGGTGTGGTGCATTATCTACCACAAACGAAAGCTGTTACGTGTGTCTTATGGAGAAATACTACCCATATGCTTACAGGAAGAGTCATTATAGAAGTAGGTGTGATGTTACCAGTGTGCTGGCAGGGGGTGCTGGGTTTTTTTCTGGTGTGGCTGGTTTGGGTCTCTGCTCTTTTTTCAGGGCCTGAAGCTTGTCCCTCTGCTGCCTCAGATACAGCGCCCTCTGCTGGAGTTGTTCCTGCTGCTCTGCTGACAACTCCTGAACACACACAGAAACACAATCCATCAGTCCTCAGTCTCCAACAAAACTGGTAATGTAGCCTTTCAAGGTTTCCTTTCTATGTACTGTTGCCTGAGTGTTGTTTTTGCCACAATCAAGTTATTCAGAGTGACTTATAGTCAGTGCATGACACACATGGCAGGTATGGTATATGCAGTAGGAAAGTCTCACTGTGAATAGATTGGAAATGCCAGCCTCCTTGCATGCCTCTTCTATCCAGCCCTCTGCTGCCTGGCTGCTGCTGCCCTTCTCCCTGGAGACAGCCGGAGGCTCTGTACCCTTCACTGGTACCCTCACTGCAGGAAGGACCCGTGGCTCTGCACTGCCCTGCTCTGCATCAACACATAACCATCTATTACTCATACACCCTCTGAAGTATATTAACCTTTTAGCATTCATGTGCTATATCTACACTACAGGAAAGGCTTCAAGGGTAACAGTAGTGTATACTATAAACTGAGGGCACATAGAATAAATCACTAGTGGGCAGGAAAAGGGAGGGTACAGTGACATCACTAAAGGCTAGTAATAGAGCAAGCATGTGCTGAAAATATGATACAGAGAAGGGAATTTCACACACCAAATTATATGAGGAAAAGAGTAGGCAAAATTGTTGGAGACAGTATCAGTATTATTACCTGATGGCAACTTAGAATGGGTAGATGTGCTGGTCTTGGCTGGACTCATCTGCCCACCACCTCCACCTACAGCAGCCTTCAGCTCCTCTTTCTTCTGAGATGTACTGTTAACCTACAGGGAGGGCACAGGGCAGCCATGTCATTGCATCTAGCTGTTCCAGTTCTAATGCCACTGAGCTTCAAAGTTCAGGTTGTACAGCTAACATTTATGGGCGACCACAACAGACTACAGGTCTAGCACACAATCTGCTATTGCATAACTAGGAGAGTTACCGTTGCGTTGCCATTGACCAGAGCGACAGAGGGCTGTTGGCCCCCACTGTTCCCCACCTTCGCCTTGGCCTTAGCATGTGCAACATACAAGAGAGTTGTCATATACCCCACTTTAGGTTAATATACAGGCTAAAACACCATATATTGTAACGATAATGCAGCAAAAACAGTGTTACAAGTCAATGCTTTAGTTTATAGGGACACAAGCCATTTTCTGCTTTCTGAGATCACTTTCAATCAAGTAATAGAAAAACCAGCCATTGTAGTAAAGAGAGTCCATGTCCTTGAATAGGGCTGGATATCTGCCAGATCATGTACTGCTCTGCATTAGGAGATTGATGTGACTGATTGAAGACCGTCTAGTAACATGATATGTAGCCTATGCAGGGACTGTAAGCAGCTGGCTGCTGCACTCATCACTACCCCTTCGTGTTGATGCTAAATTACATAGCACAGAAGAATACTATAGCTCTGAATACATGAAATATGACACATTTATCACACTCTGAAGAAAGGCAGACAGAGTCATTGGTGTTTATTCTTTTTGTATTACATCACTCCAATGGGTCAGTATTAGATTCATAACTCACCTTGTTAGTGCTGTTTGTCTGTTGAGTGGAGGCGGTCGTCTGGACACTGACTGCCTCTAGAAGTGGCCTATCAGAGCAGCTTCTGGACGTGGAGCCAATCTCCTCCTCTGACTGCAGTCTCAGAGCCATCTCTTGGTAATACTCATCCTTTGACATCCTGTGCAAACACAGAGGGAGATATGTTCAAATATCGGTAGATTCATCCCCTATTCTGGGCCTAGATAGTCGCATAACTCAGATGATGAGAGGTTACTTTCCAACAAAGAACCCCATGGTTTTATAGGGTTGTACTGGTGTGTTTGAATGTGTTACTTGTACAGTGCCTTGCAAAAGTATTCATCCCCCTTGGCGTTTTTCCTATTTTGTTGCATTACAACCTGTAATTTAAATTGATTTTTATTTGGATTTCATGTAATGGACATACACAAAATAGTCAAAATTGGTGAAGTGAAATGAAAAAAATTAATAACAGAAAAGTGGTGCGTGCATATGTATTCAACCCCTTTGCTATGAAGCCCCTAAATAAGATCTGGTGCAACCAATTACCTTCAGAAGTCACATAATTAGTTAAATAAAGTCCACCTGTGTGCAATCTAAGTGTCACATGATTTGCCACATGATCTCAGTATATATACACCTGTTCTGAAAGGCCCCAGAGTCTGCAACATCAAGGCAAACGCTATGTCTGGCGCAAACCCAACACCTCTCATCACCCCGAGAACACCATCACAACAGTGAAGCATGGTGGTGGCAGCATCAACACCACTAAACAAGGGGCACCACCAAGCAAGCGGCACCATGAAGACCAAGGGGCTCTCCAAACAGGTCAGGGAAAAGGTTGTGGAGAAGTACAGATCAGGGTCGGGTTATAAATAAAGTTTCTGATATTAGAACATCCCACGAAGCACCATTAAATCCATTATTAAAAAATGGAAAGAATATGGCACCACAACAAACCTGCCAAGAGAGGGCTGCCCACCAAAACTCACAGACCAGGCAAGGAGGGCATTAATCAGAGAGGCAACAAAGAGACCAAAGATAACCCTGAAGGAGCTGCAAAGCTCCACAGTGGAGATTGGAGTATCTGTCCATAGGACCACTTTAAGCCGTACACTCCACAGAGCTGGGCTTTACGGAAGTGTGGCCAGAAAAAAGCCATTGTTTAAAGTAAAAAATAAGCAAACACGTTTGGTGTTCGCCAAAAGACATGTGGAAGAAGGTACTCTGGTCAGATGAGACTAAATTTGAGCTTTTTGGCCATCAAGGCAAACGCTATGTCTGGCGCAAACCCAACACCTCTCATCACCCCGAGAACACCATCACAACAGTGAAGCATGGTGGTGGCAGCATCATGCTGTGGGGATGTTTTTAATCGGCAGGGACTGGGAAACTGGTCAGAATTGAAGGAATGATGGATGGCGCTAAATACAGGGAAATTCTTGAGGGAAACCTGTTTCAGTCTTACAGAGATTTGAGACTGGGACGGAGGTTCACCTTCCAGCAGGACAATGACCCTAAGCATACTGCTAAAGCAACACTCGAGTGGTTTAAGGGGAAACATTTAAATGTCTTGGAATGGCCTAGTCAAAGCCCAGACCTCAATCCAATTGAGAATCTGTGGTATGACTTAAAGATTCCTGTACACCAGTGGAACCCATCCAACTTGAAGGAGCTGGAGCAGTTTTGCCTTGAAGAATGGGCAAAAATCCCAGTGGCTAGATGTGCCAAGCTTATAGAGACATACCCCAAGAGACTTGCACTGTAATTGCTGCAAAGGGTGGCTCTACAAAGTATTGACTTTGGGGGGGATGAATAGTTATGTACGGTCAAGTTGAAAAAATATTTGGTCTTATTTTTTGTTTGTTTCGCAAGAAAAAATATTTTGTATCTTCAAAGTGGTAGGCATGTTGTGTAAATCAAATGATACAAATCCCCCCAAAATCTATTTTAATTCCAAGTTGTAAGGAAACAAAATAGGAAAAATGCCAAAGGGGGTGAATACTTTCGCAAGCCATTTGTAGTTGAATAAAGGTTGGCCTACTGCCAGTCTTAAACAACATACAGTACATTAACCTACATACTAGTAAAACTAAATGCATGCTCTTCAATCGAACGCTGCTGGCACCCGCCCACCCGACTAGAATTACCACTCTCGACGGGTCTGACCTAGAGTATGTGGACAACTACAAATACCTAGGTGTCTGGTTAGACTGTAAACTCTCGTTCCAGACTCACATTAAGAATCTCCAATCCAAAGTTAAATCTAGAATCGGCTTCCTATTTCGCAACAAAGCCTCCTTCACTCATGCTGCCAAACATGCCCTCGTAAAACTGACTATCCTACCGATCCTTGACTTCGGCGATGTCATTTACAAAATAGCCTCCAACACTCTACTCAGCAAATTGGATGTAGTCTATCACAGTGCCATCCGTTTTGTCTCCAAAGCCCCATACACTACCCACCACTGTGACCTGTACGCTCTTGTTGGCTGGTCCTCACTACATGTTCGTCGTCAAACCCACTGCTAGGCAAATCCCCACCTTATCTTAGCTCATTGGTCACCATAGCAGCACCCACCCGTAGTCTGCGCTCCAGCAGGTATATCTCACTGGTCATTCCCAAAGCCAACACCTCCTTTGGCCGCCATTCCTTTCAGTTCTCTGCTGCCAATGACTGGAACGAATTGCAAAAATCTCTGAAGCTGGAGACTTACCTCCCTCACTAACTTTAAGCATCAGTTGTCAGAGCACCTTACCGATCACTGCACATGTACACAGCCCATCTGAAATTAGCCCACCCAACTACCTCATCCCTATATTGTTATTTATTTTGCTCTTTTGCACCCCAGTATCTCTATTTGCGCACAATCTCTTGCACATCTAGCATTCCAGTGTTAATACTAATTGTAATTATTTTGCACTATAGCCTATTTATTGCCTTACCTCCATAACTTGCTACATTTGCACACACTGTATATATATTTTCTGTTGTATTTTATGACCTTATGTTTTTTTTTACCCCATATGTAACTCTGTGTTGTTTTTATCGCACTGCTTTGCTTTATCTTGGCCAGGTCGCAGTTGTAAATGAGAACTTGTTCACAACTGGCTTACCTGGTTAAATAAAGGTGAAATAAAATAAAAAATTAATAAATAGTGTCTTTATACCACTCGTACTACAGTACTAGGTCCCAGAGCTGGCAGTCCAAGCTCCTGTCCTTGGTGACCACCTTGCTGACACTCACCATGATGATCTCTTAATGTTATTGATTAGCAGCTTGATTCAACAAGGATGAAGCTTTCCATCACACAGGATTTGAAGAGCACAAACATTTTGCAACATTTTCGATGAGCATAACTGAGAACATAACTTCACATGAGAGCAACGTAGGCCAAGTGGTCTCTACACAATCTGTGCTATAAATTAGGCCTAGCTCTTGTGAAGCACATCTCAAAGCTCTGGGTGAACTAGCGATCTAATGCCCCGATTAGACCACTTACAGTCAAAGAATGAAGACGCATCACATAGATCTAGAACAAGTCCCTCTGACACGTCAAATAGACTTCAAGTGGTGGGTGGGGCCAGCCCTAAGACAAGGATAAAAACAAAATGTTCTCCATTGCCATTATACTCTGCAGAAAATGTTATTTGTTTAAGTGCTATCCTCTGTTTTGGATAGAGGCCACATCTCTAATGAAATGTTGTAATATCTATGAAAGTATATAATATACATATATTGAATATATATGATCGCCATCATGGGCGGCAGGTAGCTTAGTGGGTAAGAGCGTTGTGCCAGTAACCGAAAGGTCGCTGGTTCTAATCCCCGAGCCGACTAGGTGAAAAATCTGTCGATGTGCCCTTGAGCAAGGCATTTAACCCTAATTGCTCCTGTAAGTCGCTCTGGATAAGAGCGTCTGCTAAATGACTACAAAAAAAAAAGAGTGTAAACCCATCAAGGAGCTTAGTTCCCTTTGGACACACAACCTTTAGTGCTGCACTTCGCTTAGCTTCAAATGCAGAAATCCCATTAGAGAACAAGGAAGATATAATCTTGGATGATTTGTCACTCACTGACTTACTACACAGCCATCTACCACGAAACATGACGACACCGACACAAGGGTTTACAAGAATTACCAAAATAGTGAGACAGTATGTGTTGTTCACTCCTGGTCCTGGCTATACATCTTACGTAATTTCCTGTCACAAACTCTGATACCTCCTGCGCCTTGACCTGTTGTTTCCGAAGTTTTACTTAGTTTTATAAGTGTTTGTGTCAACACCTGCTACCAACTAGCTAGCTGGGTTGCAACGGAGCTAACAAACATTTCCAGCGCTGTAGAAGCTGTGTTTATTACGCTCTTGTCCGGGACAATATTGACAATATGGAGTTACAATGTGGCAAGTGTTTGCTAGCGGAGGATTACAGGAATGAGGTGGCTATGCTTTGCAAGCAAATCTCAATTCTGTGCGAATTTGTGGGGAAAACGCAAATTGGAACTTTCTCGTCCTCAACTCCTGATGGTAGTTTCCCCACCTTGTCATATGTCCCTATCCGAATGGTATGTGCTACCTGGAACTTGCCTGCCAAAGAAGTAGTCTCCATCTGCTTCTCCTTCTCCATCTTGTAATGAAGTAGACGGAGAACAGCAAGAAGACTGTTCCAATCAGCGCTGGTCACATGTCGTGGAAGCCGAAAGCAGCGGCATGCTGCTAAGTGGATGGGAATGACAAAGAGGTTCGGAGCAGATTGACATAAGGAATAGCTTCGCTGCACTGGTGCCTGATCTACCTGCACCTTCATCGCTGGGATTTCCGGTGCTGACTAACTATGCTGACTCCAGCAGCGGCTTCATCGTCGAGTTTGGCTCCTTTCCCCCTCTCTGGATCTGACGGGGCACTCCTGCTCTGGGAGGTCTGGACCTGTCGCCGGGAGCAGCGGGCGTACGCTATCCTGCTTCTCGTGGACCGGTGAAAGGTTCAACAAATTGTGTTAGGGGTAGGAATGGGCGGATTTCTCCATTCTCTTCTCCGGCCATTGTATTGGGCAGTTCATTGGTGAGAAATGTCTCAGTCCCTGGAGCAAAGACTTTGTGCTAGCCAGGAGCACGAGTACAGGACATCAATAAGCTGCTCCCAAACATTTTAAACATCAGGAAATTGAGTCTATCATGGTTCATGTGGGATTCAATGACTTTATGAAGGGTAGCTCAGAACAGCTGAAGATGGATTTTAAAGAAACTGATTGGGTCACTGCTTGACACCAACAAACGCTCCATAATATCTGGCCCTCTGCCCTCCCTAAAGCATGGCATTGACCGTTTCAGCAGACTTTTAGCCCTCCATAACTGGCTATGAGACTACTGCAGCTCTGTGGGTGTAACATTTATTGATAATTTTGATACCTTCTGGAAACAATGCTTGTCTTTATGAGGAAGGTGGGATCCACCCAAATCATTTTGGTTCCTGAATCCTTTCACAGCATTATAAGGCTGCGTTGAGACAATTATTTATCAAATTACTCAAGCCCAGCTCATTTAATCCCTACCATTGTGTCGCTGAGTTGTCATAATGCTTCAGCAAATGTACATTTTCCCAGGGGTTTTGGAAGACAATGTAAGTAACCTAATTTATGTCCCTCGAACTGCCCTGAATGCCTCTGCTGATCCCACAGCTATTGTATGCAGTAATCATGTGCCTATGAACCAGAGTTATAGTGTTAGCACTGAGGTGGTGTGCCCTAGTAGGAAGTCCACTGTGTGCAGCTCACCCTGCACTAACATAAATAGCATGAGCATGTCTACTTCTGCTAAGCTTCCCAGTAAAGCAAAGAAAACAATCAAGCATCCCAGAAAGTGCTAAAAAATAGCACACGTTAACATACAGTGCATTTGGAAAGTATTCAGACCCTTCACTTTTTCCACATTTCGTTACATTAATGCCTTATTCTAAAATAGATTAAATGTTTGTTTCACCCTCAATCTACACACAATACCCCCTAATGACAAAGCAAAAACAGGTTTTTAGAAATTTTAGCAAATGTATTCAAAATAAAAAACGGAAATAACCATTTACATAAGTATTCAGACCCTTTACTTAGTACTTTGTTGAAGCACCTTTGGCAGCGATTACAACCTTGAGTCTTCTTGGGTATGACGCTACAAGCTTGATACACCTCCCATTCTTCTCTGCAGATCCTCTCAAGCTCTGTTAGGTTGGATGGGGAGCGTCACTGCACAGCTACAGTGGGGAGAACAAGTATTTGATACACTGCCGATTTTGCAGGTTTTCCTACTTACAAAGCATGTAGAGGTCTGTAATTTTTATCATAGGTACACTTCAACTGTGAGAGACGGAATCTAAAACAAAAATCCAGAAAATCACATTGTATGATTTTTAAGTAATTAATTTGCATTTTATTGCATCACATAAGAATTTGATCACCTACCAACCAGTAAGAATTCCGGCTCTCACAGACCTGTTCATTTTTTGACTGTAAGTCGCTTTGGATAAAAGCGTCTGCTAAATGGCATATTATTATTATTATTACCTGTATTAACTGCACCTGTTTGAACTCGTTACCTGTAAAAAAGACACCTGTCCACACACTCAATCAAACAGACTCCAACCTCTCCACAATGGCCAAGACCAGAAAGCTGTGTAATTGTAGACCTGCACAAGGCTGGGATGGGCTACAGGACAATAGGCAAGCAGCTTGGTGAGAGTTGCCGCAATTATTAGAAAATGGAAGAAGTTCAAGATGACGGTCAATCACCCTCGGTCTGGGGCTCCATGCAAGATCTCACCTCGTGGGGCATCAATGATCATGAGGAAGGTGAGGGATCAGCCCAGAACTACACGGCAGGACCTGGTCAATGACCTGAAGAGAGCTGGGACCACAGTCACAAAGAAAACCAATAGTAACACACTACGCCGTCATGGATTAAAATCCTGCAGCGCACGCAAGGTCCCCCTGCTCAAGCCAGCGCATGTCCAGGCCCGTCTGAAGTTTGCCAATGACCATCTGGATGATCCAGAGGAGGAATGGAAGAAGGTCATGTGGTCTGATGAGACAAAAATAGAGCTTTTTGGTCTAAACTCCATTCGCCGTGTTTGGAGGAAGAAGGATGAGTACAACCCCAAGAACACCATCCCAACCGTGAAGCATGGAGGTGGAAACATTTGGGGATGCTTTTCTGCAAAGGGGACAGGACGACTGCACCGTATTGAGGGGAGGATGGATGGGGCCATGTATCGCGAGATCTTGGCCAACAACCTCCTTCCCTCAGTAAGAGCATTGAAGATTGGTCGTGGCTGGGTCTTCCAGCATGACAACGACCCGAAACACACAGCCAGGGCAACTAAGGAGTGGCTCCGTAAGAAGCATCTCAAGGTCCTGGAGTGGCATAGCCAGTCTCCAGACCTGAATCCAATAGAAAATCTTTGGAGGGAGCTGAAAGTCCGTATTGCCCAGCGACAGCCCCAAAACCTGCAGGATCTGGAGGAGGTCTGTATGGAGGAGTGGGCCAAAATCCCTGCTGCAGTGTGTGCAAACCTGGTCAAGACCTACAGGAAACGTATGATCTCTGTAATTGCAAACAAAGGTTTTTGTACCAAATATTAAGTTCTGCTTTTCTGATGTATCAAATACTTATGTCATGCAATAAAATGTAAATTAATTACTTAAAAATCATACAATGTGATTTTCTGGATTTTTGTTTTAGATTCCATCTCTCACAGTTGAAGTGTACCTATGATAAAAATTACAGACCTCTACATGCTTTGTAAGTAGGAAAACCTGCAAAATCGGCAGTGTATCAAATACTTGTTCTCCCCACTGTATTTTCAGGTCTCTCCAGAGATGTTCGATCAGGTTCAAGTCCGATCTCTGGCTAGGCAACTCAAGGACATTCAGAGACTTGTCCCGAAGCCACTCCTGCGTTGTCTTGGCTGTGTGCTTAGGGTCTTGTCCTGTTGGAAGGTGAACCTTCGCCCGAGTCTGAGGTCCTGAGCGCTCTGGAACAGGTTTTCATCAAGGATCTTTCTGTACTTTGCCCCGATCATCTTTCCCTCGATCCTGACTAGTCTCCCATTCCCTGCCGCTGAAAAACATCCCCACAGCATGATGCTGCCACCAACATGCTTCACTGTAGAGATGGTGCCATGTTTCCTCCAGACGTGACATTTGGCATTCAGGCCAAAGAGTCCAATCTTGGTTTCATCAGACCAGAGAATCTTGTTTCTCATGGTCTGAGTCCTTTAGGTGCCTTTTGGCAAACTCCAAGCGGGCTGTCATGTGCCTTTTACTGAGGAGTGGCTTCCGTCTGGCCATTCTACCATAAAAGGCCTGATTGGTGGAGTGCTGCAGAGATGGTTGTTCTTCTGGAAGGTTCTCCCATCTCCACAGAGGAACTCTGAAGCTCTGTCAGAGTGACCATCGGGTTCTTGGTCACCTCCCTGACCACGGCCCTTCTCCCCCGATTGCTCAGTTTGGCCGGGCGGCCAGTTCTAGGAAGAGTCTTGGTGGTTCCAAACTTCTTCCATTTAAGAATGATGGAGGCCACTGTGTTCTTGGGGACCTTCAATGCTGCAGAAATGTTTTGGTACCCTTCCCCAGATCTGTGCCTTGACACAATCCTGTCTCAGAGCTCTACGGACAATTCCTTTGACCTCATGGCTTGGTTTTTGCTCTGACATGCACTGTCAACTGTTGGACCTTATATAGACAGGTGTGTGCCTTTACAAATCATGTCCAATCAATTTAATTTACCACAGGTGGACTCCAATCAAGTTGTAGAAACATCTCAAGGATGATCAATGGAAACAGGATGCACCTGAGCTCAATTTCAAGTCTCATAGCAAAGGGTCTGAATACTTACGTAAATAAGATTTCATTTTTTGTTTTATAAATTTGCACACATTTCTAAAAACCTGTTTTTTGCTTTCTTATTATTGGGTATTGTGTGCAGATTGAGGATTTTTTTTTTATATATACAATTTAGAATAAGGCTGTAACGTAACAATGTGGAAAAAGTCAAGGGGTCTGAATACTTTCTGAATGCACTGTATGTCGCCTAAGAAACAAGGTTCAGGAAGTCAATAACCTGCTAGTAACAGATACATATTCTAACTCTCTTAAACTCAGATAATAAATTTGATGATACAGTGGTAGCAATACATGGTTATAACATCTACAGAAATGCCAATGGGGGCGGTGTTGCGGTCTATATTAAGAACCATATTCCTGTAAAGCTTAGAGAGGATCTCATGTTAAATACTGTTTTAGTAATATGGCTACAGTTTCATCTGCCTCACCTAAAGTCCATTCTTTGTGGGAAGCTGCTATAGACCAAGTGCTAACAGTCAGTATCTGGATAATATGTGTGAAATGCTTGATACTGTATGTGACATCAAGAGAGGTATATTTTCTGGGTGATTTCAATATTGACTGGCATTCATCAAGCTGCCCACTCAAGAAAAAGCTTTAAACTGTAACCAGTGCCTGCAACTTGGTTTAGGTTATCAGTCAATCTACCAGGGTAGTTACAAACAGCACAGAAATGAAATCATCAACATGTATTGATCACATCTTTACTAATGCAGCAGAAATTTGTTTTAAAGCAGTATCCAAATCTATCGGATGTAGTGATCACAATATTGTAGACATATCTAAGAAAACCAAAGTTCCAAAGGCTGGGCCTAATATAATGTTTAAGAGGTAATACAATAAGTTTTGTAGTGATTCTTATGTTGATGATGTAAATAATATTTATTGGTCTTTGGTGTGTAATGAGGAGCAGCCAGACGCTGCACTTGACACATTTATGAAATTGCTTGTTCCAGTTACTAATAAACATGCACCCATTAAGAAAATGACTGTAAAAACTTTAATCACCTTGGTTTGATGAGGATTTGCAATATTGTATGGTTGAGAGGAATGAGGCAAAAGGTATGGTAAATAAGTTTGGCAGCACAACCGATTGGCAAACGTACTGCAAATTGAGAAATCATGTGACTAAACTGAATAAAAAGAAGAAACTACACTATGAAACAAAGATAAATGACAAAGAATGATAGTAAAAAGCTTTGGAGCACGTTAAATGAAATGTTAGGCAAAAAGGCAAACTCTGCTCATTCATTCATTGAATCAGATGGCTCATTCATTACACAACTCACTGATATTGCCAACTATTTTAATGATTTTTTCATTGGCAAGATTAGCAAATTTAGGCATGACATGCCAGCAACAAACGCTGACACTACACATCCAAGTATATCTGACCAAATTATGAAAGACAAGCATTGTAATTTTGAATTCCGTAAAGTAAGTGTGGAAGAGGTGAAAAGTATTGTTGTCTATCAACAATGACAAGCCACCGGGGTCTGACAACTTTGCTGGAAAATTACTGAGGATAATAGCAGACGATATTGCCATATCTTTAATTTAAGCCTACTAGAAAGTGTGTGCCCTCAGGCCTGGAGGGAAGTAAAAGCCATTCCGCTACCTAAGAATATTAAAGCCCCCTTTACTGGCTCAAATAGCCGACCAATCAGCCTGTTACCAACCCTTAGTAAATTGTGTTAGACTTCAGTGCGGCTTTTGACATTATCGATCATAGTCTGCTGCTAGAAAAACGTATGTTATGGCATTACACCCCCTACTATATTGTGGATAAAGAGTTACCTGTCTAACAGAACCACAGAAGGTGTTCTTTAATGGAAGCATCTACGACATAATCCAGGTAGAATCAGGAATTCCCCAGGGCAGCTGTCTAGGCCCCTTACCTTTTTCAATCTTTACTAACGACATGCCACTGGCTTTGAGTAAAGCCAGTGTGTCTATGTATGCAGATGACTCAACACTATACACGTCAGCTACTACAGCGACTGAAATGACTGCAACACTTAACAAAGAGCTGCAGTTAGTTTCAGAATGGGTGGCAAGGAATAAGTTAGTCCTAAATACAGTGGGGGAAAAAAGTATTTAGTCAGCCACCAATTGTGCAAGTTCTTCCACTTAAAAAGATGAGAGGCCTGTCATTTTCATCATAGGTACACATCAACTATGACAGACAAAATGAGAAAAAAATATCCAGAAAATCACATTGTAGGATTTTTAATGAATTTATTTGCAAATTATGGTGGAAAATAAGTATTTGGTCAATAACAAAAGTTTCTCAATACTTTGTTATATACCCTTTGTTGGCAATGACACAGGTCAAACGTTTTCTGTAAGTCTTCACAAGGTTTTCACACACTGTTGCTGGTATTTTGGCCCATTCCTCCATGCAGATCTCCTCTAGAGCAGTGATGTTTTGGGGCTGTCGCTGGGCAACACAGACTTTCAACTCCCTCCAAAGATTTTCTATGGGGTTGAGATCTGGAGACTGGCTAGGCCACTCCAGGACCTTGAAATGCTTCTTACGAAGCCACTCCTTCGTTGCCCGGGCGGTGTGTTTGGGATCATTGTCATGCTGAAAGACCCAGCCACGTTTCATCTTCAATGCCCTTGCTGATGGAAGGAGGTTTTCACTCAAAATCTCACGATACATGGCCCCATTCATTCTTTCCTTTACACGGATCAGTCGTCCTGGTCCCTTTGAAGAAAAACAGCCCCAAAGCATGATGTTTCCACCCCCATGCTTCACAGTAGGTATGGTGTTCTTTGGATGCAACTCAGCATTCTTTGTCCTCCAAACACGACGAGTTGAGTTTTTACCAAAAAGTTATATTTTGGTTTCATCTGACCATATGACATTCTCCCAATCCTCTTCTGGATCATCCAAATGCACTCTAGCAAACTTCAGACGGGCCTGGACATGTACTGGCTTAAGCAGGGGGACACATCTGCCACTGCAGGATTTGAGTCCCTAGTGTGTTACTGATGGTAGGCTTTGTTACTTTGGTCCCAGCTCTCTGCAGGTCATTCACTAGGTCCCCCCGTGTGGTTCTGGGATTTTTGCTTGTGATCATTTTGACCCCACGGGGTGAGATCTTGCGTGGAGCCCCAGATCGAGGGAGATTATCAGTGGTCTTCCATTTCCTAATAATTGCTCCCACAGTTGATTTCTTCAAACCAATCTGCTTACCTATTGCAGATTCAGTCTTCCCAGCCTGGTGCAGGTCTACAATTTTGTTTCTGGTGTCCTTTGACAGCTCTTTGGTCTTGGCCATAGTGGAGTTTGGAGTGTGACTGTTTGAGGTTGTGGACAGGTGTCTTTTATACTGATAACAAGTTCAAACAGGTGCCATTAATACAGGTAACGAGTGGAGGACAGAGGAGCCTCTTAAAGAAGAAGTTACAGGTCTGTGAGAGCCAGAAATCTTGCTTGTTTGTAGGTGACCAAATACTTATTTTCCACCATAATTTGCAAATAAATTCATTAAAAATCCTACAATGTGATTTTCTGGATTATTTTTCTCAATTTGTCTGTCATGGTTGACGTGTACCTATGATGAAAATTACAGGCCTCTCATCTTTTTAAGTGGGAGAACTTGCACAATTGGTGGCTGACTAAATACTTTTTTCCCCCACTGTATTTCAAAAACGAAAAACATTGTACAAATCATTCACTAAACCTCAACTAAATCTTGTAATGAATAATGGGGAAATTGAACAAGTTGAGGTGACTAAACTGCTTGGAGTAACCCGGGATTGTAAACTGTCATGGTCAAAACATATTGATACAACAGTAGCTAATATGGGGAGAAGTCTGTCCATAATAAAGCGCTGCTCTTCCTTCTTAACAGCACTATCAACAAGGCAGGTCCTACAGGCCCTAGTTTTGTCGCACCTGTACTACTGTTTAGTCGTGTGGTCAGGTGCCACAAAGAGGGACTTGGCTCAGAACAGGGCAGCACAGCTGGCCCTTGGACGTACACAGAGAGCTAACATTAATAATATGCATGTCAATCTCTCCTGGCTCAAAGTGGAGGAGAGATTGACTTCATCACTACTTGTATTTGTGAGAGGTATTGACATGTTGAATGCACCGAGTTGTCTGTTTGAACTACTGGCACACAACTCAGACACCCATGCATACCCCACAAGACATGCCACCAGAGGTCTCTTCACAGTGTCCAAGTCAAGAACAGACTATGGGAGGCGCACAGTACTATATAGAGCCATGTCTACATGGAACTCTATTCCACATCAAGTAATTTGTGCAAGCAGTAGAATCAGATTTTAAAAAACAGATACAAATACACCTTATAGAACATGCATACACACACGATAACATACGCACTATACACACACGTACACATGGATTTTGTGTTGTAGATATGTGAGAGTAGTGGCCTGAGGGCACACACTTAATGTGTTGTGAAATCTGTTGTGAATTTATTGTAATGTTTTAAAAATTGTATAACTGCCTTAATTTTGCTGGACCCCAGGAAGAGTAACTGCTGCCTTGGCAGCAGCTAATGGGGATCCATAATAAATACAAACACTGATCCCCAAAGAGGACATTGGATTTGCAACCAGAGCAAACACCAGCACACCGTACAGAATACAAACATCAAAATGGATACTATTGTAGGCAAGTGCATTATCATAGATAGCATAACGCTTAGAGCCAGGAGTTGTTCATGACCAAATGTCCTGACCAGGAAAGTCTCCAGACCCTAGTTGTAGACCATCATTGGAGCTGGAGTTTTTCCAGGTCTAACGATGTGCTCAGGAAAAACTATGGGCCCTATATGTTCTAATTAGTAAAGGAAACTACACAAAGGCCTACATCATTGATGAGATCCTGATGAAAACCCTTTTCTTATAAAATTACATAAATAAATTAAAGAGTCACAGTGCATGTATGAGATTGGGTGTAAAGGCCTCAGTTCTGTCTCTTACTTGAGCACCTCCTGTAAAATTTTCAGCTCCTGCTGCTCCAGCTCACTCATCACATCTGCTCCATCTGTGAGACATTCAGGCAGGGCACCTACATACAAAGGAGTGGAGCATTAGAACAAACGGTTTAATCTGTGTAGTTTTAGACTGTGTAGGCTCATCAGTACCATAGTGCGTGTGCACACATGCCCGCATGATGGAGTACAGTGTAAGCAGGTACGGTAGGCAAGCATTAGGACTAGGGCTGCAAAAATATCAAGTCACTTTCCCAATATTTTCTACAGAAATCCCGCTCGAAAGATTCCGAGAATCAGGAAATCCAGAATCCTCCAAACAAGACTTCTGGAAAATCTGGAAAGTTATAGGATTTTGAAACCCTAATTAGGAGTTGTGTGACAACACTGACAAGGCCTATAAGTCTACCATTTCTCTCTTTAATGACACGCAGCGCCTGGAGCTGCAGCTCCATGTTCTTCTGCACCATGAGAGCCCTGAACATCTGGAAGTCATCTGTGGCCAGGATGGGATGGAATACAGTCTGTACCAAGGAAGACAGGACAGGAGCAGAAAACAGTTAGCCTATCTCACACTAATTAGGATGGACATTGGACAGACAAAAAGACAAGGGGTTAGTAACAAGTTAATAACAAGCAATAAATCATTTTCTAACTATTTTGGCTAGTCAAATTAATTATTCATGTTTGTTCTTGTAAAGGAAGTTATTTTGGGTTCTACTGCCTCCGGGTGTGCATTCTTGGCAGTTGGCACTGTCATTGTTACAGTGGGCCAACAGCATGGTTAGTGTTGAAACCAGATCAGCTGCATGCATTCTCTCTCTATCACTCACAACTGAGGTCTTTTTCTGGCCCAGGTAAGTCCCAGAGGGCACCGCTGGATCTGGGTCTAAGTAACACTCTCCATCAGGAATAGCTCCCTTGAGCTGTTCCTGTATCTCACTAATCCAATTCAGGCCTGGCCCACTAATCCTGTCATATATCAGGTCTACCTGAATTCCTGTAGCTAACTGTCTCAGGCTCACAACCCAACATCACCAGATAAAGGAGAAACAGAATTCATCATTATGTACCGGAACCATTTCCTATTGTTTATTGTCATACAGGTCCATACATTCTTTGGCCATGGAGTTGAACATGATGGGACATGTTCCTCAGTCCACGACGGGGAGAACGCATTTCAACAATAGCTGATCTAGGATGTAAGTTAACTTGAATGATTTGCAGGAGAGCATTAGGCTCAATGGTGATAAGGTCCTCTGAGATTGAAACCTCATGGAATTAGCTACCATCACAACCTTGCAGATGTGCTGTAATTCCTTGGTGGACGGTAAAGACAGGTAACAGCATGTGCAGACCTGAAAGGAGCTTGCCCTCAAAGCATTAACACGTAGCCTACCTTTCTTCACAGGTAGTTCAATCTGTAAATGTTTTGTTCTTGGTTGCTTGCCATGCAAGCCTGGTTAAGCAGACTGACTGCTGCACTTGGCTGGTTCCAGCAGGCAACAACCATAGGCCCTTTTCATAAAATCAGTAAACAGGTCTACACAGGGGCGCAACTAGGCCTTTGGGATGTCAAAGAGCTAATCTCTACTGTTAAAGGTGTTAGGTCAGACGTCAGGTAGCCTACTGCGTGTAACATTACATTAATAAGTAATCACTAATGAACTCCCTCACATACAGGAATCATTTAGGGGCATCTGAACCATAACAAATACATGACAGGCTATATGGCATTAATGGTGCATTAAATTAATTGTCCTGAGATGGAGGCTATTGAATTCTGCCCGGATACAGAATATAGCCTTCACTCTGTTCAGTAAGGCCAGAGTCCAAAGTAAGAGACCAAGAGCTGGAAAGTCTCCAGCAACCATTGGATGTCATCATCATAATACAAATCCTCTAGATATTGGTCATCACAAGGGGCATGATGGAGCAAGTGACAGAGCAGAGTGGCATTGATGATGTTATTCTTAGGGGGAGCCTTAATGCTGTATCTAAAGAGATGCCTTGCCCTGGCCCATACATAGACCTAGGACCTGAATTTCAGAGCAATGGTTTACATCTTCCTTCCACTGACTCTTGTGCAAAGCACTTAATTAAAAAGGCAACTCTCATACTGTGCAATTGTTTGTAGAGGTTCTGTTATCTGAACCCATTTTCAATGTAAAACTGCACACTCATCCATCTAAATCTACGTATCTGGCGTATTTGTGGCAGCATATGAAAAAGATGATCATCGCGCTTACCTGTAAGGTTTTGGACTTGGCGAAAGGAGAGGAGCATGCCTCCAAAAACTGCTGCTCATTGATGCCAACCTCTTGCATGTAGGATTCTAACAACTTCTCCACCTGAAAATAAATGTAGCTACTTGCATCACTGTTTTCCAGAAACAAAACATTTGATGTTAAGACACTGAAACACTTTTCATGACTAGGCTAACTCATGCATTTCATATCTTGATTTAGGTCTACTTGGAATTGTAGATCTAAACTATTTATATTTAAGATGTATGTGTAACGTTAAATAATCAAAATAAGAAAACTTGTACAATAACCCAATGAATATTAATGTTGCAAGCCATTCCAAAGACTAGCTACTCACCAAATGCTTGTACTGCTGATGGATTTCTGTATAAGTCAATTTATTTTCATCTTCATCATCAAAAACTGAAATAAAATGCAAATTGGTGAACTATGCAAACTTGCAGGCATAATCTCAATTAAACAACTAGGGGGACACTACCTAGAGTACCAGTCAAAGGTTTGGACACCAGAGCATATGAGCGGAGTGGAGCGGGAGCGAGCATGGAGCGTGAGCGGACGGATTTTGAACAGAGCGCAGAGCGGCATTTTTAAAAGGACGGAGCGTCGCCCTATGTCCCGCTCCAATTTCGCTCGCTCACACCACGAGTCTGAAGCATGCTCAAGCCTGACCCAGAATCCATCTGTTTAATTTAATTTGTGTCGTCCATGAATTTGTATTTTATAGAGCGAGAGGAGCAGCAGCAGCAACAAGAGAAAAGGGTTGAGGAATTCAAAAGTTTATTCACTGCACGTAAAGGCCCAACCATAACAAGGGAGAGAAAAAGAGAGCTGGGTGTAGCATTTTTTGAAATGATTTTCATGGACTATGAACCGCTGAGTAAAGGAGAACGCGAAGGGATGCAACACTTCGCCAGCGCAGCTCAACCGGGCTACACCCCCCCAAGAAACTATGATAAATTAGTACTTTACTTTGTCAAATTTACATCTGAGATGCCCCATTCACATGCTTCAGCTGGCGATCAAAAACGCCGTTAACAAGCACGACAACATTAATAGGCTGTTAGTGAAAGTCGGGCACCTGGTGAAAAGTGTACGCAAGAGCACAGAGGAAACCGACCAATTAGGTGTCCGCCCCACAAATGCCTGCGCCATTCGATGGAGCAGCCAGCTGGGGATGATTCAGTTGTTCATCCGGTTGTTCCAAAAAGACCCGTTATGGTAAAACAAACTCAAGTCTAATGTTGCTAACATCACCCTGAATCAAGTACGGCAGCTGACGCACCTTGTCAGTGTGCTGACACCACTAGCAGACCTCACAGACAAAATGCAGAAGGAGCTGGGGAACCTGGGGATGATCCTCCCTGCTGTCACAGAAATCAAATCCCTGCTCACCGATTACACATCGCTGCTTTTGCAGAAACATTGGCAAACAACGTGTCAATTCGCTATGGAATATACTATACTGATTAACATCTCATTTTAGCGTCAGTGTTAGATCCCCGTTTCAAGACAGAATGGATAATCCGAGATGAGTCTGTATGCAACAAATTCGGGGAGATAAAGTAAGGCTGTGGTTTAAGCTAAAAGTGAAATACATGCAGATTTTGTTCCTTTTTTGGAGTGAGCGGGGGGCGATTTGAGTGGAGCGCGATGCAAACTGCGTTGAGCGCTGAGCGATAATGAGCGGACTGGCCTGATGTGGCTTTGAGCGGGGGGAGCGGAGGGGTGAACAGCTCCGTGAGCGAGGAGCTGAGATTCTCACCGCTCCACTCCGCTCATATGCTCTGTTGGACACACCTACTCATTCAAGGGTTTTCCTTTATTTTTACTATTTTCTACATTGTAGAATAATAGTGAAGACATCAAAACTATGAAATAACATATTGAATCATGTAGTAACCAAAAAAGTGTTAAACAAATCAAAATATATTTGAGATTCTTCAAAGTAGCCACACTTTGCCTTGATGACACTCTTGGCATTCTCTCAACCAGCTTCACGAGGTAGTCACCTGGAATGCATTTCAATTAACAGGTGTGCCTTCTTAAACGTTAATTTGTGGAATTTCTTTCCTTCTTAATGCGTTTGAGCCAATCAGTTGTGTTGTGACAAGGTAGGGTTGGTATACAGAAGACATTTTGTAAAAGACCATGTACATTTTATTGCAAGAACAGCTCAAATAAGCAAAGCAAAACAACAGTGCATCATTACCTTAAGACATGAAGGTCAGTCAATCCGGAACATTTCAAGAACTTTGAAAGTTTCTTCAAGTGCAGTCACAAAAACCATCAAGCGCTATGATGAAACTGGCTCTCATGAGGACCGCCACAGGAAAGGAAGACCCAGAGTTACCTCTGCTGCAGAGGATAAGTTCATTAGTTACCAGCCTCAGAAATTGGCAATTAACTGCACCTCAGATTGCAGCCCAAATAACTGCTTCACAGAGTTCAAGTAACAGACACATCTCAACATCAACTGTTCAGAGGAGACTGTGTGAATCAGGCCTTCATGGTCGAATTGCTGCAAAGAAACCACTACAAAAGGACACCAATAAGAAGAAGAGACTTGCTTGGGCCAAGAAACATGAGCAATGGACATTAGACTGGTGGATATCTGTCCTATGGTCTGAGGAGTCCAAATTTGAGATTTTTGGTTCCAACTGCCATGTCTTTGTGAGACGCAGAGTAGGTGAACGGATGATCTCTGCATGTGTGGTTCCCACCGTGAAGCATTGTGGAGGTGGTGTGATGGTGTGGGTGTGCTTTGCTGGTGACACTGTCTGTGATTTATTTAGAATTCAAGGCACACTTAACCAGCATGGCTACCACAGCATTGGGCAGCGATACGCCATCCCATCTAGTTTGCGCTTAGTGGGATTATAATTTGTTTTTCAACAGGACAATGACCCAGAACACACCTTCAGGCTGTGTAAGGGCTATTTGACCAAGAAGGAGAGTGATGGAGTGCTGCATCAGATGACCTGGCCTCCACAATCACCTGACCTCAACCCAATTGAGATAATTTGGGATGAGTTGGACTGCAGAGTGAAGGAAAAGCAGCCAACATGTGCTCAGCATATGTGGGAACTCCTTCAAGACTGTTGGAAAAGCATTCCAGGTGACTACCTCATGAAGCTGGTTGAGAGAATGCCAAGCGTGTGCAAAGCTGTCATCAAAGCAAAGGGTGGCTACTTTGAAGAATCTCAAATATATTTTGATTTGTTTAACCCTTTTTTGGTTACTACATGATTCCATATGTGTTATTTCATAGTTTTGATGTCTTCACTAATATTCTACAATGTAGAAAATAAACAAAATAAAGAAAAACCCTTGAATAAGTAGGTGTGTCCAAACTTTTGAATGGTACTGTACATTATGTATTCCTGATTTGCAGCTGTGTTTAATTCATCATCATAAACAATACCAACAAACATCAAGCCTACATTTTCATGTGGGCCTATGTAACATCAGATTTCAAAAGTTAGGCTATAGTAGCCAGCTGTTGTCTTCCATAACATCAAAAGATAGGCGAAATCCATATAGCCTATCAATGGGATTAAATGCATAGAAATGGAACAAATAGAACGGACAAATCATTGTCTTAAATTGGGACTCCCATTCTATTCCTATGCACTTAATCCTATCCGATAGGCAAAATCTTGATCATTTTTGAAAAACTGGGTCCTGGCACTGGGAGGTTTGGCAACTGAGGTGATCGTTAATATTTGGTTAAGCACCGTTGTTGCCACAGTGTGACAGTTCCACGTGCGAGTGGCTTAAAGGAATGGTAGCTAACTAGCGCGAGCCAGAGGGATTAGCTAGCTAGCTTCTTTGCATCAAAGTACTAATTTACAATTTACAATAATTGGATCGATGTCGCTCAAACATGTGGAGCGCTGACACATTTCAAACAACATAAACAACTGGGGTGTATTCATTCTGCCGATTCTGTTGCAAAACAGTTCTTAAACGGATGCAAATGGAACACAACGGGGAGGGACCTATATGAATTTGTCCAATAGAAACTCTTGTTTTGCTCTGTTTGCTTCCGTTTGGTTCCTAAACGTTAAACGGTTTCAGTAATGAATGCACACCTGAACTGGGGTGTAATCCAATGATGTATATAAACCCTGGATTTTTATTTGCTATTTTACACTTAACACTTTTTTTTTCTTTTTCTTAAAACTGCATTGTTTGTTAAGGGCTTGTAAGTAAGCATTTCACTGTAAGGTCTACATCTGTTGTATTCGGCACATGTGGCAAATAAAATTTGATTTGATTTGATGCTATGTATTGGCAAATGAGAGGCTTTGAAGTCACGTGTCGGCCATATTGGCACTCCCCAGAAGAAGCAGTCCTCCATAGGAATGAATGGAATTCTACAGTATTTCAATGAAATGTTTCAAGGACAAAATGACATGTATGTTTTGTTGTAGTGGGGACAGTAATATTATAACTTTAATAATAAAATAGTGGATTATTCTCCATCCTCTCTTGATTCAGAATATGCCATTTTCATTGTCATGGCATGCTTGGTTGGTTGAATAGGTATTGACTAGATTAAAACGTAATATCCAATATAAAACTAACTTTACCTCAGTGCAGAACCGAACTATATACCTACCGGCTCTCTAAAAATTCGGGTAAACAATACTTTCCCGTGGATATTTTTTCTGAAACTGAAGGACAAACTGCACAGACAACCGGTAGAATAAGTTGAAAAGTAATTTGATTCAACATTCTGGCTTGTAAGGAACATTTACACGAGTTTGCACACAAATGTATCAGGCTGTATAGCCATCTATACTGTACAAATTAATGGTGTATTACAGCCTGATTAATCGGACCAAGTAAAATCTAATAACAGCTAACGTTAGTTAGCTAAAGTACTCTGCCGAGCATGCTAACGTTAAGTTAGCTGGCTAGCTAGTTAACTCAAGGGTGCAAAGCATTGATTATAGCATGTGTAATCCTGGTACTACAAACTGTTTAATAATTTATTTATCGTAAAAAAAGTAGAAAATAAATGGCCTTACCTGTACATTTGTTTTCCATGAAGTCCGTGACTGGTATGACCCATTCGGGACTTGACAAATATCCAGCGATGCTCTCCACAACCCACTCGCTGTCCTCAGCCATGTTGTCTAATAACACCCTATAATGTTCTTCGGGCGAGGAGGTTTAGCCCTGAAATTGTACAACAATGCACAATTGAAGTCTAAGTATCCACATATTTGTTGAAATCTAGCTAGCAAGCTAGTCCATTGTTATTATCCCGCTCCGTAACATGCTTTGGTAGCTGCATAAAATCTGAAAATGCGCACTCATGAAGTTTGAAGTGGTCGAATGGGTTGACACCTAATCGGTCCCTATGGTTACCGATTACGTTCTACAAGTACAACAGCTCGTCAAGTGAGAGTAGTGGCAGTGTGAATTGACAAGGAGGGAAGTGAGAATGAACGGGTTTTTCAAAAGAAACGTTTGTATATTGTTATATTCTATTGTTGACACTTAGGTCTTGTACATGACACTGATTCTTTTTGACCAAAATCTGAATTTCTGTTAATAATTTCTGGGATATTTTTTTTCTCCCATCACTCACAGCCGATCATTTTAAGATGCCCGAGTTCCCGAATTGGAATTCTGAGTATAATGACTGTTCAAAACGATTTTTCCCAGGTGGAGCTCGTTTTTTCCACGAGTTCCCAGTTGTTTTGAATGCGGCATTATTGTTTTGCTCTGACGTCATGAGGCCAGCTAGCCAGGGGAAGTGTCGGATTTCTATTGAAGAAGCAGTTTCTGCCTATCTTCATACTGTATGGTCTTTGATACTGCTGTCTGTCCAGTGCCCACTGAGTGCTAGTGCGCAGGCGTAGTAATCCTAGTAAGAAAAATGGCAGCAACCACGAAACCACAGTTTCTAAACCCAGAGGCACAACACCGCGAGACTTCGGGGAACTCTTGCGAAGCAGACCAGGCTAGGGGTTGGGAAGTCAATGAGAGAAGTGAAACATTCTTCCTTAGTTGTTAATTATCTCCAAATCCAAAGGCACAACCTAGATTCGAGCCAATGTCTTAAGTAGTTGAACATGTTATTACTCCATCATGTTATTACTCCATCCTCGTGAAAGTGATATACTGACACGTTTTGATTTGTCAAAAAGTGCGTTTGATATGACGATATGCCGTTAGACCCGATGACGTGTTTCTGTGCATGAGTTTAGCTAGCTAACGTCGCCATGACATTGCCTACAAGCGTGATGGGGATTTCTATTGGAGAAGCAGTTTCTGCCTATCTTCATACTGTATTGTCTTTTACAAAATGGCCAATGTATGCTTGATCCTAACATGTGGTCGGAGGCGCCGTATGGATGGTGTGACGCAATTGCGAAGCCTCTGGAGGCATGCAGAGGCCAAGTTGAGCTCAGTACCACATTGCCATGCGCCTCAAAAATGTTGTAACAATGCGGAGGGCTCCGTATAGCTCAGCATTGACATGGTTGGTTGACGGGAGGTCCTGTATAAACACAAACTCACTTCCTTGACAGCTCTGCGCTGCTCCGCGAAGCGCAATAAGTATGATGTCACCCTGACTTCCAGTGTTGCCAACTCCTCAGTAAGGAAAGTAGCTATTGGCTGTCCTAAAAGTCCCTAGAAGTCGCTAAATTACGTCATCACCTAATTTATATAATTTGCCATGTGCATGTAATTGTGATGGACGCTGTAGAAGAGAGGAAAATGTCATGGGAGAGACAAAAAGTGAGTAAAAAACACCCTACATTTACATCCCACCCTGAATGTAAGCCAGGGCGGGATCAGCCAGCGGCGGCTTCCCGCATGTGCCATTCATTTGCAGTCTGGATGCGGAGGGGTGAACATCTCCTGCTCTGACTGCAGCTGGGAGGGACTGCTGCACGAGGACTGGGCCGCCTGTGAGTGCGTTGGGACGGGGGTGGGGCCCACGGCATCACCCACTGCTCGTTGAGCTTTCACGTCAGAGTCTCCAAAAGTCTCCAATAACACCAGAAAAAGTAGCTAGATTTGTCGCTAGTCGCTTTTTTGAAAACGTGTCGCTAGAGGGGTCTGAAAACTCGCTAAATATAGCGACAAAGTCGCTAAGTTAGCAACACTGCTGACTTCTGCAGAGGCAATATCACCGTAAATGCTGCAAGGCCAATGCAGATGTGGGATTGACCATGCAGCGCCTTTAACATGAGAAGATTACATTAAAAACAACGGTCGGCCATCTTGGACGCAGTCTCCAGTTCTATTATACCTCAATGAGTAAAAGCCAATTTATGCTTGATCCTAAATGTGGTCGGAGGCTTCCTATGGAGGGTGTGACACAATTGCGGAGCCTCCAGAGGCATGCAGAGGCCAAATCAAGCTCCGTACTGCATCGCTGTGCACCTCTCAAATGTTGTCACAATGCGACAATGCGGAGGTCTCCGTATAGCTCCGCATTGACATGATTGGTTGACGGTAAGTGGGGGTGAGAGGTCCTGTATAAACACAAACTCCTTCACAACAGCTCTGCTCCGTGAAGAGCAAGAAGTAGGAATGCCCTGACTTCTGCAGAGGCCATATCACAGTAAATGCTGTAGGCCACTGCAGATATTGGATTGACCTTGTAGGCGGTGGAGACCAACCAGAAACTGAAGAGGAAGTGAGACACCCCACTCCATTTTTTCTGGTTACATTACAGTCAATTAACTAAGCAGACCAGACCCAGGTGCTATTGCATTGGTGTCTATGAGAGAACCTCACTGTTAAGCAGACCGGAACGGACCTTTAAAAAAGAAAAGGTCAACAGCCTGAGTGAACTATCTTCATTTATCCACCATCTGTGGACCAACTACAGCGCTGCACAATTCGCTGCCATTTAGCCAATGTAGGCGGTGGGCACGTTCCACAGCTAATAAGGCGACGCAACAACCAATGGTTGCGTGCCACGTCATCGACTGACAAATTGCTATAACATGGTTAGCTGATACTTAAAATACCTATCCAGGCGAAGATCTGTCAGGTGTCAGCAAGGTCTAAGAATAGTAATGCACCCGGTGACTCTACTTCAGTTTTCTTTTCGCTGGGACACTTTCTTCAGCTATGAACCCAGCGTGAACCGGCAGAGTTCGCCCATTGGTTGTTGCGTGATGTCGCCTCGCCGGGGCAGAGGGAGCGGCCCTAGCCCCGCAAGCCGCCTGAGCGGCCCTAGCCCCGCAAGCCGCCTGAGTTCACTTACATGGATATCAGTGCAGCGGTAACAGAGATAGGGCACAGTCCTCTGCCTGGATAGGTATTTTAAGTATCAGCTAGCCACATCATTTTATATGCCGCGTTCGCGTGCTAGTCAGAACTATGAAACTCAGAAATGTCCGACTTGCCAACTGGTTGAACGTGGCACGTGTATAACTACAACCTGTTAGCAAGTCTGACATTTCAGAGTTTCCTAGTTCCGACTAGCATGTGAACACGGCAATATAAATCTGTCAGTCGATGATGTGGCACGCAACCATTGGTTGATGCATGCAACGTCTGAGCAGGGGAGCCTGATCATACTCTAGATAATGATGAGATGGTCTTGTCTCCACCCTAACAATGGGAGTCGTTGTCGCAAAGGCGGAAAAGGCAGGTGGGAGGAGGTGAGATCAGGTGGGAACATTCTAGCCAATTAGAGGGCAGATATGCGTGTGAACCAACAACTCCGATATAAAATTGTTTTTTCTCAAAGTTGCAGAGATGCCACGTGCGTCTAACCTGGGTACCAGGCTAATCCACTCCCTATACTCCATGTCATGTGCCAAAGCAATAACAAGGAGTGGAATGTTAGCTAAAGAGACTGGTACTCAGTCTAACATGCATCCACTTACATCAGCATATTCGTAACAACCTAAACATTACAAAACTTCTATTCGATCAAATAAGCCTCCCTCAGCAAATTAGCAATACAAATTTCTGTTGATCAAATCCGGCACACTCTCATAGACCTCCATCCCCACTTGGTCTGCATAGGCAGATTTTGACGGGAGTGGAACCTCTAACTTTGCCTCTTCCTCTCTGGCGGTAATCAGTCTGCTAATTACGAGGCTACTGACCTCCCTGAATAGGGTGATTGAGTTAGCCTAGTTTCAGGATTGAGAGCCCTCACCAACCCCACTCTTGAGATTGGATTAATTAGTTCACAGGTTAAACCACCACAGTTTAAATCACAAGTACTCTGAAATGGATAGTCACTTAGGTTGGACTGGACATTAACATGTACAGGCTCTGAATAAACCACAATACAATGTCAGAACATGTTTTATTAAGAGTACAAATTAAATGTATCAATTAGATATAGGCATCAACAAGGTTATATAATAAATATACATTCCTTTTGTATTTTTTAATTTTATAATGTTAAAAGAAGGCTCTATTGTACTATACAGTTCATAAAGGCAGGGCATACAAGCAGTGAGCATGCCAAAATTGAGCAAAATAGATGCAAAACAGAGATGCTATAATGTACACTGATTGGACAAAATATTATGAACACCTGCTCTTCCAATGACAGACTGACCAGGTGAATCGAGGTGAAAGCTATGATCCCTTATTGATGTCACTTGTTAAATACACTTCAATCAGTGTAGATGAAGGGGACACAGGTTAAAGAAGGATTTTTAAGCCTTGAGACAATTGAGACATGGATTGTGTATGTGTGCCATTCAGAAGCTGAATGGGCAAGCCAAACGATTTAAGTGCCTTTGAATAGGCTAGGGTAGTAGGTGCCAGGCGCACCGGTTTGTGTCAAGAACTTCAACGCTGCTGGGTTTTTCACGCACAACAGTTTCCCGTGTGTATCAAGAATGGTCCACCACCCAAAGGACATCCAGCCAACTTGACATAACTGTGGGAAGCATTTGAGTCAACATGGCCCAGCATCCCTGTGGAACGCTTCAGGGGGCTGAGGTGTGCAACTCAATATTAGGAAGGCGTTCTTAATGTTTTGTACACTCAGTGAATAATCAGCTGGTGGGACATATTGTCCTCCAGAGGGCAGTGATTGTACTGTAATAGAAAGTAGTAAAATGAATGTCTTCAATGTTGTGATGTGATGCAATGTGCTTTTTGAATTAACTGTGTGGTCACCTTGACCACAGTGGTATCCTTCCAATTATTATTAGAATATTACAATCATACCTTTTAATTAACACATTTACCAGTCAGTAGTAGCCTATGACATGTTGGCCTACTGTGGATGTACAAATCTAATGTAACATATTGAGAAAACAACACAGGTGTCTATTCTAATCAAATGTAGGCTATCTGTCTAATCCACAATTGATTATTTCAGACATCTTTTGTTCCTGTTTGCAGGTAAGAGAAATAGCCTTTCCTTAAACTAACTCTAGGTGGCAACAGTAAGTCGGGGACAGTTTATAGATTGTATCTGGGACACACCCCAAATTTGGTTTGCTCTGATCTGTTATTAACGGGTTCGATGTATAGGTTAGTAAATGTAAGTCGCTGTGGATAAGAGCATCTGCTAAATGACAAGGTATGTAAATATTAATCCCAGCATTGCTACATCAAGAGTAATACAGTGACTGAAGATTTGCCAGCAATGTGAAAAAAAGTGACAAAGTGCAAACAGAGTATTCACAGTCAATATTGATGTACTCTTAAAACAATATTTAAAATAGCCCACTCTGGACCAAAATCAGTCAAATGCCTTTGACTACCTCTTTTTGACAAGAGGACATAGTTCAAGGGTAAATTCTTGTACAGATATTTACTCTCAGATTAAACTATTTTAAGAACATTGTCTGGCACAAGTGCAATGTACATCATAGACGTTTGTTAATGCTACATTTATGTTCTGGTTAACACTGACAAAATATTTCAGGAAGTGCATTGTTATTTTTTCAATCTACTATTAATAGTTTTCCTGTATAAAAATATGTTAACAGATACAAAATAACTCCAATGAAAACAGAATGTGTGCGAAGAGAACCGCCAGGAACCATAGAGAAAGTGTTCTCCCATTATATTACTGTAAAAAGACAATAAAAAGACAGATATAAGACATGACAATTAATAGAAGTGTAATGCCCATCAACCACCACAGATAGGCTATTACATACAGTATTAATTGGCGTGACATGATCATAAAAAGATATTGACAACTCCTGTAGTTGATCATCTTTGATGATCAGGCACAAAGCTTGTATCATGCAGTTGATGTAAAGAGATCCCGTGGTTAAGCAATGCATACCATCTTATTTCAAAACATGTCCTTGGGGGAAACTGGAAATGGTGTCTAGCAGTCTTTAAAAATTCATGCTATTGATCCAACAACTGTTTTTTCAATATCTGTTAAATAAGTCAACATCTGCTTCCAAAGAGAGCTACAGTTGTCCCACTGGTTAGACACTTTTTTCCAGCTGAGTTATACCAGAAAGAAACCCAATTATCCACGAAGACCTTGGGAATCAATTACCAATATTCCATTAGGTAAAATCATTGTCCTGCCTTGTAACTTGACCAAACGAATACCGTAGACCTTATATGGCAGCTCAGTGCCTTCCAATGTTAGTATGCTATTGACCTCTGCTGTTGTTTCTCTGTTTAACATATGCATATGACAGTGGTATGGTAACATATCCATTACAAACTAAGTAAAGCCCAGGGACGTTTTGTTTCTCTAGTGGTGGTTTTCAATACTTTCCAAGATACTCAAGGAAGCAAGACACTCACCTTTTTACAGAAATGTCAATTTTATGAAGAATTTAGTAATAGATAAATGATTTGATTATGTTAAAACAACATAAGACGCCTAAAGCTCTATTAAAAGTTGAATACATACAGTGGGGAGAACAAGTATTTGATACACTGCCGATTTTGCAGGTTTTCCTACTTACAAAGCATGTAGAGGTCTGTAATTTTTATCAAAGGTACACTTCAACTGTGAGAGACGGAATCTAAAACAAAAATCCAGAAAATCACATTGTATGATTTTTAAGTAATTTAATTTGCATTTTATTGCATGACATAAGTATTTGATCACCTACCAACCAGTAAGAATTCCGGCTCTCACAGACCTGTTAGTTTTTCTTTAAGAAGCCCTCCTGTTCTCCACTCATTACCTGTATTAACTGCACCTGTTTGAACTCGTTACCTGTATAAAAGACACCTGTCCACACACTCAATCAAACAGACTCCAACCTCTCCACAATGGTTAGAAAATGGAAGAAGTTCAAGATGACGGTCAATCACCCTCGTCTGGGGCTCCATGCAAGATCTCACCTCATGGGGCATCAATGATCATGAGGAAGGTAAGGGATCAGCCCAGAACTACACGGCAGGACCTGGTCAATGACCTGAAGAGAGCTGGGACCACAGTCTCAAAGAAAACCATTAGTAACACACTACGCCGTCATGGATTAAAATCCTGCAGCGCACGCAAGGTCCCCCTGCTCAAGCCAGTGCATGTCCAGGCCCATCTGAAGTTTGCCAATGACCATCTGGATGATCCAGAGGAGGAATGGGAGAAGGTCATGTGGTCTGATGAGACAAAAATAGAGCTTTTTGGTCTAAACTCCACTCGCCGTGTTTGGAGGAAGAAGAAGGATGAGTACAACCCCAAGAACACCATCCCAACCGTGAAGCATGGAGGTGGAAACATCATTCTTTGGGGATGCTTTTCTGCAAAGGTGACAGGACGACTGCACCATATTGAGGGGAGGATGAATGGGGCCATGTATCGCGAGATCTTGGCCAACAACCTCCTTCCCTCAGTAAGAGCATTGAAGATGGGTCGTGGCTGGGTCTTCCAGCATGACAACGACCCGAAACACACAGCCAGGGCAACTAAGGAGAGGCTCCGTAAGAAGCATCTCAAGGTCCTGGAGTGGCCTAGCCAGTCTCCAGACCTGAACCCAATAGAACATCTTTGGAGGGAGCTGAAAGTCCGTATTGCCCAGCGACAGCCCCGAAACCTGAAGGATCTGGAGAAGGTCTGTATGGAGGAGTGGGCCAAAATCCCTGCTGCAGTGTGTGCAAACCTGGTCAAGACCTACAGGAAACGTATGATCTCTGTAATTGCAAACAAAGGTTTGTGTACGAAATATTAAGTTCTGCTTTTCTGATGTATCAAATACTTATGTCATGCAATAAAATGCAAATTAATTACTTAAAAATCATACAATGTGATTTTCTGGATTTTTGTTTTAGATTCCATCTCTCACAGTTGAAGTGTACCTATGATAAAAATGACAGACCTCTACATGCTTTGTAAGTAGGAAAACCTGCAAAATCGGCAGTGTATCAAATACTTGTTCTCCCCACTGTAGCTAGTTCTACCCTTTTGAGTGTTTCCAACAAAGAAAATATACAGAATAAAATAAAAGATGCAACTTTCTCTTAAAATTGGTTAATGTATCTTAATCCTGTAAATTTAGTTAAGATTCGGAGATCAACCCCTGGCATTATGATATTAAATATAATCAAGTATACATTCTAGTTGAGACCAAGACAAGATTTTAGATGTGATACCAAAATAGATTGATGCTAATGGGGCATAATTGTCTGTACTCTGCAACAATAAACACCCGAAAGATGTCAGTAGCTTATGAGTCTGATGAGATCAAGACATGCTTCTGGCAGTCTGTTATTTTCCCATTCACTTCATTTGATCAGCTGTTGTCCAACAGACAGATGGCACCTGTTCATTTGGTCGAGGCTGGAGGCATGTTGGATTTTCAAAATTAATATTGAAGACATCAGGTAAACACCCTTGGAGTATAGATTTGTATAGGACATACTGTATCTCCACACTACTGTCCATGCAGCTCCAACCGTGTTTTGGTCAGAGAGGGTTTTAAAGGGTTGTGATAAATGACGACATTATTGGCAAAATGGATTAAACAATTAACTATATTTAGGTTTGGCAATCAATAGAAAATATATTTATTTCATCAGTTCCCTGCCCATGTCTTCTGTAAGAAACAGTCATAGAGGATGAAATAAACAGCAGATGTGATAGAAAAACAAATATTACCTCAAAACAAGTCCTATATTGTATCCGATTTCAGCATTCAAACAGTTATTTTTCTCTTAAAGCCTGCATAAATCAGTTTTGTAACGCACCACATGTCTTTGGATTCACAGGGAGCCATTGGGACTCTCCTGACTCCCACTGCTCTCTGTTGGTTGAGTGATTTTGAGATGTGCCAGTTGGTTGAGCTGGTGCTTGTTGCAGACTGGGATCTTGTTAGCCTGCAGGCTCTTGGTGTGGCGTGAATACCAGTCCCGCTCGAACGCATCCCTCACCTGTTCCACCAACGTTGAGTTCCTCTCCTTCACCCCCTCTGCCTGACTGATCACCATGCCTGCTCCAGCGTTGAACGTAAACTCATTCCCCACCCAGTCAAAGTTCCCTATGGGACAACAGACACCCGCCAAAAGCATTAATCAGAAACATAGATTAAAAAGTACTAGCCAAAGATCAACCCACCTCACAAGCAAACTAATCAACCCACCAACCAGTAGACCGACCAATAATTGAATAAACAAATCATTCATTCATTCGCAAAATACATATTAGTCATCTGAAATTCACGGAAGTAAACTCACCTATGTACACAGCACTGTCTGTCACTATGAATCTGTTATGGTTGATTCCCTGTAGCGTGCCATCTCTCTGCTCCCTGGGACTGAAGAACTTCTGCACAAAACACACAGAAGGACTGGCTTAGCAGTAGTGATGAATATGTTTGACATGATGTACAGTACATAAGGTTTGCAGGTACAGTAGAGATTATAATATAGTTATGATGAGCCTGATAATGTAGGCATGATGAGTGATGTTATACAGTTTGTATCCAGTTAATGAGGATGTAGGTGTGTGGTGTCCAATAATGTATTGTAGGTGCACACTCACAGCCTCCAGTGAACAGTTGGGGAGCTCCATACACAGGGTCTTCAGGGACCACACAAAGTTAAAGGTCAGGGGGTGTGTCTGCTCCCAGCAGCTTACTAACAGACGCACTTTGATGTTCCTCAGGATCAAGGCCTCCCGAAGCATCCCGTCTATACCTGACCAGTATCTGCCCAGGTAACAAAGAGTTACAAACACTTACCTGTTTGGTAATGACTGGTAATTATACACACATTTACACAGTTTTATCCTATCAGTTTCATTCTATCAGTTGTCATTGTGTTGTATAAATGGGCATATGATACAATGCTAACAATAAGATGATCAAGTGCTGTCAGTAATAAAGATTGCTCACCTGTGAGAATTCCTATTAGTGAGAGGCAGGTAATCTGTAATGGATATATAGATGAACCTCTTGGCCTTTTGGATCACATAGGATATGGCGTCGAGGTCTCTGGTCCTGTCTTTAGGGCAGAAGACATCTGGAGAGCTCTGCCACATGATGATAACAGACACTTAAAATCAGTGGAGAGTAGAGAACTGAGGCCCTCATGTCAATGTCAGGGCTACAGTGGCTTGCAAAAGTATTCACCCCCCTTGGCATTTTTCCTATTTTGTTGCCTTACAATCTGATTTTTTGGGGGTTTGTATCATTTGATTTACACAACATGCCTACCACTTTGAAGATGCAAAATATATATTTTTGTGAAACAAACAAGAAATAAGACTAAAAAACAGAACTTGAGGGTGCATAACTATTCACCCCCCCAAAGTCAATACTTTGTAGAGCCTCCTTTTGCAGCAATTACAGCTGCAAGTCTCTTGGGGTATGTCTCTATAAGCTTGGCACATCTAGCCACTGGGATTTTTGCCCACTCTTCAAGGCAAAACTGCTCTAGCTCCTTCAAGTTGGATGGGTTCCGCTGGTGTCCAGCAATCTTTAAGTCATACCACATATTCTCAATTGGATTGAGGTCTGGGCTTTGACTAGGCCATTCCAATATATTTAAATGTTTCCCCTTAAACCACTCGAGTGTTGCTTTAGCAGTATGCTTAGGGCCATTGTCCTGCTGGAAGGTGAACCTCCGTCCCAGTCTCAAATCTCTGGAAGACTGAAACAGGTTTCCCTCAAGAATTTACCTGTATTTAGCGCCATCCATCATTCCTTCAATTCTGACCAGTTTCCCAGTCCCTGCCGATGAAAAGCATCCCCACAGCATGATGCTGCCACCACCATGCTTCACTGTGGGGATGGTGTTCTCTGGGTGATGAGAGGTGATGAGAGGTGTTGGGTTTGCGCCAGACATTTTTCCTTGATGGCCAAAAAGCTCAATTTTAGTTTCATCTGACCAGAGTACCTTCTTCCATATGTTTGGGGAGTCTCCCACATGCCTTTTGGCGAACACCAAATGTGTTTGCTTATTTTTTTCTTTAAGCAATGGCTTTTTTCTGGCCACTCTTTGGTAAAGCCCAGCTCTGTGGAGTGTACGGCTTAAAGTGGTCCTATGGACAGATACTCCAATCTCCGCTGTGGAGCTTTGCAGCTCCTTCAGGGTTATCTTTGGTCTCTTTGTTTCCTCTCTGATTAATGCCCTCCTTGCCTGGTCCGTGAGTTTTGGTGGGCGGCCCTCTCTTGGCAGGTTTGTTGTGGTGCCATATTCTTTCCATTTTTTAATAATGGATTTAATGGTGCTCCGTTGGATGTTCAAAGTTTGGATATTTTTTTATAACCCAACCCATATCTGTACTTCTCCACAACTTTGTCCCTGACCTGTTTGGAGAGCTCCTTGGTCTTCATTGTGCCGCTTGCTTGGTGGTGCCCCTTGCTTAGGAGTGTTACAGACTCTGGGGCCTTTCAGAACTGGTGTATACAGTGGGGAGAACAAGAATTTGATACACTGCCGATTTTGCAGGTTTTCCTACTTACAAAGCATGTAGAGGTCTGTAATGTTTATCATAGGTACACTTCAACTGTGAGAGACGGAATCTAAAACAAAAATCCAGAAAATCACATTGTATGATTTTTAAGTAATTAATTTGCATTTTATTGCATGACATAAGTATTTGATACATCAGAAAAGCAGAACATAATATTTGGTACAGAAACCTTTGTTTGCAATTACAGAGATCATACGTTTCCTGTAGGTCTTGACCAGGTTTGCACACACTGCAGCAGGGATTTTGGCCCACTCCTCCATACAGACCTTCTCCAGATCATTCAGGTTTCGGGGCTGTCGCTGGGCAATACGGACTTTCAGCTCCCTCCAAAGATTTTCTATTGGGTTCAGTCTGGAGACTGGCTAGGCCACTCCAGGACCTTCTTACGGAGCCACTCCTTAGTTGCCCTGGCTGTGTGTTTCGGGTCGTTGTCATGCTGGAAGATCCAGCCACGACCCATCTTCAATGCTCTTACTGAGGGAAGGAGGTTGTTGGCCAAGATCTCGCGATACATGGCCCCATCCATCCTCCCCTCAATACGGTGCAGTCGTCCTGTCCCCTTTGCAGAAAAGCATCTCCACAGAATGATGTTTCCACCTCCATGCTTCACGGTTGGGATGGTGTTCTTGGGGTTGTACTCATCCTTCTTCTTCCTCCAAACACGGCGAGTGGAGTTTAGACCAAAAAGCTATATTTTTGTCTCATCAGACCACATGACCTTCTCCCATTCCTCCTCTGGATCATCCAGATGGTCATTGGCAAACTTCAGACGGGCCTGGACATGCGCTGTCTTGAGCAGGGGGACCTTGCGTGCGCTGCAGGATTTTAATCCATGATGGCGTAGTGTGTTACTAATGGTTTTCTTTGAGACTGTAGTCCCAGCTCTCTTCAGGTCATTGACCAGGTCCTGCCGTGTAGTTCTGGGCTGATCCCTCACCTTCCTCATGATCATTGATGCCCCACGAGGTGAGATCTTGCATGGAGCCCCAGACCGAGGGTGATTGACCGTCATCTTGAACTTCTTCCATTTTCTAATAATTGCGCCAACAGTTGTTGCCTTCTCACCAAGCTGCTTGCCTATTGTCCTGTAGCCCATCCCAGCCTTGTGCAGGTCTACAATTTTATCCCTGATGTCCTTACACAGCTCTCTGGTCTTGGCCATTGTGGAGAGGTTGGAGTCTGTTTGATTGAGTGTGTGGACAGGTGTCTTTTATACAGGTAACGAGTTCAAACAGGTGCAGTTAATACAGGTAATGAGTGGAGAACAGGAGGGCTTCTTAAAGAAAAACTAACAGGTCTGTGAGAGCCGGAATTCTTACTGGTTGGTAGGTGATCAAATACTTATGTCATGCAATAAAATGCAAATTAATTACTTAAAAATCATACAATGTGATTTTCTGGATTTTTGTTTTAGATTCCGTCTCTCACAGTTGAAGTGTACCTATGATAAAAATGACAGACCTCTACATGCTTTGTAAGTAGGAAAACCTGCAAAATCTGCAGTTTTTCAAATACTTGTTCTCCCCACTGTATATACTGAGATCATGTGGCACTTAGATTGCACACAGGTGGACTTTATTTAACTAATTATGTGACTTCTGAAAGTAATTGGTTGCACCAAATCTTATTTAGGGGCTTCATAGCAAAGGGGGTGAATACATATGCTCACACCACTTTTCCGGTATTTATTCTTTAGAATTGTTTTAGACAAGTTATTTTTTTAATTTCACTTCACCAATTTGGACTATTTTGTGTATGTTCATTACATGAAATCCAAATAAAAATCCATTTAAATTACAGGTTGTAATGCAACAAAATAGGAAAAACGTCAAGGGGGATGAATACTTTTGCAAGGCACTGTATATACTGTAGATGCAATCAATCATTGTCATTGTCATCATCATCACCACACGTCTTGGAGCATATCTTTGTCACAGCCTCTCTAAGAGTAAAATGATGTCTCTCCCTGGAACTGATTCTGTCGCTATGTTATTCACCTCCCCTCTCTGTGTGTAATCAGAATGTGGGTGTGTGTGATGAGAACAATGACGGATCACGGTTCACATGGATTGCTATCAATAGTTCCAATGATTAACGTTTCCTCTGCATTTCAGAAATGTTCATCGACATGAAGAGATGGCCAAGCCTAATTTATAGCGAGCCAACCACATGTTTTCTGATGCCATTTTTCATCCAGTCAGCAGACATAAAAAAATTGAGCTGATGAGTTATAGCGAGCTGTATAAGAAATTGATTTTTTCACCTAACCGTCACCTCTCTTGAAAGTTATTACAACTGTGGGAGGATGTTGCAAATGTTTACATCATATCAGGACTAATGAAAAGGTTGGAGCCAAGAAAAGTCTTCGCTATGAAAATAGTATCCATAAATATTGGCAATTTCTTATTGCTAGCAAGAAAAAACCCCACAGAATTCCAAATCTCAGAGAAGTATTCATTAATTGAATATACAGATGAGCCTGTCTCTCAGAATGATAAAAAAAACAATGATACATTAGTAACGGCATGAGTTTTCCCCTGACTATGTAACCAGACATGGAAAAACTCAAGGCCCTTGTTATAAGGTCACATCGTCAGGACAAACTCCTGGCCTTAAGTATAAAGCCATGGGTGAGAATGTCACTCACAGAGAGAAAGACCTCAGCCTTGGTGTTGTTGAAGAGAAGCGGGAGGTTCTCATCTTTGTTCCACAGGGCACTCAGCCTCTTGGACCAGATGGACGGTATAAAGTCCTTATACTGCAGCTGCCAGTAGAGATTGAATACCCTGTGCAGGTCCAGTGCCAGGCAACTACAGTTGTAGATGATGATCCCCAGTTCTTTCATCTAAGAGACAACAAAGCAACAACACAGATGTTGTAAGATGTTAGCACGTGCCCCCAGGGACTCCACCCACACCCAACTTTACCCTTCCTCCACCCATCTCCTCTTCTCCTTCTCTCCCCCATTTTCCTTTACTTCCATTCCCACTTTGTCCTCTCCTTCCGTCTCCTACTCCCCACACTTCCATTTACCCTTCTCCCTTGTTCTTGTCTCCCCTCCACAGCCCAGTGCCTCTCGCCCCTCCAGCCCTGACTCCCCCCATCCTCTCCTGCCCTCTTCTGGCCCTGGACAAGGCAGATAGTCCTCCAGGCACTTCCAATCACCAGGCCTCTCCTATCCCCTCTCACAGCGGGGGTTTTCAAGTGATGCCCTTTTCAAGCAAGGGTTTATTTCAGTGAAATGCTAAAGAAAGACAGGCTAGGTACAGCGAATCGGGTCACACTTGAATGAACCGTTGTACTTTTTCCGGCTTTGAGCAGCACATGAAAGAATGTCCACATTCCCTTTTTGTCCCTACTCAATTAATTCAGTATTTTCCTCTCTCCTTCGTTAAAAGGTTTCAAGTTTTCTGCCAACTATAAGGTTGCATCTCTTTCCTATTCAGTATGTTTGTGCAACCTGAGCCAATTAATGTATGCTGTTCTCCTAAGGTAAATAGCAGAGTGTTTGAATAAATATTTATTGCTGAGTCATTGGACAAATCACCAGAGAAGATGGCTGTACACAGTGGCCTCAACATACCTGCCAAATATCAGAACTCAAAATCAAACAGATTTTGTGTACACAATTGGTTAGTAAAAGGGTTTACGGAATCAAAGTGTGGAACATAGTCAGTATGAGGTGTACTCATAGGTGGTCTCATTGAATGGGGTAAAAATGTTACAGAAATACACACAGGTAGGTGATATAATGGAGTGAATATACTAAGATACCATGGACAGTGATCGCCAGTCCATGGTGGCACTGCCGATGTAGATGTGCTTCCTGTCCACCACCCAGAAAGAAGAGTGCAGAAAGCCTTTGGTCAGGGCAGTCATGTTAATGTAGTGCACCTCACCTACACAGGTTGGAAAAGACACAGAAAACGACGGAGATAGAAATCTCAACATTTTATGTATGTTAGTATTGCATGTAAGATGGGAGTCATGATGTAACGTCCCTCCTCAAGGTAAGTGTCAAGACTATATGAATACGCTGCAATAAAAGTCATTTCCACTATCAATAGTAATGATATAAACAGTATTTTCTATAAAAAGTGGCAATATACACTTCCAGTCAAAGGTTTGGACACACCTACTCATTCAAGGGTTTTTCTTTATTTTTACTATTTTCTACATTGTAGAATAATAGTGAAGACATCAAAACTATGAAATAACACAAATGGAATCATGTAGTAACCAAAAAAGTGTTAACCAAAAATATTTTATATTTGAGATTCTTCAAATAGCCACCCTTTGCCTATTTGACCAAGAAGGAGAGTGATGGAGTGCTGCATCAGATGACCTGGCCTCCACAATCCCCAGACCTCAACCCAATTGAGATGGTTTGGGATGAGTCGGACGGCAGAGTGAAGGAAAAGCAGCCAACAAGTGCTCAGCATATGTGGGAACTCCTTCAAGACTGTTGGAAAAGCATTCCAGGTAAAGCTGGTTGAGAGAACGCCAAGAGTGTGCAAAGCTGTCATCAAGGCAAAGGGTGGCTATTTGAAGAATCTCACTTTGTTGGTTACTACATGATTCCATATGTGTTATTTCATAGTTTTGATGTCTTCACTATTATTCTATAATGTAGAAAATAGTAAAAATAAAGAAAAACCCTTGAATGAGTAGGTGTGTCCAAACTTTTGACTGGTACTGTATTTGGAAAGTAAATATAGCTGTAACTCTGATGTTGTGGGTTACAACATGACTCACTCAGACGAGAGAGGCTCTTGAGCTCTACAGAGTTGATCATTCCACTGGCTATCTTCAAATTGATTCCCTTCTTCTTCAGCCCCCGCAGTCTTTGCAGCAAAGCCCGACCCTGTAAGCAAGAACACAATCAATAGCATCATCATAGGTCATCACATTCTGGTGGGTAACTGGATGTGTTTGATAGGGGATGTTTAGACAATTCCTAACATGGTAGGAAGATGACATACTGGCAGTGTCCAATTCTCAGAATCTTCATTCAGCGATATACCCCTACACATGAGTATACACATTCAGGGAGCATAAAGCACAGCCATGCTCTGAAATAATATGTTATACTTTCAGGTCCCCAATCCTTTTTTAAACTGAGGTTTCATTTCAGTGGAGCACAGGAAACAATTGCTGCAGGCTAAAGCGATTAGGTTTGCATAGCCTGGAGGCCCCCTCTCCAGTCAAACTGCCATGGCGAGCAATTAGGCATGACACATTACATTCTCACTAATTACACTGAACCAAAATATAAATGCAACAAGTATTGTTTCATGAGCTGAAATAAAAGATCCCAGAAATTTTCCATACGCACAAAAAGCTTATTTCTCTCCAATTTTGGCCACAAATGTGTTTACATCCCTGTTAGTGAACATTTATCCTTTGCCAAGACAATCCATCCACCTGGCAGGTGTGGCATATCAAGAAGCTGATTAAACAGCATGATCATTACTTACTTACTTACTTACTTTATTGTCCCCATGGGGAAATGTTGTTGCAGTGTCATGTACACATTTAAAGTGGCGTTAAATACAAAACAAGATTGACAATACAACTTTCAATAACAGTCACGCACCAATAAAAGTAAGAAATAAGAAATAAAACATTTAAAACATTTAAAACAAAGACTAGCCTGCTGGCCTTACGGGGTCAATGGGAACATTTGCCCGAGCTATTTAAGAGGGATATCACACCTGGCACAAATGATTGTCTCGTTCTATTTTTCCTGCTGAGGGGTGCCCTATACCTACGCCCAGAGGGGAGTAATTCAAAGTCCAGGTACAGGGGGTGACTTGGGTCTAAAATGATTTTGTGAGCCTTACGGAGGGCCCTGACCTTAAAGATCTCATCCAGGCCTGTCTGTTTGACTCCAAGTACCTTACTTGCTGTGGTAATAATCCTTCTCAACATGTTTCTCTGACTGACAGTGGCATTGCCAAACCAACAAACAATACAAAAAGTTAAAATACTCTCAATAAAGGATTTGTAAAACAGAGTCAATATAGTACAGTCTATATTAAAAGAACCCAACTTTTTTAAAAAGTACAGTCTCTGTTGGCTCTTTTTGTAGATCTGGTCTGTACATTTACTTACACAGGTGCACCGTGTGCTGGGGACAATAAAAGGCCACTCTAAAATGTGCAAGTCACCCAACACAATACCACAAATGTCTCAAGTTTTGAGGGAGAGTGCAATTGACATGCTGACTGCAGGAATGTCCACTAGAGCTGTTGCCAGAGAATTGAATGTTCATTTCTTTACCATGAACTGCCTCCAACGTCGTTTTAGAGAATTTGGCAGTACATCCAACCGGCCTCACAACCGCAGACCACGTGTAACTACGCCAGCTCAGGACCTCCACATCCGGCTTCTTCACCTGCGGGATTGTCTGAGACCAGCCACCCTGACAGCTGATGAAACTGTCTCAGGGAAGCTCATCTGCTTGCTCGTTGTCCTTACCAGGGTCTTTACCTGACTGCAGTTCAGCGTCATAACCGACTTCAGTGGGCAAATGCTCACCTTCGATGGCCACTGGCATGCCGGAGAAGAGTACTCTTCACAGATGAATCCCGGTTTCAACTGTACCGGGTAGATGGCAGACAGCGTGTACGGGGTCGTGTGGGCCAGCAGTTTGCTGATGTCAACGTTGTGAACAGAGTGCCCCATGGTGGCAGTGGGGTTATGGTATGGGCAGGGATAGACAAAAGAACACAATTGTATTTTATCAATGGCAATTTGAATGCACAGAGATTGACGAGATCCTGAGGCCCATTGTCATGCATGATAATGCACGGCCCCATGACGCAAGGATCTGTACACAATTCTTGGAAGCTGAAAATGTCCCAGTTCTTCCATGGCATGCATACTCACCAGACATGTCACCCATTGAGCATGTTTGGGATACTCTGGATCGACGTGTACGACAGCGTGTTCCAGTTCCGCCAATATCCAGCAACTTCGCACAGCCATTGAAGAGGAGTGGGACAACATTCTACAGGCCACAATCAACAGCCTGATCAACTCTATGAGAAGGAGATGTGTCGCGCTGCATGAGGCAAATGGTGGTCACACCTGATACTGACTGGTTTTCTGATCCATGCCCCTACCTTTTTTTTAAAGACATCTGTGACCAACAGATGCATATTCCCAATTATGTAAAATCCATAGATTAGGGCCTAATGAATTTATTTCAATTG